>NC_140492.1:113923621-114523621 GCF_964271855.1 Acomys minous | reverse complement strand
TGGGGACACAGAGGAAGTGTAGCTTGAATACCTTCTTATGAAGACTCTTACACAGATCGGCTCATGGCGTCTTGGGATGCTCCCACCACCTCACCTAACGCTGCAGACCTCAGAAGGCCCTGTCTCTAAACATCACCGTAGACCTGGGCTTTAAGATTCTAACACGTGGACTCTATGGAGTGTGTTCAAACCATAGCACTGGGATTAAAAACATATTAAAAATCTACCCTGATATTTTTCTTAGCTTTCAGATCTTAACATGTCACTTAATTTTCCCCACAGTGCTATCATGTCTAGACTATAAAATGATTGCAGTAATAACTTCTTGTTAGCTTAGTGGGAGGAATAAATGACTCACAATGACTGCAAATAATGAGTGTTTGGTGAATTACTGATAAGAATTGTTGTTAATATGCGGATCTTAAGTGTCTGAAGAGGAATGTAGTAGAGGGTTGGAAAACCCAGTCATCTGGCAGACATTACTGTGGGATCACAGAGATTGCTCATCTGCAGAGCAGGAGCTGTTACAATCATGGGCTATGGTGCCACAAGCCTGTTAGGATCATGGGCTATGGTGCCACAAGCCTACCACACAAGCCTATTACGGTCATGGGTTATGGTGCTGCACAAGCCTGTTTCATTTCACTTTTTTTCTATTCTCTTTTTGTTTTCATTCTTCTACCTTTCCCTCCCTCCCTCCCTCCCTCCCTCCTTCCCTCTCTCCCTCTCTCCCTCCCTCCCTTCCTTCCGATCTCTCTTTGTAGCCCTGTTTGTCTTGGCACTCACTACATAGACTAAGCTGGCCTTGAACTGACACAGATCCACCAGCCTTTTACCAATTTTGAAAAATCCTTTTCTCAGTTGTGCCCCTTGTAATCCCAGCACTCGGGGTGTATGGTGCCTCATCTTGCTGCCGTTTTGAGGTGCCTGACACAGGGAACCTCAGCGGAGTTGTGGTCATAAGACATGGACATGTCTGTGTGGCAGTTTCTTTATTGCTAATTGAAGTGGCATCCTTGTCCATACTGGACTGGTGCTGCCCCTGGGCATGTAGTGCTGGGTCATATAGGGAAGGCAGACAGGTGAACCTGGAGCATGCGCAGTGTGAGCCAGCGAGCAGCATTCCTCTGCCGCCTTTGAGTCAAGCTCCTGCCTCAGGCTCCTGCTTTTGATCATGGTATTTATTAACAGAAACAGAAAAAGAATTCAGATGGGAGGCTGAGGCAACAGGACCAAGGGCTTGGCCAGCCTGAGCTGTACATGGATTCATGGCAGCAGATACTGCACAGCGAGTCCAACTCAACAAAACCAAAACACATTTTAGAACTTGGAGGATGTTTTTTGTTCTTACTTAAGTTACACTTTAAGGAGCAGGGGAAGTTTTGAGTTTTCTAGAAAAGAATAATGAGCTGATTTATGGATTCTATAAGATTTTGGTGCGTTTGTTTCATGGCAGTCACTCTCCTGGATGCTGGGTACTGTGATGAATACAGTAAGTGTTCTCGGCTTCAGTATGCTGACTGGAAAATCAAAGAAAAATAACATGACAATGTTTACAGCACTGCTGTAGAAAAAAGTGATATAATAATTATGTATGTGAACTCTGCTTCTAAGAAAAAATGCAACGAGGGATTGTTGATAACACTTAAATTTAGTAAACGGATTTAATGAATATAATTCTAATTTATTGACTACTTGTGTTGAAAAATAGTTCACAGAAGGGAGAAAACACACCATCTGAAAAGCACAGTGGAAGGCATTATTGACAACATTGAAAGTGATTAGCATTCATTGCACAACTATACCTTCTAGATGTGTGTGCGTGTGCACACTCACGGGGGTGGGGGTGAGAAAAGGAGAGCGTGTAATAAAAACTCAAAGTTGTTGTTGTTTTACGTGCTCATGCACAAGCTGGTTAAAGAGAGTTCTTGTATATTTTGCCACTTTTTTGTTTGTGGTGTGAAATTCTGTAAAGAACACAAGTAGAAATGGGCATTCACGAACAAGCAGGATCCTTAGCTTTCATTGAGACAGTCTTCTCCTGACGCCAGGTGCAGGAGCACACACTGGTACATCCCAGTTCCTCGGGCGCTGAGGCAGGAGGATTGTCAGTTCCAGTCCAGCCTAGGCTGCGCCGAGACTGCCGCAAAACAAAAGAAGAGAGGGGGCAGCTGCAAGTGTGTTAGTTCTTCCTCAGTATGAGGATCAGCCTGGACTTTCATCGTGACAGGGCGAAAACCATGCAGGAGCCTAGTGAAGCGTATCTTAGCACGAGTCTGAGGCATTTCTAGAGAGGCTTACCTGAGGGGGAGACCTGCTTGCCTTGTCTGAGGAAGGTACTGCTTACTGTTCAGTAGGCTGCTGCTGGGAGGAAGTTCAGGAAGTTCAGGAAGAAGAGGCTGCCCTCTAATGTGGGCGTTCTTTCTTCCCCCAACCACTGCCCCCTTCTTTGCTGCTCTCCATGGCCTGTTGGCAGACTGCTGAAAAAGATTGCACACATAATTGTCCTCAAGGCAAAGCACAAATACAATTTCCAAGTGTTTTTTTTTTCTTTCTCTTCTCTAGACTATTGGTCTTTCAGTTACCTACTCTATTTGCCTAAGCAATTGTTAGCTCAGCAGCCCTAAATTTTCACTCCCAGGCATCACTCCTGGTGTAGAAATTTACATCTGAAAGGCACAAGAAAGCCCACAGTAAAGAGCTAGTGTTTGGAAGCTTGCATGGGAGGTTTTCAAGCTTTAAAGTCTCTGAAGCTCTTTCTTAAGTTTAGATACCCCTTTCTATTTATTTATTTTTTGTTGTAGCATTTCTTTCTTTTTTTTGAAAAGTAAGATCATTCATATTACATCTTAATTGCTACCCATCCCATGCATCCTCCCATTCCTCCCTCCCTCCCGCTTTCACCCCATTCCCCTTCCCTATGACTGTGACTGAGGGGAACCTCCTCTCCCTGAATATGATGCTAGGGTTAGGTACCCCTTTCTGTTAAGCTGGAAGGCACTACATTTTCCTTTCATTTTGTTTTGAGGTTTCTCTAAAATCTGCAGCTACCATGACAGTTTTATCAAAACGGCCATTCTGTGGGAGCGCCCCCACCAGTGTCCTCAGAAGGTGAGCCACAGAGCGTAGGAGAAAATTCAGAAGTGTCTTCAAAATAGCTTGTTGAATTCCAGAAAAAGGTCTTGTTTGGAGACGGTTATTTAGGTACATGGCTTTTCTTTTTAGGGGTTATTTGAACTGGTTTGAGTTCAGGATGGTGTCCATTGATGATTAGGGCCAAAAGGTGCTAGCATGAGCCCCAAATCATCTGAATCAACCTTCTATTGAATTTTATGTCCTCGTTGGGCCTTCTTTCTCCCCACATTTGTTCACAGCGTTGTCTTGACGATGCCCTAAAGGTGATTTAGTCATTTCATTATAGTCCTTTTTGTTCTGTCATGTTAGTATCAAAAATCCTGAAATTTAAGTTTAGGTCATTTAACATTTCTGTTTCTGAGATTCTGTCGCGCCCTCCCGCCGGCAGGAACGACAAGGACACCAGGATTCTTCTCAATCGCGCTTTATTGGGAGCGCCCTTGATGCTGAAGTGAAAGACCCCGAATGCCCGCGAGCACGCCGTTTAAATACAGTCCGTACGTGGCGTGTCAAAGTCTCATGCCCCTGTTCGGGAGGCGTACATTGAAAGGGCTTATGTCTGCACATGCGCGGGAGCGGTAACGGTTGCCGCCATTATTGGGTGCGGCCGCGCCTTACAAGATTCCAATGAGATGCCAGGAAATGTAGAGGATAGATTCATTATCCACTGCTCCTCAGATGTTAAGGGTCACATTTGAAATAGCACCCTCCAACAGTGGACGACTTACTATCTTTTCTAGGTCTTCAGCCTTTGAGTTGAATGGCTGGTACCAGGGGCCACATGACAGGGGACACTTGTCATGGTAGTGGTATTATATGCGCAAGGGTTCTAATTCAGAAATGCAAGCTTTTTTTCCTCTAAAATTTTGCTTCCTTCTCACAGTACTTGGGATGTAGCTTATCGAGAAAGGTGCAACTGTTCGGAGTAGCTACAGTGAATTGGTGGATGCCCATGGCTGGTCGCCTCAGTGTTTTGCAACTTGTGTATTACTTGTTGGCTGAGTGATATGCCTGTCACTGAACACTGAGTCTTGTACAGAAAAAAAAAAAAAAAAAAGGATTATTGAAAAGGAAGCCAAGTGCAGATACTGGAGGATAAACCTGAAGTATCTCTCTGTAAGGCAGGACTTGAGGGTATTTTGATGATCTTAAGCAGCAGGGAGAGATGTTGGAGGTTTAGTAATTGTCTGTGCATGCACAATCAGCCGTCATGTTTTTTTCGTAGACTGCACAGGCAGGAAATGCTGGTGTGGTTGAGAAGTGATGATACAGGCTTTGGCTCTCTTACATCAAAAGGTCATGCATGAGACAGCTGTCCCCTGAAAGGTAATTGTCATCCGGGCCCACATGACAGGTGCTACCTACAGACAAGCTCATGGGAGGCTAGTACTTACCTTAGCTGTCTGAGCTCCAGGATTAGTGACTTTCAGTTCTCATCGTTACTGTTACTGTTTGGGCACGTGTGTGTGTGTGTGTGTGTGTGTGTGTGAGAGAGAGAGAGAGAGAGAGAGAGAGAGAGAGAGAGAGAGAGAGAGAGAGAGAGAGAGAGAGAGAAGGCTGGACTGCAAGCTTCTGGGGGTCGTTCTGTCCTTCCACTGTGAGATCGAGGGATCAGTCTCAGACCATGGGGCTTTAACTCCCCAGCCATCCCTGGCCCTCAAATCAGTCAATTTCAAAGTCTACTGAAAGTAAGTAACTAAAAGCCAGTGAAGTCAGAGCATTTGTTCATGTTTTCTTTCAGTTTCAGTACAATAGTCAAATTATTTATTTTTTGAACATTAGCTTTTCAGTCTTTAACCTGAACCCTAGGGAAAAGTGCCTGTAGTATAAGGCTTTTTTGTGTTTTTGTTTTTTTGTTTTTGGAGACAGTCTTGTGATGGGTGTGAGATCTGGGATCCTTCTGCCTCAGCCTCTTTAGTGCTAGAGTTGCAGGTGTGTGTGTGACCATGCCTAACTATAAAGCCTGACAGAAGGTTTAATTTACTATGTGTTAAAAGGATGGATTTTGTTGTTCCTTTGAACTTTATTTAGCATTGGCTTAATTTGTTTTCTTAAATCACAGTAAATCTTCTCTGCAGTTAGAAGATGCCAGGCACTGTGCAGAGGTTGCCAAATCTGCTGTAGGCTGAAGAGGCTGTTTTATTTTATTTAGCCTTTGAGACGGGAGGCACATCAAAGTCCTTATCACTGTACTTGGGATGTGGTCTTTATTGGCCTCCTATGGCTTTCTCCTGCTTATGCAGCTCCCAGTGACTCTTGTTGATGAAATGTGTAGAATGTAAAGACGTGCTTATTTTTCTGTTGTCTTTGAAAGTAGACTTTGAAGAACTAATTACTTGCTTGAGTCCATAACCACTTACTTTATTTGAATGTTTACTCTATGTGGTTACTTCTAAAGGCTTCTTTTTTTTTTTTCTTCTTCTTCTTCCAGTTTTGGGGATGTAACCCAGTTCCTTGCACATGCTGGGCAAGGTTTTATTCTAGCCCTAGTCCTTGGATTTTCAAGACAGAGTCTTGGGCTAAGTATCTCAAGCTGGCTGGCTGGGATTGATTTGTTTATTTGTTTGTTTGTTTGTTTATTTATTTAAATTTTGGTCTTTTGAGACAGGGTTTCTCTGTGTAGCCTTGGCTATCCTGGGCTCACTTTGTAGACCCGGCTGACATCGAACTCACAGAGATCCGCCTGCCTCTGCCTCCGAGAGTGTTGGGATTACAGGCGTGCACCACTGGCTCAGCTTTTCTGGTTGGCCTTTTTATATTTGTAAATTCCTAACATGGGTCTATGTATCAATCAATCTATCTATCATCTGTTATCTCTATCATTATCTATCATCTGTCTTTTGTCTATTTAGTGTGGGTGGGTGGTTTGATTCTCATGCTCGGCTGTGCACCACGCTCATATCTGGGATCCTCAGAAGTCCTGGCACTGGGCTCACAGTTAGTTGTGAGCCACCATGTGGGCACTGGGGATTAAACCCTGACCAATCTCCTCTGCCCCGTGTGGCTGGCCTTTAACTCGAGACCTGCTGTCCTCATTCCCCTGAGTGTTGGCATTACAGGTGTGTGGCATTACAGGTGTGTGCCGCCGCACCTAGCTACCACTGAAAACTTGAAGTAGTAATTCCAGCATGTTACATCGTAAAGTTAATCCTCTGAATTGCCCTTCCACACACAGCAACAACTAACTAGCCCAAGGGGTTATTGAGTGTTGAAATGTGGTGCTTTTGAGATGTGCTGTAAGTACAAATGTCCACACTAGACTTAGTAAAGGAAAAATGGTGTAATATTTCACCAGTAATTTTCATGTTGACCACATTAGAATGACAATGTTTGTATACAGTAGGCTCAATTAAATTATCATATTTTCTCTTTTGACTTTTTGATGGAGGAGCTTGCTATGCTCACATTAGCCTTGAACTCACAATGTAGCCCTGGCTAGTGTACAACTCCTTGTGATCCTCCCCGCCTTTACCTCCTGAGTGCTTGAGTTACAGACATGTGTTACTGTGTGCAAATAGCCAAGTGTTCCCAGGCCCAAATAATAAAATATGTTATTGAAATGTACTCAGATGAGCATGGGATTTGCTGTATAGCAGAGGATGACCTTGGATTCCCAGTCTTTCTGCCTCTGCCTCTCGTGCTAGGATTATAGATATGACTCAGTGTGCCCAACTTTATTTTACCTTTTTAATATGACAGTTTCAAATTATAAATGTGGCTTGCTACATACTCCTTTTGGGCATCACTGCTTTTAAAATAGAAATATGTTCTGTATGTTCAAAATGGTTTTAGAATCCCAGATTCGTTGATCTGTTTGAGCAGCTGTGATATTACTCTACAGCCACGTAAAGTGTAAATTCGGACCTACTTCTGATCCATAGTTTGCTTCCTGGTAGAGTTAATGAAAGTATTAACATTTCATGTGAGAGGGATGTAGCATTTCCAGATGGGAGACTTTTAAACTAGCCAAGTGCACGTCGTATGACCGTCCCGATTGTCTGTCTCCTCAGTGGAGACAAGACCCATGGAAAGAACAGATACATTTTCATGCAGATTTGTTTTACATTAAGAAATCATTATCTTACATTTTTGGCTGTTGATACAAATGGTCTTGTAGTGAGATTTGCTCTGTGAGGATGTTGAGTTTCCTGAGACCTAAGTAAAGATAATCAGGAGGTTTTCCGCCTGTGACTTACATTCCCCATGCTTGACTGAAGGAGACCAACCACAGCAGCAATTAGCCTGCTTCTTCTTTTTTAAAAAAATATATTTTATTAATTTATTCATATTACATTTAAATTGTTATCCCATCCCTTGTATCCTCCCGTTCCTCCCTCCCTCCCATCTTCCCCTTACTCCCCTCCCCTATGACTGTGACTGAGAGGGACCTCCTCCCCCTGTATATGATCATAGGGTATCAAGTCTCTTCTTGGTAGCCTGATACCCTTTCTCTGAGTGCCACCGGGCTTCTCCATCCAGGGGACATGGTCAAATATGGGGCACTAGAGTTCGTGTGAAAGTCAGACCCCACTCTCCACTCAACTGCGGAGAATGTGCTGTCCATTGGCTAGATCTGGGTAGGGTTCAAAGTTTACTGCATGTATTGTCCTTGGCTGGTGCCATAGTTTGAGCAGGAGCCCTGGGCCCAGATCCGCCCATGATAATGTTGTTCTTGTAGGTTTCTAGGACTCTCATCACCAATTTGGTGAAAAAAAAATCTGACAAAGGTTGCAATAAAAGATTTTAAAATGTGAAGCATAATTGTATGGGAAAAATACTCAATGAGACTTTTAAAGTATGATGCCCTTATGTTACTGTTAGAAATACATAACTGTGTCGGGCGTGGTGGTGCACACCTTTAATCCCAGCACTTGACAGGCAGAGGCAGAGGCAGGCGCTTCTCTGTGATTTCGAGGCCAGCCTGGTCTACAAATTGAGTGCAGAACAGCCAAGGCTACATAGAGAAACCCTGTCTCAAAAACAACCACCACCACCACCACCACCACCACCACCACCACCACCACCAAAAAACCAACTGATTAAGACAGTTTATCTTAGGCATCATGCAACAGAGTGTGTGTGACTTTAAGGCAGAAGATGAGCATGGTGATGCCTAGTTAGATTTCTGGGAACTACCATCAGTAATAGCTAGCTCATATAAAGGTCAGGACGCCAAGGAGAACGGCTGAGTAAGGCAGGAGGATGAGCTACGTGATCTCAAGATACGAAGGGAACAAAACCGGCCAAGGGAGTAAGTATGATAATACAAAAACGCCACAGACCGTTTGTTACTTTATTATTATTTTATGTTTATTTTATATGAACAAGGGTTTTGCCTGCATATATACATACATATCGCATGAGTACAGGGTGTCCTCGGAGGCCTGAGGAGGGCACTGCATTCCCTGGAGCTGGAGTTGTAGATGGTTGTGAGCCACCACAGGTGCTGGGAACGGAGCTCGTGTTTTCTGCAAAAGCATAAGTGCTCTAAACCACTGAGCTATCGCTGCGGTCGCCCATTTACTGCGTTTTGTGTGTTTACTTGATAAATCCTTTCAGTTTGGTTGAGTCTCGCTTTGCGCAGTGCAGTTCATCGTCTGGTCTGTATCAGAAGTATTAAAGTGCGTGCAAAATGCAGACTTCTTACGCGCGCACCAGAACACCAGGTATCGTTTCTCTGAATGTGATTCCCCGAGGTCTTGTAACTCAGGTTGGCCTAGACCTTACCTGTGTAGCCCAGGCTGTCCTAGAACTCATGGCACTCTTTGAGCCTCAGCCCCTGAGTGCTAGGATTACAGACATGCACGAGCGTGCCTGGCTGGTCTAGGACTTCCTTGGATAGCAAGTCCATTGGGTTTAATTATGAGGATACAGTCAGAGTCCACCTACCCGCTGTACAGTTCCTTATAGCCCTTTGGTGAGAATCCTTGCAGGTGCTCCGCATTTGTACCAGATCAGGCCTTCTCAACCTTCCAAATGCTGTGAAACTTTAATCCAATTCCTTATGTCATGGTGACCCGCCACCCTCCCAACCATAAAATTACCTTTGCTGCTTTTGCTGTTTCATAAGTGTAATTTGCTGTTGTTATGAGTCATAATGCAAGTATCTGATGTGCAGGGTATCCGATAACGCGACCCCTGTGAAAGGGTCTTGATACCTCCCGGAGGGGTCTCGACCCACAGGTTGAGAACTGCTGTTCTAGACTCTGGCTTACTCATGTGGTATTTGTGGACTGTCATAGTTGACAGTTGCTTTCTGACTTGGCTCTACCAGTTCATACTCCAGGCAGAAATGTCTTTTCCCCTCAAGTTGATACTACCCTCTGGGTTCCCTAGCAGTTGATGATACGTGTGAAAATTTGTATCAATATTGTGACAATAAACCATATGTTATAGATATTCTAATTTGTCTCTACTGATTATTTGATTTTGATCAGTATTTATTTTGGGCTTTTTGAATTCATGGTCATTCTGCCTCAGTCCCTGAGTGCTGGGATTAACAGTTTTTGCTACTATATACCACCAGCACTATTTTATTTTCTTGAAAGTTTACTTCTGCGAAGTTGCGTGTTCTGCCTACACTTTTGTGGTATTCCAAACACCCTTTGAAGTAAATTTTAGGGGCTGTATTCTGGACGGTTGGCTTTTGATGCAAAAACCTCTGGTGTCCGGTCTTACCTCCCTTCTTGTCTCACGTGACTCTTTCTGTTCCCCTTCTTCCCGCTCCGATTTCCCCTTTCTCGGCAGGTTCTTGCTGTGTGGCCCTCGCTGGCCTCACTCTTCCTGCCTGAGCGTCAGGACAGCTGGAATTACAGTCCCATGCCTCCATCCCTGGCCAGCCAGGTCCAACGAACCTTTGGAGTTTAAACATTTTTCTGGTGGTTCATACCGGAAGTGAGCCTGCTTGATAATTTCAGTGGTTCAGATCAAGGTTTTAAGAGTTAAGAAGCTCCTGTTTGAATCTAGGCTCTCACTAGCTATTTACCATTCCTTTTTCCTAACTGGGAGTGGCGATCTGTTCTCATCCCCTCCATCCCCGCCCCCACCCACGTTCGGAATTACAGTGCTCAGAATGCATTATGATGTGAGGAGGAGGAAGCCGTAGGTAATAAGGGAGCAGCACCAACAGTTTGCGTCCCTTGCAGTCTCTCGTTTCCGAAGTTCTTCTCCTTCAGTGATATTTGGTTAATCTGAGCATTATCTAACACAATTTTTTTTACAGTGCATTATAATTCTTAAATATATTGAGCGATTTGCATAATTTTTACACACTGGTAGTCATGTTTTGCATATGAAATTACTACTTGCGGGCTTCCTTTGTAATTTACACAAACATCCTTTCAGCTACTTTTTGTTTGGTAGACTTGTCTCGGTGTCATATTTGAATCTATCTGTGTAGTTCACGCAGTCATTACGTTCTTTGTAAACTGACGGAAAATCTTTCCGCATGCATTTGTAAGAACGTTTATTGATTTAATAAATCAGATGCTTTTCAGGCGTGCATCAGTGTGGATTGTTGTTTGTGTATAATGTAAGCGCAACTCTCCAGACAGACTACATAAGTCATCATTCAATTACCATAAATATGTAATCGGTCTGTAGTTTATCTTCTGAGGCCTATCTCCTGAAGGAAAGGGACTTTTGATAATGTAGAAATTGTAGATGCCTATTGGGTGCTTCTAGAAGGCAATTGTGTTCTGTGCACACCTTAAACTTAGATTTCCTAATGCTGACTTCAGGGGAACAATTCAATAGATTAGACAGCTATTAAGAATGTGTAATTCATTTCTTGGAAACAGTATGACAAATTGTGAAACTTTGATGGAATTTGTTACATCATCAGACCTTGTCTTTTAAAATCAAAATATAATCACATGAATTATTTGAAGAATTAGCTCTTTAGAGGATGTCTCTGAAGGATTCGAGGAAGATGCGAAAAAGGCTAGACTTCTCTGCGATAGCAAAGCTTCTCTTTGATGTGGTCTCTCGCTGTCAATAGGGAGCTGTTTATTCAAATGTGTACATATGTGTGAGAAAACCAGGCAGTGGTGAGAGGCTTTCCCTTAACTGTATTTACCATGCTTTCACACGACATGCTCACCTTGCTCTTCATTGGCATCCGTCCTAGCTTTTGTTGAATGCCTGTCTTATGGGTCTTCATCCCTCTTACATCCTGTCTTTCACATAGTGTTTTTAGTTTCATCAGCAATCATTACCACCTCCTAATTTTGCATGTTTCCTTCCTAGAAATTTTGATTTTTTTCTCCTAAAGTCAGAAATTGCTTGTAATTTCTCATTACTTTTTATTTTCCTTGCTATTTTTTGTTTCTTCTTGATAATTTAAAAGCATTTGTCAGTTTTCCCATATGGCCAGATAATTAGCAGAGCTTTCACTTTCACTCCCACGCTGAAGATGTTTCTAGAACTCCCCCTTTTCCCCACTGAGACATATTTGTGGAGCTCTGAACTTTGATTCTAGCCTTGAGTTGCAGCCTCTGTACTCCGGGTGCTGTGTTGTACTTATTTTGCTCAGAGGATACACTCATGCTGCCAATAAGAAATTGTGTCAAAGATCTTTTCCTGCATAATATGGGCATGTCTAAAATATTTTTATTTCTTCTTCAGTCATATTTTGTTTTGTTTCATTTTGAAGATAGGTCTTGCTGTGTAGTCTGTGTTGGCCTGAAACTTGCCATCCTGCCTTTGCCATCCTCCTGCCTCAGATTCCTAAGTGCTAGTATTACAGGCATGTGCCATTTTCAGTGTGATCTTCATTCGGCTTGCTGGATTGAGAAGGTAGGGAATTCTGAGCTTGAGGCATTGTCACTGCTAATTTTGAAGATGTTGATCAAGATCCTAGTGTCTAGTGTTATTAATTTTTCTTTCTGACTCTGATTTCTACGTATGGAGCTGGTCTATGTGTCTTGGAAGTATCTGAGCATTTTGTTTTATATCTGTAGTCTTAAATTTTCACAATAATGTGGCTTGGTGTGGACGTTCAAATGTTTATCATGCTTGGCTTTTAGAATTTCTTCTTGAATATTTGATAACATTCCTTATTCCCTTTAATCATATTTTCTCCCTGGGCTCTGCACTGCAATTGTTTTCATGTTCCAAATTTCTTCATTATTTCCTTGCAAGATTTCATTAGATAGGTCTTTTAATTCTTTAGTTGAATTTTTATTTTTAAGTTTATTATTTATTGTTATGTTTTAAATTTTGTCTTAGGAAGTCAGGGGATTTCAGTTTGTACCTTACTCAGACATGCCTTGCACTCCAGGCACTCCGCCTCAGCCACCCAAGTGCCGAGATGACTGGTTTGAACCGTCACACCTGGCTGCGTTATAAAGTGCCAGTCACGTCAATTCTCAAACCTCCCCCCCCCCCAATTCCCAGCACCTGTTACCTGTCCGCTAACCTATCTGTAATCTACGAGTAAACACACCAACTCCGTGTCCGTGTTCCAGGGCCCGTGCTTGGATACTTTCTCAGCTTCAGTGCAGAGCATGCATTTAGCCTCTGGGAAGAGAACCACCTTTTGCTGTTGCCCGTCCGTCAAACCTTTCCTCTGGTAGACGGTGGCTGGATTACTGAGAACTTTCCTCACACTTTTTCACTTCTGAAAGCTTCTCCGCAAGGTCAACTGTACACTTAATTCTTTTGATGACTATTTAAGCATTGCTTGGCTGGGGGCCAGGGAGTTGATTCAGTAGTTAAGGGAGCATACTGCTCTTCCGGAGGACTGGACTTTGCTTCCCAGCACCCATGTCAGGTGGTCCACAACTATCTGGAACTCCATCTGCAGGGGCTCTCTCTGTCTCCTTCCAGATCCCCGAGGCACCTTATGTACTTACACACAGGCAAGCATGTATGCATACGTGCACACACACACACACAGTATTTGAGAGCAGAGACCGTAAAGGATTGTTGGGGTGACACAATGGTTTTATTGCTGTCCAGTTGCTATCTGCCGAGCCTGAAGATCTAAGTTCGGTGCCTGGAACACACATGTTGGAAGGGCAGAACTGACTCTCAAAAGTTGTCCTCTCTACAGAGTGGTATGTTTGTTACCCCTCAGTTTATTAAGTGTGATTTGAATTGATTGTGGCAGAAACTAAACCTTTTAAGTCCAACATAACGATAGCATACACTTAACTATGGTTGTTGACTGTCATAGTGACTGTCATTTCCAAATGACAGTCATAACTTCTTCCAGAGTTATGTATTTGGAAAAAGGCCTTTGATGTTTTATTAAAAAACAAAAATCTCTTGCACGTGGTCTTCTATTTTTCCAGTGATTCGGAAAGTACTTAGGAAGCAGCACATCGGGCCGCTCCTGTTTCTCTTTGGGTACTGTACTGGTGGCTTCAGGTCCAAAACAAATGAAACATTTTAGAGTCTTTCCAAGCTCAGACTGATTTTTTTTTAAATATCAGGCAATATTTTATTTAAAGAAATATACATTTATTGGCTACATTTCTCAAACTGTCTTGGCAAAACAACTTGTCAGGGCTTTATGATTTTGTGGTTTACTGTTTGCTTGGTTCTTGAGGAAGCACTGAGGACCCGGCTTTGCAGACCACCCGAGCTCAGGACCACCCACACTCACACAGCAGACCAGGGATGCCACAGCAAGCCAAACCTGTGTGTTCTAATATTGTAAGTGCCAGCGTGGCAGTAAAGATGGGAGCGGGGAGGTGTGAGAGCATTATCGGACGTGAACCAAATTCAGATCTGGTGGGAAGGAAAAGAAAGATATTTTGGTGTAGGGCATATTTAAAATAGCAAAGTGGGAGGAACTTGCGGCCATCTTTTTTTAAAAGTTTTGATCCTAATATTAGGTTTGCCTATCATGAGGTTTAGTTTTCTCAACTATTCATGTTGATGTCATGAGATTAATAAACTTAATTTAGAGATGTAACAATGACAGCCCAAACCTGATTCTCTTTTTCCTCTGGTTGTTAAGACACAGGGTAGGACTCAGGATGCTGGGCCTCTCAACCCTCTTCCATCCAGTGCTTGATGCTCAGTTCAGTTCCATCTTAACCACACTGCATTTTTCTGTCTATGAAATGGCGATGAGACCTGTGAGTTGCAGATCTGCCCTGAGGTGTTAGTGAGTTGATTCTTTAAAGGCTTCAGTTGCTTACACGTGCTGTGTTGAGTGCTCGGTAGTCATGAGCTCAGTAGACAATCTTGGGTAATCTCCTTTCAATTTGTAAATAGCCAAGGTCCGAGAGTAGGCCAATGGATGGCCACATCCAAACCCCGCAAACATTACTTTATGGTACTGAAAGGAATCTGTCACTGAGCCATAATTAAGATTTGTTTTTCTTTTTTTTTTCAATCAAGGTGAGCAGGTGGGAGTTACAGGATCCGCCTAGGTTCGTGGAAGACATAGTAATGCTGATTGAGAGGAATAGACAGAGGTTTAGGGATGTTGTGTTATTGTCTATGGTTATGGAAGGAGCCAGGAAGTGAGGGTTATGGGTGGGCTCTAGAAACGGAAAAAAGCGAAGATATTCCACTAGAGCGTCTATGGGGAGTGCACTCCTAGTGTAGCGTTTAGTCCTAGTCAGATCCATTTGGAATTCTGAGTTCATGGTGACTTCGCATAGCAGCAGTGAAAAGCGAACACTCACAGGGGGCACCCCCGTTTTAGGGAGAAGAAGGTAAGCTCTGCGTGGCATCCAGGGTTGCTGGAAGCCGAGGCCACGGCTGGGGCTTTGAGATAGAACAGCCCCACAGGGAGGGAATCCAGGCCTCATGGATCTGTGCTTCCTCCTCACAGTCATTGGGGTTGTTTTCCCACCAGTGATTATTGGGGCCACCAAGATGACCCTCTCCGGGACCTGAAGCCCACACATTGCCTCTCTTCTCCTTTGGATTTCCTTTGGCAGATAACCCACCACTACTGTTTGACTAGAAGTAGAGATCTTGTGGTGGTTCTTCTCTTTCCTCATTTTGAGGCCGTAATGTGATTTTCTTCTCCTTCACTCTCATTTTAGTAGGAGCTCCTTGGGAAACACAACCGACGCTCTCGCAGCCACGCACCACCTAAGCAACAGCATACTAATTTTTGACTGAGGACAGTGCCTTCTCTCATGTCTGTGCACTTGAAAGACTGTGAACAGAAACACACATTCAGCCAAGATTGCTAGTGAGAGCACCGCTCCTGAGGTCGTCATGAAAGCCTCTATAGTTACCTCCTTCTTCCCTTAACGACCTTCATGCTAGAGGAGTAGGCAGGAGGCAAAATCTCCCTACTGGTTTGCCAAGACAGACTTAATGAATGCTTTTCACAGTTTAGAGAAATTCCTGTGACCTTGTGTGCACATCTGTGAACTTTCCAGGAATTTGTTCACCCACAAGCCCCTTCCCTACATTTGATGAAAGGAAGATAATTTTGGAGAGGGGGGCATGCGATGCAGAATATTCCAATAGAAATCCCAGGACCTTTGTAGAAGCGTGGTTTTACTGCATAATAAAGGGTTCGAAAATTGATCATTTAATAAGGGACATGCTGAATGTCATCGGAAACTTGAGATGTGAGCTGGGTTTTTCCTGCCTCTTGCAGGAGGTAGAACCCAGAGCCTCTCACATACTAGGTGAGCCCTCTACCATTGAGCAGCGGCCTTGGCCCCAATGCCGTGGTTTTCCAAAGTTGTTTCTCGGGCCTTCCTGTTGTTGGCAGTAATACAAGAGAGCCCACAGAGATTATATACTCTAGTCTTAAGATTACAGTGCACAGCATGTTTTGTATTTTAAGCTGTGCGAGCAAGTTTCTGTTTGACTGGAAATCTCGACTACTGTGTGTTTACAGACACGTGTGCCTGGAGCTTCTTATTCTCCCTCACTGTACAGGAGGAGCCCAGCATGGGCGGGCGTGGTAGCTCGGACTTGCAGTCACAACACTCCGAAGACTGAGAGAGGAAGATCATGTGATCGAGGCTGCTTTGGGGCAGCCCATTCAAAAAAAACAAAACCAAACAAAAACTCAAAGCAAATAACTTTTCTCCTGTCTGATCTTACATTGTAACTTACTTATTCATTATGGGTTAAAGGTTAAGCACATCACTGAGTCCTCGTTCACACATTCTAAGATTTGTTTTTCTTTAATTTATTTTTATGTGTATGAGTGCTTTACTTTCATGTGTGTCTGCACACCCTGTGTGTGCCTGGCACCCGAGGAGGCCAAGAGAAGGGGTTTGGATTCTTGGGATTGGCGTTTCAGGCAGTTGTGAGCTGCCACGTGAGTGCTAAGACTCAAACCCTAGAATCTCTAGAAGAGCAGCCAGTGCTCTTGACCACTGCGCCAGCTCCCGAGCTCCTGTGATTTTCAGCTCAACAGGGTTTATTTTTATGTTTGTGTGTGTGCATGTGCAGGTGCTGATGAGCATGTGCACATGCACATGTGTGTAAGTGCATGTGTGTTCAGATGCTGATGAGCGTGTGCACATGCACATGTGTGTAAGTGCATGTGTGTTCAGGTGCTGATGAACATGTGCACATGCACATATGTGTAAGTGCATGTGCAGGTGCTTATGAGCATGTGCACATGTGTGTAAGTGCATGTGTGTTCAGGTGCTGATGAGCATGTGCACATGCACATGTGTGTAAGTGCATGTGTGTTCAGGTGCTGATGAGTATGTGCACATGCATGTGTGTAAGCGCATGTGTGTTCAGGTGCTGATGAATCCAGATTAGGGCGTTGGATACCCGATGTGGATGCTGTAAATGGAATTCTAGTTCTGCGAAAGAACTGGACCTGTTCTTATCCACTGAGTGATCTCTCCAGTCAATGTCTATAGCTCTCCAACTCTACCTTTTCATACCTTTATCCGTCATTTGCTAAAATTACCCCCGTACCACGCATGGTGGTGCACAACTTTAGTCCTCCTGCTTGGGAGACAGAGGCAAGAGGATCTGTGTGAGTTCAGGGCTAGCCTACTCTACATGTGAGGGTCAGGTCAGCTAGGACTATGTTGCGAGACCCTGTCTCAAAACAAATAACAGAAACCTCTGAAGCCCTCAAAAGCACATCTGAGTGGATATGATGTTGTTGCTGCAAGAATCCTGAATTTACTATGCCTAATAACATTTTCCTGCCTTTCAAAAGTTCATCCGTAGACTCCAGTGTTTCTGTATGACGACTAAGGACCGTTATCCGGCACCTTCTGCAGAGACAGCACAAGGCTGCCTGGTCCTTGGATCACAGTACAGAGGAGACAGGCTTGCAGAGGGAGATGGCGCGGTTAGCTGGCACAGGGCTTTTCAGATGAAACAGTAATTACATGATGGAGGGTAGTACTGATTGTGAAAGAACACAATTTGAACAAATTACGTTTAATGATCTAATTGGCATTTATTAGCATTCATGAGTTGGGCAGGTTACCATCTATGCGATAGGAAGGCAGTGTGGGAGCTGAGCAGAGGAACCCGTCATTCAGGCTGAGGAGTTCCTCTTCCTGCTGCTTGGCGTTAGCGTTCTGCCTTTTGGAAAGAACGCTTCTGTTCTTCAGGATTCAGTTTGACTGTGTAGCACTAGCACCAGTGAGTCCATTTTGCCTTGGTCTAACCTTTTGGATCCAAATAGTTTAGTTCAAAACTGGACCATGAGCTTTGTTTTGTGTGACAGGGTACCTGTGTCAGGTCAGTGTGTATTTGAGCAGATGCTTGCATAACAAAATCTCAGACTGCAGCGATATGCATAGTTAGTTTTTGCTAACAGTGATGGTGTTAAACTCCTTTAAGGTTATTGTAATATATTTGACATCCTTTGTGTCTATGCCTAGAGCTGGTGTTAAAAGATTAAATTATGTCGGTTTGAAGCACACAAGGGACACAGTCTGCATCATAGCTGTGCTTCCTTTTGCAGGGCAATGGGCATCGAAACGAAAGTCTCAGGCTAAGTAACCGCTCTTCCAGTGAGCTGTAGCCCCTCCCCTCACCCCCGCAACCTCTTGTGTTTATTTTTCTAAACGTGTTGAGATTGGTTGTCCTGGCTGGACTTGAACTTACTCTGCAGCAGCACTGGCTTTGAATTTACAATTCTCCTGCCTGAGATCCATGAGAGCTGGGTGTAAAGACCCGTGCAACCATGCCCAGCTGTGCTCAGACCTTAGTTATATAAGATGATCAATAAAATTGTTGGCGTCCTTTTACAATCAGTACTATTCAGAAGAAAGAGGGAACCTGCCCCACACACAGCCTCACCATTTTGGGGTCAGTCCTTTAATTCATATTTGCGCTGCATCTGTCTCAATAAACTTCATATTATTTTGTGTATGATATGTGCTGTGTTTTAAGTAGCCACTCATCCTATGGTCCTTAGTATTACTACCTAAACATGTAAGGGGCCTAAAGCTATTTGTTTAGGGGACACTTTTTTTTTTAAGCTGGTGTCTTCCAAACTGTAATGGTGGCATTTTTGTGTGTTCTTAACTGTGTCAACCTAAACATCACCTTCCATCTAACCCCTACACTCAGAGCAGCGCCACTCTGATATTCGGACATTGGTCACAGTTATGGTTGGAATATAAGTTGTTCTCCAGGGCTCCTGTGTTTGAACACGTGGCTCCTGGCTCGGGGCACAGATGGAGAAGGCTGTGTAACTTTTAGGAGGCTGACTTCTTCTGGAAAAAAAGGGTGGGCCTTGAGATTTTTTTTTTTTAGTAAGGCTCCAGTGTTACTTCCTGACTGTGGATACAATGGGGCCATCTGCCTTCCACTCCTGCTGGGAAGGACTTTACTCCCTTGAACTTTAAGCAGGAATAAATCAATCCGTTCTTCCCTAAGTTGCTTCCTGCCAGGTATTTCCATCATAGCGACAAACACAGTAACAAGCACCTTCACTTTAGGAAGCACATATGTAAAATAAAGAGAGAAACTTCTTTATGACATTTAATTCTTTATTATTGGATGAATGCAGTCTATTGTTGATATTTGGGTTTGCAAATTTAAAACAGGAGAACCTGCTTGATTTAAGTCTACGAGGCAGATGTAATAATCACCACACTATGAAAAAACGGTTGACTTGAGTGTATGCAAAAACTTGCATGTTCCTTTGAGCCTTTCTGTTTGACAAAAGTTAGCCTTGGAGGCTGCCACTCCTGCTTCGGGTGCTTGAGCCTCAAGGATTAGAAGTTAAAACTGGAAAAGATAGAACTAATATTTTGACCCCTTTTTCTAAGAGCAGCCAGGGACCAGGTGGTGAAGGGACAGGACCTCACTATATACGACCCCTGGGGCTCCTGCAAGCCACTGTTGTCTTGGTCAGAGGGTTTGTGGGACACACCAAAGACTGGGCTATAATCACTGCGCTTTGCAAAACGGAGGGTCAGTGGGAGAAGCCACATGGTCAGCCAGGCCATGACCCACCCTCCGAAACCGTTCGCTTGGGTGAGAGGAGTGACCAAATGAACTTCAGCCTCTGACGTCCCCGAGTCACCCCTGAGGTCACCTGACTGGTGTTAACAGTAGGGAGCAAAGGAGTTAATTTTTGGCCCTATACTTGGACTTAAACCCACGGGAGGAAAATCCAGCCAGAATGGACGCTACCACAGAGTTCGTAATTCATCTCCAGAATCAGAAGTGGCATTTCTATTTTAGGAAAGAAGCGCCCAGCTCCATTTCACGTCTGGATTTCAGGTAACCTTTCTGGAGTCTGTACACTATTCAAGCAATAGATGGCTCGTCGGATGGCGCATCAGCCCTCCACATTGAAGAGTGGGGAAAAGCAAGCGGAGAATTGGATCAGAGCCTTATTTGAAACCTCCCTTTGCTTCCCCCCCCCCCCTGCCCGTCTCAGCTGCCTTCCCCTCCCTGCACCCTTTTGCTGAAGGGAAATCTATACTAACAGTGGGAAAGCACAGTCCATTGTGAGCTTCCTCCAGAGGCGCACACACAGTTCTGGTGCCCTTCAGATTGCTGTGCATCTGTGTATAGCCTTTTGTTTGGTTCAGAACTTTGGTTCAGAAATCACCAGCCTTGCTGCCACTCAGCAGGGTGCAGCCAGAACTAACCCTTCTCCCCACAGCCATGCAGATGTGATGGAAGGTTGGCCGTGGGGAAGGGAAGAAAGCAGGTTTGCTCGTCACATAGAAGTGAACATGAAAATCCTGGAAAATAATCAGAGCAACAAACATATGGCGCTGGTTATCGTGGGAAGTGGGATATGAGGTGATGGATTCAGCACTGTAGGTTCCGTCTCCTCCTCTCTCTAACCTTCCCCCTAACCTGTTAACATGTGTCCTTTTTACTTAGTGTTCTCTGTAAGACCTACATCTCATGCGTACCCGAAGAGAAAATGCAGAGGTGGTCGTAGAAAGTCTGAGATCCAGAGCAACCTCCAAGAGGAAGAGGGGGAGATGGTCCCTGAGGAGGAAGAAGCTGCTTAGCCTGTGCATCATGCACTCTGGGTACCAGAAGTAGAGATTAGTGTTGTATATGCCCTTTCTTAGGGCTGGCCATGGATGCATCTGTTTCCTTCTACCAAACAAAACCTGAAAGCAAACACCTACCACTGAGTGAAGGATTCAGTAGTGTTTTCCCTGAAGAGATAGAGTGACCATTTGTAACGTAGTGTTTGATAGGTGGTTCATTAGAGCCCGAGACCTGGCTAGGTGTGGAAGACGTAGGGAGCACATCATGACATTTAGTGTAGCCTGTGCGTTTTGTAATTTACCACAGCATAATAGAGCTGACTCAGTTGAGACAAGATACTTAAGTTAACCTTCTCTTTCCACTCCCCACCCTCAGTCCTGAGGGCTGCGGTGGGCGTGGGGGGACGTGGGGTGGAGGTGGGGGAAGACACGTGATTTCCAGTTACACCCGTGGAGCTCTGCTCGGCCTGTGGCTCAGTAGCTCAGCTGAGCTGGGTAGAGTAAGGCTGCAGCAAGATGTTCCCGTATGACAGAGATGGATTACAGTGTGTGCCTGGGACCGCCTTCCTCTCTTCTAAATCCGTAGAGGAGTTTTGAACACAGGTGCCACATTTAGAAAGAGAAGGATCAAGCAGTCTGTAGAAAGCAGTCATCATTGAAGGAAAGTTATGATTTCTTAGGAAATTTGCCGTACATAAAATGTAGTGACAAAATTGCTAAAGCTGCATTAAGCAAAACAAAACCAAACCCCACGTTTATCTGTTTACCATTTGTGTGTGCCAGGCTGGAAGTTGCGGGAAGGTGGCAGTGCACGTGTCGTGATGGGTGTGTGGATGTCAGAGGACGACACGTAGGAGCCTGTTCTTCCTGTCTGCCTTTGAGCTTCTCCCTGCCCTGGAGCAGGGTCTGACTTCCGCTGTCCAGCCAGCCCTGGGAGGCTCTGTTGCTGCTCTGGTCTGCGCACGTCCCATGTTTGAAGCTCTGCACCTCTGGAGCGGTGTTGGAGAGTGCGGCAGAACACAAGGCCCACTTTATTTTTCATGTCTAGTTGTTTCTTTTTTCCTTCGCAGCCAGTTAAAATACTCACCATTTTTCCCAGGGTGCTGTGCAGTGTAACTTAAGAACAGCGAGGCATAGCTGGACTGAGCAGTTGTTTTTCAGAATATTTTTATTTCCTGATTGCTGAAATCTGCTTGAAAATGACCTATATTTGTTTTTCTCTTTCATTAACTTCTAATTAATGGCACAGAATTTCTGGGGTTTACGGAAGAGTTTTCATAGTAATTAGATTTTACAAAAAATCAAATATGACTATTGCTACAAGCTTTTGTGTACTCATCAATTTCTGTTTTTAATGTATGTTAGTGTCTTATTGAGAATTTCATACCTGTAATGTGTTTTGATCCTATTTATTCCTTCTCTTCCCTCGACTCCTCCAAATTCATTCTTCATTCCTCACATCCTCTCCAAACTTCATGTTGTCAACTTCCCCTTTTCTCTCCCCCTCTCCTTTTCCTTCTTTTTTCTCCACCCTTCTTCCTCTTCCTCTTCCTCCTCCTCCTTCCTTCTCCTCCTCCTCTTCTTCAATAACACAGAGTCCACTTTATGCTGCCAATATACTCATGGGTGTGGGGCCATCCACGTCACCAAGTTTGTTCCTTCTGAACACTTAGCCTGATGACATTTCCCAGCTACCAGCTCTCTCATGTACCAGGGATCCAGGCAGTAGACTAAGGATGGGAATGGTGCATGCTTGGCTCCCTTCTTCACATAATTTATGTTCAGGTTTTATGCATGTGATTGCATGCCGAGGAGGACAAAGCTTTAGCAGGTAGTTGATGAAAAGTCAGGTAGCCTGGCTCTCTCAATAACCATGGAACAGCACTCGGCCAAGCTCTCTGAGTGTCGTGGTATGGATGAGAGGTCGGCATTGATTATATCAAGCCGCTGAGATTTGGACTGTCACAGTGTTTAACTACTTTCATGTACAGTTGGTACCACGTAAGGGTTTGTTCTTTCCAGTCCGCCTGGCGCCCTGGAATCCAGCTGTGTGCTCTGTAGATGTAGAAGTGGGACTTGGTTAATGCAGAGTGTTGTCTCCAGCGGAAAAGTGCTTCCAATTGTTTTCAGTACAAAGATTTACGTACAAACTCCGTACAATTGATGCTACTCCAGCTTTGTCCTAACACTGCAGTGTGATGTGAGCTGTACACTCCCCGGAATGTCCAAGGCAGCCTGCCTCAGGAAAGCACTTCACGTCACCCTAAATCATGGATCTTCGTGCAGCAGACGATGAACTCTGGTGATTGCGTTGTTTTACGGCGAGCATACTGCTGGAGTGGATCTGTGCGCAGCTTCGCAGCAGTGGACAGTCATCAGATGCCATTTAAAATAGTTTACTAGTAACAGGCAGTAAGTTAGTAACTCTTGCCCAGCTTCTCCATTTGAGTTATGTATTCTTGCCTTTTAAATATGATTGCTTTTCCTTTATATGAAAATATTAATTCATTATGACTGAAATTTCTTTTCTTAGAGAATCAGCTTGAATGTTTAATGAAAAATCAGTTAGTTCTTTGACTGTACCAAACTTTGCAACCTAGTATTGTTGGGCAGACCTGTAATCCGCCAGCCATGGAGGCAGAGGCAGAGGCAGAGGCGTCCTACCTTCTAGACTGGCCCGGGTTATGTAGTGAATACTACCTGGGGTCCTGAGTAAAGTCTGGAAACTATGGGAAGTTGGTCAGCCCTGCACAACAGACCTGCAGCGCCAGCCTTGGGAAGCTGAGGCAGCAGGGTCAGGAGGGCCTTACCCATGGCCAGCCTGGGGAAGCGGAGGCAGCAGGGTCAGGAGGGCCTTACCCATGGCCAGCCTGGGGAAGCCGAGGCAGCAGGGTCAGGAGGGCCTTACCCATGGCCAGCCTGGGGAAGCCGAGGCAGCAGGGTCAGGAGGGCCTTACCCATGGCCAGCCTGGGGAAGTGGGCCTTTTTGGCCAGCCTGGGCTCCATGAGACCCTGCCTCAAAACAAACGATAAAGAAATGAACGACTAACAATATAAAGTGAAGACTTTGATGTAATTATAATACAGTATTATTGAATGCTTAGGTGTCAAAGGCCAGAGGGGGCCTTTCTGTTTCTCTTTCATTTCATACAACTGCATTTCATCTGTCTTTTTTCTTTTTCTTTTTCTTTTTTTTTTTTAGACAAAGTTTTCCTTATGTAGCTCCGTCTGATGTTTTGCTGTGCGGCCTAGGCTGCCATGGAGCACTCTAAGCCCCTTGCCTCAGCCTTCTGAGTCCTGGGAATACAGATGTGCCTCAAGGTGGCTCACCTTAGCCTTAGATTCTTTAGACATTTAATATTTTTAAAAATTTCCTTTTGAAGATTTTTGTTCCTATTTTAAATCTTAAATCAATGGTTCAAAATATCACAAGGAATTTTTGTGTGCGTGTGGCCAGTGTCCATCTGTGTACCGCGATATACTTGTGAATATGAGGGCCAGAAGCTGAAATCTGGAAATAGTGACCGTTCACACTACCCTTCTTTCTCCCCTGGCTTCGGAATGAACAAGTGCAACTCAGTGCAGTGTTTCTGTCTCTGTGAAAATGCAATCTTTCCTCTCGCCTCCTTCATTAAGAATGCAAATTGCTAACTTTTCACGAGACCCTTGAACCTAAACTAGAAGCAGTCAAAGGTGTTGCTTTACTTCCTTTGATAGACAGCATAGCCAAGGAGGGCAAGTCAGTGTTTTTACTCCTTCACTGAAAGCCGAGGCTGGTTGCTTCATAAGCAAACTTGTCACCATTATAACGTGGTATGTAGATAAGTAAGAATCCCAGTGTGTCAGGAATTCTGCTCGTGACACACGGTGACGTGGAAGGTAGTTCTCTCCCCATCTGTCTGCACTTCATCTATTTTTATTAGTAGAAAATTTAACATTCTTTAAATATTTCTGGAAGCAATATAGTCCAGCTATGTTATGATACCTTTCAACATACTTTAATGTTTTCATTGATGATATAGGTATAGTTAGTGTCGTAGTTTGTTACCAGGTAAAATATAATGTATGTTCTAGCTATAATTTATTATTGATCGGTGTGTATAAAAATAGCGATTTCCACATGCTTATGCATTTAACAAGGGATGCGCAAATTGAAGTAAAAATCTTGGATTTGATGCCCCTCCCACCCGTTAATCTGGGAAAGCATCAGTTAAATATTTCTTCCTCGCATGAGTACATGTTAACACGCTAGGTTGCATTTGAAATTTAATCATTAAACGTTCACTGCCAGTGTGGCCCTTCATGGAAGCAAAATTAGTTGATTAAAAGATACGTTGAAAAATTATTAGTTTACTGAAAAATGTGCTGGTGTGGGTTGGTGGCGGGGGGGGGGGGCTCCCTTTTCTGAGGAGTAGGGGCGGAGGAGGGGGGAAGAGGGAGGGAAGGAGTTATGATCAGGATGTAAAGTGAATAAACAAACAAACAAACAAACAAACAAAATGAGCTCCCATTCCCCAAAGTGGTATTTCCTGCTGCACCCCATCCTAGGCTAAGGCATGTGTCTCCAGCTTAGTTAAATTTGCTAGCAGCAGGTCTGCAGGACTCCACTAGTCTCTCCAAGTTACAAATAGTGAGCTTTTGTGCCTCGGTTTCTGTGCTTCAGAGTGGCACTGCTTGTGTTGGCAGTATCTGTTGGAAGCTGGGCTGCTTAAACACTATCCGAAGTTACTTTCTGTAATTGTAGTTTACATGAAAGGTCTCCTTCAAATCAAGGAGAGGGCAGAGGCCCTCACCTGAGCTGCTTGGTGTGGGTTTTGGCGGCTCAGTTTTGGAAGCCAGCAACTGGAATGCTTTCCTAGTGTTTAGTCTGGGGCTGTGCCTGGCTGCTGCAAGTTGTGTCCCCAGCTCAAGGGGAGTTGGCTGTGGCTTGGGCCTGTCTTTAATGCACTTAGTAACGCAGTGACTTGGGGTTTCTCTAAGCCTGGGAACCTCCATATTTTTGACTATCCAGTAACAGAGTATATGGTGGTTCAGTAAATGATATAATTATGTGCTGTGTAAATAAAAGGTGTTAGTAAACCCATGGAAGACTTCGGTGTAATCAGTGGCCCCTTGACTACTTTGCAATTTTTTTTTCTTCAAGCCCTTTTCATAAACAGGGTTTTACCGGTAAAACTTCAGATTTAATCTGATCAAGCAGGGGAAGCTGCTTTTTCTTGTCTAACCACAGCGATTAGCATCGCTAACCACTGGGAAGCACATTGTAGATTGCCAATGATGTCTCAATTAAAAATCCCCTGGAAGAAACCTCCACCAACACCATTGGCGTGGCACAGCGGATTGAGAAAGCTCCCTCGTCAGGCCACAGGAGGATCCGGAAGGAGTAGCTTCGCACGCCGCTGTCTCCTACAGGCTTGTTGGTTCCTGAAGGTTTATCGAGATAGGCAGAGCCACCAGCAATTATGCAGGCTCCGTGCATGCTGTGCCAACGCACTGCCACTGTTGGTAGTTGGAGGCTGGTCATCCCCCTGGCTCTGCTGTAGTCTGTTCCCAGAAGAAAGAAGGAGGACCCTTCTGCTTGGGAGTGTGAGTGTGTGTGTGTGGGGGCTGAGGTGAGGGGTTGAACCTTAGAATAATGCCCCCCTCTATCTTCCTGTGACATTTCTTTCTGAGGAAATAACCAGCGTCATTAAAAGTCATTTTCTCCTTGGTGTGTGGTAAACGTTGCATTTGTAGTCCCAGATCAGCACCACGTGAGCTGCTTGGGGCGTCTGGAGCTTGTGAAGAAACAGGCAGCTCCTCTGAAGTAGAGTTCTGTATGAGCCTGTGGCTCTGGTACTGTGCGGGTAATCGCGGTACTCCGACTACCACCTGCCACGAGTGTAGCATTTTTAATATCCTCCACCCATCTTTCTAGATGAGTATTTGAGACCCTTCCCTGTGCAACAAACTGTGAGCCGATTTGGGCATCATGAGTCAGACACGGCTCCGGGTGCCAGACACTCCTTTCTGTGGCTAGAGGCTGCTCAGTTCCCAGACCTGGCTCCTGCTTTTCTCTGCCTCAGCGTGCCCAGTGAAGGGCGGCACTCTGTCCTCCAGTGGCCACCCTCTTCCTGCAGTGTTCCTCATTCAGAGCTTTGGTTCTGACTTTTGGCCAGGGTAGAGGAGAACTGTGTTTTTCTGAAATACAGTAGTTCAGGTAAGGCATCTCATAGGCTTGTTTTAGTGCATCTCAATAAAATATGTTAAGGCCATCATGGTCCATGACCATCCTGGCACAGGGCTCCCGGCCACAGCCTGTCTTCAGTGAGATGGGTTCCGCATTGATTTGGGAAACCTGGCTAAAGAGAGGACGCTTGAAGAATGTGGTTCTGAGGTTAGACCCCACCTCCAGTCTTTTTCTTAAACTCACCTATGAAATTTCCTGTTCTCACCACCTCTAGAAAATACTTCATCTTTGACAAGTCTCATGCCCTAATTTTGCATAGATTCCTGCTGGTTTTCTTTCAGAGCACTTATTACCACTATACCTTGCATTTATTGGGGTGCTATTTTAATTGTAGTTTCATACTTGTACTACAAATTTCCCGGGCCTATTTTTGTTTTTATTTACCATCTTTGCCAGCAGCTGTTTGAATGAATTTGTGAATTTCCACCATTAATGGCTGGTGAAAACCAATTGGTTTGCTCTTTTGCTGCTGCTTTTCATTCTGAGTCACTTCTTTCAAGGGCTCCACATCTGTCATACTCCCTCAGCCTTTCCAACGTGCTCGTGATGGATTGCTTCGAGTCACAGTAGTGCAGGCGCTCTGAAGCCTTCCACAGAGCCTTGCTGTCGGGACGCGCTGGGGAGTGCGTATGCGAAGAGGAAAGTCTGGACCTGGAGGCTGGCAGACAGGAGCGTGGCCTGCATCAATTAGCCCTCTGTCATTTCTCTAGGTGGGAAAAATGATTTGAGCATTTCCCCCCTGGGTGCTAATGATCACTTGTAAGCCACTGTCCTGTTTCTGCTGTTAAGTGACAGTGGTTGTTAAAGAAGGTTCAGTGGTATTTGCAGCTGTAGGCATTAGAGTGAGGATTAGAGAGAGATTCTTCACCTGGGCTGACTGAAAAAGAAAGACTGGAATTCTACATTTGTGGGTCCATTCATAAAGAGTGATTATATCAGTCTGGACACTTTTTTTTTTAAATAAATCAAACATTTTTACTTTTTACATATACATTTATATTACTGCACATATATACAATAGATTACCTGTAGCCAGAAGAACTATGACACAATAAGGAATTATATAGATGTTACATTTTTAGTGTTTTGGCTATTTGTATTTGACATCCTGGAAGAAAACATCTTTCCTATGTTGGTTCATCTAAAACTCTGAATGTAGATCAGTCTCCATCACATCTTGTCATTATCAACTTAAAACATCTGTCTAGACCTAAAAACATCTTAACCCCTAAAGAACTAAGCTTCATTGTAAAACTAAGCTACCTGGTCTTGAATCCCATCAGAGACTTGAGAAGGAATAAACTATATTACCTGAGTATGCCGGGAGTGCAGGTTACTAGCTTTCCAAATGAAAAGATGACAGAGACAGTTGTCTACCTGAATAGTCACCCAAAACTCTCTATATTGTTGGAGCATCTTCTTCAGCCTTCTGGCCCAATATATCTGACAGACATATTTGTGAGGCAGGCACTATTGAGGACTTGCTTACCCTGTCTTGGCAGAGTTGGGCTATCAACTCTGCCTCATCCAAGCTTGTCCTTTTTTAGGCAGAATTCTAGACACCTCTTTTTTCTTAAGGTAGAATTTTTCCTTGCAGCTCATGCTGGCATCCACCTCAGGGTCACCCTGCCTCACCCTCTCCAGTGTCAGGATTACAGGGCCTTACCACAGCGTCTGGCTCACTTTGGCTTCTCGGAGAGTTTATAATTCAACTTTGGTCTTTTCATATCATCTTTATAAAGTGGCATCATGAGCTGTCTGTGGTGATACAACTCCATAATTCCAGTGCTCAGAAGGCTGAGGCAGAGGGAGTTTTTCCCTTTTTATATATAAAAAAAAGTTTGTATGAGTGTTTTGCTTGCACACATGTCTAATCACTATGCATGTGAAATACCCCCCAGAAGCTAAAGAGGGCATTGGATGCCCTGGGACTGAGCGGTGGTGGGGAGCCGCCATATGGGTGCTGGGGATTTCAATCCAAGTCCTCTGGAAGAAGAGTCGGTACTCTTGACTGCTCAGCGTCTTTCCATTCCCAAATCTGGGTTACACAGACTGTTTGACATGGTGTCTGCGTCATACAGTTTTCATCTATGATGTTCTCTATCAGTTCTACCTTTTTGTTGTTGTTGGTTTTGTTTTTTTTGGCATTCCAGTTTGTCTTTCAGTTACTTATGTTCTGGAAGTGGTTGCCTTTCCTTTCCAAGACTACCTGATGGGAAAGCAAAACTAGTAGCTGTGGCTGTGGCCAGCTATCTCCGTCGTCGTCATCAGGACCGCGTGTCCCGTCACACTGCACTCCAGCCCTTGGCTGTAGAGGAAGGAGTCCTTGGGGTCTGCGTCCTCATTGTCCAGTGTCAAGTACAGAGCGAACTTAAGCACCAGGAGACCCTGCCTGTGTCAGGCATGTGCTCTGCTGCTACGACAACACATACCTGACAGAAGCAGGCTAAGAGAGGGCATGGCTCAGCTCACACTTCCAAAGTACAGTCCGTGAAGGTGAGGACCTCTCGGCAGGAGTCTGAGGCAGCGAGGCACACGGCATCCGTGTGAGAGGCTAACGGCTGCCGGCTCTCAGCTTCTTTTCTCCTGCTTATTCGCTCCAGGATCTTAGCCCATGGGATGGTCACCCGGTTTAGGTGCGTTGTTCCCTTTCCGTTAACCTAACCCCTCACCGGAATGTCCAGAGCTCGTCTTCCAGGTCATGCTATCTCCTGCCACGGTGACATCAAGTGTCACACTATCTCAAAAAAGTAAGAACAAAAGCCAACACCAGAAGCAAAATTAGTATTTTACTATTTGTAGTACATTAATATCAACAATTCTGAATGAATAGTTTTTTCATCAAAATTTAGAAAGAGGCATCATTTTTGTTTGTTTTTCAAGACAGGGTTTCTCTGTATAACAGCTTTGGCTGTCCTGCACTTGTTTTGTAGACCAGGCTGGCCTCGAACTCAGAGACCTGCTTGCCTCTGCCTCCTGAGTGCTGGAGTTAAAGGCGTGCGCCACCACCACATGGCAAGAGGCATCATTTATAATGTGTGATTTTTATGCTCAATATTTTAGTTCTTCCAATTTCACTTTTTATTGCAGATATTTGTGCTAACTTTGAAAGACTTACTAACTGGATGAGAAGTGTCCAAAATGTTTATTGACATGGAACAGGGCAACTCAACAGCTTGGTTTACTTTGAGCTGCCCTAAACACTTTTTCTCATAAATGCAGTTAAATATGAGGGCCAGGGAGATAGGTACGTTGGTAAGTGCTGTGAACCTAATTGGATCCTGAGAACACGCACACATGTATGTGTTTGTTTATATATGTGTATATGTATGTGTATGCGTTTTTATAATAACATGTATGGATACACACATATACATACATATATATACACGTGCATACACACACACACACACACACACACACACACACACACCAGACATAGTAACAAACTTACCAATCCCAGTGCTGGGGAAGCAGAGACAGGCTCTTCCCTGGGGCTCCCTGGCCAGCCTACCTTACCTGGTTGGTGAGCTTCAGATCCATGAGAGACTCTGCCTCTGTGCCTCCTAAAGGACACTTAAATTGGTCCTCTGGCTTTTATCTGCACACATCACCACTGTGCAGCTCTGCACATACCAATGTGAATATACTCACATATATATGTGTTTAGATATCAGACATTTTTGTGTTCAGCCTGTGTTACGGATTAATGCTCTGTTAATTGTTGACAAATGTTCCGAAAGGAAACTCCCAGTCTCATTTAATTAGCACAGTACCTTCCGTTGTATGTTTGCTGTCGTGCTGTTTTGGCAGCCATGAAGATAGTCTCGGTCTTAGAGCATCTCTGCTTTGGTAGCAGTTGCTTTGAAAAACTAGCACCAAATAAAGTCAGATGTCTTCTTTTCTGCAAGTTACGTAGGATGAAAAACATAGCGGGGAAAGCTTTTTCTTCATACTTGGCTTTTAAATAAATTTATAATTGGTTTAATTTTGATGGCGCTGCCTGCTGTTCACCTGTGCTTTGCAGATTTAATCAGCTATGGGGATGGTAAACTACTGAAGGACAGCTGGACAGAGATGTAAGCTCAGCGGACTGCAGTGTGGTTTAGGGTGACCGACTGACCTGTCTGGGTTTTAATTTTCTCACCTAGATGAGATGAAACCTGAATGGTCCTTTTGGGAATAGAGCATTATGGGGTGGTGTAGAAGCAGCACCCCGTTGCTATACTCCATGCCTCTTTCACCCATCTCTCCCAGACCAGCTGTCTCAAATGGTTTCCTTTAGTTTTTCACTGATAATTTTAGAGCACCTCTTGACATAGATGCTGGTGTTCTTGTCGGCTTGCAAACTTAAAAGCATAAAAATACTCAATGGCTTTAAAAGAGCGAAGACCGTACTTGATAACAAGAGAGTGTGGCCTTTAAATGTTTTCTGTCTTTTATTTCTGAAAAAAATCTATTTTTGTGTGATTTTGTTTTCTTTTTGATACAGGATCTCCTGTGGTGCAGGCTAGTCTTGAACTCACTCTGTTGCCAGGGGTGGCCTTGAACTCCCCACCTCCTTCAGTACTGAAATTAAGAATGACATTATTTACTTAGTACTGTAATCAAGAATGACACTATGCTTTTAGAATTTGAGTAAGGATATTTTGTCTATCAATCAAAGGTGATATATAATAAATTAAGAATTATCGCCTCTGTTTAGAATGGTTTTAGCATAGTAGCCTTGAGGGAGTCTTGCCCCGTGGGCTTTGGCTCATCTGGGACAGTGCCTTTTTTTGAGCAAGAACTGTTAGACTCTCTTGTAGTGGGAAAGCAGTTTCTTGTCCATAACGAAAAGCCACGTGATTTAGGAAGATGTGAGGAGACCTGGCTCCACTTCCTTATGAAAATGGATGTTTCTGTTCGTGCTCACGGCTGGCATGATGGCACACTCCTGAAATCCCAGCATCCTTTGGGCCTGTCTCAAAACCAAACAATAAAATCTACATTTATTTTATAAAACGAAGAGTGCATAGCTGGTTTCTGACTTCTCTCTCACCATATCCCTCTGAAATCAAGGTTGTGACATGGACTTTCTGTCTCCCATTTCTAAAACGTTTGATTGGGCAGTAAGAGAGTAAAATCAGAAACACAAAGTCACTCCAGGTTGTATTTCTTGTTTTACAGTGATTTGGTTTTTTACACTTCTGTCCAAAACAATGAGTATTCTGTCAGCTGGGCTGGAGTCTGAGGAAGTTGTAAAGCACCAGTCTACAGCAGTGCTCCTTCGCTGTACAGGCCCGCCTTGGGGGTACCTGGGAAAGTTTGGTGGAGCTATTTGTGTGTGAAAGATGACAAGGCGCTTTGTTGTAGCTGAATGGAAGCGCCGGGAGACAGCTCTTTGTGACTGCCACTGTGAAGACGCCGTCATCTAGTGAGGAGAAGTGTGGCTTTGCAGGTAGCTGTTTCCCAGGTCTGAGGGTGGAGGTACTGGAAGGCCTGAGGTAAAACACTGAGTTCTGGAGTTTGTGTTTGTTGTTAGCTTTTGTACTGTAGCCACTCGCATATTTCTCCTTGGTTACACAAGTAGGGCCTCACCACCCACAATTTTGCAAAGTAGAAGGGATACAAGTTGTCTTTTAGAATCTCTGACTAGGAAAAAGATCTCTGAAAATTAAAACAAAGTTATTTGTAAATTTTGCCACAATATATTTAACAACAAATTGGTGTGAAGGAAGCTGAGGTTACTAAAGTTTGCCTTAAGCGAGGAAGTGAGAACTCAGGGCTGGCACACATCTCCTTTCGGACAGTGTTTTCTTTAGAGGTAGCGTTTGACTATGTAGCTATGGCTGGCCTGGAGCTCACTCTGCAGAGCAGACTGGAGGCACACTCAAGCGTCACGACGGCAAGTATGTGCCACCGAGCCTGACTCATCTCGTTTGGTTTGTGGAGACAGCGTCTCATGCAGACTGGGCTGTACCCAAACACTGTGTACGTGAGGCTGGCCGTGAACTGATACCGTCTACTTCACCCTTTAGTGTTACAGCAGTTCATGTTTGTTTTAATCACAGTGCCTCCCTGGGACTTTGATGTGACAATCCTTTCTAACATACAGAGCATCTAGAAGTGAATTGTCTTAAGATAAGAAAATTTTGATTTTTTTCCCCCCAAGTGCTGCTAAGATTGCACAGCAGAGAGATCCTTGAAACTCATAATGCTGATCTTTATCAACATCCCTTTCCTCAGTAAGAATGTGGCTTACTCATTGCTGGCGGTGGAAATGAAGTATTGCTCAAGAAATAAATAAACAACGAGTTAGTGATCGCTCCTAAGAAAGGTTGAAATTAGAATCTAGGAAAATGACTGCCTTCCTTGGGATGACGAACCGAGGAACGCAAAGCCACAGTTCTTATTTACGGGAGTCAGTGCACATTACTTGTAATTTTAATAACCATGTTTCTGCTGAAGTTATAAACGAACATACTGTTCTGCAAACATCTTAGTGATAAGAGTGGGTTTTTTTTTTTAAATTCTGAACAGAAATAGCAAATAACGGCTTGCTGTCTGCATGCAGAACTAATTAAAGTGCGGGGCTTGGTTTTCTTCACCTAGCAGTGGAATTTGTCGTTTGAATGACAAATGCAAACCACACGCAGCAGCACTGACTAAGCAGACTGTGGCCACCTTTTCGTGTTGTTGGAACTACAGGAACTGAAACCAAATAGTTCTTGCAAAACAGTGACTTTGTACCTCCGGTCTGTGGTCATGGGTGACTAACTCGAAATGGAGGAGAAGCTGCCTTCTGACGTGCCCTGGGTCCAGCTGTCTAGTGGGCACCGGAGACTCCAAACTGTTAATACCAACACTTCGGTTTCATTTTGTCGAATTTCCTTTGGAGACAGGATCTCACTGGGTGCTCCAGGCTGGCTTCCGACTTGCTGTGTAGCCGAGCCTCAGATTCAGTCTTACTTTAGTCTCCCACGTGCTGAGATTTCAGGTGTCTCCACCACACCTGGCTTCCTGGGAGCAGTTTGTCAAAAATACTCTTTCAGTACAAACAAACAAACAAGACCAAGAACCCTTTTCACACTTTAAAAGCTCTTAAATTATTCTGTGATCGGATGACTTGTTTTTGTCACAAGAAGTCAGTTCTTGAAAAAATTATGCCTGCATGTAGATACCAGCATTTATCGCTACATTTCTAACTACTGTAAGGGACAGAAACGGTGGCGTTTGAATCATATACAAAATCTCCCATCGATTACTGGCTCCCAGCCTCACAACCTGTGTAATCTATAAGAGCAATTTGTTAGTGGGTGTCACCACACGTTAGCAGTCTAGTATCTTTGTCCTTCTGGGCCATCTCTTACCACACGAGACTTCTGTTAATATCCAGTATGAGTACTTATCTTCTCACCGGGTCAGAGACCCCACATTCCATACAGCTGAGGCTCCCACGCTCCTTCATGGTCGCCTTCCATCTGCTGCTTTGCCAGCGTCCGGAGAGTTCTCAAACACTGCCTGCCCTCTTCCCTTTTGAAAGCCTCCTGTGAGCCGGCTCCCTTTCCTGTAGTCTCAGGAGTAACCAGCAGCCTTTGCCAAGGAGGAAGGTGACTGTGATTTGTTTTGTTATGGACAACTCAGTGGAGTCTGTGGTTTAAATGATAGCTAATCTAAGCATAGTGAAAAGAGATCAAAAGGTGTTGAAAATCAAGCTTCGGCTTCTGTTTTCATTGAAGGTTTTATTTTGACCCCATTCGGATGTTTTTGTTGGTTCATGTGAAATTCAAGATGTTTCCCCATAGATCTTTTTTTTTTAAATTTTTTTTATTTTTTATTTTTGGATAGGGGCCGAGGCTGAGAAGCCTCATGGGGAAAATCCATCTTCCCTTCTGCCGCAGTTGTAGCTCAGTGGCCCCGCTAAGAACAGAAGGGAAGAAGGCCTGTGTGCTGTGGATGTGGGAGCGCAGCTCGTCCCCTTTGGGATATATCTCCAGCATCTTAAGTTATGCGGTCTGCGCACGGACATTCACGATAGTGGGCATTGGTGGGTTGTTGAGAATCCCGAAATTGTTTCAAACTTATTGTTGGAAATGTACTTATTGTTACATAAGCTGACTGTTCTTTCTTGTTTCATGGTCTTAGAACTGCATGGTTTGTTCTCAGATCCTTTTTCCAGGATGCTGAGGTGTATTTTCTGTCTCAGAATAACTGAAAAGTTAAATATTAGGCATCCTGTGGCGAGAGGGTCATTAACATTTTCATTCTTAGCTTTTCATTTTATTTCATATTCTGAGATGTTTCTTCATTGAATTTTCTGGAGCTCTAGGTAGATCTGTTTTTAGAGATAAAGGGTGACTTTTGTGGGTTTTGGGGTTTCTCTGTTTCAGTGAATTAGTGCTGACAGAATCAAGATTACCAACCAACACATGGCTTTACTCTAATGACCTTCAGTGAGTCAAAAGAGAAGCTGAGACAGTGGGGCCCTTTCGCTCATCTGAAAATTTAGATCACAACAAAGATGAGTAAAATGTGAAAAACTGTCAGATAAATCTGTTCTAGAGTAATGTAGGGTTATTCTAGGGTCCCAGGTGTGTCACCGTCACCACCATCTGCTGTGGTGGATCGAGAGAGGCCTTCACCTTGGACAGACAGATGTGGTGATTGAGAGAACACCCTCCCAGACCCCCCCCCCCCGACTGTGAACCCAGGATTGTCACAAGCTCCTTCCACCCTCGTCTTTCCAATGCCAGAGTTCCATGTGAGCATCAGCATGCCCAGCTGTAAGAATGCTTTCATATGCTCCGTGGCTTCCTGGGCTTGTCTTTGCAGAAGCTGTGCTGTAATCCAATTCCAGTATGCATCTGTTCCACTCCTGTTGGCTCCTGTTAGAACAACGTATGCTCCATAATTTATTTTACGCATGTTTGTGTGACCTACAGATATTGGCCAACTTGCGTTTGATTTTATAATGTTGTAAATATCAAGTGCAGTGTTCCTCATGATTTTGGGCATGGTGCATTATAGATGGATAGATTTATAAACAGAAGATGTTATTGCTTTGTCCTCATTTCACATTATAGAGTGTAATAAAATTCTGTTACCATGATTTATTTCATGTATGCTATAAGCTAAAGCATATCCCTTCATCTGTTTGTGTGAGTGAAAGGCATCTTAAAATCAGAGTAAACAAGCAAAACATAAGTGGATTTAGGTTGTTTATTTTCTGCAAGACAAAATACATTTTTCCTTCCATGATTTAAGACTCACTCAGTGTCATGGCAAAGGAGCTGTATGTGTTCATATTTTGAACACTTTTTAGGATGTACATATATATCTAGAATCTGGAATACGACAAGATACAGGGAGAAACTAGATCTCAACAGGGAAGTAAGCGATAATGTTAGCAATAGGTTCTGAGTACTGGGAAAGCAGTTCTGTGGATAAGAGCGTGCGCGCGCGCGCGCGCGCACACACACACACACACACACACACACACACACACACACACACACACCCCTTTTCTATAGTGTCCGAGTTCACTTGCAAGCATCACATCAGGGGGTCCACGAATGCTGGTAATTCTTGGCTACCTTGGTTACATGAACACACACACACACACACCCCTACATGTGCATCACACACACACACACACACACACACAAAATAAAAATAAAATCTTAAAAACAGTTAAGTCAATCAGTCAGCAGAGCATTTCAGACAGGTTTGAGATGAAGCTTTGGAAAGGTTTATTGAGACACATAAGTCCTGACTGGGTCAAATTGATCAGTAGAGTAGGAAGCTGTGAATGCCTAAGAAAGTGCGTGTAGATTCATACCTGAAGGTTGAGTCACATGAAGCCAGGAGATATAAATGTTCCCATACTTTGTTAGGGCATACGCTCTCATTTGAATGACGAAATGTAAGCTCTGTATTAAATTTAGTGGTTTCCCCCTGTGAATATATTTAATAACTGTTGATAAAGTTTATTTTAAAATAATCAATTAAAAAGCAAACATTGTCATTAATAGCAACAAGCAATGAATAACCATCCCATTCTCCAAAGCTTCCCCCGTTTCCATTGCACTACAAATGCAAACACAGTGGTGTCTCCCCCACTGACAGCCTTGGTGTAACCCCGCCTGTGTGTAAGAGGACATTTCTTTATTATTTTGAACAGAAATGTGGTTATAACCTGATTCAGAGTAGTTTCACATAGCTTGTGTTGGTTGTAGCACTGTTGTAGAGGACATGCTGCTATTTAATCAACTCCATGATCAGTTCAGTTATTTTTACTTTTCAAAACATAGAAATGGGCCGGGGAGATGATTCAGCCAGGAGAGAAGCTTCTTGTCAAGCTGAGGACCTCTGTGCAGTGCCTGGAACCCGCATGGGACAAGGAGCGAACCAACTCCCACAGGTTGTCCTGAGACCTGTACACGTGTGCACTTACCATGCACACGCACACGCACACGCACACGCACACGCACACGCACACACATGAACACACAGGGACGGAGTATTGCCAGAAACATGCCTCTCCCTTCTAGAACCAAGCAGCCGCCTGTCTCAGTTGCTTATGGCTTTGAGGCTTTTCGTGTTCCCTGGCTTGGGAATGAATTGCATCCACTAACTGAATGATCATCAGTCAACTTCATGATCAAAATTATGTCGTGTAATTGTACGTTTTGTCCTAATCTTGTGAGAATGAAACACTTCTTGAAAGCTTAACGAATGCAGAAGGATATTTCGTTTTAGTAAGGGAGTGGTGAATGTCCTGGAGTCTGAAAGCTGGGGCCCTCCCTGTTGGGGTGATGCCGCCCCCAAAGGCTGCCCTCCAGAAAGAAGCAGGAGACATGCTGAGGAGGCTGTGGCTTCTAAAACCCAACTCAGCACACACAGGTCTGGAGGACAGAAAGAGAGGAAGACTGGCATTTGTGGCTGTACACTTTTTTTTTTCTGTAACCTGTGTACTTACATTTTGTTTTTGCAATTATTTTTAGGTTGTAAGGTCTCTAAAAATTCAGATTTGTATCACTTGAAACTCTAAATTAAATCACAACTATACTCTGTATGCCAAATCCATTAAGCATGAGGTGTAACATTAAAGCTATAGATTTCACTTAGTACTCAATATAAATTAGTATGTCTATGTTTAATAAATCTGTGAAATTCAGATGGTGTCAGTTCAGCAAAACAAAACTATTTCACGCTGGCTGAACATGGTAAAAGGACAGTCATGGCTCGTGTGTTAAAGGTTTAGAGTGAGATTTGACGAGGGATCTGTCTCTGTCTTTGAGCTTTTCTCTCTCTCTCTCTCTCTCTCTCTCTCTCTCTCTCTCTCTCTCTCTCTCTCTCTCTGTGTGTGTGTGTGTGTGTGTGTGTGTTTACAGGGGACAACATTGTGGAGTTGGTCTCTCCTATCTTTACATGGGTTCAAGAGGTTGAACTCAGGTGGTCAGGCTTGAACAGCAAGCAGTTTTATCTTCTGACCCATCTTACTGTTCTGTTTTCATTTTTTATTTTATTTTTTGAGATACAGCATTATATATAACTCGGTCTGGCTTCAAACCACCACATAGTAGAGCATGACCTTGAACTTGTGATCCTTCGGTCCCTACCTCCAGAGTGTTCTACCACATCCGGCATAGCACGTACCGGGGGTGGGGGTGGGGGTGGGGTCAAACCCGGCCCTCCATGCCTGAGCTGCGGCATCATCCCTTGGGAGCAGTTGTTCTGATCACCTTTTCCCGTCAGCTTTCCTCTCCTACCTCAAGAGGGGATTTTTCTTGCACAACCTTTAAAGAGAAGCCATGGAACGAAGAGAGTGGAGTGATTGTGAGGAGACCTTGTGATATCTGTGGCTGTTGAAGCGTGTTTCTACTCAGTCTGTAATATGGGGGTGGCAGGAGGTGGTGGAATCACTGATTGTGCCTCACCCCGCAGGCAGCCGCTGTTTGCACAGCATCTTCCTCATAGCCCCCTTGACAGCACAGAGGACCAGATAGTGTCTTGATTCCACATAAGTAGCAGGAGGCCTAGCTATCTGATGAGGAGCACAGTTCAAGCTCTCCGTATGCTTAAGGCTATGCTTTGTGTGTATCGTGTGCTCTTCAAGTTTTAAATGATTGTTACTATTTGTAAAATCACGTTGAGTGAATTTATTTAGCATCAAAGGGTCAAAGGATTTGTAATGTTATAAACATTAATCCCACAAATTAGTCCTCTCTGTGGTAAGTGCGTGGCACTCTTTCACTTAAACATACCGTTGACTTCGCAGAGGGACCAAGACACTGTAAAAACAATAACAACAAAGACTTGGCTGTTTAAAGAGAAAACAACACCGTGCTTCAGGATTATTAATCACCGGGAAGAAGACAGGGCCAGTCTGCTCTCATAGACTTATGGGAGAAGGAGGTGGGGGTGAGCCTTGCAAAGTGGGTGTGTAATTTCAAGCTGTGTCTGCTCTGGCTGAGATCCATAAGCCAGGGAAGACATCAGAGAGCATTCAGTAGAGTGGCATGTTTGAGCTGAGATCTAAGGGGCAAAAGTCAGTAGGAAGAACACAGAGAGAATTCTGGATGTGGACATGGCATGCTCAAGAACCGGGTCTTGCCTAGGAAAGAACAAGCAAACACACACACACCCAGGCCAACCACACCTCAAGCACAAGAGATGGCTCAGCAGGTAAGCTCCTGCCTGGAAAGCCTCATTGGCACCCTGACCTAAATTTGATGACGGGAACGACATAAGGGTGGAAGGAGAGAATTGACTTCACACACCGTCCCTTGGCTTTCACTTGCATGCCTGAGGATGCCCGACACACTTATTATACACACCCCGTAGTAATAAATAAGAATTTTAAACTACTTGTATGGGGTTGTTTAATGTTTATTTTTACGTATATAAACGTTTTGTCTGTGCATACGTATGTTTATGGCATGTGTGTCTGTTGCCCCTTGAGGCCAAAGAGGGCATTGGTTCCTCTGGAACTGCAGTCACAGATTATGGGCTGGAATCCAAACCCTGGTCAACTGCAAAAGCATTACGTTCTGTTAGCTGCTAATCTCTCTTTTCAGCCCCGCCCACTTTGTTTTGCTTTTTTTTTTTTTTTGGAGGGGGGGCTGGGCTATACAGAGAATACAGAGTAGGATGTGTGATAAGGGTGAGTTAACCCTTCGTAGGTCCTGTAGTTGCCGTTGAGAATTGTTTTGGTGATATTCTATAAGAAATGAACTTGGCAAGAACTCACTTTTGGTGCCTTCATTCTTGGAGGGATTTTCTCAGAAGGGAGAATGGAGTGGAGTTTATTTCCCTTGAGTGTTGATAGTATTTTCCCAGTAACTTTCCCTGTCACACAAAAGCTTGACTTCAGATACAGAATTATTGTCTCATATTGAGCCATTGAAGCCTTGGTGTGCTGTGTATGCAGCAGGTTTTGCACTTTTATAACCACTTAGAGGTTAGGATGTAAAACAGTGAAGGTAAAGGCCTGTAAATATGAGTGAATATTTATCACATGAATATTAAATTAGTTTTAGTTGCACACTGTACAGAAGAGAAAAGCCTAGAAATTACGTTTTGAGGGCAATATATGGAGATAATTATATAGCTAGTTTATTACAAGCATAAATACTGGGTTGATGGTATGTTCTACCTAGCATTTGCATCTTGTGTGAGCAGTAATCATTTTTCTTTTTTTTGGCCTGAGAACTGAATCTAGAGCCTTCAGCATCCAGGGCAGGCACTCGACTTCTGAGCTACACCCCAGCCCTGGCCTTCTCTCTCTCTCTCTCTCTCTCTCTCTCTCTCTCTCTCTCTCTCTCTCTCTCTCTCTCTCTCATGTTTTGTTTGTTTTGTGATGGGATCTCAAACTCTTAACTGTACAGCCTCTCACTCTGCATACCAGTGTGTCCTTGAACTCACAGATATACCCCTGCCTCTGCCTCCGAAGTGCTGGGATTGAAGACGTGCGCCACCATACCTGATTAGCATTTATCTCTTGGTAAATGCTTGATTGCTTCTTACTTTTCACCTTCATTCATGTATCCTGGTGACTCTTGCATGTGACTGCAGCCTCAGTAGAGGAGAGAAACGGACTGCCCTCCCAAAAGCAATGAAGTTAATCCTAGTAGCATCTGTTCTAAGGAAGAAGATGCTTTCAAGCTCAGCCCCACCCAGAAGATGCTTTTAGAAGTCTTAAGTGCTGAGCTGTGGTCCAGAATTGGGGCAATAGAAGCTGCCGACTGGGCTGTGGATTTAAAAGCAGGAAAGCTTAGGAAAAACATTTCTTTCTGTTGTTGGTTATGTTATTTCATCTCTTTAAAGTATAGTAGGTTTAAACATTATCAAAATGTTCTGGAAATTATCAAAATGTTCTGAAAATTTGATGACTGTAATCCTGGTTCAGTGTCTCCAGTCCTTTGCTTTTGTAGGGCCTGATAATTTGTCTAATTGGCTCGAAGATGCATTTTCTTCAGTGAAAATGTGTGTCCATGGTCCTGATGCTGAGGAAAGGCCAGGCAGTTGCTTAAGAGCCAGACTATCATTTGTTGAGAGTTGCCACAGTGGGCTTAACGTAGTGTGCTTAGTCATTGCATGGAATATGTGATAATTGAAACGATTCCCAGTCCAAACTTTGCCCTCTGACACTGGTGGTTCTCCACTAGCCCTCTTCTGTTTAGGAGAGCTGATATTCCTTCTGCTACATTTTCAAAATGGTAGTAATTTACTTAAAACCATATTGTGTCGTACACTCCTGACAAGCAAGTTGATAATTAATGTTGGACTGTTATAGAAACTGTATAGAAAATAGCCGATGCTTTGATTTGGAGTGTGCATGTGTGTTTTGAGATGGAGTTTTTCTGTGTAGCTTTGGAACTCACTCTGTAGACAAGGCTGGCCTTGAGCTCAGAGATCTGTCTGCCTCTGCCTCCCAAATGCTGAGATTAAAAGGTATGTGCTACCACTGCCCGACGCTCTCTTCCTCTCCTTTTATACCATAAGCCTTCCTGTCTAGTGTGCCATTGAGTCTTAGCTCATATCCCTGAAAGCGCTGTAACGCACCTGCTGTTATCATTCTGTAGACTTACAAATGCAAGTTTCAGAGACTACGCCATGATGGTGGCATCCAGAGTCCACTCTGCTTTTTTACATCACAGGAGGCTCATGAAAGCAAGCAACAGAGAGGTCTGAAACTCACTGTGCTTGTGATGATGGTGTGTTATGTGCACAGTGAGCTGTTACAGGCAACATTTGCTCATTTTCATAAAAGTTTAAACATTTCCTTAGGTAAGGTATTGCTGTGGCATTATGTTCAGAAATCTTGAAAAATAGTATCTATATGTCCTTTCATCTTCAGAATTATGTATTGAGTGATATGTCACCATGTCTTGGCCCTGAGAATTTGAGACTGTTTTTCCCCTGCAGTCAGGAGGAGATTCAGTGTCAAGGTCAAGTGGTACCTATGAAAAGGAACCTGCTCTTCTGTCTTGGAGTTGAGGAAGTTTAAGAGGAACTTGGCTTGGGATTGAGCCGTGAAAGTACACTAGGTAAACAATGCTTCAAAGGAGTAACAGTAACATTTACTGAGTAACTAGTGTGTCTGACCTTATTGCCTTTTAAAAATATGAATTATCTTCATAGCCACTCTAAGACCAGAGTTGCAGATAAGGAAATTGAAGCAGAAGAGATGATCGTGTAGTTCATTGTGACAGTGTGAATTCAAAATTCAAATCCATATAGTCGTGTGTGTGTGTGTGTGTGTGTGTGTGTGTGTGTGTGTGTGTGTGTGTGTGAGAGAGAGAGAGAGAGAGAGAGAGAGAGAGAGAGAGAGAGAGAGAGAGAGGTGGAGGGAGAGATAGACAGACAGACAGGCAGACAGACATCTCAGCAATGGGACAAATAGGAACATTAGTCTGTGAGCCAGAATGGAAAGATGGAATTTATGGAGACACAGGAAGTGAAAGGATCCCTTCACTCAGGGGTTAAAGCCTTTCCCTGGTTGAGGATGGAGACTTAGAGCACAGCTAATACTGCTATGAAAACTGCCGTGTAGAGACACTTTCACTCATAAGAAATCTCTTCAGGCAGGAGCCTTAAGATGGCAGCCTGCATATGGGCTGGGCGTCCGTAAACCATTTCTTCCCCAAATAGTGTCTAGAAATCTCGCAAATGAGCCTTTAGCTTCTGTTCGCTGTGAAGGTGCCTTTGCTTCGCATAGAACTGTTATGGTGCAGGGCGTTCCTCGTGGTCCTACTCAGTGAAACTCAGAAACTACCCAGAGATCTTTTACTCCTTTTACGTCACCTCTCTAGTGATAACATTAAAGCCCACCCAAGCCACAAACCTGGTTCCTGAAAAGGCAGCAAAGCACAGTTCTCCTTTGAGAAGTCCACGCTCCCACTCCAAGTGTCCTCTTCTTTCCCTGGGCACTGCTCTGCTCCTAATCCCCTCGCAAAACTGCTGTCGAAGCCCTTCTAATAAACTCCTGCCCTGCTTAGCAAGGGCTCACCCTGAATTCCTTCCCTGCTGAAGTCCAGGATCCTGCTTTCTCCGGGGGACAGGAGGCATCAGGGATGTCTCTGTGGCCACCCCCGCAGGTGTGGTACAGTATCTGTCACGCAGCATGGCTGTAGTGTAAATGGAGTGTGTAAGAATATGTGTCATGCAGCATGGCTGTAGTGTAAATAAAGTGTGTAAGAACACCTGTCACACATTATCGCTGTAGTGTAAATGGAGTGTGTAAGAATATGTGTCACACATGGTGGCCATAGTGTATATGGTGTGTGTAAGAATATGTTTCACAAAGCATGGCCTTAGTGTAAATGGAATGTGTAAGAACATCTGTACACAATATGGCTGTAGTGTAAATGGAGTGTGTAAGAATATATGTCATACAACATGGCCGTAGTATAAATGGAGTGTGTAAGAATAACTGTCATGCATCATGGCAATAGTGTAAATGGAGTGTGTAAGAACATCTGTCACACATTATGGCCATAGTGTAAATGGAGTATGTAAGAATATGTGTCACACATTGTGGCCAGAGTGTATATGGTGTGTGTAAGAATATGTGTCACACAGCATGGCCGTAGTGTAAATGCAGTGTGTAAGCATGTCTGTCACGCAGCATGGCTGTAGTGTAAATGGCGTGTGTAAACAGCACTGGGACCTTGAATCACGACATGTTGTGGTTACAGTGATGGAAATAATTCAGAGAGGCAGGAGGACTGACTTCATCAGAATCCTAGGGAGGGGAGGGAGCGACTCTTCTCAAGCACTATCTCTGTATGTATATATTTGCAGCAGACGTATACTTCTTGTGGAAACATGTCTCATCGGACCCAGTGTGTTTCTCTTACTGTATCAGAAATACCTGTTTGCTTTAAAAACTACTACTTTCTCCCTTTTTCAGATCATCCTGTCTCCACCTCCCGGATGTAATTCAGCTGACAGGATGCTTATCAGCACGTCCCAAACCTGGGTTCAGTCTTCAGCACCACACAAAACTGAGTGTGGACACATATGTCTCACTTTAGTACATGAAAGTGGAGATAAGGACACAAGTTCAAAGTCATCCTTAGGTGTACATGGAGTTTAAGGCCTGGGTTATGTAAGACCTAGTTTTGAAAACAGTTTCTTCTATCCCACTGCCATTTAAGTTGTCTCGTATTATAGTTATGCATATACAATACGGTACTTAGGATGGTCCCACTTTAAATCTAAAAGTTCATCATTAGCGTGCATCTGTGCACATGCACCGCAGCACGAGGAGAGAATAGGGGACAGCTTTGTGTACAATACCTTCTGTCCTTCCTCCCCCATCTTGGTTCTGGGGATTAAAGTCAGGTCGTCAAGCTTGTGTCGTTTGACGGCCAGTGCCTTTCCCTGCTTAGTTCTCTGTCTTATCAGCCCTCATTTGTGTGTTGTAAATGGTATTCTTCCTATTATCTTTGTAGCTAGATCTCACACTTCCATAATGGCATAGATAATATGAAGTGTAGAATTGCGAGACTAATAAAACAGAAATCCCAAGTGGACTGCGCATTTATGGGATGTACCTAGCAAATTGGTACATTAGGCCTGGCTGAAAGGCCCAATGTGTGGCTCCTCCTGTGTGGACGTGGGGGAGAAGGTATTGACGTGTGTGGGTGGCTGGTGGGAGAAAGAGTCCAAGTGCCTGAGGGAGTAGTCAAAACGGCAATCGCATTTACCTTAATGTGAAATAAATGATTTGATAGCCAAAGAACAAGTTGTTATTAGGTTTTGGGAAATTGTCAAGATTTAGAAAAGAAAAGAAAAGAAAAACAAGAGGACTCTGAGTTATGTGCTTGAGGGTCACTGGGCCAAGTCTTTGGTAGCTGACGTTGAGGGCCCTGTGTGTCGGTGTGTGCTCCCACCCCTTAGTGTCACTGTCCTTTCAGCAGCTTTCAGAGGTCGAGGGGGCTGTGCCAAGCATAACTCAGTCTGTGCTCTGGTGCTTTTGAGGCAAGGTTTGGGCTGCCCAGTGAAGGAGCTAAAGGTGCTGTGGAGAACGTTTACCTAGAGGCAGAGGAGGGGCTGAGGGCTGAAGACAGCCCAGTAAAAACGTTGTGTAAAGCTTTGAGCAGATCAGAGCTGAAGAGTAGGAAACAAAAGTTTGACTTTTTACAAGACATGCAGTTCCATCCCCAGGTCAGGATCCAGGGCCTAAAAGGGAAGGCGAGGCGAGCGAGGCCTTGGGGCTCCACGCGGCCTCACACTGCCATGGCCTATTGACGTGGTTGACGGGCAGATTTTCATGAAGTGGGAAAGTGCACTAGAGTCCCCTAATCCTGAAGTCACACAGCGGTTGTTGCTAGTAAGTGGTGAAGAATGAGGGAACATTAGCTGCTTGATGCAGGTAATTAGAAGATGGGTTTTTTGTTTGTATGTTTGTTTGTTTTTAGGAAATGAAACATGACAATGAACACAAAGGTGAGTGTTGTGCATCTTGAATGGGATCACGTCAGTCAGTTGAGCTGCTCATTGTCCCTGAAGCATTAGGGGAGCCTCGGCCGGGGCCGGGGAGTTTCTTTTCACTCTGCAGCACGCAGGAGGCCGAAGCTTCAGGCTGCAGGGCGGCGGCAGTGAGGGTGGTTGTGTGCTGTTGTTTTGCGGCATCTCACTTCCAGGTGAGGGAAGAACCTTGGGGCCTGCGTGCATTTCCACATTCTGCTTTTCCTTGTGTGAATTCTAAAAATTGGACCTAACTAGGAAAGCTGGGTGATTTAAAGTGCTGTTCTTAGGAAACACATCTTAGACTTTAGGGAGTAAAGCAGAAGAGATATGGCACGATACACCCCTGGATTTGGCTTGTTCTGTCAAAACCGTGGGTGCTGTGAAAAAGAGTGAGCTTAGGACCCAGGGCCTGCATTTCCCAGAGGGCCACAGTGTTTGTGGGTCTACTATACAATACAGACACTGAATTCAGAGTCCCTGAAATGCCTTCTGAGCTTAAAACTGGCTCTCACTTGTTTTCAGTCTGCGTTCTCACTTCTGTGTTAAGTCACCGTCTTCCATTTTACCTCCTGGGTTAGTTACTTTTCCAGTGCTGCGATAAAGCACTGTGCCCAGGGCAGCTTCCGACAGGACAGGTTATTTGGCTTTTGGTTCCAGAAGGGTAAGGAGAGTTCATCATCACAACGAGACACAAAAGCAAGTGGCAGTTATGGCGGCTGTAGCAGCCAGATGACAGTGCGCATCTCGAATTGCAAGTGTGTGTGTGTGTGTGTGTGTGAGAGAGAGAGAGAGAGAGAGAGAGAGAGAGAGAGAGAGAGAGAGAGAGAGAGAGAGAGAGAGGAGGGGGAGAAGGAGAGACAGAGAGAGACAGAGACACATAGAGAGAGGGAGAAAGGGAGAGAGAGGGAGGAAGGAGAGAGAGAGAGAGAGAGAGAGAGAGAGAGAGAGAGAGAGAGAGAGAGAGAGACAGACACACACAGACATGACACACACACATACACACACAACCTCCATGACATACTTCTTCCAACAAGGCATACCTCCTAAGACACCGCAAAGTGCCATTAATTGAATACCAAGTATTTAAGTTCCTGAGATTTAAGGGGACATTGCTTATTCAAATCATCACATCTCCCGTCGATTCTTTTACATTTAAAAATATTATTATTTATTACTGTTATGTTGAGACAGGCCTTTTCTATGTATTCTTGCCTGGCTTTAAGTTTGCCCGTCGGAAGTCATCTTCCTACTGTTCTTAAAGCTGAGAACTTGGGGCTGAGGAGTATGTTTGTGTCTCCTGCCTCTCCAGTGGATGATTCAGGAGGAAAGGGTGTAAGGTGCAAATGAATTAAAACACACGACTGGCCCTGTGAATGGTTCCAGTGTGAGGAGTAAGGCTGGTTCCGGGCAGCGCCTCGGATGGCTCCTCTAGGACGGCCTTCTGGCTCTGCTGTGGAGAGATGTCTTTCCTTGGGCAAAATACTATCAGAGGAATCACACAGATAATAGAAGTAATTTATGGCTTCCAGCTTACACTTCTGACCCAAAGCACCCCATGCCATGGTCTTAGTACTGAATATATTAAACACCTGTCAGCTGGCCCGAAGCCTCTGACAAAGCTTTTTAATATACTCACAGCGCAGCACAGCGCAGGGCTGTGAAGGCATTTCCCCCCTGAACCAGAGTCTAGAGCTTGCTTCAGGCTTTTCTCATGTCATTTAATTTTCAGTTCTCCACTACATCACTTGCACGCCGTATAGCGTTTACTATGGACGGCGCGTTCCAACCCTGCTTTGCAAGCTACTTTACCTTTGCTGTCTGCCCGCCCCCAGCTTTGCCTGCCACCCTTTTTGGCCCTACCCATTAGAGCCTTGAGCTTAATCATCCAAGTCTGCTTGTACTGGATTGTTTCCCTCAGAGGCCCTCTAGCTACAGAGGGAAACTGATTAAGATCTTACAGGCCTGGTGATTTTCCTCCTGGTATTCACCCAAAAAACAAGCCTTAGGTCAGGGAGTGAATGAATCGTTTTGCAGGGCTTTTGTTTTCCATTTGATTATTGAAAAATGAGGCATGCTCATGCATGTGGGACTGCCCCGTATACTTATGAAGACATTAGGACCTTAAAGTAAAACTGTCAGTGTTAGCTTTGGTTTCTGATAAATGTAATGTATTCTGTCCCCCCCCCCTTCCCTCCCCCAAAAATGAGTTCTCCAGAACACATTCATTCATGTAAAATTCATGTTAATTTTAGTGCTTGAGGCTCAGTGTGGGGATGCACACTTGTAATCCTAGGATTCTGGAGATGGGAGCAAACACAAGGACCAGTGTCAAAGTCTGCCTGGATTACATGGTTATCTTGAGGCTGTCGTAAGTTCCCTGAGATTCTGTCTCAACAAAACAAAATAGAAAAAACAGAAGGGGCTGGGGCTGGCCTAAGATTACTAGGCCGCTGCTGGGTGGCTGGTGCTGTCATGGCGCTGCCCACCAAACCACCACAGAAGACACTGAGGCCATAGACGTGGGTTCTGCGAGTTTTCTGAGAGGAGACTGAAGCCAATTGTGTATTTGACTTTTTCTATGTTACCCAGATAGGAAGTCTACAAGCTACAAGCCTCTTGCTAGTCTACAGCAGACTCCCAGACTGGATGAAGACAGGAATGGACTAAGGCCTCATTTGGCATTTAGACATTGATTTGAGTGGAAACTGAAGAGAGATGTTGTTGTCTGAGAACTTAGGGTCGTGGGAATCGATTCACCTCAGGAATTGGGTGTAATTTTCGAGCAGGCACCTAGCTTCTCTGTCATATAGAACTGCCAGATTGGAAGGGGTTGACTGGTCAACAAGCATGCTGTTGCTGTGTGGTAGAGTCCCACTCTATTAGCAACTGAACCACAGTGGAGCATCGTGTTTATTCTACCTACAGAGGCTGAGGCACCAGTGACACTGATATTTTACCTCCTTGGCATCTGACTCAGCGCTGTGGTTACCAGAGCCAGGGTTTGGACTGGGGTTCAGCATCTGCCAGTAGCTCTCTTCCTCTTCCTCCCCTGTACATCCCACTAGGACTTGCTATGGTCTCACAACTATGATAGGGTGCTAATGTGCTTTTTCCTTGTTTCCATCCTCAACATCAACGCTAGAGTAAATTTTGAGATACCAATTTTGCCTTAAGATGTCACCATTGTGAATTTGACTTTACGTGCACGTGCACACATTTATTTCACACTCTTGAGATACAGAATTGGAGAACTGCTGGAATACTGGTGGCTGCTTGGAGACTGGGACGTTAAGACGAAGGGGTGACAGGCGTGACAGACGAATAGTTCTGCGTCTTGATTATGTGGTACATATGTGTCACATGCATGACAAAGTGACATAGACCAAGAGCACACGCTTTAAGGTCCATCTCTTGGCTTTGGTGTTCTTCTGTGTGTACGTAAGATGCAAGTGGCAGGAAAACTGGATGGAAGCAATATGAGTCTGTGTGTTCCTTGCAACCTTACGTGAACCTTTTTCTTTCTTCTTCCTTTTTTTTTTTTACAAGTTAAAAAGTGGATGATTGGCTGTATACTGCCCAGGTTCTTTTCTACCATGCTCATTGCTTGCTAGTTCTCTCTGAATTAGTCATCCTTGTTATCTCCTTTGAGTTTTCTGCTTAAACATGATTTCACATTAACACGTTTGGCTTCTTGACATAGTAATTGAGCAGCAAAATGTCCTTTATGAACAGTAACATATCTGTCTTTTCTGTATACGCCACTCACCCATTCAGATGACTAATATTGTATGAGTCCTGGGCACCATGCACCAAACCAGTTGACATGGACAGGAGTGGATGCGGAGCTTTAACCTCAAGGGATGGGTAGTCTTACTGATAGACATAGAAAAATGGACACATAGATTATCTAAATTTCTGTCTCCTGAAATAAGTTTGTTGAAGCCTCCGGGCTCCTGAGAAAGTAGTTGGGAAATTATTGCCATACATTTTACACTTTTCTCTAAATCAGTGTAGTCCTCAGAGCTGAAAGCATTTTGTATATAATGCTTTGAAAGACAGAAGTAAGAAGAATAACTTAGTTGCATGCATCTGTCATGTTATTAGTTTTGAGTAAAATGACTTTTCCCCCAACAACTCTTACGGAGAAGCAATGCTAAAAATAGATGTTCAGTTTGTGAGCACTGCTGGATGTCAGGGTGTCTGGTGGTTCCTTCCTCAGCAACACACACACACACACGCACACACACACGCGCACACACGCATGCACAGTTTAAATTCTGAATTCTGTATAGCTACAGAGCATCCTCTCTGGTATGGAAAGAAAACTTGGGGAGATCTGAACAGAGCACCCTCACATGAAGAGCCTTGCATGTCGCTGAAATGGAAAGACCTGCCTATGAGCTGAAGGAAAGCATCAGTTGAGGGAATGGCTACTTCAAGAAGACACTCTGACACCCAGATTCACGCCAGCACACATCCTGTGTCACTTTAAATTAGCTTTCTGATCTGTGTGGGCAGTGTGCTTATATTAGTCTTCGTACAAATAGATGGGCAGCATGTGGTTAGATTTTTTTTGTGTGTGTGTGTGTATGTAAAAGCTCTCCACACTAACTGAAGTGTTTTCTTTTTTCCCTGTCTTTATAGTGTGTCCTACTCCGTCCACGTCTCAGAGGATTACCCAGGTATGCATTTCCTTAAAGTTCTTATTAAACAACTTTGACTATTTTGTTCCTCTGGAAATGTGTGTACATGCGTGGAACCATGAGGCATTGGCAGACGAGGCATAAAGACAGGGGAAGGATCCTGCTGAGTGGAGATGCTCCTAACACCAGGCCCAGAACCAAACGTAATTTCCCGATGAAGGCATTCTCATGGACACACATGTTAGCTTCATTTTGTAAAAACATTACATGTTTACTGCAAATGGACACAAAAATTATAAACCGCTAATGAAATGTTTGACAATATCTTCATACCAAATTAGGAATGCTAATTATATTTAAAAGTAAACTCACACAGGCCGGGTGTAGTGGCGCATACTTTTGATTCCATCACTCAGCAGATAGAGGCAGGTGGAACTCTGTGAATTAAGAGGCCAGGCAGGTGTACAGAGTGAGTTCCAGGACAGCCAGGGTTACAGAGAGACCTTGTTACAATAAACAATTAAAAAAACATTCACACACATATTTGTGCACACTGGTAGAGAAATTACTTGAAAACAAACAGAAAACCGAAAACTATTAGGTATGTTTTCCCTATGAAAGCACAGCTAGCCCAGTTTAGAAAATTTTTTATTTACTTGCAGTGGTGCGGTGTAGTAAACCAAGTAGCCCCAATGTCTAGCTCCCTCTGGTGGCAGGGCGGTAGTAATTAGGCTTCTGTCCTCATCCACCCCCCAGCCCCATCCCAACTGGGTTGCTGCTTGGAAATAACTTGGTTCAGTGTAAAATGTTAAATATTACTTTATTTAAATTTTTACACGTCTACATATTTTACTTTATGTGTATGAGTGTTTCACCTGCATGCATTATATGTGCACCATACACATGCTTGTTGGGACCCCGGGAACTAATGTCATAGATGGTTGTGTGCCGGGGATTGAGTGAAACTTCTCTGGAAGAGCAGCCAGTGATCCTAACCATCGAATCGCTTCTCCAGTCTCTTAAAATTATTTTTATCTTAATTTTTGTTGTTGCCGTTTTGGGAATTGAACACAGTCTTGTGCATGCTAGACAAGTACTCTGTCACCAAGGCTACAAGCCTAACCAAAGAATTGAGGAGAACTAGTCTGTGTGTGCGTGTGCGTGTGCGTGTGTGTGTGTGTGTGTGTGTACACACGTACGTGTGCATGTATGTTTTGCCTATGTGCCTGTCTGTGCGTCTTTTGCCTACAGTGCCAACAGAGGCCAGAAAAGGGTGTCATATTTCCTGGGACTAGAGTTACAGATGGTTGTGAGCTGCCATGTGGGCACTAGGAATTGAACCAGGTCCTCTGGAAGAGCAGCCGGTGCTCTAAACCACTGAGCCTGAAGGAACCAGTCCCCCCTCCTTAAAGACCCCCATTAAGGCCAAAGTCTGGAAAAAGTCAGCCTGCCCAGTCCTCCCTTAAGGACCCCCATTAAGGCCAAAGCATGTAAATTTATAGAGGGTCCAGCTTGACTCAAGGACAGACATTGATATCAGATATTTGGCAGGGACAGGAAAAACCTTGAAGAGTCTAGCGTGACTCAAGGACGGCCAGTTTGTGTTACAGCTTGTGTTTAAAATTTCCACTTTCCCAGGAATGTACTTACCCCTCCCAACAAAAAAAGTTCCTAATGCCCCTGGAACTGCTTCAACCAATCACATACTGTAAAACTCATTTCTTTGTCTAAAACCTATAAAAGGCCCATGCCTCTCCTTCTCAGGATCTGCAGCTCAAAAGAGCTTGACAGACCTCACCACATCGGCTCAATAAATTCCTATGCATTTGCATCTACAACGAACTCCGTCTTTCAGTAGGGACTCCAGGAATAGACTAGAGATCGCTCTAGAGGTCTCAGTCTTACAAGCCGTCTCTTCAACCCCTAAAATTTGAAAAAATTTAATAAGACATTGGGTTCTACTAGGTTTCCAGCATAATTTCATTTCGGTAAGGTAACAGAATTTAAATATGTATTTGATCTTCTCAGAGCAGGGCTCAGTTTGTGGAGGGAGAAGTGGGTTTGTGCACTCTGGTTTAAACACCACAGCTGAGCATAGAATTGACTGGTGTCTCAGGTACATCAGACACACCAGACGGAATACGGTACCAAGTACTGCCAGGTGTGCAGCCAAATGTAACTCTGCAAGGAAGAAAAAGCAGCAATCATAAAAAAGTAGAAATCATAACATTCACACTTGAAGAATATGTGCTGAGGAAACCAAATAATGCTTCCTAGTGACATGGAGCTTGGTCACATCGACCTGCGTCTCGACTCTGGTAACTGTTGCTTCTGAAGGCGTGTGATCAGTGCTTTTCTGGACCCCACAGTGAGCACTAGCTCAGTAGTATTTTCTCTTTTATTAAAAATGAATCCAGATTTGCTTGGGTTGTGTTAGTTAATTTATTTCACTTTTACAGACTGACAAAGACTACATGAGGTTATGTGTTTTTCTTTTCTAATAACCGATACCCCTCTTCCCTCCAACCCCTCACCCTCTCCCCCCTCCTACCCCCACCCCCACTTCTAGAGGTTCTGGGATATTTCTCAGTGACAGGCAGCTTTGTATCAGAAGCAGCATGTTTGTACTTGTCAGAAAACGAAGCGCCATGTTTTTCTTATCTATCATGTTTGAACATTCATGGCTATTGAAGTTATTGCATTGTTACTCAGCATCTGTTGAACAATCATTTCCTTCTTTTAGTGGTAAAATGACAGGTCTGGCCAGTAACCATTTTTATGCTACCTGCTGGGACTGGGTATGCTTTGTTTTGTACTTGGTGTTATGGACTGCGAGATGCTAATGGAACCGCCTGGCTCTCTGAGCGTTTGTAGATCAAGCCAGCAAGCCTGCCTGGGCCTGTCTTTATGGACCTGGCGAGGTATGCTCAGGGCACGTTCAGTTCTCCCGCCACAGTTTTCTATGTGTTCCATCTCAGTAAGTTTTTAAAAACCGTATGTCTATTTGGAAGTCACTATGTTATTGAAATGTCTGTTTTCTTTTTGAAGAAACAGTATTTTATACTGTTTGGTCTATTATTGTAAAAAATAAAAGTTCTTTTGTATCTTTGATTATTTTTCTATTTTCATTCATGTTGTTTATATTTCCTCTTCTCTTCCCACACTTTGGTTCATTTATGTGACTTTTGTATATTTTTAAAATTCTTTCAAGCAAATAGATCTTTTTACTGTTTTTCAATAATCTGATGCTGCCTTCACCGATCCCTTCTGGTAATGTCCATGGGCTTGTTTAACTCCCTTTTGAGGATGCTGTGGCTCACCAATTAGCTGATCATCTACTCTTGATGGTATAGGATTTTCTTTGCCTTGAGTATGTCCTTTTTAAATAAAAATTTTATTTAAGTAATTTATTCAGAAATTCATCTCAATTGTTATTCCCTCACTTATATCTTCCCACTCCCCCTTCCCTCTCTCCTCCATCCTATTCCCCTCCCCTAGGTCTGTGACCTCATCCCCCACCATATGATCACAGCCTATCAGGTCTCTTCCTGGTAGCCTGCCTACTCTTCCTCTGAGTGATACCAGGCCTCCCCACCAAGGGGAAGTGGTCAAATAGGGGGGCACCAGAGTTCATGTCCGAGTCAGTCCCTGCTCTCCACATGATTGTGGAGAATGTGGTGTCCATTGGCTAGATCTGGATAGGGGTTCTAGGTTTACTGCATGCGTTGTCCTTGATTAGTACAATAGTTTGAGCAGACCTCCCTGGGTCCAGATCTGCCAGCCTTAATGGTCTTCTTGTGGGTTGCTAGGATCCTCTGGATCCTTCTATTTCCCCATTCGTCCTTACCTCTCTCACCTAGAGTCCTAATAGAAAATCCCAGTATCTATCATAATCTCTGTCTAAGTGAAGACTTTCAGGGGACATCTCTGTTGGGCTAGTGTCCAATTATAAGTGAGTATATGCCATGTATATCTTTCTGGGTCTGGGCTAACTCACTCAGGACGATCATTTCTAGTGCCATCCATTTGCTTGCAAATTTCAGGATTTTTGAGTGTGTCCTTATTGCCCTCCTCTGTCAGGAGCGGTGTGCCACACCCACTTACATCCCTGGAGCAGTTTTCAGTTTACAGTTTTGTTCCACTATTGATTAACATTCAGTTCATAGTCTATGTCCATGAAATGAAGATCTAGAGCCAGCCTTTCATGCAAGCGAGCACACGAAACGATTCCAGGTCACTCTTTAAATCAAGCGAAACTGTGATGTAACCTTCCGGCTTCTCCGAGTCTTACAGTGAAACTTTATAGTGACGGAGTTGAGACTGGTGCATACATAGCAAGTCACAGGTTGGCTCCGCTAAGACCAAACTGCTTGTCTGTAATGCTCACAGTTTCTCTAGTTAGGAGGCTGAGCTACTGTGGTGACTGAATTCTCCATCTCTTCTCCATCTCTCTGTTGGATCTAGAGGAATGAGGTAGTAGTTTCTGGATTTTTTTTGGTCCCTGTAGCTCCACAGGCCTAACTAACAAATTACATAGTTGGACGTCATTTACAACTATGAATTAGCAACTTCAGTGAAAATTGGAATCCTAACGTTCTGTCAAAATAGGGCCCATGACATGTAAATGTTTTTTACAGGTAACAGGCATTTATATCTTGTAAGATGCTACAGCTTTTGAGTGAATGTTGTGGATGCAGTTTTCTCCTCCTGATCCCTGTCTCCCAGAATAAAACCTATGTTTTAAAAACTTTAACATATTTGTCATATAACAAATAGTCAAATATATTCAGAGGATAAAGTATGTTGGTTTGGTACACGTATACACACACACACACACACACACACACACACACACACACACACACACTGTATAGTGATTGCCATAATCAAAGCAGTTAACACACACATCATCCTCCAGGCTGTGTGTTAGAGTGCTGGAACCTCCTTATCTTATACCTTCCTATTTGTACTCTTTGACCAAGACTTTTCTCCTTTCCTATCCACAGGCCCTGGTAACCACATTCTAGGGCTACCCTCACCTTCTTCTGCTTCAGCTTCCTTAGGTTATATATGCAGGAGATCAGGGGTAGTTTGTTTTGGGCTTGTGTCACCCATCCTCATATTCTTCAGGTTCACCACTTCATCGAAGGATTTCTTTCTTTTTTCAGATGGTTGAGTAGACTACTACTTTATATATATATTTACCACAATGTCCTCATTTATTCATCTGTTGATGGATATTTAGGTTACTTCCACATCTTGGTCGTGTTGAATAATTCTTCAAGGTACAGGAGAGTGTAGATAGCTTATGGCTATACTGATTGAATTTCATGGGGCATGCCCAGAAGTGAGATGGCTGACCTCAATAACCTAGAAGAAACAGACAGACGCAGCTTCTCAGACAGAATCCGGAAGAACTCTGAGCAGAGTAATAATGAGTGAGGAGCCTGAGTCAGCAATCATAAACTTCCCGACACAGAAAACAGTGCTTTTGAGGAAGAGTCATTGCTAGTTATTTCTTACCTCCCCAGATAGGAGAGTCTAGATGTAATGTGCTCTTTACTCTGCCTCTTTGGTGATCACAAATTAGCTATAGCTGGACTACTACATCGTAATGAGGAGTTCAACACACGCTGCTCCAAGCCCGAGAACATTCTGACTAGAGTATACTGAGTCAGAAACAGAATTTCAAAGTATAGTGACTAATCCAAACTACAGAGAGGTACAGAGGTCTCTTAGAGATCGTTTGAAGGTTATGAACACTCCTACCTTCCAATGTCATTTCATGCCAAACACAATTCAACACATCAGTTTTTTGTTTTTTTGTTTTTTTTTTTAGTTTTCATAAAAACTGAGCACAGTTTTACCTATCATTTTATGTAAAGGTCAAACTGAGTCACACACTTTATTCTTCTTTGTTTTCCAAGCCTAATGCCTTATTGGACCATTTCCTTAGACTTCAGTACAAAATGCTTCCCCAGTGGTCTGTGGATTGCGAAAGGGGTCCGGCTTACGGATTCTTATCTCTCCTCCTGGCTGGCAGCCACCAGCTCTAATGTTCTGTCACTCCAATGTCTCTCCCTCCTTTTCATTTGCATTCCTCTTTGGTTTTGAGACAGTCTTCTGTCACTGAGAAAGGCCTAGAATGACTTGTCTCTCTGCCTCCTCCTGAGTTCTGGGAATGCAGGCTTTTGCTACCATCCTTCCTACCGAAATGCTGTTTTCTTTTTCTTTTCTTTTCTCTTTCTTTCTTTCTTTCTTTCTTTTTTTCTGAGACAGGGTCTCTCTGTGTAGCTTTGGCTGTCCAGGACTCGCTTTGAAATGCTGTTTTCTTATGCATTTTCTCTTTAAGCTTTGATGGTTAGGAGAGTGCTTTACCTCTAAGGCACACCTCTCGCCTCCCCTCCCCTGTTATAGGGAAGACAGAATTGGTTTTATTAAGTAGCACAAAGATTCACATCAGTAAGAGTAACTAAGGTTTAAGAGAAATTGGCCTGACTTTGCCTATCATCCCAGTACTTGGGGTGGGGGTTGGGGAGTGGTGACTCGGGCAAGAAGGTCTCATGCAGAAACACAGTGTCTGCATGTTTGAAAACAAAACCACCACAGCACCAATTACTAAATAATAATAATAATAATAATAATAATAATAATAATAATAATAATAATAATAATAATAATAATAAATAAAAGAAAAATAATTAAGAGGTTTACCTGTAATAGAGAGCTCACCTTCTACCCCCACCCCTGCTTTTTACCACTGATCTGAATGCATGAAGCTATTGACAGAAGAGAATCCATGTAAGTGGCCATGTCGTGATGTGCATCTAACTCAGATGAATCTATACAAGTTCTGCTTCCTGGTCTGTGATGTGAGGCCACTCAGTAACCGTGAACATGTCACACTGTCCCCAGTGGTATCTGGAGATTAAGCACGCCCACTGGTGGCTAACGCTCGTCAGAGGGATGGAGCCCACATGCCTTGTTTCCGCTCAGTTTATATCACCCTCTCTCTGCGCTGGATAACTGAGTAAAGTCTTTCTATCGATAATATGCACATGTATATGTATATATAACTTACTTAATTTTAGTGTTTTAAAATAGTACATTTGAAGGAGAGGGGAACAACACTGACTCAAGTCTATCAGCTAAAATTCAGCTTCTCACTGCTACCACACAGTGAGATTGTTACGACCTGTCTCGGTGTTTTTTTTACGATATGCTCTTTCAGTTATTTGAACAGAAATTGATCTATGCTTTCATTTGTTGAAGGTGTCTGAATTTTAGTAAGTTAGTAGTAGCTGTATTATAGAAAGTTTGCCTTTAGATTATTTTACTTTGTTAATTTTGGTTTGTTTTTTGATGCAGGGTCTCACTGTGTAGCCTTGGTCACCCTGGAACTCACTGTGTAGTCCCAGGCTGGCCTCAAACTCACAGATATCACCCCGCCTCTGACCTGGGTGCTGATATTAAGAATGTGTGCCACCATATCCAAAATACAGCACACATACGTACTATACACACACACATATATATATCTACCAATATCTTCAGTATATGTTTCTCAATATAGATCTTTAAGTATGGTAAAATAATATGTTGTTATAGTATAACACTTCATATATTTTATATATATATACATATATATGTTTGTGTATATATGTGTGCATTTATATATATGTGTGTGTATATATATATAGTGTTATGAATGTATGTGGAGGCCAGAGGACAACTTGTAGGGAGTCAGTTCTTTGCCTCCATTATGTGACTCCTGAGAATTGAACCCAGGCCATCAGACTTGGTGGCAAATCCCCATACACACTTGGCCATTTCCAACACGTGTACTATGGGACAATTGCTAATGAGCTGGCTGTACTGTGGTGCTCTTCAGTCATTAGTGACAAAAATAAACAACTGGATGTTATATTATTACAACACATTTTTGTCATACTTACAGACATAAATTTATTGTAGAAATTGATAAACTTATATATTTTTCTAGAGGTAAAATTGTGAGCAATAAATGTAAGGACTTAACATGAAATTTAATGTTCAGTATATGATACATTTACATAAAAATTAATTTATAGAAGAATGATTCTGGTGAGACTTAATAGTGGCTTACCTAATAGCAACATGAGGGTGTAATTTCAGCAAATCCCTGCCTAGAGTTTCCACCCTTTCCTCCCTCTTTGTCTCCTTTACCTTCTAATATTTTTAGGTTTTATTTTTGTCTTGGACAGGGTCTCCCTTTGTGTCCTAGACTGCTTTCTATTGCTAAATGCACAACATGACCAAAGCAGCTTGTGGAGGAAAAGGGTTGTTTCACTTACCAGCGTGTTTGGTTTTTAGTTTTAAAAAATCATCTGATGTCCTCTAGTTTTCTCCTCAGCTGAGTACTCTGCCTTTTGAAATAGACATTTACGGTGAGCAGAGTGTTGTCCTGTGAGCCAGCCGCATACGATGCTGGATTTCCTTAGGCGAAATTAGTAATGTGTGAGGAGCCAGGCCTGGTGAAGAGGCCTTAAGAGACAGGCAGGAGGATGCTGAATTGTGTTTAGGATGCTTAGGGAGACTGTGTTTTAAACCCTTCTCCCTAAGTATGGAAAAGGAAAGCGTGGTTTTGAACACGTTCTCTCCAAAATCTATGTTCTTGTGAGGTGCTATGGGCACCTTTGAAAAGGCCATAATTTTCTGCTTAATTTACCCCGGACTCTGCAGTTTGCTTACTTTTCTTTCTTAGTTAATAAGAACAGTAGTATGCCATTAATGAGAACGGGATTAAAGCGAAGATATAGTTCTGTTGTTTTTATAGAGGATATATACTCAGGATACTGTGTCTTTACTCATATTTTTTTGCAGATAATACCTATGTGTCAAGTTCAGAAAACGATGAGGACGTGCTAGTTACTACAGACCCAATTCCTGTAATTTTCCATAGAATAGCAACAGGTAACAACCATGTAATATTTTTCTTTCCCAGCTTAAGTTTAAAAAGTTGTTGTTGCTTAGGTGTTTTTGTTTTCAGTATAGCAAATGCATATATTTACCTTTGAGAAATCTGCTTATATAATTTTTATATCTAAAGTTTGATAGCTTTTCAATAATGTATCACTGTTGAAATTATTTTCATCCATCATGACTCTACTAGACAAACTGACTACAGCAGCTGTCCTCAACCTGTGGGCCATGACCCCTTTGTGGGGGTCCAAAGAGCATTTTCATGAGGTGGCCTAAGACCATCAAATATATCAGATATTTATATGACATTCATAACAGTACCCAAACTACCGTTATGAGGTATCAATGGAATACTTTTGTGGTTGGGGTCACCACAATATGAGGAACTGTATTAAAGGGTCAGGTCACAGCATTAGGATGGTTGAGAACTGCTGGGCTACAGAAAACCCAGGGCAGGGAAGTGACTCTGAAGTAAATCATAAGAGTTGAAGAAATCTCTGTGCTTGCTCTTTGATTGGCTAACATTTGTACACACAGTGAAAAATCAGAAGTGCTTGCCTTCAAAATATCTCTCATTTTTTTTCACAAAAGGGGGAGAAAAGCATAGCATGTGTTTATCTAGGAACTCCTGAATATTTGGCAAATAATATGCTAAAATCCAGAGTAACTTTAAAAATTCTTTCTTGCAGAATTAAGAAAAACAAACGATATCAACTGTTGTTTGTCCATAAGATCCAAATTACAAAAGGAAAATGGGGAGGTATGTAAACTATGTTTCATTTGTCCTTTAAATTTTGATAGTGTTTTTAATCCACCAGGCATTCTTATTTAGTGTCATATTTAGATTATGGTTGTGTGTGGTGAATAAAACAGAGAATCGAGGCTTTTTTTTATGGTGCCAATTGTGACTTAAAATTAACCCACAGAAGAAGCTCCTGCTAACTTAATAGAAAAGAATCTAAATAAAGTGAATATAGATGCCATGTAATTAATTCTCTATTTTTCATATATAGCAGTGTAGTTGACAAGGAAACACCAATATCCCTTATATCACAAGTGTACATAACTATATATAATTTTGATGGGATCTTTAACATTCTATTTGTAGAAGGGGTGGTGACCTTCTAAGCCAAGGTAACATAGACCTGAGAATAGACTTATATTCTGGGGGTTTTTTTATTCATTTTTTTAAAACCTAAAACAAATTTGTCTCCTATCCTTGCTTTTAAATTTGGTACTTTCTCAAGAAACAAACAAATAAAAACCCTCCACTGTTTTTTTTTTTAATTTGATCTCTGAATAGCTCCATCAGGCCACTAGACAGAGACAGCACAATGCACAGCAGTAGTTAGGTTTGCCATGTGACCCTTGCTTGCCACCATGCACATCAGTTGTTAGGTTTGCCGTGTGACCCTTGCTTGCCACCATGCACATCAGTTGTTAGGTTTGCCGTGTGACCCTTGCTTGCCCTTAGTGTCTCACCATCGTTGTGTTTTCCATCCTTCGTCCACTGTGACAATGACTGCTTGAATAAAGCTGTCCTTGACCAAAACCTGTTAGAATTTCATTTAATCCAAAGCCCCTCTTCTTGGCTGTTACATTTTCGTCAAGAACTTGAAATTTGAGCATGATTAGCAACATGGATAGATGAAGTTCTGAATGCAAAGGAAATGCTGCTTTTATTCTTCTTTTTTTTTTAAAGAAAAAAAATACTTGCTCATCATGACAGTGATAGAAATACCATTGTGAATTTTCACTGTACTTTGGATATATGACAGATGTTCTGCTCGGTTAATTAACAACTCAGACATCAAGTTTAAATCATATTACATTAACCACTCTTTTAAAATTTGAATTTTCCAAACAAATCATTTTTATATTGTGAAAGTTCTCTTTGTATTTGTATTCTCTTCCTACTTAGTTGCATAATTTCATTTTTATATTATTGCATTCCAAGTTTCCTCTTTCATATTGTAGCTTTGTGTTGGCAGTCAGAGTGGAAAACCGTCTTGGATAAATAATGTTGGCGAACTTTTTAATAAGAGTTGAATTAGTGTGAGCCTGTTAAATATTTTATCCCAGGAGAGCTCAAGGCACGATTGATTATACAGTTTTTCAGGCCCACCAAATGTGAAACTGCAAGTGTTAGCTTCTCAGGAAGCAGACATGAAGAAAGGTTTGTTTTCAGTAAACTTCTCTGAAAGAACCAAGTACACCTACAAAGTTATCTCTTTGTAACGCCTTTTTGTTCTGAAGTTTTATTGGAGCAACAGTGTACAACATTTAAAACCCCCTCGTTATGCCATGACCTGCCTGTTACGGATGCTCTCTAGTTTGTTTGACCGGAATTGTCTTCTTTACCATGTCAAGGAGTCACGGCAGAACAGCACGGTGGAAGAGGACTCAGAGGGCGACAATGACTCTGAGGAGTTTTATTACGGAGGACAGGTAGGCAACCAGACCCGCCTTCCACACCCAGTCCTGGTTTTCACAGTCCTGTTCGTCTTGGTAGGAGGCGAGGGCCCAGAAGTTGCTCAGGCTTCAGTCAGTAAGCAGAAAGTGTGAATAATTTATGTTCCACACCCCACACGTTTTCAGAAATTAAGATTTCCTTTACAGATCTTTTCACTGTAACCATTCGTTCACATTCATCTATGTCCTAATTACTTTTAAAGGTTTTGCACTTTGGTTTTGATTATCGTTTGGACTCTTCATATCGTTTCTTTGTTATTAAATTTTTGGTTAGCATGTAAGGAAATGGGGTTCACTGTGGCATTTCACACATAGGTACCGGTCTACTCTGTTTTTAGTCACCCCTTTTTCCTCTCTTTCTGGTCTTCTGTCTCCCTCAAATAGGCCCTTTGCTTTGATCATATGATCATAGATGGCTCATGAGTGGAAACAAGGACACTTTTTCTTCCTCACACACTTAACAAGAAATATTTGTAAATGTTGGTATTTCTAACAAAAACATAGATTGTTAGTTTTAAACTGGAGATGGTTGATTTTTACAAATTTTGATTGGCTATAATTATTTAGAAATAATTGTTTCATTGTACTGAAAATATAGGAGGAATATTTTTAAATATGCATAAATATCCTGACTACATATGTATCATTATGTGCAATAATTTCCCAGAATAATGGGAATAAACTTTAAAATCAGGCATTTGATTTTTAGGATATAACCAATATATGTGGTAGGTTTCTGTGACCTCCTTGATCAAATGCCTTTGTAGTTTGTGTCCTTCAAGGGTAGGGTGATAGGATTAAGTGGGCCTTTAAGGAAAAAGTTAGTAGGGAAAAGAATTAGCGTGACGTGTGTTGTGAATAGTGTTGGTACTTGGTAAATCAGACAAGCGCCGGGCAGTAGAGACGTGGGTGTGGCATGCTGGGCTTCTCTCCGTGGAGTTAATGTCTAGGTGCCCCAGTCCCTCCCTACCCAGCGCAGCAGCACTTCACCAGGGTGCAGAAGGGGCCTCTTCCGAGTCTGAAATTTGTTTACACCACTCCTTCCTCCAGAGGGGAGTTTGGTGCTTTTTCTTCAGTCTAAATTAACTTTCCAGAACATCTGCCGGTCACTCACTCCTTTTAAACATTTGCATTTCTTTAGAAAAGTAACTTGAAAAGTGAAAGATGGATCACTAAAAGTGTTGGAAGTAGAGAAAGGGTATCCCCTATGATGTAACTCCGTAGTAAACGTTCAGAGAAATAACCCTGTCTCCTCTTCCTTGCCGTTGGAAGGCATCATGCGTTGGAGTATTCCATCATGTAGACAGATGTTTGATTAACCTAAAGCAAATAGGAGCAGTGGTCATAAGTCACACTGAGTAGAAACGAGTGTCACTTTACTTCACAGCCCAGCAAATAGGCCAGGACAGGAGAAGTGAGGAGAGGAGAACTGCAGTGTCAGCTGTGGGGTGTTCGAGTACGCCACCGCTCTGGCGATGTTTATGCTGGCCTTTTAAGACCACAAGAGACAAAAGACGAAATTTAAGGAAGATAAATTGGAGTAACAGATTAAGAAAGCCATCAGAAATTGATGGTAGACTCTTCAATTTGATGAATCACCTCTTGGGGCCCATGATTGAATTGGCCTTGTGATTCATCAGTTTTTGGATTCTGGATTTATCCTTGGGTAAAAGAGGCTCCTGGTCAACCAACCATACTTGTCTGGAGTTGTTATCAAAGATAGGCACATTGATCTACTGCTTGCTACTTACGTAGTGGAACCGGAGGAGAGATAAATACTGATTTGGCTTTTGTCATGTCATGGAAGGAACAAGAAAGTTGTGAAGAGATAAAGAATAAAACATTTGGGTTCCCACTGAAATCAGCATAACAATAGTCCATGTTATTAGCAAATGGATTCATTTATTTCTCTAATTGTATAATGCATACGGACCACTAAATAGGGAAACATGACATACTGAGTGTGTGTGTGTGTGTGTGTGTGTGTATATATATATATATATAAAATACATCTGTAGTGTATAGTATATATGGACATACGACCTATATGCATGCATATAAAATAAATGAATAAGAAAGACTCTAATTGTAGTGAGAATTTTCTTGAAATGAATTCCAAAAGCGTAATTCTAACTTTAAAACAATGAGTTGTCCTAACCGTGTGTGAACCAAAGGACTTTGTGTAGATGCTGCTGGCTAGCCTGTCATGCCAGGAGGCTTCTGCCTAGGCTTGTTTGGTTCCTTTGATTCTCCTCACTTAATTCTGCACCATCCTTCCTGGCAGGTGAACTACGACGGGGAGCTCCACAAGCACCCTCAGCTGGAGGCTGATTTATCTGCCGTGAGAGAGCTCTATGGGCCACACGCAGTTTCTCTCAGGTAGAAAGTCGTTGCGTTACAATTATTTAATAAGCCACTGGAATTTTCTATCAGGGTAATTAATGTAAAATAAAGTTATTTTCGGCGATTATGTCGGAAAATTTTTGAAGAATTCTATTGTGTCTTCCCTGATGCAAAATGACAGCTTCATAGCTCTTTTACATATTACTTTAAAGTTAAATTAGTTGCATTGAAGAAATAATTCATTTTGAGAGCTAATGTGAGAAAGTAGAAGTCTTTAAAAGTATAATGAGCTAGAAATGGCAGCGTGCACTTGTGATTTTAGCACTCGGAAAGATGAACCAGGAGCATTGCCAGTGTAAGGTCATCTGGGGCGAGCAAGGTCTTTTATCAAGAAAAAAAAAAAAAAAGAAAAGAAAAAGCACTGCAGTTATTTACTGTGCTAGAGTTTCTGTAAGTCTACTGATGTACGTAAGTCACAGAGCCACTGAAGGAGGTGGGAGACTGCGTGCATGGTAGTGTGAATGGTAGTGTGTTTTAGTCTGTAACTAATGAATTTTCTAGTTACTTTGCATTATATTTGGAAGGCACCCCCATGCCTTTTATAGTTAAGATGTTTCTAAAGCACATTTCCATATTTTCTGAGCTGTCATATGACTATGAAAGTTTTGTGTCCTTACCAGTTATTTGTAAGAACATACTTGGCAAGTCTGGTTGATACCTATTAGGATTTTCTATTAGTAAAAGTGCTATTAACATTCAGGATGTGTTACAACTACATAAGTGCTTGGAGTTTGAATCAAATGAAATACCTAAAAGTCATAAATGACTTGAATGTTTTTCTCCTTGTCTGTTTCTCTTACAACAGTTTTGATCCCACTTAAACCTCAATACAAGCCACATTCTTGCCTTGTCTAGATCTTTTTCTAGCTATGTCTCTCGAGGTCCCATGACATGAAGTGAGCCACCACAGAATTTGTTTGATTTACTTTAAGTAAATAAAAATGAATTTACAGCCTCCACTTCAGTCCTGAGACACAGAGGGAAATGGGTAGTTAGGCAGAGGCCTTGGAATCTTCTAAGTCTATTGAAAGCAGACTGTTCTAATTAGCTGTTCTTTTACTTAATTGAGGCTTATAAGAAGTTAATGGAGTTTGAAGAGCAAAAGTACCTTAATATGCACAATAGGCTATTTGGTGTCATCTTTTTTTCTTTTTTATGTGACGTTTAATGAGAAAGGCAGCTAACCAATTCTGAGTTCCATATAAGAGACAGAAATAGCTGATTGCCTAGGTTGAAGCAAATCCCATTTAAATTCAGGCTAAATGTAGATATAGAAAAAGTAATTGATACAGAGATTTATTACTAAAATTGATAACGGAAGCTCAAACCATCCTGACATCAAAAGGAAAATAGTGAGTGGCTTTGTGGAGCCATGGGTGTCGTCATTGGGATGACTTTGATGCAGTCTTGTGTTGAGAGGCGAGTGAGATCCTGCAGGAGAAATGTCCGGTGGTCAGACTATCTGTGTTTTATCCTGATCATGTAATTGTATGCACTAGTGCATGCTTCTCATTGTAAATGTAGAGTTCTCCAGTCGTGTGTTCATAAAATAATAAAATAGTGTAGGAAAACATCATTTGAAAATACTTTAAGAGGAGTAATCTTAAAAATGGAAGGAAATTTCCCATGACCCTGGGGAAGAGATGGTTTTGGTAGTCACCTTGTGAAAAGTCTAACGTGGATCCGAGATAACTGACACTTTGTTTATGACAATGGTATCTTTCATTTAAAAACAAACCTGCCATCGTCGGAGTGAATACTCAGCATCTTATTGTGGCCAAAGCCTGATGCATCCCGGATGCTCCCGGCTCTTGAGAGCTGCATGTTTTAATCGCCACTTACTGACGGGCTGCTGGGATGAGCCTTCTGATTTGATGTTTGAGGAACCGCAGTGTTCCGAGGACTTGGCGGTTGGAGGAACCAGTGGATAGCACTAGACTAACAACCACCAAGCTGCTACCTTCTAAGAGAACAAATGAAACAGAGAAAAAAACATAAAAGCCAAGGTAAACAAAACCTTGGCATCACTCAGGAAGTTCCCTTTTGTCCGTCTGGTCCTCTGTCTTTGCCTTTACATCATTCCTAGGAACTGATTCCTTTTCTTGCTTCTCCTCTTCCTGCCATGTGATTCAGCAGCCTTTGCCTGACACCTTTGATACTTGGCATAGACACATAGTGGTTCTCTTCAGTGAATTATGTCACATAAGCTGGAGAATGAGTCTCTGTGTCTTGTAGACTTTGTTCCCCTTAGCACCTCAGTGATGACAGTGAGCTGTCTCAGGGCCATGCGGGGTGAGGTATTGATCACTAGTGCTGAGCTGTTGAGGTCTTGGCAGTGTTTCTTTACCACACACACAAGCCCACATAGACACCTGTCATTCAGCAAAGGAAGCCCTAGACCTGCAGGCTGGTAGCATACCCTATCTACCATACTGATTCCCAACACTGAGTTGAGGGCATTAAAAATATCTGTGCGTGAAAACCAGGGCAGGGACAGGAAGACTTGCACTGTGCAAAGAAATGGAAGGAGGAATATTCTCCAAACACAAATGTAATGGAGATGGAAGCTTCCATAGCTCAGATCTTCCTGCTCGCCTCTGCTCCCGAAGCCTGCACTCTCTTTAAGCAAAATCAAGGGTTTGTTTTTTAAAGCTGACCACAAAGTCACAGCAACTTTTTGTTCTGTTCATCTTATGCACTATTGTGTCTCACAAAGATCACATTTCTCTCTTGTCTGCATCTAAAATCTTTTCAGCTTGTCTTTTAGAGAAATTTTTAGCTGTGTTGGATAACAGCCTTGGAAAAGCTTTAATCTTGCCAAGCTTTCTTCCTGGTGGTTAAGTTTGCATATTTCTTGGCCCATTCACAAACATCTCTCCCACACTAGGCAGAAACACACACTGAGATAGACACGTGGAGATAGATATGCAAGCTGTGGATTTTCAGATGTTTCAGGAAGGTGTGTCTTTCTTCTTCTTACACATCTTCTCAAAACATCAGTGCCTTTCAGCTGAAAGCAGAATCAATTAATAATAGCAAGCCTTTATTTCTCAACAACTTGTGGTAGAATTGTGTATCTATAAATATACAGTTACTTTGGTAGTCAATATGGGAAAGTTAGGTATCTAAATGTTTTTTATAAGAAGCATTTTCACAAATAATTTTGATCAAGTTATTGTATCTATTGCAACAGGATTAACAAATGGGGGTTTATAGAGGAAGGAAAGCCAGCATCATCTAATATTCAATATAGTGTACATATTATACATATTAATATATATTTGTATGCCTTAGGAGCATTGCTTTTTTGAGGGAGGGAGCTTATTTCTGCTTGTACTTTATAGTTTATCATTGAGGGATGCCAGAACAGGAACGCAAGGCAGGAACATATAGGCGGGAACACAGAGGCAGGAACACAGAGACAGGAACACAGAGACAGGAACACAGAGACAGGAACACAGAGGCAGGAACACAGAAGCAGGAACTGATGCTGAAGCCATGGGGGATGCTGCTCTCTGCCTTGTTCCCTATGACTTGTGGTGAGCCAGCTAGCCTGCCTGTCTGCCTGACTTCCTGCCTGCCTGCCTGTGTTCCTTCCTACCTACCTACCTACCTTTCTTCCTCCCTCATTTCCTATTTTTTCTTTCTTTCTTTTTCTTTCTTTCAAACAAGGCCTCACTCTATAGTTCTGGCTGTCCTAGAACTCACTCTATAGACCAGGCTGGCCTGGAAGCCTCTGCCTCTCGAATACTGAGATTAAAGGTGTGTGCACCATTGTGGGCTAAGGAGCATTTCCTGATTAGTGTCGTTAAATACAGGAAGATGAGTAGACTGGATTCCCACAGCGTCTTCACAAAGATATGATTATTGACAATAAGCTTGTCTTCCTCTTTATCACACTGATGATTAGGCCCAGGGTCTTGGGCTTGCTGCAGTGGACCACGAAGCTCCATCTTCTTCCTTTCCACTGGGAGCTGCCGTGGTCCTGGGATTCATCACCTGGCTCACATGGGCCTTGAACTCCCCTTCTCTTACCTCCCCCTCCTACATGCCTCCATTATGGACACATACCGTTGCTTCTGATGTGCACAGATATTTTTGAATAATCACCACCTCTAAGTATCTAAGAATCACATGATTTTCAGAATATGTTGACTTAAAGAGAAGCTCTTTAAGGGAACAAAAGTCAGACTGTTGGTCGGCTGGGAACGTTATGTAGCACATCTTCCCGACCTGCCATGCCAGGGTAAAACACCCACATCAGACCGTTTTCTCTGTTATTTCCCTCATCTTAAAACGAAGGAAAAAAATTCAATTTTGGTGTGGTCTCTTCACAGCAAATAAATAGAAACTGTACAGGAAATTGTTTTGTCATGAGCTTAAACCCACATCCAGAACACAGTCACAGTTGGAATTGCTTTCATACATCAGCAGTCCACCTGATACCGCATTCCTGTTGCTGAGACCTCTGGAAAGTTATTCGGGTACAGAAGAGGTCTTGATAACCAGGTCACTCCATCTGGACAAACTGTAATCTTGCTTTCTGTCTCTCAGTGGGAAGCACGAAGTCACTGGCATTATGTAAACAGGGCATCACCACCGAGATGAGTTTGCATATGCGCAGCGCTGTTTGTGAACTCTGAATTACAGCACAGAAACAGAAGCCAGTGCCACTATTTCCAGATCTCTGCCCGTACACACTGCGAGTTGCTTTCTTCAGGCCGTGTCCCCCCGCCCCCGCGCTCTGCCGTGGTGAGGTGGAGTGCTGGAACCAAGCATCTCACTTCCTTAAAAAAAAAAAAAAAAGAAATCAGTGGCAGAAATAGGAGACAGGCTAAGTTTTGAACAGAAATGTCTTTAAGAAATCACATGTGGAATATTAATATATTTAATGTTCACTATGAATGGTTTTAAAATGAGACACGCCGCATGCTGATCACTTCTTTCTATCGGCTTCTTGTAGAAAACCTGTTGTGGACGAGGGCTTTGTGTTTGTTTGAATCTTTCCTCTCTGACTCTCAAGCACAGTCTTCAAGCTCTGACAAACTCAGTTATTCTGCTAATGGAATTGTAAAGAGGAGGGGAAAAAGGTGTGGCCATGAAGAAGAAATGGGAAGTAGTGATTGATAAATTATCTGTTGTGATCGCAAGTCACTCTAACCCTGTACATCACAGCTAAGCGAACGTCTTGAATCTGAAATAAGTCACTCCATGCATTTGTCTTCACATGCGCAGACAGATATGCAGACATTTTTTTCTGAGGAAACATTTTGTCTGTATTTAGGATGCAATCAGATATATCCAAGTATTTTAATTTATTTCGCAGTTGCTATGCTCTAATTACAACCATTTAAAGGTATGATTTTGAAGAACCACTAAGAAAGCACTAATACTGAAGAAAAGAAATAACAAGAAGAATCCTTTATAGTCCATATATAAAGATTCCAGTGAGATTGAAGCAGAAATCATGGTGTCCAGTGTCTTAGGGTCTCTATTGCTGTGAAGAAACACCAGGACCAGAAAGAGGGCGCTGCTCACTGGCTTGCTCACCCCGGCTTGCTCAGCCTGCTTCCTTATACAGCCGGGACCACCAACCCAGGGATGTCACCACCCACGATGGGCTGGGCCCGATCCCATCAATTACTAAGAAAATGCCCTGTAGCTGGGTCCTATGGCGTCGTTTTCTCAATTTTCTGATAACTCTAGTTTGTGTGTCAAGTAAACATAAGACCTGCCAGCATCTCTGGCCAGCTGTGATGACTCATGCCTGCAGTCGCACCCTTAGGAATACAAGTCAGGAGAGCTACCTGGGTCGCGTGCTGAGACCCTGTCTGTCTCTCAAGTAGATCAATGTCTGATGACTGTTAAGAATTAGTTTAGTACATTTTTCCACCTCTAACATAATAGTATCACCTGTCTGCTCAGTGGCTATGTCTGTATTTTTATAAAGTGTGTAACTTTTTAAATAAAATGAGTTTAAAATGGAGACTGTGCTTATTATACAAACATTCTTTTCAAGCCTGTGAGGGTGAGGTAGGAGGAGATCTTCTAGAAAAAAACATTTATTGAATTTTGCCAAAAACCATGAAAACTAAGATGGTTTAAGAAAAATAGAAATGAGGCAATCAAAGTAGAAAGGATGTTTTGTTTTGCGTGTCTGTGTGTGCATGTGTGCGTGCGTGCGTGCGTGTGTGTGTGTAGAGGCACATGCTTGTGAGCATTTGCCTGTGGAGGTCTAAGAGTCACTTTAGTGATTGTGATTCTTTCCTTCCACCTCATGGATCCCAGGGATCAAAATCAGGCCAGGCTTCGTAGCAAGGGTCTTTTCCCACTGAGCTAGCTTGCTGGCCCAAGGTTTTTTTTTAACGTTAACATACTATAGTGTTGAGCTCTTTCCAATGTTTCCTCTTTATGTATTAATTCAGGTGAGGTTTACACCCATGCCTTGTTATTTTCTTGGGATTAACATTGGGATGGTTGTTGCCAAGGCCACTTCTTTCCTGGAAACTTCTGTTGAACATATTTGACTATGTTGTATTACTTTTCTCTTGCTGTGACAGAACACTATGGCCAGGGCGACTTTTAGAAGAAGCGTTTGGTCTTGGTGCTCAAGAGGGTTAGTGTTAACGGAGCTGAATGGAGGTAGCAGGCTGCAGCACCTCACAGCTCGCTTCTCAGTTTTCAAGCAAGAGACAGAGAGAGTGAATTTGAAATCACTTTAACATCCCGGCTCCCCTCCAGTGCCATCCTTCTTCCAACAAGGCCACGCCCCCTGAGCCTTCCCAAACAGCACCACCAGCTGGGGACCACGTAGTAGTCAAATTCCCTTCATACAGTGCCTCATGTTGTGATGAGCCCCCCCCCCCCAATCATAAAATTTTTTTTGTTGCTACTTTATAACTGCAATTTTGCTACTGCGACGAATCATAAAGTAAACATCTGTGTCTTCCGACGGTTAGGTGAACCCTGTGAAGGGTCATTTGATTCCCCCAAGCTGAGAACCATTGCCCTAGACTATTGTGGATATCCCCTTCAAGCCAACACATGTGTTGACTGGCTTTTTCCGTGTATAACTTGAGTGATCTGTGATGTTCATGAGCCATTTGCCTATGCTCACAGCTAGTAAATTATGACCACTGAGCTTGTCTCTAATACCCAATAAAGGACAACCGGATTTTGCTTTTCAAGGGAGTTGCAGAAGAGACGCAGTAGAAACCGAGCAGCCGAGCAGTGTGTAGTGGAGAATGGCTGTGCCTGAAAATTCCTAACATGCTTATTTTCTTCATCATCACCACAGGAAAAGCTTTATGTACCTGAAACTTACAGGCATAAAGAAAATTTATTCGTTTGATCCTTATTCTTTTCATGTTTGTTGATATAATTTCATACAAAATGTGCAGCTTTCTTGTCTGAAGAACATAGATGTTATGATGATGTTATCATTATAAAAAGTCTATTTTTGTGTCAGTAATTAGTTGCTAAAACGTTAGCATGAAAAACTTAAAACATATTTCCTAAAATACAAGAAAAATGTGCTCCATGGTTTGACATATTTTTACGGAAAAAAATGAAGAAGTTATTATATCTACCTTCATACATCTGGTCACAGAAACAAAAATTACCGAAAGGCTCTGGCTAGATTTTTTTATTAAGTTATGCAAATTATGTAAATTAAATAATAGGATCATTCAGTCATAAAATTTTATCCTCAGAACCCTGTAAACATGCCACTGTTGTGTACTGTCTTTGTATTGTCAGTGTGTACAACACACAACAGTTTTACTGAGTTTGGATTTGGGTATATGTCGATGGACTCCCCACTGACTTGTTAAGATGTTTGACAGCCTCGTATAATCATCTAACGAATTTAGTTATTTTCATTCTCCTCCTTCGTCCCTCCTCTCCCGCTGAACCTTTCTCATCAAGTCGCTGTCCTGCTTTGATGTCTTTGTGTGTGACCCACTGAGTTCAGGAAGGGTGGCTTGCCTGAGCACGGGTGGGGGTGTGTTACCCACTTGACAACCATTTTACTTTCCTGTTTGTCAAATTCTTCACTGATGTTAATGGTAAATTGTTTCCCTCACAAGGTTATCATGAGGACCTGATACTGTCTGCCATTGTTCTTTAAACTGGTGCGCACTGCAAAGTGGTGGCCGTTGAACATTGGGCCAGTGTAATGCTTGTATAAATGACTGACAAATACTGTATTCAAGTTCCAGGATTGCTGCGGAGCTTTAATGCGTTAAGTTACTTTATTACTTTATAAGGCACGTGCAAATACAGTGAAATTTGTGAGCAGTGGTATCTGAAATATTTCTGGGCTCCCCTCTTTGCCCACCCCAGTTCTCCATTCGCTGTCCCTCCTTCTGTCCATTATTTCTCATATAATCCAGACTGACCTTGAACTCACTACTCGGCTGATAACGTTGAACTTCTGATCCTCCTGATTTTACCTGCAGTGCTGCATTACGGGCAAGCACCACCATTTCTGGTTTTGTGCAGTACCTCATAATCAATCTCAGGGGTTCATACATGCATAGTAGACACACTCCCAGTTGATTTATACCTCTAGCCTTGTTATGTGGCCATTAAATCATCACATGTATGTAAAGTCCTGAGAAGTTTTTCTGCCAGTTATGAGCTCAGATTTAAGCATTGTCTATTGTCTTCTATAATTTTGGTTATTTCCATACGTTATCCTTGATTCTCTATACTAATTCATAGCTTCAGAAAAATTATATGAGCATATAAACATATAGACATGCATGTGAAGAATATTATGACCAATTTTCTCTGACTTTTCATTAAATTTAAAAACTGTGCTGTACACAACTTGTTCTTCCTAATGCTGTTATATGACCCAGGGATAGCGCTCTCTGGCAGGGTGCTGGATTAGCGTGTACATAAATAGAGAGACAAGGGAGCAGAACAATCCCAAACCGGATATTGGCTGTGATAGCTTTATGGATCACACTATTACTATTTAGCTGTATGTCACTGACTGTGTCAGACTCAGGGCTACTGATTGAGACAAAGTGCTGTGTAAGTAGCAGCACTTGGACCATTTTCAAGTGGCCCCTTACCTCCTTATAGCAGAAACTGCTTTCTTAAAATTGGTTCTTTGTCCTCTGTGTGGGTAGAAATATTGGAGCAATCACATGCAAAGACAGTCGTGACCCAGAGCACTGAGACTGTTTGGTACTGTGAACCAAGGAACTCTTGAGTGTGTGTGTGTTTGTGTGTGTGTGTATGTGTGTGTGTGTTCTATAGTATAAATAGGTTAAAAAAGTTGTCAGTCCAAGTAAACTGGATCATTTTATTCATTCCCAAGGTAACCTCCTTTTTAGAAATCAGCAGTCAGAATTAGTGACATCTTTATTTAAAACAACCAGTCACATACTAACTGTTCAGGAAAATGAAAACATTAATGTTAATCTTTGCTTTCAGGGAATATGGAGCTATCGATGATGTAGATATTGATCTGCACATTGATGTCAGCTTTCTGGATGTAAGTATCAATTCTAAAATGTGACTGGCATACTTAAAATACATTCATGTTTATTCATTGAAACTCAATTTTGGGTTATTTTACAGCACAGTGGCGTACTGCTTTTGTTATAGTGATGTATGAAGGCTGAGATAACACATCTTTCTCAGTATTTTTACATATATCCTATATGTCTGTTTTAACTGTGGCATTTCATTGTAAAAGTTCACATTTTTATTTGTCATAGATAAAGACAAAAATAAAAGTTACTTTGGCCTTCTTTTTTGAAATAATGCGCAAGCTTCTACAATGTATACATTATATTAACCTAATTTTAAACTGTTTGGGTTTTCTTCTTTTCTTTTTGAAAGTGACTTATTCAGATTATATCCTGATTGTTATCCCTTCACTTGTATCTTCCCGTTCCCTCCATCCCTCCCTCTTTAACCCTATTCCCCCGACCCTAGACCTCTGACAGCAGGGGACCTCCTCCCCCACCATATGACCACAGCTGGTGCTTTTTGTTCTTTGTTTTGTTTTTTTTTTTAATTTTGAGGTCTAAAATGCCAAACTTATCTTTTCCATTTGTGCAGGAGGAGATTGCAGTGGCCTGGGAAGTGATTCGCACAGAGCCCATTATTGTCCGACTACACTGTTCTCTTACACAGTATTTAAATGGCCCAGGTTGGTCTTACTGCTCTCTTGATTTGAAGATTGACGATGTGCTATGCTTTAAGAAAATGGGTGTTCATTTGATTGTTCCGAGCTTGTTAAGGATCTTGATAACGGTGTAGGTGCTGTGCTAAGCAAGATGACTTAATCACCTATATAATTAAGGAAATCATATAGACAGTGTTGAACTGCATCGGCTTGAGCAGTTTCTGTAAGACAAACAAAATGGGACCTGGCTCCGAGTGCAGTTGTGGTGTAGGATGCAGATGTTGGATTGACCTCGTTTCATTTTCCTGTTTATCCCACTCGTGGATCCCAGACAATTTACTTAGAAAACCATAGCAAGTGGGAAAGCACGTTTGCTTTTTGAATTCCTATGGGATAGCCGTGCTCTGTTCAACAGAACCCAATTTCACGTGCTCCTGTTAAGCTAGTTATGGATGGCGGTGCAGTAAGCTACCCCAAGACTTTGTTCTTTGTGGGCTTTCTTCGGTTGATGCCGTGCTCCGCTCCAGTGCTTTCCAGTCCTGTGGGGTATGAAGCCGGAGCGTTTAAACGCCTTGCTAAGTTGGAAACACATCGTGCTGTTACTGCTGCGTGTTACATCGTATGTGTTCAGAGTTGATTCAGGGATCAGCTGTCCTGTACTGGTGGTGGCCAGGGTCTGCCTCACACCTGGCATGTCCAGGTCTCCTGGCTTCTTTTATCATGATGGGCAAGGCCCAGAAAGCAGGTTTCTTGACCCAGGATATGCCTGCCTAATTTTATCCTGACAGTGGCTCGCAGCAAATGGGCTCTCAGGTCTGACCTTTTTTTGTATTTAAATTGGGAATAAGAATACATTACTTAATTTCACCAAAACAGCACCTTTATGAGAGGAACATGGCATCTGTGTCCATGTACTCATAACACATGCCTTGATCGTATATAACTCTGCTCTCTTTAACATTAAGTATTGCTTCTCTCACTCTCCTGTTCCTCGTGTCCAAGCACTTGGGTTTCTGCCAGTCTGTCATCTACTGTGCCCATTGGCTTAGTTTATAATTCAGTGTTGAACTGAATGTCTAAATGATATATTCATTTTGTCTGAGCTCCTAGCTGACCCCACATTGGATTCTCTGGACTGTCTGGGCATCCTGAGGGTAGGCAAGGTCATGTGAGCAATGTTCACTTGAGTTCATGTTGTATGCAGTCAGGAGGGCAAGGGCATACCAGTTCAAGCTGTATGTGGCCACAGGACAACTCATGCTTGGAAACATACTTCTGAATGATAATATTGGGTAAGATGATGGGTTGTCTAAAGTACACACCCTGGGATGGGCAGGAAAGTACATGCCAAGAACAACCCATGTTATGGAGGAACAGAGGTTAACAAGACACTTGTCTTGTTTACTGGCAGTTTTCTCACAAGATCTCATAAATCTCCACACATAGCTTTATTCATGGGCCATGTTCTTTATTTTATTATTTTTTATTTATTTATTTTTTTGTGGATCATATTCTGACATCAACCTAACATGAGCAATTCAGGAGAGCAACCAACAGCCTCTTGAGGGTGAAAACCCTGCCAGGCTGACCTGAATCCTCATGGCCAGTCTCCTGGACCTTCCTCTCTGTCTGTAGCTTGTTTGCCCCTTGTGTAAGATGCGTTCATGACTGATGGCTTTTCACACCGCTCCTGTCACAGCGTGAGCATGTGGGACCAGCCAGTAGGGCCCTGGAGATTGGTTTAGACATGGTATTTTTAATAGTAAAATCTGCTTCGACTTTCTTATCCAACATAAAAGAAGCCCATGGTTTGGCTGGTTTTCTCATAATTCTCTAATACACTAGTTAAAGTGGAGCTTGTTCAATTTTAACTTCCAGAATCTATCTTAATAGTAGATTACTCCAATCACTGCATTCTTGTTGAATATTTGGGGGGAGAATTTGATTTAAAATGGACCATGTTGCATAATGTATCAGGAAAAGTAGAGACACTGTGATTGAAAGGAGACAACCAATTTTCCAGGATGACTAGGTTTTATCCTAACATAAAATTGTGATTACTGCAAATTGGTAAAATGATGAAAACAAAAACAAAGACAACCCCCTCTCTTTTTTTTTTTAAATTTTATTGTGAACACAATTTTATGCTGTTGGCAATAATTACATTTCTCATAATTTCATGCATATAATGTCTTTTGATTAAATCCATGCCCTTCCAGTTCCTTCCTGCCCTCCCCTGATGTGAGTGAGTTTCTCCTCCTCACCTCTTTCTTTCTGCCTCACCTCGACACCCCATGTCCCTCTTCCTTATAAACCTTCTGAAGCCACTCAGTGCTGCTGTTAGTTGCTGGTTGTGGCCATCTGCTGGAGCCCGGGTTGTCTCTCAGATCCCTGAAGAAAACTCACTCTATCTCCCATAAAAGCCATCAATTGCCAGTAGCTCCTGAGCAGTGAGGGGGAGTGAGTCTCTCCATCCGTTCTGGCATGTGGGCTGGCTTGGTTTCACGCATTTAGTCACAGCTGCTGTGAGTTCTTGTACAACAGACCTTCCGTCCTGTCCAGAAAACACCATTGTGCTGTGTTTATCTTGTACCCCTGGCTGTTGCTGTCTCTTTGCCCACTCTTTTCAGATGATCCCTGAGCCTTGGAGGTGGGAATGTAATAGAAATGAGACAGCCTTTCTTTAGGGATGTTTTGTAGTTTGTCTTTGAAGGTATCAACATTTATAGTAAAAGGAACTTGCAAAAAAATTTGGGACTAATCCAAGATTTAGACTGACGTACTTAACAGCTCTCGTGGAAAAGCATTTGCTTCTATTTGCTAGAAATGTATGAACAACAATAATTTGAAGTACAGCATTTAGTTGGGGCTAATCTGACTCATAAAATGAATAGAAAAAAGGGGGTGGTGCTTTACATTTGAATTTGAAGATAAGGATAATTTTATGGTATATGCTTTAAACATGGTTAAGCTTGTTACAGTTATGTGTATTTCTTAAAATTGTTGATCTATAAGTCCAGTTCCTGATTAAAGGCACAAGCCCTCTTTTGTTTTAAATGTTGAACAACTGCCATGAATAAGCTCTTCTGTTTAAATCAGCTTGTTGTTGGTATCTCCACACCTATGCTCATCTGATCAGTGTTAGAATAATTTCCATTTGTTTTATGCAGCCTTCAAGTCCCAAAGAAGATTATATGAAATAAGAAAATTTTATTAACTTTTATATTATTTTAATATCAAGGCATATCTACTTCTTTCTGTCAAATTCTTTTCCACCTTGAATGAATCTTGTGTGGAATCGGGAAGAATAGACGCTTCTTTTTTATTTTATTTTTTCTCCTTTCCTATGAAGTCTTTACTCTTCAAACGGGTGGAAGGATTTAATTCTTCTAGTGCCTTTAGGCCTTGCTATACTTTAAAAGGAGGCCGAGGCCTTTTACTCGTCTCCCTTTTCTCTTCTTAGTCACTTTTTATTTCTGCACATATGAAGAGCCTTATCTTTGAAATCTTAGGAAAAGCGAAATGTTTTTCCTTTTCTTCTCTTTTAAAGATTTATTTTTATCTCATGAATGTTTTGCCTGCGTGTATGTTTGCACACTGTGAGTGTGTGCCTGGTGCACTCAGAGGCCAAAAGCACGCATCAGATCTCTTGCAGCTGAAATTACAGACATTTATCGCCACTATATGCATGCTGGGAACTGAACCTCTGTCCTCGGCCAGAGCAGCGAGCACATTTACCTGTTGAGCCATCTCTGTGGCTACTCACTTTCTTATTGTTTCCTTTAAAAAAATTGCTCTAAGCCTTCGGGATTTTTCTTTTAATGCAGTGACTTCTGGTTTGGGGAACATGAGATCAGACTGATGCCCACGCAGTCCTTCACTTTTACAGAAAGGGTTACCATTTTTGAGATGGACCTGATGTGTGTCTGGGAAACGGAGAGCTTTCCTCCCGGAGTGCAACCGTGTGGACTAAGAACTGGGACGTGTGTGACCTGAGCAGGCCTGTTAGGACGGCAGGCTTGCTCCTCTCATCGCCACCCTGGCACATTTGGTGCCCGTGTGGTGTCACACCGTGATATGTGCGCGAGATTCCCTCCCCGTTCATGCGATTGCATCATTCAAGCAACTGTCCCTTTCCTTCCTTCCTGTACTAGTCCATTTTTTTCCCCTCCCAGAAGATTTTCACCAAGAAACTTTTTTTTTTCCAATCTGGAAAATTAAATAAAACCTTTGACCTCAAATTCCCTTCCGGCCACTCCTGTAGTGCTGTGTTTTCCTCACTGCCAGATTTGTTATTAGGGTTTTCTCTGCTCCCTTCATTTCTTTTCTTTCCTGTCTTAGAATCCACATGGACAAGGGGTATGGGACCATGACTTCACATACAAATCAGTATTTTCAGTGACTTCCTTATTGCTAAATGTCACGCGACCAGTTTTGGTACTCATCTTAACTCAGCATCTTAATTGGTCAGTTTGCTGTCTCCCTTCCCTGAAAGCAGGTTGTGAATGTGTGTTCAGCAAGTCACTAATTTTAATAGTTATGTAAGAATGTGCATGTATATAGTGAAATATGAACCACATCAATAGGGTGAACAGTAAAAAACAAGTCTCTGCTTTATCCTCATCACCTACTGTTTAAAAAATGGCGTTTTATATTAACATGTTTCACTTACAGTTTAAAAATATTTCCCGAACTGTCCTACATGTGGTTGCTGAAATTATTACTTACTTTGAGATTACTCTTCATATTCCTCTATGCTATACATTGACATATACAGATATTTACATTAATGTGTAATTTGTACTGGTCTTATATTTCACACTTGCATATCATAAGCAATGTTGCAAAGAACAGTGTGCATACTTTGTGTGTGGGAGCCTCTGCACATGCACACTAATAATTCAGTCATTTTGTGCTTGAGTTTCAAGTTAATATTTAACTGTGTTTCCCCCTCCCCCCTCTTTTCAGTGCCCACGGTTGATGTCTTTCAGATTTCTACAAAAGAGCGATTTGGACTGGGACATCAGCTGAAAAAGTAAGTTTGCTAAAGAATTAAAAAAACAAAAACAAAAACAAAACAACAAAAACCCAGTTGCTTTTCAGGAGAACCGACTTCTCATTTCGCTCTGGTTTTATTCTCTTACAACTCCTTCACGTTAGTTCCTGGGGACAGGATGTCACCTTAGTGCAAAGAGCTGTATCCATGACACAGCTCAGTTCCCAGAGCTTCCTTTCCATCGTCCTGCACCCTTCGGTCTTCCCATCTGCATCCTCTCATCCTTCCACACCCCACACTCTCCCCTTCTTACCCATGTGGACACAGGGTCTCTGATGTGTCCTGCAGAAGGAGCAAAGGCAGGAAGACAGGGAGGGGGAGGAGGAGGAAGAGAAGCATAGAAGGAGGAGGAGGAGGTGGAGGAAAAGGAGGAGAAGGAGGAAGAGGAGAAAGAGGAGGGGGACAGGGAAGGAGGAGGAGGAGGACGAGGAGGAGGAGAGCTTTCTCCTTTGGGAGTCACCTTGAGGCAGTTTGTTGTTTGAGTTCGTTTTTCTGTCTTGCTGAACTGTACAGTCTGTCATAGCTGCCCCTTCCCAACATTCAGCTGGTGGTTTCTGCTGCTTATTCCGTTGGCCTGAAGAAGGCGGAAGGTTAGCACCCACTGACTCTGAGCCCTTCCTGTTTCCCACACATGCCTTGGAAGCATTCCTCTGTGAGGTTCCCCCCCCCCCGCCCCCGCCCGCCCCCTGCCTCCCTCCTTGGTCCTTTATTAATAAAATATGTCTTGGTTATTATTTCTGTTGCTGGGCTGAGACATCACGACCACAGCATCTCTTGCGAAGGAAAACACCTAACCGGGGCTGGATTGTAGCTTCAGAGGTTCAGTCCGTATGGCAGGAAGCACAGCGGCATGATGGTCAACATGTGCTGGAGAAGGAGCTAAGAGTTCTGCCTCTTGATCTACAGGCAGCGGAAGGAGACTGTGTGTCACACTGGGTGTAGCCTGAGCATAGGAGACCTCAAAAGCCCATCTCCACAGTGAAACACTTCCTCCACCAAGGCCACACCCACTCCAGCAAGGCCACACCCACTCCAGCAAGGCCACACCCACTCCAGCAAGGCCACACCCACTCCAGCAAGGCCACACCTACCCCACCAAGGCCACACACACCTCCTAATGGTTCCACTCCTCATGGGCCAAGCATTCAAACACATGGGTCTCCGTTATCATTTATGACATATTGTTTATGCAGACATTATCACTTTTGTAATCACTTTGACTCTGGAATACTTTAGTATCATTAATAGATGTGAAGTAGAAATAAACATTGATAGGTTGGGAGTGTCGAGGAAAGATGAGCCAAGTTTTTATTTATGTCCTCATAAAAACACACAGGGACTTAACGGTTGCTTTTAGTTCTAATTCAAAGTTGTTTTCTGATTTTTTAAGTCCGTTATACTTAAACCCCTGTCTTGTTCTTTAAAAAAAAAAAAAAAGTAAAAACAAAACACTGTTGATAGAGCTGAATACAGGAGCATTATGTCTCTTAAGTAGAAAAAGAGCAGCGGTGAACTCCAGGCACAGGGGGCGACTTCTCAGGTTTTCTGCAGTCAGGTGGTGCACGCTGTTACATGTTAGGGTGCAGACTTCGGGGACAGCCAGCCTGTGTGGATCCTGAGTACTTGTGGTTTGACTGAAGGCAGTAACTGTGCTGTCCACTTGGTCTCCTTTGATGACCTTCCACGCCCAGGGAACACAGCTCTCTGCTTAGAAAGGATCGAGATGAGCCTCAGCCTCCCAGAAAAAGGGTTCCAGGCTACACTAGGCAGCCTGTAGCAATGCAGAGAAGTCAAACCCAACACTGGGATGGATAGCACGCGGTGGTCCTGTACAAACTCAGCATGCTTGTTTCTTCAGCGTCACATCTTGGTGATCAAAATACTCAGAGTCGTCCAGCTTTTTGAAACAGACAATAGTCTTACCCGTGATCACGGTGCTGAGCAGCAGCAATACACAGAGCCTGTAAACTTGTCTTTCTTGTAACTTAGGACACATTTCTCTAACTCGCTGGTGCCCACCTCCGTACTGTCCCCAGCCTCTCTCTGCCCATCGTGCCGCTCTGTTTAGTGTGCTTAGTGTGTGCACAGGAAGGGGGACGACATTTTAGACCCTGCCTGGAGCTGAGAGCACCTGGTGCTTTTCTCCTTTGCTTGGTGTCTGTTACTTAATAAGATCCTCAGTCCACCCATGGCGTTTGTGAACAACAGGGGTCTTTTGTTTTATGGAGTAGAGTTTCATTTGCCCTCATCTGTGCTTCATTGTTTGGGTTTCTCTGAGATTGTCCTCCACTTTCGGCCTCCTGAATAGCCCAGGCTGCCCCCTCCACTATTGGCCTCCTGAATAGCCCAGGCTACCCCTTCCACTGTCGGCCTCCTGAATAGCCCAGGCTGCCCCCTCCACTGTCGGCCTTCTGAATAGCCCAGGCTGCCCCTCCACTGTAGGCCTCCTGATAGCCCAGGCTGCCCCCTCCACTGTAGGCCTCCTGATAGCCCAGGCTGCCCCCTCCACTGTTGGCCTCCTGAATAGCCCAGGCTGCCCCCTCCACTGTCGACCTCCTGAATGCTGGCATTCCAGGTGTGCATCATCACTCCCAGGGAATATAGTCATCTCTGATGGGCCCTTACGCTGTTTCCACCTCATGTCTTGTTTTGAATAGTGCTGCAGCAGACATGAGTGTGCAAAGGTTTCTTCTCTAAAGACTCCATTTGTTTGGACAAATACTGGTGCGATTGCTAGATCATGTGTTAGTTATATTTTAATAGCTTGAGGCAACTGTATTCTATTTCCCTGCCCTATCTCTGTGTTGTCTCTCTGTCTGCCAGCCTATCACCTATCTATCATCTGTTTTTTAAATTTGCTCTCTCTCGCGCGCGCGTGTGTGTGTGTGTGTGTGTGTGTACACACAGTTTTGTGGAGTTGATTCTCTTCTTCCAACTTCATGTGGTCCTGGGGTTGTCAAACTTCACAGGAAGCAGTTTACCCGCTGGACCACCTCACCGGTCCCCACAATGGCTGTCTTAATTTAACCAACACCACGGGTTTCCTTTTGTGCGCATCCTCACCCTTGCGTGTTGTCCTCTGTCTTTGGATAAGAGCCAAAAACATGACAGAAAATACTGACATGTACCCGAGTTAGCCATAGCCAGGATATAAAAAGTAAGTTCTGTATTTGTCAAAAATGCAGCTTTCAGAATTTATAAGAATTCTTGAAGGCCTATGTATTCTTCCAGGGCTATAAATGTGATTGACTCAGGGCCTGTTAGACCTTCCACACTAACTGAGTGGTTTAGATTCCTGATCAGGATGCAGCCCACGTCTCTCCCTTTGAATTTAATGACTTTTCATTTTCATCATATGTCAGCCTTTATTGAGTAATGTTCTAAAAAAAAAAAAACACTTTAAAACTGTGTGTGTCGGCTTTCTTTTCACTGGAGCCGCGCGTCCTGTGTTGTGATAGATGGGCTTGTCCGTATCTTAGACCTCTGGTGTTGTCCTCAGTTTTTGTGACCCTCCACCAACATAGGCCTGTGCAGGTGTGAGGTACGCATGGTTGCATTTGAGAGAGGGATTCACTTTTAGCTGCTCAGTGTTGAGTCAGTGTTGAGTCTAGCTATGTGCACAAATGCAGAATCGAATAACTAATCCTTAGCATTTAAGATCCTGTGTCTCTAAAGCTAAATTTAATTTATAAGGTATGTAGCACATTACAGTATGAAATGTTCTCTCTCAAAGGCTCCTATGGGATATCTGTACATTTCTGTTTTAGATTAGAAGGGGCTTCTCCAGTGCAGTTGGTCTTGTTTTTTCAGATGGGCTCTGTTTCTTACATCATCCCCATCTTGGAGAGGAGAAAAGGCATATCTCTGCATTGTATTGCCATGCCACGTGGGTGTTTTGTTTGTTTGTTTGTTTTGTGTTAGAGGTTGGAGAATGAGGTTGATCAAAACAAGACAACAACAACAACAACCACAACCACCCAGAAGTCCCCAAACAAACACCTTTCTGCCTGTAGTGGCTCATGAACATATCACATGAGTTTTGACAAAGAAGCGGTGTCTATAGTTGTAGGCCTGACAAGTTAAAGAATGTGTGCTGAGGTTTGTGCCACAGAGACTCATAGAGTATGTAACATGTTCTATTCATAGACCCAGCCTGGTGCTAAATCTTTTTGAAACTGTTACTTGCTTTTATGAATGAATTTTAGTTATGTAGAAAATTTGTTAGTATAGGTTAGAATATTTTTCTTTTCTTTTTTCTTTTTCTTTTTTTTTTTTTTTTTGATGGAGTTCTGTTTGGTACATGATTACGTTTCTTTAGTTAGAGGTGCTTTTGTCTGCGGTTCTTCTGGAACCATCTAGTCTAAGTAATACAATTTAAAATTTGTGGTTTCACCTTCATGGTAGTCTCTAAGAAGAGCTTCATATGCAGAGTGCGTATTTTCCCTTAAACATATTGAAAGAGGCTGGTGTGAAATCTAGGCTCCTTACGCTTTAAGTAGATGTTTACTAAGTAAGCAACTACATCAGTGTTCTCTGTGATCCCTCATTCTGGTGTGTCCAGGTGCTAGACCACATGCTTAGCGCGTGTCCCTGCCTTTCCAAACACCGACACACATTCTGTATCTTAGCGATCACAGTAACACAGTGATGCACAGTGTGTTAGCATCATGCTTGCTCAGCAGTGAAACAGAAGGCAAATCACAATGTCACTCTAATGCACTCACTTTCTCTGTCAAGATGACCGTGAACCCTTGAACAACTATAGAAGGTGGCTGAGACACCATTTGTCCATTTTTTCTTCACTTAATAAATACTTAAATATTTAGTGGCTCTGTGTTATGAGAAGATGGTCAACATAGCATATGGGATCATATATTTATATATGTGTACACACACACACACACACACACACACACACACACACCACATTTTCACACACACTTTGGACCAGCTCTGACATTAACTGTCTTACTAGCAGTTGACTCGTTTATGCCCAAGACAATTAGGACTTAGAGCACATTTGAGAGCTACTGATGTTAGGTGTTGAAGCTGCACTTTGGAATAACAATGTAACCTGAAAGTGAGACATATTTTAGCCATTTAAGCTATTAAGTTAGTTGGTTCCAATTAGCTTACCCAGGATGCACTTGGTAGCCTTTTTAGGTGACAGGTTATAGTAATAAGAACCTTCTTCATCATGGGAGGAAAAGAATCTAAATCTAATTGGTACAAAAAAGTGGTATTGGCGAGGTTATGAAGATTAGTAACAAGAAGAAATAATGATCAGCACACTCAGATCCTTCTTGAAATATTAAGTAAAAAAGATCTACAGACATCAAGTAAAAGTAAAATAAAGAGATCACCTGTTCTTAAGATCCAAGGCAAATTTCGTATGAAATTGGAATCACAGTGTTAACCAACACAGAGTTTATCCTCCTTTTTCTCACCACTTCTGCTACCCTAAGGATGCCATATATGTCATACGTCATCCTCCCAAGCACATCACAGATAGCGGAAGGAAGCAAGCCCTACGGAGTAAGACTTAGTGAGCCCAGTTAGTTGAGACCTGACTGATGTTGAGGAATTTTGGTGATTGTCTTCTTGCCGAGAGTCACAGCGTCTCCACTGAACAGACGCCTTATTTGGATGTGTGTACTAATAACAGTTTTGGGAAACTAAGAGGAACCTTTTCATTTATGAAGCACTGTCATAGTCCCCGACCTAGTCTAGTTGATAAACTAATACTGGTATCAACTTCTTCTCCTAGAAGCAGTTTGTAGAAGTAACAACAACAACAGAAAATGACAACCAGGAAAACTTGAAGGGATTTTCAAAAGAAAATAAAACTGTTGAATGTATTATACATATAATATAAAATTATAAAATTTCATGTGTACCGAGAGAGCATCATTAGGGGATCTTCTCGTCCTGTGAGTTGGAAGGTGGGATGCAGAGCCTCAGTCTCAGGGCCTTTGGGGATGACCTGCTCTCACAGGCCACTGTTGGTGCTCCATAATTTCTTTTCCATGAAGCACCAAGGAAGCAGATAGTGTGGAAAATTCTGAGCCTAGGAGTTACTAAATTCAAAATTTATGGTAATAACTAAGACATTTTAGGAATATATATTTAAAAATAATAGCATATGTAGAAGAAGGGAATGTGCTATAGTTGAGGACTTTATATTTTTACATTATTTGTCTCTATATAGAGTTGATAATTTGGTCTTCTCTTTCATGAAGAAACAACATAGATGCAACAATGAAGTGAAATATTAGTTTCACTTAAAATAATTCATATATAAGTTATCAATCCTGGAGGCTCCGCTCAGGATTCTCTTTAAACCTTTTGTTTCATAAACTCTCTAATAATTTGGGTGATTAACTCATGGCAGTATTTTATTTTCATTTACTAGTAAGTAGTTGGCTTGATCGTTGCTATGATGTAAGTCACCATAAAACCATCACGGTAATTTCTTACCTTCTGGCTTCCTTTATATGAAATTCTTGCACAACCCTAACTTATCCTTTTACCTATGGGTGTGTTATAGTCCTTTGGTAGTGTGTTCTCACTCCAACAAGTACCTAAGTAATGGTGGCCACCATATTGACGAATGTGGTTAGTCCCAGCACTCAGAAGGCAGATGCCATCTGATCCCTGGGAACCTGAGGCCAAATCTAGCCTCTGAAGTAAGTTTCAGGCCAGGGCTATACAGTGAGACCCCCCCCCCCTGCTTCAAAACAAAGCAGCAGAACCCCCAAACCAACCAGCCAGCCAACCAAAACAGGAGTACCCATTTAGAGATGGCTTTGGGGACTGTGCTAACCGAGCTGCCTTTGGGTTGACAGAATCATGCAGACGTTTGTTACTCAGCAGTGGAAACAGAGCAAAGAAAAGTCCAATTGCCTGCACGGTAAGAAGCTGTCAGAGAAGAAGGTGAAGTCTCCTCTGCATTTGTTTTCTACCCTGCGCAGGTTGGTAACAGGCGTCTTTACCCTTGTCTCAGTGCCCGAGCCCATAGCGTACGTCGACACCCAGTTTAAAGTTTTATTTTTTCCTATTGCTAGATGTCTGCTTCTTTATGACTTCCAAGAAACGAATTAAGTTGCAGGTGTTCCATCTAAAACCTAAATGGGCTCTTTTTTGTTGTCTGTATTAGCCAATACTGGAAAATTTTTACTCAAGTTAGATTTTGTTTGCAAATGGAGATTTCTCCCAAAATTAGTTCATGATGGGGTTCTGGGATAGGTTGGAGGGAGAAACCATGCTGAAGTGGTCGTGTGCTTATGGAGAAAGATGTGGGTTAATTCCCGTGACCCATTCTGTGCTCAGAAAAGGGGGAGTCTTGGTGAGGTGGCAGCAGGTGTCCCTCGGTTGAGCTGGGGCTCTGTGTTCAGGGCCAGTTTAAGCCCCGTTGTTAATTGTTGCTCATCTCCAAGGTCGCCCAGCTATCCTCCCCCTGGTTGCGGTAAAAGCAAGTCTAAACTGAAACCCGAACAAGACGGCATCTCCAAAACGCACAAGCTGTTGCGGAGGACTTGCTCTAGCACCGTCAAAGCCGACGACGTGTGCACCAAATCGCACAGGACCTTTGGGCGCTCGTTATCTAGCGACCCCAGGGCCGAGCAGGCGATGTCCACCATCAAATCGCACAAACTCTTGGGCCGGCCCTGCCCCGCAGCGGGCAAGCAGGAGGACTGCCTCACGCTGAAGCCGCATAAGCTATTGACTCGATCTTGTTCTGGAGACCCGCGATGCGAGCACAACACCAACTTGAAGCCCCACAAACTGCTAAGCAGGTCTTACTCCAGTAATCTCAGAATGGAAGAATTGTATGGGCTGAAAAACCACAAATTGCTCAGCAAGTCTTACTCCAGTGCCCCCAAGTCATCGAAAACCGAGCATTTCAAGGAACCCAACGCAGAGGGCAGGAGGCTCTCGCTTACCTCAGGGCTTATCGGTATTTTAACACCATCGTCGTCGTCTTCTCAGCCTCCTGTGCGTAAACACTTTGATCTCGCCTTCTTAAATGTAGCTAAGGGGAAAGAGATTTGTTTGCACTTTTTAAATAAGACCTGGAGAGGAAAGAAGCAAGATATATGTTATTTGTTTTGTTTTTTAAGTTTGGTGTTCCTCCTGCTTTGGGAATAGTATTTTTGTGTACTGGGTATGTACTGTTGGCAGAGAACAGTTAGTGTTGGTTGCAGGGGAAAGTGCGATTACTGATTTGCAATCTAGTTTGTAGTCCTTCCGTTGAATGCTACTAAAACCGAGGAGGAATTCAGTTAGATGTACAGAGCTTTTAATCTTTTCAACACATGAGTAGCGGACCATATCACTAAGAATCATATTCTAGTTACGTATTAGAGAATTCTGTCTGTGACATTGAGATTGGTGATCATGCAGGTGGTCTCAGTGTCCGTCTTCTGCTAACACAGTTTTTGGGAGAATCTGGGTCCCGTTGATGACTGTATGGTTGGTATTGGTTCTGAATCTGCCGTACACAAAACACCTCTCCAGTGACAGCCAGCTCCCGACAGGCTTAAATTTTGCATGTAGTTAACATATTCAAGAATGGTTTGTAAAAGTGTTTGCTGTTTTAAATGTGTGTGTGTTGTGGGTGCCAATTTAACGATTCACATGTATACACCCAGCCATATGTAAGTTAACAAAAATAAGGAATTGTTTTTACAAAGCTATTTTTTAAAAATTACATTTAAAAAATTTAGTTATTCACTTTACATACCAATTGTAGCCCCCCTCCTCTCCTCCTGGTCCCACCCTTCTGCCCCTCCCTGAGCCCCTGTCCCTCTCCCTTGCCTCTCAGAAAATGAGAGATCCCCTGCAAACCCGCCCCGCCCCTTCCGGTCTCATCAGGACTGTGTAAGGAAGTTATTCTTACATAGCGTTTTCCCTACAATTGAATTACAAATACCCCTGTAACATTGTGCTTGTTTTAGGAAACCGTGGCAATCTTTGGAATTTTATATGAGTATCTTAAAAGTTCGTATAAGGTATGCTGCAATGGCATGGAGGAAATCGTGTCAATCAAGTACATAGAGGAATATTTCCCATAATAGTTTCACCCCAGAAAGATAATTTCAGGTAGTTTGTGAAGAACACATTTATATTTTTTTCGTGTTCTTAGCCCGATTAGAGATTTAATACTGGGCCCTTTGCCAGCAGCCCTCTAAGTTTTCTTGGAGGAGTTGCTGCAGCTGTTACTGCAGCTGATAAGATTTGAATGTTCTGATGAGGGTGTGGACATTTTTTGATCAGTAATAGAGTAAGCTATCTTTCTTTTTCAGGTAACGATGGCAGGCATAACTAGTAATAGATGAAAAATTAAGAATATAATTTTGTTTAGGAAACTATTGCAGATTATGCAAATATCATAGAATTAGTAAAGAAATTCAATATTTTGATGTTATAGTAGCTGAAAATATTCATATGGCTGGCCTCCTGCATTTATTTCTGAGAAAGGTAAGAGATACAGTTTCTACATTTCCCCCAATGAAAAGTTACTTTTTAAAACTTTGCTTTTTATAGACAAATGGTGCAAAATGCATTCCAATCCGAGACCGCGGCTTTCTGGTGCAGGTAAGAGTTCAGCCCACCTACTGGGGAAGCATGTGCCCCCTGCTGGGCTTTCACGTCATCTGAGACCCTCACTGGCTTACTTCCTTGTCTTGTTCCATTCAGACGATTGAGTTTGCTGAACAGCGGATCCCGGTACTGAATGAATACTGTGTGGTTTGCGATGAGCCACACGTATTTCAGAATGGTCCCATGCTTAGGGTAAGTTCTTACTGATCGAACTGCCATGTTACTATAAGTGAATGCATTCTAATTTAAAAGACAAATAAGTCAATAAGTGAAGTTCAGGATAAATACTTCCCAGGGCAAATATTTAATATATACTAAGCGGTATCATTTGCATGGAAAGGAGTTAGCATTAATTCTGGAGGCATCTGTGAAAAAGTAAGTAATTTCCTGCTACGATTGTGTTCCTTATGTTTGTCATCTTTATAGCCATTTACATCTACTGCTATATTGGCAATATGTCTTGTAAACTGTATTTTTAGATGTTTATTTAATAACACATGGCTTCTGGAAACAGCTTTTTTTTAACATTAGGCTAGGATGCTTTAATGTGTTTGCTCAGAACCCTACAATTTAAGATAGTTAGTATAGAGGGGTTCCATGAAAGTACGAAGTACGTCCTAGTGTTGGGAGGGCAGAAGAAAGTTAAAGCTGCCAACTTAGTGGCATAGGTGTCACATTATCAATGACATGTGGAAATGGAAAACAGTGAGCATGTGCATGCTTTGGAGAATGAGTTGTTCAGTTTAAAAACTGGCTTTATTTGGCAATAATAACTTTATAAACTTAATAAAAGTTTCAGAATAAAAGCTACAAAAATAAACTTTAATGAACCTTGCAAAAAAAACCCTCAGTTTTTAAAGTGAAATGTATATGGTTCTTGGGGTGGCTTGAATCAGAACTGTTCCGCATAGACTCTTGTATTTGAATGCTTGGTCTCCAGTAGGCGTCACTGTGTGGGGAGGCTGTGGAGACTGTAGCAGGCGGCGCCCTGCTGAGGGGACTTCGCTAAGGGAGGGCTCTGTGGATTTATAACTTCGCCCCCATCTGATGATTTCTTCCTTCACGTCCTGGGTGAGGGATGAGATGTGATCTCTCATCCTCAGTTTTCACCCATGATGCCGTACCTTCCCTGCCCTTCTAGTCCTCTGGAGCCAGAAGCTAAGATACTGGCTAAATTATTCTATAAGTAGCTTTTTGGCATGGTATATCATCACAGCAACAGAAAAGTAACTAATACAACATTTAAGTCATCAAAGTGCACGGTTAAGCGATTTTTAATGTAATCACGATTATAATCATTGTTGCTAATTCCAGAATATTTTCACTGTTAATGAAGAACGTAATACTACTTACAGCCTGGTATCTGGCGGCCACTGATGTATTCTCCTTTTCTATGGATGGGTAGCTCTCAAGTTTCACCTTACAACACAGACCAGTACCCTGTTCCTTTTCATCATTCAATACTCCATCTTATGGATGGATATACCACATAGGTTTACTCATGTGAGAGAGCGGGGCAGGGTGTATGTGTATGTGTACGCATTCCAGTGCATGTGAATCTAGCTCTCTGGTTTTGGTAAAATTGCCGTAATGAATGATAATTTTGAGAATTCTTTCATGTGCTTACTGTCCATTTGTATATCTTTAGGGAAGTGTCTGTTCAAAACCTTTTTTTTATATTGAGTTATTTTAATTTTCATTATTGAATTTTAAGTATTCTTTATTCTGAATATTATATCTTTCTTCCTAGGTCTTTATCATATATAATTGACAAAGACTCTATCTTGTGGGCTTTCTTTCCATTTCCTTAATAATGTCCTTTATCCAGTCAAGCTGTATACTTTGATGGAGTCTAATATTTTTAATTTCTTGCCTTTTTGATGTGATTATTTATTTTCTTGTGTTTTCTTGGGTGCAGTTAACCTTCTTGGGTTAGAGTTTTCCTTCTAGTTCCTTCTGTAGGGCTGGATTTGTGCATAGATACTGTTTAAGTTTGATTTTGTCATGGAATATCTTGTTTTCTCCATCTATGGTGATTGAAAGTTTTGCTGAGTATGGGAGTCTGGGCTGACATCCGTGGTTTCTTAGGGTCTGTAAGAAGTCTATCCTGGCCCTTCTGGCTTTCATAGTCTCTGTTGAGAAGTCAGGTGTAATCCTGATAGGTCTGCCTCTATATGTTACTTGGCCTTTTTTCCCTTGTAGCTTTTAATATTCTTTTCTTGTTCTGTGCATTAGTATTTTGATTATTATGTGGCGGAAGGATTTTATTTTCTGGGCCAGTCTATTTGGTGATCTGTAGGCGTCTTGCATGTCTGCAGCGTCCCTTGTCTCTGCTTCATAGATTGGAAGGTGCTGCTCCATGATCCCTTGGTTACATTACTTTGACATATGGCGGGGCAGCATGTGACAGCAGGCACACGAGACAGCACACATGCACACCCTCTGCCCCGGAGCCAGAGAGAACAGAGTGACTGGGACCCCACAATTCCTCTAAAGCACACACACCAGTGACCTAGTTCACACTAGGCCCTAAGGGACCTCGCTGAGGGCCAGAGTTTTAATGTGTGTGTCTTTGGGTCACACTCAAATCTCAGCTACTCTAGTCTCTTTCAAGACAGAGATTCTTGGTTAAATGGAATGGAATGAGTGTGTACATACATATATACATATATACATATATAAGTGTGTGTATACATATATATGCATACATATCTTTTCATTGACGTTTTTGCACCTTCTAGTTTTTATTTCATTTATTTTTTTTATAAGTTATTGAAGATAGAAGCACCAAGTTCCCCATGTTGAGTTGTCCATTTCTACCTAGTCTTGCTGCTGTTTCCTTCCTGTGCTTTGGAGGATTGTGTTCTTCCACATGTTTATACAGTTACGTTACGCGTTCACGATACCGCGTATCCGTTGTCTGTATTCGCAGTTTTCATCTTCAGATCTGCTTTAGCTCATGTTACTGTAATCCCTGCAAGCTCTTCTCTCCTCTCCCACCCCCTGCTGCTCTCTTCGCTTCCTACTAGTGAAAGAGTGTTGCTTTCCTATCCTTTTTCTGTATGCGTTATGTCTATTCTTGGTCATCTGTTTCTTTGATACTAGCTTTCTCTGTGGGCATTTAATAGCCATTTTCCAGGATCTCTTTGTAATTGCTCTTACCACATTTCGATCTGTTTTCATAATGACTCTTTAGGCTACTGAAATTAGCCTTCAAAACCTAAAAAAGCCTAGTTTTGATTAATGTTTAACTATTTATTATTGTGTGTGTGTGTTTGTGGTGTGGGGATGACACTCACGCCAGAGCACATGTGTGGAGATCAGAGGACAACCTTGTGGAACCAGCTCCCTTCCTTTCCTCTTCAGCGGGTTCCAGGATTCAGGCTTGCAGGGATGTCTTCACTGGCCGAGCTGTTTGCTCACAGTCCGCATGTCTGGTCTTCCTTCCTGATGGGTTATTCATGAAGACACACTAACTACCCCCTGCTGTATCAACATAGACCTAAAATTGCTGCTTTATGTACTTTGTTTTTAAACCAGATGGAAACAGATCAAAAATTTAAAATAAAAACAACTGCATTGGTTGTTTATTTAGTTGGTTGCGTTGTTTAATTTTTAGTTTTTGTCATTTCAGATTCTTACCTGTGCTCATGATGTCTTTGTATGTCCTGGCTAGGGCTCTGGGAGTTTTAACTTGAAGTTTTCCCTCATTGTTTCCTGAACGAGTTTTGCACTAATGATGAACCCTCAGATTTTTTTTTGAGAATATTTTCATTTATTTTTTAAGTTTGAATGTTACACATAGAATTATTTGTTGACCTTTTTCCTTGTTTTGATTTAAATTTCTCTTTTACTTGTAACTTTGTGTTACTGCATGCTTTTACTGCTTGTTTTCTGAGGACAACTGTGTGTGTGCGCGCATGTGTGTGTGCGTGTGCGTGTCTGTGTGTGTGTGTGTGTGTGTGCACAAGATTCCTCCTATGCATGCACTGCTCCCGTTGCTGCTCATATCACTCATATCATATTTCTGTAGCTGTATTTTGGTTTATTTGAGACAAAGCCTCTCCCTGTAGCCCAGGCTGGTCTGAAGCTGACTGTAGAATCCAGGCTACCCTGGCGGTTCAGGCACTCATTTTGCATCAGCCCTGTGAGTGCTGGGATTACAGCCGTGTGTCACCAGGGCTCTCGGTATTTTGATTAAGGTACGTGTGTATCTCTTTATATCTACCCTAGTGGAGCTCACTGGGCCTTCTTGAGGTATAGGTTAATAATTTTTTTCACAAGTTTGCTATTTGGGGAGATGTTATTGTGTCCACTGTTCCTGCCACTCCTTCGCCTTCTCTCCGAGCACAGCCCCGTTAACACACTTGTGAGCTGGTGCTCGGTAGACATCTCTGGTCTTGGTTCTCTCCCTTCACTGCTTTTTCTGCTACTGAAGTTACACGTCTCAGTTGGCGAGATACGAATGCCTGTGAGCTCCTCAGATGCATCCATAGCATCCCTTAGTGAATTTTATATCAGTTTAGACAGTGGTCAACCCCAGGCCTTATTTTCTGTTTATAAATTCTATTGGCTCCTGTGAAATACAATCTTTACTTAGACAGAGTTAGTCTTGGCTCTTCAATCATTTTGAAAATGCTGCTGAATCCAGTATCTGTGTATTTTCCTGAACCCTGTCCATCAATATCCTTTCTCCTACATGAGGGCCTTTATTACTTCTTTGAAGAGCTTGTTCTTTTTTATTGGAGAATAGGCATCCTGAATATGCTTATGCAGCTGCCTGCCAATCAGACTGCTGCCTGTCCGAGGATTGATTTCCTGACAAATTATTATCAAAAGTCCCTTCCTATTTTGTGGCAAAGATATCTGTTTGTTGATAATTCCTTTAATACTTAACCTGGAGGCTTAAAATTCTACCCCAGCATGCATTTCTCCTTGTAATAATAAAAAGCAGCTAGAAATGATATTTAATGCCATCTCCTGATTTTTTCTTTAGTTTTTGGAGGGTTTATTGTTTTCATTTATTTTTCCTCCTCCTCTTTTAAATTAAATATATATTCTAGCTGCTTAGTGTTAGCTGGCCAAGAATTTTCTATTTAGTGTAAAGTGGCTCCAGACTTAGGGCAACACTCCTGTCTGAACCTCTCAAATGCTGGGATTTTTGCCACAAATCACCATGACTGCTTGCAAATTTTTCCTTGAGCACATGAAGTCCTGGCCAAGTATGTGGCCTTCTGTCTTCCCAGGCACGTGTGGAAGCTGCTCACAGTCCTCAGGCATCTTCTTCTCAGTCTTTCCTCCAAAGAAGTTTTCTTAGTTTGGTGTCTGCCTCAGCCGTTACTTACCACTTCTGCAATGTTCAGTCCTACTCCCAGGGATTAGATTTAGTACTGGGTGAGTTCTGGATCAGGCACAGACAGACAGGTATCTGAGCCTGACTTCAGAGAGCCGTCAAATGGGGCCCATAATAGTCCTTTGTGAATGACGCTTTTCAGTTTCAGGAGATGTGAGCTGTTGTGAACAGTTTACAACCTTACCAAGGTGTAACTGTTTTGTGCTTCTTGCCTCACTATAGAGTCTAAGCCAACTTCCAAAAACGATTTGAGTTCATTAAGACCATTTTTGCTACTATTTTAAAAGATTTTATAGCGAGGTGAAAGGGTGGGTTATCACTGAGCAGTTTTTGTTGATATCAACCCTTATTTGAATGTTTAAAAAAATGCTTTCTACTACAGCAATGTAGTAAAATCTGGGTTTTAGTGTGAGAAGCAGTAAAGTGCGGGTAAATATGAAGATAATGACTGACCTAATTCGTGTCCTCGTTATTTATTGAGGAGGAGTCATTTTGCACCATGGGCCAGAACCATGTATGCTTTGCTTGTCTCCGTTCTCGATGTTCACAAAGCTCTAGGGATTTGACCCTGTGCTTCAGATAAGTTTTTCTTCTCTCTCTCTCTCTCTCTCTTTTTTTTTTTTTTTTTAGGATTACAGAGATTAAACAGTTTGTTCAGCACCATTCAGATAGTGTGTCTGGATGCAGAGCATTCAACATGGTTCTGTCCGGCTTCTGCACTCTCCATCTTAAACATTAAGTGTTAATAAGGTGAAGGTGCCGTGGTAGATCCTGTTCCACTTTTTAAGGGACAAAGATCATCTTGCTCTTCAGAATATGTTTGAAAAGATAACTCATACAGTGTGTATATCAATGAATTTTTCAGAGGCTTTTAGTATCTTAAGATGCAAATGGATAACCCTTTTACTAGCATAATTTTCAGATTTTATGATTTATTTCTTAAATTTTATTCAAGGGAAATAGGTGAAAATTATTCTTATAGTTCATATCTGTTTTTATAAAGTCTACTTTTATTTTATTCTCAGAATAAAAAATAAAACAGCATGTCATTGCTAAATTATTATGCGATTTAAAAGAAAAATGCTCGCTTGACGCATGGAATGGTGAGCCTCGTGGCAGTCTCTACACACCCCTCTTAGGAGCTGCAGTCATATTCTGCCAAGGCTCAGGCTTTGACCTTGAGTTTATCCGTGTCAGTGCTGTCTCCACTGCAGAAGACAACAGGAACTCATCAACACCAGACACCCTTGAAGTAGTTTTTAATGTGTGCAGAGCACTTTGTATGGGTTCTCAGCACTAAGTCCTCATGGTAACCCTGTGAGGTATTATTAGCTCCATTTCTTAGGTGAGGAAGGGAATATGTTATCGTGTGTTACCCCAGGACTAACTGGGCAGGATGGTACCACGGCAGTCACTCCGACTTCATGTGTGAGGAAGGGAATATGCTACCGTGTGTTACCCCAGGACTCACTGGGCAGGATGGTACCACGGCAGTCACTCCGACTTCATGTGTGAGGAAGGGAATATGCTACCGTGTGTTACCCCAGGACTCACTGGGCAGGCACTCCACTTGCAGACTTGAAGGACCATGTCTGTGTTCTTGAAATTCACTGCACACACAGTCGGCAGCTACTCTTTGTGGTTTAATCTGCATTCCATTGCTGTAATAAGTGGCAAAGACACTACAGTTTCTCTCAGTATTCTTCCTGCCTCCCTCCAATTGTGTTGGCTTTTGTTTTTGCATCAGTGAAGGTTAGAGAGAGAGAGAGAAATCTTCTAAACAAGTATTTTATATAGCTAATTATTAGATTTAATGTTGCCATGACATAGCCTAAGGCCGTGCTTCTCAGTCTTCCTATCTCTGTGAGCCTTTAATATAGTTCCTCATGTTGTGGTGACCCCCAACCATAAAATTATCCCGTTGCTACTTCATAACTGTAAATTTGCTCCTGTTATGAATAGTAGTGTAAATCTCTGAAATGCAGGATATGTGATATGCAGTCCCTGTGAAGAGACCATTCCATCTCCCACAGGTTGAGAGCTACTGGCCTAAGGAAATCAGACAAGTGCCTTTGGCCTTTTAAGTAATGATATAAATGTCACAAAATTAGACCAGGAAATGAAAATCAAAGAAATGTCTCCTGTTTGGAGGGGGATTAAACAGAAGGGACTGTTCCTAGTTCTCTTAACAGAGGCCTCTCTTAATTTTGGCATATTTGCTAATTTTTCTCTGTATCTCTCTTGTGTTTACACTGTAGTATGTTTTTCTGTAAATTTAGGAGTCATGTATAATTTCTCATTGGATTTTAAGCAGTGATTCATGGACTCAGTGATTCACTGATTCAGGCTCAGCCCTGTGACATATTTCCAGCTGTGATAAATCCTAAGGAGGCTGCATTATAACACAGCGAGTGATTTAGGAGTCTCAACACTTGGTTTTCATAAAATCCCCGAACCTAAGGTCTTTGTCTTCCCAACTTAGACTATTTCTCATATTTTCCTTTAAGTCTGATTTTCTCAAGATGTAAATGTCCTTTACCACTCTGCTCTTGAAATCCTAAAATGTTTATCTCCGCACACACTCTTCTGTTATTCTACCCAGAGGGCTCTCGGTTGGTACTTTCTGAAAGTGCTAGTTAGAACTGTGCTGGTTTTCTCTTTGTTTACAAGGTTTCTAAGTGACAGTTCCAGGTAAGACCTGACAAAACGCTCGGATCTGTGATGCAGCCACATTAACACGGGAGTGTTCATAGTGTCCAGGTTCTTAACTCAGCAGTTCAGTGGGTTGTTACCAGAAAACCAACCCAAAATCTGTTAAATGAATCTGTCCCCTTTGATTGCACTAGAGTGTCCACGCTGTGTTTGTGTTAGGGATGTCTTCGAGTGTTACTATAAACAGAAAAGTAAGGGGCTTGCCATGGCGCCTAAATCGCTAGTGCCTTTACCTTTCTACCCTGCCGTTGTGTCTTTCCTGACCCGTCCTTGTGAGCTGCAAAGCTATGATGGAGAAAACCGCACTTCTGTGTGCATTAGTATCACTGTACTCACTGAGAGTGTCTGTAGCTCTGTGTCCCTGGTTAAGAGACACATTTCCTATTTCTCACATGAGCATACGTGTTAGTAAGTAAAAGAGTTGTGGTCACAGCCAGCCGCCTTCACAGAACTGGGCCTATGATGAGAGAAACAACATAGTGGTAGCAACATGTGACAGAAGATGGATGTAGGGAGGGAGGGAGGGAGACAGACAGACAGACATGGAGAGAGACGGGATATCCTTTCCAAAGGCAAAGTCCCAGAGACCTCCTTTGCCCAGTATTGCAACACTTCCACTTTTCAGCACTTCTCAAACAGTTGCTCAATTATTAACTACTCAATAGATTAAACCATTGATTTGGTTGGCACTTCCTACATCGGGTCATCTCTTAGAAGCCTTTCAAATCGCCTTCCACTTCTGAACTCTGCATAGTGGCCATGCATTCATGCAGTCAAGCCTGCCCTGCAAGAACAGCGCCACCTTTATCCTCCTGCCTCATCTGCGGCTCTTAATCGAGAGCAGACCTTCCCCCAACTTGAACACCTGTCTCCACTACAAAACACACTCAGAGTGCTGCCCATGAAATTGGAAATACAGAGAACTGAAAGCTTAGACCTGTGATTCCTGATATGATAACATTTATGCTCATTTTTTTCAACACTTTTTTTAAGTCAAGAATTTACACTTCAACTGATTTTCTCTCTTTTTACTTGGAAATATTTGAGCAACAATTTAACATTTTTTGATAAACTAGATGTATAAAATGCTATATGACATATAACAAAGAAACAGCCTTCATTAAATACTTAAGTATTTTTTATTCCGCACATTTATTTTTATCTGCATTAAGATAAAACTACTATGGGGACAGCTGAGGTAATTTAATTGATTTTGCTTATCACTTAAGTAGCCCTCCATTCCTAAAGGAGATGTTCATAACTCTTGTCTGCCTTTCTTATCAACTCACTGAATTGGAATTACTTTTATTCCCTTTTTACAGATTTGGAAACAGCTGCCCATTTGCTCTGTAGTCAACAAGGCTCAGTGTGTTTTATACATTGGGATTACATGAAATATTTAGTCTGAACAAAAAGATCATAGCAGGAGTGTTTGAAAACCATTCCCAACACCAGGCTTCACTCTCTACATAAATGCAGAGCAAAATCCTCTAGAGTTGTAAATTTCTATTCTCAGTAAAGGGTAATTTAAATTCATTGAAAACACAAATTTCTTAAAATACAGTTAGGTTCTAAAATATTCTTTGAGGCTTAGAAACAGTCTTTGAAATATGTTTCTATTGCTCACATTTAAATTACTTTTGATTCAAAAAAATTTAAATGCATTCATCTTAGCTGAAAAGGTCTACAATAATACATATTTAAGGACACATATAAAAGTTCCTTGTGCTTTTAAGTTGGTAAATAATGAATATTGCATAGTAAATATGCATGTGTTGATAATGGGGGAACCTTGCTATATTTTTACAGTCTAAATTCTAGGGAGTTGATTGCTCGAAGACAACACACAATTATTAAAAATTAATCACACCGGACTTAGTTATATTTATGCTTACCTAGTTTGTATTAAAGCACGTGACGTAAACTCATTATCACACACAGGAGTCATTTCCAAGTGGGAAAAGGTAAATCTGCATTGTAACTCCTTACATGGTGCCAAGGAGGAGTGACTCTGTCTTCCTTGAGTATGATTCCCTGTCTGTAAGCAGAGAACCTTTTCATTCACTCTTTTAGAGTTTCCAGGCGCGTACTTTGATTTTATCAATCCCATTCTCCCCATCCTGCGCCTCCCAGTGACAGCCCTCACCGACCTCCCCATCCCGCTCCTCCCAGGGACAGCCCTCACCGTACTCCCCATCCCGCTCCTCCCAGGGACAGCCCTCACCGAGCTCCCCATCCCGCTCCTCCCAGGGACAGCCCTCACCGTACTCCCCATCCTGCTCCTCCCAGGGACAGCCCTCACCGTACTCCCCATCCTGCTCCTCCCAGTGACAGCCCTCACCATACTCCCCATCCGGCTCCTCCCAGTGACAGCCCTCACCGTACTCCCCATCCCGCTCCTCCCAGGGACAACCCTCACCGTACTCCCCATCCCGCTCCTCCCAGTGACAGCCCTCACCGTACTCCCCATCCCGCTCCTCCCAGTGACAGCCCTCACCATACTCCCCATCCCGCTCCTCCCAGGGACAGCCCTCACCGTACTCCCCATCCCGCTCCTCCCAGGGACAGCCCTCACCGTGCTCACCATCCCGCTCCTCCCTGGGACAGCCCTCACCGTACTCCCCATCCCGCTCCTCCCAGTGACAGCCCTCACCGTACTCCCCATCCCGCTCCTCCCAGTGACAGCCCTCACCATACTCCCCATCCCGCTCCTCCCAGTGACAGCCCTCACCGTACTCCCCATCCCGCTCCTCCCAGTGACAGCCCTCACCATACTCCCCATCCCGCTCCTCCCAGTGACAGCCCTCACCGTACTCCCCATCCCGCTCCTCCCAGTGACAGCCCTCACCGTACTCCCCATCCCGCTCCTCCCAGGGACAGCCCTCACCGTGCTCACCATCCCGCTCCTCCCTGGGACAGCCCTCACCGTACTCCCCATCCCGCTCCTCCCAGTGACAGCCCTCACCGTACTCCCAGCTTCTTTGTCTTCTTTTCACAGCTCACTAGGACTGTTTGGTGTTGCCGTCATGATGTGCATGTTTGTAGAGCGATTCGTTAGAGTATGGTCAGCCTAGCAGAGGCCACTTTCCATTTTTCAAATTGAAAATAAATTTTCAGACGTTGTATTTTTTTCATATACTATATTCTGATCACTGTGTGTGTGTGTTTGTGTGTGTGTGTACTCCATTCACATTTCTACCCACATTTAAATAATTATATTTTATATTAAAGATTCAGATAAATCTGATAATTACCCAAATCATTAAATAAGCCAAACATTGCTATTCAGTTTGGAGATTAGTATACTTTAGTAGTTAAAGAGGTGGTGGGCTACTTGACCTGAAGAATGTACCTCTGTGTTGATATTCACTGGGGTTAGCAGTTCATGGGTGAAAGTCCCCACAGTTCGTCACAGTTCACCATGATTTCCAAGCTTTTTCCTTCTGAATTTTCATTCATGTGCAACCACAACTTCCTTATGTTCAGACATGGATGCAACATTGGATGTTGTGAATGCTCAGTAATGGTTGCTCCTGTCACTGCAGATCACAGCATACTCCCCGGAAAGGAAGCAAGGCGGAAAAACCTTTATATCTTTGGGAGAAAATTAAGGCATGCATACATACATACATACATACATACATACATACATACATACATATTCACAAAAGATCGAAGAACGTTTTAGAATAAGTCAAACATTCAAGCTAAAGTAAAAAAAAGGTTGAAATTGAACAACCTGCTCCGCACAGAGTGTAGATTGAGTCTGCATCGAATCTCTTCTCACATTTTTAACATTCCTGAAACAGAATCAGACTTGCACTGTTAGGCCCAACAAAAGAAATACAGCAAATCCCTTTTCTTCTTAGATGACTTCAGAGATTCTGCCAGGAACTGAGATAAGTCAGGCTTTCTCTCTGTAAAGCTAGCCCTCCTATGAGCCTCTCCTAAATGTGTAGGATGTTCAGAATGAAGCCATAGTTTCCCACTGGCTAAGCAACAGACCAAATCGTCCACTAGAAGCAGTGAGCGCAGGAGGCTTTTGTCCGCTGTGCAGAGGCACAGTGGATTGCATCCTGTTAGGCTTCATCAGCTGCCTAATGCAACGTAACTGGGGAGATAAGATAAATCAAGGGGATGACACTATATTAGATTTGAAAGATGAGAACTCCTCCAAAGCAATTGCAGACTGTATATTTCAGCGTCGTTGACCTCAGGAGGTTCCTGAAGTCAGAAGTCTGTGCAGCAGAAGCAATCTTTCAAGAGCTAGGTAGCAAATAAGTAGAGTCATGCTTATTTCTCCCAAATAAGTTTCCTAGGGAAAAATGAGATTCGCCCATTACATCTTTTTTTATGTATAGTTTTTGAGTATACAAAATGAATGTGTATAGTGTGCATTGTGTATTGGGTAGGGAGATGCATTTCACTGCCTTATATCCTGTCCATCTGCTGCTAACTTGTTCTGGATGGAAATGCCTGCAGCTCAGTGAAGTGGATCATTTTCTCTGGGACTTTTGACTCTACCAAGAGGCTATTGGTACTTCAGTGTAAGAATTTGTCTATTATTAAGTAACATGCTTATAATAAAGGAAACACGATTTCCTTTCTTAAAACACTCTAAGCCGCTGGACTCTGCATTTATGATATAGAACAACTTGACATCTACAAATTGAAAGATGGAAACATACACTGTAATTGACTACTGTTCCTTTGTAGCCCACAGTGTGTGAGCGAGAGCTGTGTGTCTTTGCTTTCCAAACCCTGGGGGTGATGAACGAAGCTGCTGACGAGATAGCTACTGGAGCTCAGGTACGCGTGCTCAGTGGCCTTGTCGTGACTCGAAAAACGTGTTCCAGGCCAGTGCTGTCCTCTCGGGACGACGGCTTCTGCAGGGACGGCGGCTTCGGATAGCCTCTCATTAGAAACAAACTGGCGCTTGATTTTTTTTTTCTTTTAAATCTGTGCTTTATCATTTTACAGTGGCCTAGAGGGGGGAAATTAAACAACTTTCCTTTAAAAATAATTGTCTTCCATGGTAAATGGTGCAGAAAGCCTTGCCTGTGCTTTATTTTGTTGTTTTCTTTTTTGTTCTGGTGCAGTTTTACTTCCATCAAGTGGCAGCCTATTCTTTCTATCTGTCTATCTGTCTGTCTGTCTGTCTATCTGTCTGTCTACCTATCATCTATCTGACTATCCATCTGCCCTGGATGTCCTGTAACTTGCTAAATACACGAGGCTAGCCTCCAACTCACAGAGATTTCATCCGTCTCTGCCTCACAAGTGCTGGGATTGAAGTTGTGAAACACCAGGATCAGCCTTGTGTTGTTGTTGTTGTTTAGTACAGGGTTACATCGGGCCATTTCATTGAGACAGGATCCTAGTATGTGGCCCAGACTGGCCTAGAGTTGAACTTAGAAGCCCCAGTGTCTCCAGTACTGGGAATACAGCCATGTAATGCCATGTTCCACTTCCTATGCATTTAAAAAAATGTTTGTTTAAAAACTTTGTGGATGTAGTTTTCCATATGTGTGTTTAGATGCGTTTCTTCTATTCCAGACAATAGCATTGTTATTCATTCAGTTTTTGGAATCAGCATGCTCTTCTGAGAACTGATGCCGGGAGGCAGCTTCACGGAGACCATACTGTCTCCTTGTACACCAGCAGAGGGGCCATTGCGTAACACAGCAAGAAAGATGTTGTATTTAACAGTGATCATTAATAGCTCTCACAGAGGACAGAAACAAGAGGAAAGGTGGTTTATCGCAATGTGCTCTTGGTAGAATATGGCAAACTTGTCATGGCTGTGTGGCTTTCCTAACTTGGGCCATCTCCTCCCCTATAGTGTGAGGCCTCCATCCCTCCCCAAGCTCATATTCCGCTCTGTAAGGTAGATCCAGAACCTTCTTACGCATCATTATCTAATGCCTACTTCATCATCATACCATTTAATACTACCAGAGAGTCCAGTGAAGCATATATTCCTTTAATTGGTAGTTTTTTTTATATCTTGTTCACTAGACTGCACACAGAACCCTAGCATAGACCTGTCTTGCTCATCTTATCTAGAGCAATGTCATCATCACACACTGTGTGCTCATGACAGAGATATCCTCATGAGCAATTAGAGGCTATGCGTGTTTGTTATTTTTAATCAGAAGCCCAGTTGGGTCAGTTTTGGTGTAAAGTCATGAACTACAGATTTGACAGGTGGGTGGCAGACTCGGGGCTTCCTGATTTTACACTGTGCTGCCGTGAGCAAGACACACAGCACTGGGACCATCTGACAGAACCTGCCAGTGACTAGTCTCTTGTGCTTTCCAAGGTGGTAGATCTACTCGTGTCCATGTGTAGATCTGCGTTGGAATCTCCTAGGAAAGTCGTCATTTTCGAGCCATATCCGTCTGTGGTGGATCCTAATGACCCTCAGATGTTAGCCTTCAACCCCAGGGTAAGTGGTCACTCATGGGCACGATTCACAAATCTCCTCAGAACTGTGATGGAGAATTAACCTCATGGGTGTCCTCTGTTTGAATGCCTGTCTTGTCAAGTGTATCCATGGTAACTTTAAGTTCATACCATATGCTTTGGGATTCTGAAATCTCACGGGAATAAAAGGAACATGAGTCAAGGGACAGTGTTCCCTTTTCTTCTTTATCACCTTAACTTCCTTCCCCTGTTGTTCCTGTCTTCTCCCCAAACGGTAATGACAGATAAATTCATATTGTTAAAAGACTCACTTTTCTTAAGAGAACCATTTCATAAACATTTATGGCAGGATATTTCTGAAACAACCGAATTTCAAATTGATTGAGAGCCAAAATTGTTTTAGTTTTTATTATTGTTCATCTTGAAAATCATTTTACAGAAATGACTGTATGATGCACCCTCAAGACCTTTCCTTTTTTCTTTACTTTCTTCATAGAAATGAGGGATCATTTGGGTACATACTGTTATCTTACACTTTGGATAACCATGTTCCAGTCTAAAATTCAGGCAGCTGGGTGATTTGAAGCCTGTCAGATTCCGGAAGGATGCTAAGCTTACCTTATTCCTTATTGTCGTGGTGTGGTGAGAGCCAGCACCAGGAGCCCCAAACCTTTTTATATTTCAAGATTTTTATCCCAGTTAGGTGAACGTGATTTTATGCCCTCCCATAAGAAACAACGCCTCGGCTTTCCTTGCCTGTGACTGTAGATATCAACCCTCTGCCCTTGGCCCGTTGTCTTCCAGTCTTTCATGTCCCATCACTGCTTTCCCATTGGCTTTGGTGGAAGGTGCATGTGCTGAAGCAATGCCTTCCTTTAGTGACATGTAACATACAGAGGCTTGTGGGTGAGTAATGCTTTTGTGTTTTTTGTTTTTGTTCTGTTCTGTTCTGTTTGTCATATAGAAAAAGAACTATGATCGGGTAATGAAAGCTCTGGACAGCATAACTTCCATCAGAGAAATGACACAGGCAAGAATGTGGTCTCCTACTCTTCTATGGTTCAGTCTACCTGAGTAAAACGCTGTTTTTAAAATGTCTTCAGAGGAACACTGTTACAGAATGTTCATTTTTGCCCCATACAAGACGCAGTTAAATCACTAGGTTGTTCTGAGATGGTTTAATTCAGTTCTGTCAGTGTCTTAGTTTGCTAACACTGATTTTTAAAGAGTAAATGCATAGTTGTAACCTTAATAGTTTGTCCTTAAATGTGAGTAAAATTCTGGAATACTTTAAGTTACTCAACAGGGTCTTTCCAAACATTGTTTAAATCTAGTAAGTACTACCTTCAGTATTAACTGATGCTAATAATTTCAGACACTATTTTGAGTGTTAAAATAGACAGATTTGGGGCAGTAGAGATGTGTACTACATCTGATAACAAATATTCTTTGTTGTTGGGTGTTTTTTTTTTAATTTTTTCTGTGTGTGTGATTGTGTGTGTGTGTGTGTCTTTGAGACAACATCTCAAGTAGCTCAAGCCAGCCTCGAACTTGCTGTGTAGCTAAGGATACCCAAAATTTATGATCTTACTTTGTCTGTCTCTTCAGTTGATGGGATTACCTCTTGGTAATCCCATATACCACCACAATAGCTCTACAAACACACACACACACACTCTCTCTCTCTCTCTGTCTGTCTCTCTCTGTCTCTCTCTCTCTCGTGTGTGTGAGTGTGTGTGAGCGCGCACGCTTGTGATCTCTTTAGTCCTTAGAATTATTCTCTAAAGTACAATTTCAGGGACTGGAGAGATGGCTCAGCAGTTAGGGGCATTGACTGCTCTTTCAGAGAATCCGGTTCAGTTCCCACCACCCACATGGCAGCTCACAGCTCTCTGTAGCTCAAGTGCCATTGGATCTGACTCCCTCCTCATACAGACACACATGTATATCAGTCGCCAGTGCACATGAAAATAAAAAAATACCAAAAACTTAAAATGCCACCAAAGGTTGTAGGTATAACACAAAACCTATACCCACTTTGGAATTGGCAGCCGCCCTAGGAATGTGATCTTACATTTCTTGTCCTTTAGGCAGGTTCTGGTGGAAACAGATATTAAGCAAAGATCTATAAAAACTTAACGCAGCCTTGTGCTGTAGCCTGGTACTTGGAAAAATACTTTTGGCATACTGAGGAGTTTTCACGGTCAAGAAGTTAGAAAGGGGTTTAAAGATCATCATCATAAATAGAAATTAACAATCCCAAATGAACAGTTCATGTTGTGCAAAGCTTGCACATGTTATTTCTAGGCTCGCCTGGTGCTAGACACCTGTGAAAGTGTGATGAGTATAACCTGGGGTCATCATGCTCTCTGTGGATGGAAGAGGAGAGTTCTCCTGCCCAGATACACTGAGTTTCTCTCTACTCTATCCCTCTCCTCCGTGTTACCTACACCCTCTATTGAAGACATGCTCAGATGGTCATTTCACAGTCCTAATTTTTGTCCCTGATTCCTTTGGTTGTTATTTATTCATGTTGAACAGGATTCATTCATTAGCTCACTCACTCATTCACTCACTCATTCATTCATTCAACAGTCCGTGTTAGACACGGATGGGCAGCTTTTAGTCCCCCATTTCTTCTAGTGACTGTTCTGGGCTCATGGTTTGCAGTATCATCTCGTCTGATGGATTATTTTTCCAAACAACACTTATTTGTGTGAGGAAAGGAAAGAGTAAAGTGCATTTTCCACAAGGATAAGAAAGAAGAACTAATGCTTAACATCTTCAGTGAAGATAAATATCTTCAGTCAAGATAAAAAGCTTGTTATAGGGTATTTGTACTGTACTTGTAGTCTAGAGTCTAGACCCATACATCATTCCTGGGTTTAAACATGGCTACAAACTCTGACCCTGGAAGCTGCCAAAATTTGCTTCTTATACTGTGGATCGTGTGTAAGCTGTTTTAACTGCAGGCAATAGAGATATTGAAGCGGCAGCCTGGAAAGACAGAGGCCAGAGTTGCATAACCACCTCAGCACAACGTGGCCCATGACCTTGGCAGGTTGCTTAGTTGCTTGGAGCCTCCGTGTGTGTCTTCTCCACCCAGTTAGGAGAAGTAACTGCGTTTTCTTATGCAGAGTGGCTCCGTGGGCATGCTGCCAGGTCTTACAGAACCGAATGCTTTAAGCTTTTTCACAGTGTTATACTAGCCCGTGTTTTAAAGCTAGCTCCGGACTGTTAGAAAGAGCTTGCTCTTTGGTCCATAATAAGATGTTTAATTTGACAGAAAATTCCACTTAATTCTTCTTTTGGAGGATTCTTACATAAATTGTGCTCAGTTTAAGCATCATGGCTATAAGTTTTCTTTAATATTGACATTCAGAGTGTTGAACATCAAAGGGAAACCCTGCAGGCTGCTCTGCTAAGGAGCTGAGCTGCATGGGCTGAACTTACCTTCCAAACATTTTCCTTCAACCCCAAGAGGGATGAGGCTTACAAAGGGAGCGGAAGGGGCTATGAAGAAGAGAGAAACACAGGGACAGAAGGACAGGACAAGGGGGGCGGTGTAGGAATGGGAGAGCCTAGAAGGGGAAAATCACTGAACACAGTATGGCAGAATGGGTTGGCACAATGTATGCTGTGTGGTAGCTTCGCATCCTCTCAAGAGATACACAGAGAAGTGTGTGTGTGTGTGTGTGTGTGTGTGTGTGTGTGTGTGTGTGTGTGTGTGTTTTGTTTTGGGGGTTGAAATGTCACCTCCAGGACTCCAGTGAAGGTAGAATCGAGAATGAAACTGGGCCAAGTATTTGTTTTCATCTGATGTTATTTTTAATTTAAACATGATTACGTTGTGTACCACCCTCCTTCTCCAATCTCTTCAATGGCCCACCCCAAGCCTGTTGGAAGTTTAATAACCCCTTTTGGTACAATGAAAGATAGTCCTCAGAGGGGAGGCTTTCAGGTCAGAGTCAGTGCTAGTCTTCCGAGTCCTTTGTCTGAAATGCATGGTGTCTCCGGCAGTAACCTTCAACTTCTGAGAAATGACCGAGGGCAACAGTAATAGCCCATATTGTTTTTGGGCTCTCCTGGGCTCCCCTATTGGTCAAGTTTTCTACAGCTGGCAGGCAAGTCTTTTTATGTGCTGCCTAAAGTACATCTCCTTCCCCTTGAGCGAAGAGGATAATTTGCTATTCCTATGCCAAGTCTAGATAGTTTTTATTGTAGCTAGACTAGACCTATCACTTAATCAGATTTTCTTTTTGTCGGGGCGGGGGTGGGGGGGGAGTGAATTTTAAAGAAAAATGAAGGAATGTAATTTTATCTTTCAGGCACCCTATCTGGAAATCAAGAAGCAGATGGATAAACAGGACCCCCTTGCTCATCCACTTCTGCAATGGTATAAAATTGTAGTTTTCCTCCTAATAAAAATCATGAGCTTTTTTTTTTAAGAGTCAGGGGCTATTTTGTAAGTTCTTCAAAGCTACAGTTTACAAGCCTGTGATACCTGGTGGTTTTTTTTTTTTTCTACCCAGGAATCCTTAATGACTCTCACCTTAATTAAAACCTGTCTATCACAACAGGAGGAAGATGCTGTCATGTGTACAAGTAGAAGCATACAATGCAATGTATTTGACAGCAGTTAGTCTACAGTCTTCCAGGATATGCTTAATTTGATTATGTGTTGAAAGCATTTTGGTTCACTTAATTTTATAGTTCTGTGAGAACTTGGTGATAAAACTTAATCCACGTCAGTCCTTTTCATTGAAAAATCTCAAAGTAGTCCTTGTGTATTTTGCACCCTTAACAAAGATGGTAAAATTTGCCCGACTCTTTGCTTGGCCAGTGCAGAACAGGTACTGTTTATGAGTGATCCTGGTGAGGCGATGGCACAGCATCTAGTCCTGCCTGGATCCTAAGAGTCCAGCCTGCATTCTACAGCAGAGAAGAGAGGTGGCCTGTAGAACACACCTTGCTCTGACGCCTACAAAGCCCAGATAATGAGAGTGTAGAAGGGCTTTGCATACATGGACCTTTAAAACCACTCGAATAGACTTGCCACAGTTGTCCTAGGGTATCTCAGATACCAAGGCAACAAGAGATCGGTCTAGATAAGCCCTGGCAATAACAAACAGTGGAAGTCTTAAAAAATGTCGTCAAGGGAAAGAGTCCAGTTTCCTTCCTCCTTGCCTGATGACGTTTGCTTAGCAAAACTATAAACACTTGGAGAAACTTTAGATAAAGAAATTTGCCTCATTTGTTAGGACCTGTTATTAAAATCCTGACAGATGAAGAAAAGTACACTCTTTTTTAAATGTCTCACATTTTCTCATCACAAATCAAGGTTAAAGTAAAAAATAAACAACTGGAATTTTGGAGTGCCACCTTGGCCACCAGATGCCACAGGGGAAATCGGGGTCCTCTCTTGGCTTCTTTTTTTAAAAGTTCACTTTATATCCCAGCTGTAGCCCCTTCCTCCCCCATCCCCCATCCCCCTACTCCTCAGGGTTGGGGGGGCGACTCTTGTCTTAGGGCCTGAAATTCATTAATAAAATAATTTAAGAAGGGCCTCCAACAGAAGCTTGGGGAAACAAAACAAAACAAAAACAAACAGGACAAGAGAGGCAAGGTTTAAAATGTCAGCTACCTGGGGCGAATGGAGGGTAGAAATCAGAAAGAAGACTGCGCCCTTTGACCCTGATGTCAGGCAGATGGCAGATGAGCAGCCACACGGCCTGCAGGGGGCTCGAGAGGAAGAGAGAAGAAGACTCAGACACAGGGAAAGCCCAGGTGATAAAGGAATCCTGCCTAGAAAAAGAGAGAGAAGGAAGCTATGCTTCTCTGGATAAGAAAAGTAAAAGAATATAATGTTTTTTATCTTTCTGCCCTGGGGCCCAGTGAAGCTACCTGGAAGGAAGTGCTCAGTATTTCATTAAAGCACTGGTTACTTCTATCTCTGTGACATGTCCTTAGCCTGACTACCTAAGGGCAGTTGTTAGGCCGAGTGAGGGACCAGGTCTCCATGGTGCTAGGTCTCCACTCAGGCCAGGCATCCTATCCTCAATCAGGAGGGTTTCTCCTCCTTAATCTACCGATAATACATATATAGTAGAAATTGTTTTTCTCCTTGAAGTCAGCCTGATTCATAATTTTCACTAATTTATCTTTTTCTCCAGTTCATTTCTCCAATTCTTTCAGGGAGAAGAATTTAAACAAAGTCTATTTTACTTTATACACAATAGAATATGAATCATTCCCTGTTTCAAGTACCTAGGTTAAAACGGTCAACCTCAGTGCCTGAGTATGTTGACTTTTGTGGATAATCCGCTGTCAACTCAAAGATGCTTTTAACCTGTTTCAAAAACAGAATCTTTACAGAAAGCCATCCTTCATTTAGGAGATGTAGGAAGCAAAGCAATCAGGTGCATGAAGCAACTTCTCATTCATAGACTATCGCTCTTTGAAAGTACCGAATAGCTAAAAATATTCACCAGCTAATGTTTGCGGTTGTGCTTAGGAAAAAATTATGTCTCCCCAAGATTTATGGAACTGCCTTCCCAGGGAGTTTTCTCGGATGAAAGTGTCTTTTTTTGTTATGTAATCTCCTTAAATGGTATTAGTAATGAAGCCAGACTTATATAAGCAACTGAAAGGCACTACTGAATTTTGTTTGTGGCACAGCAAAACTACAGTTGCTCAGTCATTTGCTGACCAGCATATAAGCCAGTCGATACATTTGCCATGTAGTTATGACTGACGGATCATTTCAATTGCAGGGTCATCTCAAGTAATAGGTCACACATTGTGAAACTGCCCGTCAACAGGGTAAGTTCTGTTTTTAACACATGAACCCAGAAACGGGAGAATGTGTTAGCTAAGGGGACTGTCCTCCGTGGCTGTCAGGTAGCCCGTCCAAAGGCGGACGTGACCCAGCTTGCTTCTTTACTTTCAGTTTGTGCACTAGCTGCAGACCTTTTTGAGACATCAAACCCATATCCAGCCTGCACCTTTAAAATAAATAGAAAGCAGCAGTGTAAGAGAATGCAGTCTTCCTACAAGGGTTTGAAAAGTGGTATCTAGAGAGAGATTGGAAGAAGGCTCGCCTTCACAGTTCTGCCTTTCCATATTTGAAAAGTAGCTTCAAATACCTTGTTAATCAGCCCGTCAGTGTTTAAGGAATGTTTTTGAGATGCTAGTGGGCCCCGATCGCACCACTCATCGCCACCCAAGAGCAGCATTTAAAAGTCTCATTTTCCTCTTTTCAAATTTCCACGTGGGAGACTGCTGTTCTCTTCCCATGTCAGTCGCCAGGGTGAGAAGGCAGTGATGGGGTAATCAGGCCAAGCAGGTCATGATCTCCTTCCATGGGTAAAGAACAAAAACATGCAAACAAACCAGAAAGGTGATTTTCATTTTAGATCTGTGCATTCATCTTCTACCTACCAAACTCCAGAGTATTGTCTCGGTGGAGCTGCTAGCACATGCCTGTGAATTCTGTAATAAAAGCCTTTAAAAGAAATGTAATCGCGAGAGCCCAGTGGACTCTCAACATAAACGCCTTGGGCTTGTCTGGCGCCTCTTGCTTCCCCACCAGCCTAAAGACCTTGCTCTTTTTGAGTAATTCCCCAAGAGGTGTACCTTAGGTGGGGTTCTGAGAAATACATTGAGCTAGTCTGAAAAGGCCGTTGGTGTAAAAGCCCTCTGTTCTGAAGTTAGTTAACTTGGGTAGTCCCCAAGCTGGTAAGATTGTGACATGCTCTCGTTTGTTTTGACTTTGACGGACAGCAATTGAAGTTCATGCATACCCCACACCAGTTCCTCCTTCTCAGCAGTCCCCCAGCCAAAGAGTCCAACTTCAGAGCTGCCAAGAAGCTCTTTGGGAGCACCTTCGCATTTCAGTAAGCCTGGCTGTGAGGGAGGGCGGGGGAGGGGCGCTCCACAGAGTCTTCCAGAAGTGTGTGGGAAGCAAGCACCGTCTCAGAGGTTGGCATTGACCTCAGTCAATCAACTGCATGAGTATTTAACTCGGAAACTCAGAACTTTCAGATGCGTCGTGACTTCTGAAGTTGCGAGCGGTTGTCAAGCTCACTGACTGACTTTGTGGCTTTGCTGTCTCCCTCCTTGGTCCTGCGCTTCAGCGGCTCTCACATTGAAAACTGGCACTCTATCCTGAGGAACGGTCTGGTTGTTGCCTCCAACACGCGTCTGCAGGTAACAGTTTTTGCGTGTTCTAGTAAGAACCCATTTATTCTTAATGGGGTGATGTGAACTTTAACGCACTTACCTAAAATATTATCTGGAATTTCTAATAAATGTAAGTATATTTTCATAAAAATGCCTGAAACAAAACCTATCTATGCTTGACAATGATGGGTTCCCTAGGAGAAAAAGTGTAAGTTGCACTTTGAAAGTAAGATCTGAAATATGACTGTGCATAAAGTAAGACCGCACAGATAGTCGATCCATTATTCTAAAGTATGTTTCTTCTGTACTGTGCCTTATTGTGGGTCCTGGTAGAGAAGAAAATGAAGGCCTAAGCAAAGGAGACATGGGTTTCCACAGGTGCAATGTGTCTGGATTTTGGCCCAGGCACAGTGCTTGGCATTAACACTATATTGTGCTCGCAGTCCTGAGCTCTGCCACAGCCTCAGATTTCCTTATTCCTCTTCAACTCCCACTCCTACGCATTGCTCCTCACTCAGCACAAAGACGTGAAGAAAGGATCAGCCCAGTTGCCTGAGTCAGTTGTCATCGCACAGGAACGACTGGCGAGACAGAGTTAACTGTGCAGGTCCACAAGCATAAACCCATTGACTTAGGACCAGCTCTTGCTACAAGCACGTGAGGCCCCTGGAGTATAGAAATGAGAAAAAGACCTTTAAATGTCCTGAGTAGTTCCCTTACACCACGTGAAACGTTTCAAATAATGCAACTGCTTTTAACTGACGAAGCACAGGGGATCAGTGGGACGACAGTGAGGCAATAACGAGCCTGTGCTGATGCGTCGTTCATTCCGTGGTTGGGAGTCTTCATAAAGGGCCTTGCCAGGCTCTTCAGCAAGTCTCGTCGTTAGGATTTTAGATTCATTAAAAGAAGCATGTAGTTCTTTATGTCTAGTGACTCTCTTTATTACTGGGGCAATCAGAGCAATCTTTGGCTTTTCCCTCTCTCATGCTTTCTTTATCAGCTCACTCCAAACAGTCTAGTAGTGCTGTTCTCACATTAGACCCAGCATCAGTGTCCTGCCATTTTATTAAGACTTAATGTTCCCACACGAAGCCTATTGCTCTCTTTTGTACGATACAAATTCAAATCCTTGATTAGTATCTGTCTCTCTCCCACGTCTCGTGTTACAGCTGCACGGTGCCATGTACGGAAGTGGGATCTATCTCAGTCCAATGTCAAGCATCTCGTTTGGTTACTCAGGTAAATCCTGCATTTCACCTCTCATTTCAGCATTACACTCTCATGGCTGAAACAGATGAGGTACAACTTCATGAAGCTCACTTACCACTAGTTATAAAGTCCAAAGAAAAATTCTTGCTAATATTTTAATGAAAATAGGGATGGTGGGGGTAAAGTGAAAGCATGTGCTGTAAAAGAGCCTGGAAAATTTAAAATATGGGGGGAATGATCTCCTGCTTATTGGCAGTGAACAACTTCTTCTGTAGTAGAATTTATGGTTAGTGAGTTTGCATTTTAAAAATTTGGCTATAACGAAATTAAACACTTTTTACAGATGCAAATTACACAGATTTTTTTTTAAAAAAGCAAATAACAAATCCTCTCTTGCCCTAAAAGCCCAGTATTGGATTTTTCCTTTACTTCCACAACGTGTGTGTGTGTGTGTGTGTGTATGTGTGTGTGTGTGTGTGTGTGTTACATGATCACATTGCAGGATAGCAGAGAATGTTAGAGACATGGTTCCAGAATGCTACAGACATAGGGGAGGGGAGTAGGGAGGAACGGGAGGATACAAGAGGTGGGATAACAATTGAGATGTAATCTGGATAAATTAATTAAATAAAAAAAACAAATCTTAATATTTCCACATTGCAGGAAATGATACCTAGAGAGAGGAGTTAACTAGGACATCATTAAACCTGGCCCATCTGTCTGTTCATTAATCAAGATTTTTGCAACATCAACCATAAGAAATTGTTCTTTGGTGGTGGAAATTTAGTGGTTAAAATTGAAATACTTAACAATAGATTTTACTTAGAAATGTCAGTAATAGAAAAGACAATAAAATGCTGATGGAAAGAAAATACAAAATTTTAGAGGATTTCAAGATAGCAAAAAAGTGGGAAATAAAAATATATAAAGACAATTTTTAGCTAGGTAGAGTAAATACAGATGCTACCACATAACCACTATTGTGTGGCAAATTGACTTAAGTATAAGGGGAAACACCCCCTTTTTAATATATGTATAGAGTCTTTGGATCAGGAATCTAGTGATTGTTATGTGATTCTTCAGTTTATCAAAGCACTTACTTTGTAACACTCAGCTGGCGGATAGGTTGTTCTCTCTTGCCTAAGGTAGCCTGACTCCATCTGGTGGGTAGGGAGGAGTTGGAACTGACACCCAGGTCCCTAGATGTGGCCGATCCAATTTGGTGAACCCAAGAGCATTGAACTTAAATTTTTCCAGAGTGCTAAGAGCATCAGGCAGCTTTTGTGTGAGGTTTTCTGAACTTGTTTCTCAAGTCACGTGAGGTCAGCACCTTTATAAACACATAGTCGAAGCTATTACAAGCCCTTTCACTGTCTCCATTGATATCTGTTGATGAAGGAATGACAGGTTCCATTGTAACAGACCAAATATATATATCAACATAACACTAAGGATAAATGTCAGAAGGACAAAATAGTATTGATATAGGCAATGGAAAATAACTAAATCAGACTTAAAACAGTACAGAGGAAAGTATTGTTTATATAAATAATATATCACCAGCATAGATAATAAAAACGACAACAAAACAACCATATCCTATGATTTCTACCTCTAATGGTCATTCTGCGTAGATGCCTGAAATGTGTTCATGGAAGGATTTGGGAGGAGGGTTGGGTACAGACTGAGTGGCTGTGAAATTTCGTCTATGTGTGTGCATTGGTCTAGAAGAGAAGTCTATAGCGTGTATCAGAATCGGAGGGGTTCCTGACGTATTTCTACAAGTAGGAATCAAGGACATGGGACGCAGCCTCATGCGAGGAGCCCTGGGCTCTGTTCATAGCCCAGGATGGGGCAGTGGGCAGGGTGTGAAAATATCCGCAGAGATGCAGTTGTGATTGGTTTTGGGGTCTGAAAACAGAGCCCGGACAGGGCACATCCCTGCACGCAGGACTCTGCTGTTCCCCGTGTTGTGTGTCAGGCCCGTTGCCACCTTCCTGTGAAACTCTTCAGGCCTGGAAAAGGTTAGACAAACACACTGTACAAATTTGTAAGCAGCTTTGCCCCTCCCCCCAAGACGTTTATTGAAACTCAAGAATTTCTCAGTCTCTCCTGTGGTGGTTTGTTTAAAACTCTCATGGGTTTAGTTCTGCATATTCCTTAATGAAATACATGTTGGTTCTGCTTTTCTAAGATATTTCACGATAGGACCTCATGTCATGGTTTCAATAGAGTGAGAGCTGAGACGTACGGCCGAGCCTAGGCAAGGGCACAATAGTTCTTTGAGTTAGAACCTAAAGTTGGAATTTCCACTCAGAAGTGAGTGTCTATTAGTAGTTTACAACACTGTGGTGGAATATCTGTTTGTTCCTCTCTGGGGTTCCCGCTCTGTATCTTGTCCCTGTACTCAGCATGGATTCTAGAACACTATTCTAGAACATGAATTCTAAATCACTAGACATTTTAATGACCTTTATGAATATTCTAATTACATACAAAAGAACTTTCTATCCCCGTTTCCAATGCCAAGAACGAACAGAGATTCTTAGCACCTAACTCTCCCGGGATTCCCCAGACCTGTGCGCCATCAACTCCAGGGTCTGGGGCACAAACAGCTGTTGCCTCCTGAGCCCCTGGTGATGGCCTGTGGCTTGGTGTGATTAGACTTCTGTATACAGTACAACTTTTTGACATAGATGGATTGTAATTTCATTTACTTCAGTCAGCTGTGCCTCTGAGTGACTACTGTGCTGGTGTTTTTCAGGGATGAACAAGAAGCAGAAGGTGTCAACCAAGGACGAGCCAGCTTCAAGTAGTAAAAACAACAGTGCATCACAGGTGCTGTGGCTACTCACAAGGCTAAGTATGATTAGTAGAACGGTAGCCTCATTAGACATCAGGATGTTGATAAATACTGAGGATTATTAAGACTAAAAAATTACTTTAAGTGGTCACTATTTGTAAAGGAATCAGACTCACTCTTCATGCAAATCTGCATTGCTTGTAGGTAAAAAAAAATCAATGTACATTCATGAGTATGTGCGCACGCGCACACACATACACCCCGTGGTGTCCCAGTATGATAGGAAAGTCTAGACTTCAGGGAATAAAACCAGATTAGTATCTCTGTACCTCTGTTCTGTTTAACATTGTATCCTACTAGGGCTTTATAAACAAACTATCAGCATGCTTAAGCCAATGGACCAGTAAATGACAGAGAAAAATACTTCACAGGAAGGAATGTGTTACATTATAGTGTAGAAGTTAATACTAGAGTGAATGCTAAATTGGGAAGGTGACCTAGGAGTATAGGCTCGAGACGGCACAAGCCATGTGGCTCTTAAGAGAAAGAATATTCCATACAAGGAGGAGTGAGGGCCAATCCCATGCTCTTGTAGAGAAAATAAGCATATTCCTGGGTAAACTAAAACCCACCCGATGAATGAAGAACTTAGCATATCTAATATCTTGAGTGTAAGACCGGGTTCTATGCCTCTGTGGCTGAGTAAATGTTGCTGTAAATGTGTGGGTTGGTCTTGCTGGTTGTGCATTCTGGAGTGGTTGAATTTAATGTTTGAAAGATCACGGAAATTTCATTCTGTTGCCTTGATAGAAACCTGATAGGCTCCCTGGTGAAGCTAACGTTGAGTTCTAGTTGTGTGTCCTGAGACTACTGAACTCTGTCTAACATGTCCGCTGGCCTTATGAATAATTTGATAATGATTATTTACATACTTTAAATGATGTGACAGAACAGCTGGATGTTAAAAGGGTGTACAGATGTTGGCAGACAACCTCCCCACAACCACCCTAGTGGTTCTCACTTGCTAACGACCGACGTTTGTTGTTGATGCTGACTAGAGTATTCCATCTTTACTGTAATCTTTAAACTGTTTTATGATCTAGTCTCAGAAAAAAGGACAGCAGTCCCAGTTCCTGCAAAGCCGTAACTTGAAATGCATTGCCTTATGTGAAGGTGAGTGCTGGACCTTGCGTCTCAGCTCTGTGTTTCTGAACTCAAGTGTGTTAAGCCGAGTTGCGGGGAAAGTGTGCAACTGAGATCACAGAGTTTAAAACCAAAGTCCAGAACTGGCATGGGGTCAGACAGCGTCGTGTGTAATTCAACTTCGAGATAGCGTAACTCCTGTTGGTGCCTGTGCTGCCTCCCCTTTAAGTTGGTGCTTGGCTGTGTAAGATAATGAAAACATTGAGTGTGCCAAGCAGTGAGAGGATAGGATGGTAGGACTCCCGGTTCTGCCAGTGACGGGGTTCTGCCAGTGACGGGGTTCCGTTCTGAGCTCAGTGCAGAAAGAGTGAAAGGTAGTTCGCAAGATCGTATTCTTTTCCTTGTGCTTGCTCTAGAGTCTGACTGGCTTAAAAGTCACCTTTTCTTTTTGTGTCAGGACTTTGAATAGCCATTGGTGTCTGTCTCAAGTGTTCAGCACCTGTTATGCATGACAGTTTTTTGCTGTCTGGATTGTCAGGACCTATTTGTTTCCAGTAATAATCAAATGACTTCCTTAATTGTGAAGTGGCCTTTTGTTGATTTTATTTGCATTTGTTGACAGCTGATATGGTTAGGCATTCATTATATGTTCATTTGGACAGATGTTTTTGCCTTTAGATTTTAGAGAGAAGGGCAGTAGTTACTTAAAATGGATTTCTGTTTTTTAGAATTAAATGGCTCTTTAATTTTGTCTTCCACTTGCAGTGATCACGTCACCTGACCTGCACAAACATGGAGAGATATGGGTTGTCCCGAATACAGACCATGTCTGTACACGATTCTTTTTTGTGTAAGTCTAAATTCTCAGATTTGTACATTGCTGTCTTTTCTACAAATGAAACAGTGACTGCAAGTGTCATTTGCTCACTTTAGCACCAAATGTAACAAACAAGTTGCTTCTGAATTTCTCAGGGCTCTAATGATTATTACATTTCAATAAGCTTATTGATGAAATTAATGGTCACATGCTGTTAATTTGGAAGAACTGAAGGGAGGCACCACTCTGAGCATCTATGTATACATTAGTGATGAGAGATTTTAGGACTGGGGACAGAGAAGGCAATAATGAAAAGTCTCTATAAAAACTGATGTGCACTGCATATAATGCAGGCTGGCAAGACCAGTGCGTGTCACCCTGTGTATGTGTTGGCACACCAGTAGAAAAGCATTGTTTTCATTCCAAATCAATGGGTGCAGAAAGCCAACCTGAGTTTTCACTCCACCTTTGCCTCTGCAGCCCCACTTTCCCTGCCTGGCCACACCTCTTCTCTGACCCTGGCACAGAAAGGAACTGTTACTGGTTTTATAGTTTATGGGGTTTCTAAAAACAAGGTGAAGAGGTGATCTGGGTTATTTTATAAGTCAAAGTGACATATTTTGTATGTCAGAGTGACGACATCAAAATTGCTACTATCTGTCTTAGGTCCACAGAACCCTGTGTGTTTCATGTTTGATCATTGAACATGTGGACAGGTTGTTAACAGTGACAGATTCCACGGAAACTAGGATTTTTCTCACAGCACTTATTTACCGGCTGTAGGTTTTGCAGCAGTGAGCACGGCACCTGGAACTCCTGGTTTTGTCAGGTACTCTGAGTCCCAACTCAACCAAATTAGGAAGAACAATCCACCAAATTGTGTAACCCCCCCTGAGCTCCGTCAGCACAGTGAGAACACTGTCCCGGCATCAGTTTGCATCTCAGCAGCAAGCAGATGGCTGGCAAAGAACATTGGTCCTTTTATTACCCACAATTAGATGATTGCAAAGGTATGGCTGTGGGGTCCCAGCGCATCCAGTGTAGCGCTATGGGTCTGATAGCAGTAGGATTGCTACCCATCCCCAGATCCAGATGGCCGAGACAGGAAGATGTCCTGCCAAAACCCACCTGGCCAAACTCTATGTGAAGTGGAGGCTAGTGGAGCACAGGACAGGCTGAAGTCTACACAGGTCAACCCGTGAGGGCCACATGACGGCAGACAAGGGCTCTAAGGACCTGTGAGCTACTAGGAAAGCTGCCAGTACACATTACCTTACAAGATTATTACAAAATTACATTAAACCAATGTGGGTCTCTACTAAAAAGCTCATAAAACATTCTCCTCTTTCTAGGCTAGTTGCTTATTATGCATTGTTAGAAACGTGGCCCTCTGGAAATAAGCTTTCAATTACAAAATTACCTCCTTGAGCAGGCTAGAGATGTTGATAAGAAGATAACTCCAGGGTCTTTTCTTGTAGTCTGTTCTTTTTGTAGCTTACAAAAAGTCAGATTTATAGAACAGAACAAACAGCCTTACATTCAAAGTTGCTCAATTTCCAATATGGTTTTTCCTGTATTTTCATAAATGACACATAAAACATGTGGGAGACTAATTATAGGAGAAGAGGACCCCTCTTCTTCACAGAAGTGAGTAGAGAAGTGAGCCCATCTAAGGAAAACCGGGACGCCCAGATGCTTTCAAAATAATTCAGAGAGGAAATTTTTGTTAAGATAATTTTCATTGCTTTGTAAACACGGATGAGATGCCAGGCTTTTTCCTTGAACCCTCAGTAAACGAGGTCCATTAGGTAAGACTGATAAATTCACAATACACCAAAGGGAAAGTACGCCCAGTCATTACTAATCTCAGCTTTTAGCCTCTTTCTTCATAACGGCACAGCCACAGGGCCCCCCTGATGCACCTCTCCAATGAGCATAGCATTTAGGAAAAGAGTGAGTTGATGAGAATGAAGCTAACCTTCAGGCAGTAACTCACTCCATATTAATTTTTATTTAAATAAACGTTTTATTTCCTGCACTACGTCACTGATGTTAGGAGCGTTGTCTGATGGTGAGGATGTAAGTTAATATGCATTTCTTACAACGATCAGATGAAAATACTGACAATTTCCAGGCTGATCTGATTTCCCAGAACTGTGGAGACAAGTAGGATTTGCAAACCTGCTCCAGCACTTCCCTTGCTCCCCACACAGTCCCACCATTGCTGCTGGTTTCATGTCTCAGGCTGCCAAGCTTCACATCCCTAAATGCTGTGCTGTGACCTTCAGTGGCGAGGTTCTGTTCCTTCTCAGTGAAGCATGGATTGCGTCCTCTACCGTCTCTCATGCCTGTCTGTGCGATTCTCACTCCTCACCCAAGTCTTCCTTCAGGCTTCCCACCTTCCAGAACCTTCCTCTCTGTGAGAACGGGGTCTTGCCCACGCATATTTGTGTTGTGTGGCCTGTGTGTGTGCTCGGCCTTCGCCCTTGCCATGCACCCTTGCAGTCACTGACTCTGTGGGTCTTTTTATCTCTGTGTACGTGGTGTTTGTCGGGTAGGAGAGAGTGAAGGCCTGCGTTTTAACTGCTCAGTGACTGTTTCCTCTCAGACATCCTAGCAGTACCTTCAAGAAAATACATACCAAGTGGAAGCCATTATTAAAAATCCCTTTGTAACATCTCAGTGTCTCTTACATATGCAGTAAGCTCATATACCAAACATTAAAAGCTGAGCGCTAGTTTTCAGTATCCTGTCCCTTCTTTAATATGCTTCCCTGCTCCTCAGTTCTGTATTTTTGCTTCCTTCTCCTATCAGCACCCCCATTTCTACAGATCTATCACTGTCTCTCACAGAATTCATCGAGATGTCACTTCTTCCTTTTGCTTCTAACTCCGTTGCGCTCCATTAGTTTTGTACAATGACCGATTAATGATTAAGAATTTTTACATTGATGATACAGGTTCGGTATGCAGAGTTTCGTTTTTGTTTATCTGAGACAGGCTTTCTCTATGTAGCCCTGGCTGTCCCAGAACTCACTTTGTAGACCAGGCTGGCTTTGAACTCAGCGATCCACCTGCCTCTGCCTTCCAGTGCTAGGATTAAAGGTGTGTTCCAGCGCACCCAGCTTGGTATGCAGGAATTAAAGAAAAGAAAAAAAGAGAAACATCGTTTTCCTTTTGAGGCCCTAAGACATTTGCATGCTGAACAAGTGCTCAAACCCACAGCTGCATTCCCAGGGCCTGCTTTTCTTTTCTTTTTTAAATATATTTTATTTATTATAGTTTATTCACACATTACATCTCAATCACCATCCCGTCGCTCTTACCAGTGTCTATTTTCAAAGCAAACTCAAACACACGTGCAGATGGATGTGAGCCACTCCATGTGGACAAATCTTCTGCAAGAGCAGCGCGCGCTCTTGCTGCATAGCCATCTCTCCGGCCCTCATAATCTCCCGTTCTTAATATGACACTTACTGTTTAATTTCCTGAGACAGTATCAGCGCTTGGACTGTGTACCAGGCATTTAATGAGTTCCCGTCGTACAGTAATGTCACAGCGTTGGGGTGGAGGAAACAGAGCAAGATGTATCTAAACTAGTACATGGTACGAACCGACCAAATTTACTAATATCCGGGACCAACCCCAGTCTCGATACTTGGACTATATGCAGGTAGAACTATCACTTGCTGTGTAAGTGGCATGTTACGTAAGAGCTAAGTTCCCATTTCTGTGTGTCAGTGTTTTATCTCTCCACCTCATGCTCTCTCAAGAGAGCCTAAGTCTGCTGCGGAAGAGACAGAAGGCTGCATTAATCTCTGAGACACTGTGCTTATGCCTCTGCTTAGCTATTTTGAAGTAATTACCACTTCTCCTCAGCTTCTTTCTTGAAGCCCTTTTTATGTCATAAAATTAATTCATCACCTATTTCACTCTGAATATTATCATTTCAAGTTTGAAAATTTGCTCTTTAGAAATCCTTATTGCCTAAGTCAGCTTATTTGAGGAAATGAATTATCTAAAATGCAATTACTTCTTTCTCGGGCACTTAGCATTTGCTGTCCTTTTGGATCGTGCCTTCACTTTTCTACTGCTGGTCCACTCAGCAGGCTTGCAATCTTACGTGATGTAGCAACATAAATAAAAATATATTACAGACAAAAAGAACAAGCTACCAGGTGATAAGGAAAACCGGAGCGCCAATTATGACAAGCCGTAGTTAGAAGGTGGGCAGTGCCAGGGGTGGAATGTGAGGCCAGTGCAAGCAGTTGAGAACGGATAACCGAGATGGGTGCTCTGAAGATGCCCAGAAAGGGTCCTGAGGTGAAGGTGGTGGGCTCTTTTGCTTTTGGTATCACAGCAGCTGCTGGGAGAGATGCTTGCATTGCAAAAGACACTGGGGTATCCCTAAACATCTGGCATCGTTTTATGGGGGACGAAACACTTCACATAGAAATGGAGGGAAGGGAGTGCATTGAGGTATGGCATGCAAGAACAAAGTATTAGACACAACTAAGAACACCAAGACCCTGAATTTGTGGTTTCCTTGGATCATTTTTAGAAATCCAACAGTGTTTTGAAGCCATATAAACACTGCCTTCTCTGTACGTATTTTCTGTTTCTGCTTTCTGTTGTAGCTATGAAGATGGTCAGGTGGGGGATGCCAATATCAACACACAAGAAGGAGGTATTCACAAGGAGATACTCCGAGTAATTGGTAATCAGACTGCTACTGGTTAAAGGACCACAGCGTAACAGGATTTGAAAGCCTTCCTCGGGTTCAAAGCTGGATTTTGAACTGAAGAAGATGATAAAAATAATTTATTGTTATTATAAACAAAATTAACCCTTTGAATACTGATTTTTCTTTTCTTAGTATTTCTAAATATTTCATCAAGTACCTAAAATGGTATAAGATTTACCAATTGTAGGGTTATGGAATCTAGTAATAAAAATTAAACAGCACTTAAACTGAAGTTTGGGTTGCGTACACAATAAACAGATTGAAAAAACAGTTCTGTGCTGATATTTTTATATTAAATTATCTAACTGGACATTCGGTATTATATACTGCTATTTTAGGGTACTGAAATAGAACTGGGACCATTCTGTAATGGCTTCTAAGTATCCCAGACAGCCTGCAATGCGTACGACGTTTGCACGTTGTGGTGCGCTCAGTAGGAGTCACACAAACATTTGAATGCTATGGGAGCAGTATTCCCATTCTCATGGTTTCTTATTTTTCTTATAAAATGGCCGTTAGGTCCAGAGGCAGCGTTGAGCCAAAAGGCAGGTGGCACAGGTGTCTGCAGGTCTCATGTGTCGGGACATGCGACTGTGCACATGCATTTCTGACAGCGCAGACGGACAGCTTCATCTTGCTGTCCCTTAATGAAGAGACAATCATCATCAATAAGTGGTAAATCTGGACACAAACCATGACATGAACCAAATTTACTATAGTTCATTCACATACACAAAAAAATGTAACACACTTATTTTGTCAGATAGTTTGAAGAAATAGCCCACTGGTTAAGACGACTAATTTAAAATGACCTGAAAGTCAACTAGGAGAAAAGTAATGTCCCTGGTGGCTTAAATCTGTATTTACATAATCAAATGGTTGGTTTCAAAGGCCACAGAATTAACAGAAAGTGCACACTCTTTATTTCTTCCAGTGGAATTTGTTTGTAAGATATTTGCCTTTGTATATTTTTCATCTGCTACCTCTGCTTATTTTTTTTTTTTCATATTGAGAAGGTAAACTTTGAAGCTTCTTTTACATTAAAAGAGAACAAGGTTGCAGAGAACGCTAACCCCAGCTCTCAGCACTTCTTCGTCAAGAGTCCTGTGCTCATCAAATCCTTTCTGTTTCTTTGAGTCTTAGAGACAGGCATTTCAGGCTTTAATTGACACTGTTTATTTGGCTGCGTGATGGTTGTCTTTGAATCAGGCCATTCATGAAAGATATTTAATTTGTGACTCTGGCGTTCTATTTAAGCCCCGAATGAAGGCTCATATCTGATTTTAATTTATGTAGACAGAAAAAAAAACTACAAATTTGTCATCATTTGCAGGTGTGGTGTGATAACTTACTTCCTTTGGCACAAAAGGTGAGAGAGAGAGAGAGGTCACACACGTTGTCAGCAGTTGCAGTTTAGGAATACTTTAACTGATCATTTGTTTTTCTTATACTGTAAATAATTGAAATGCCACAATTTCTGAATAAATACAGAATTGAAGAGGTTAAGATACTAATCAGTTTAATAATTGTGTTTCTTAAAGAAGCTTCGATCTGTTCTGACTTGTTCCTCTGAGCTAGGGAGTGACCTTAGCATGGTAGATCCTACATTGAGTGTTCTGTGACCAGTGACCAAGGGTGAAGATGCTGTTTGGTTCTTCCTACCAGACATACCAAGTCAATGTAACAATGTTTTGAGATCATTTTTCTAGGCAACAAAAAAGGAAATAATTTTGTTAGGCATCCTACGCCTGATGAAAATATAAAGATGTAATTTCTGGATTTGAAATGGGCGTGTGTCTTAGGATCCTTCTGTCGGGTGACACGTGGGGAACCCCTGGAAAGTCTGTAGAATACCTCCCAGCCTACTTGAAAAGCCACTGACTTGATCAGTTATGGCTTCGTTTAACAGTTGAGTAATCTGTAAGGAGCTCAGTACTGGGATCTTTAGAGAAGAGGGTTAGCCTGTGCTGCTGCTCAAGGGAGAGGCTTAGGGGAGGGACACTGGCATCAAAAACTTCTACTGCCAACTTAACAGCGCAGAAAAATTTGCCTATCAAAGTAGAAAAGTAATTGGTTGTTTAATATCCACTAAATGCAACACAGCGATGGGCATTTTTATGATAATTAAATGGGATATCTTAAAATGGTCTTTGAGTTGTATTACTTTCCCAGAATTAGCTTCCTAAAATTGCATCAGAACTTTTTTAAAGCAAATATTCTAAAAAGAGTAAAACTTTTATTGAGCTTTTGAAATTGGGACTACTATGATTCATTAATGAAAACGCTTATATTTCTAAAGGATATAATTTCTACCCTAGGTCTAGATTTCCAGAAGGTCTCTTAGGAGATTCAGACACCACTACTGCTGCTTGGTGAAACTAGGTAATTGAGATAGTGTTGTATTTTAATAATCACTGGAAATATACCCATTGCCTTTTATAACAGGAATATTAGTTCTGTGGTCATCGCTATTCAGAATTACCCACTAAGAAAACTCCACTCTTGAGTAGAGTACAAAGACTCTTACTGCTGGATCCACTGACATCCCATAATATTCCTAACATTTCATTAGGAAGCATTCTTCCTCTTTCCCTACAAAAGGAAGATGACGTGAACTGGAAATTTAAGCAGAGAAAAGTGCATTGATATATAAATGATCCAGTACCTCCGAGTGCGTCCTGGTGAAGCCCTCTGAGGTGCTGTTAGCTAATCTCAGTTGGGTTTGAAGTTATTTTTTTTTTAACTTAAATTTTCAGAATGCCATATCCTTAGATTTGCTGTATAATACTGCATAGAAATAAGAGATGAATCCAAACTATCCAAACTGCTGTAATTGTTCCTCCTTGGATATTTTACGAATTTGCAGTAGTAATCTCCCAGTTTTCTTTTACTCTTCTGAATGAAAGTGAGCATTTAATATGGAAGTCTATCATCTTTAATATCAACTGAAGACTTTTAGCAATACTTTATGTAATAGTGTTTCATTAGTCATAGCTTGTTTCAGGACACACGATTTCAGAAAGCATTCAGGACGAACTCACCCACAACTTCCATCATACAGTAATTTAATCCCATAACGGCCCACTCAACCTTGGATCAGCTCTCGTCCAAATAAATAGAGATTTCATGGTAGCATGTGAAGCACATTAAAGAAACATAATACCCCGCTGTCCTGCTGGATTCTTCATCCTGACACTACCTCAGCACTAAAGAGAGACTGCGTACCAAGGCAAATTGCCTTCCAGAGGAAGGAACCGATACAGACACAAGTCTTCAAATAAATCAGCAGTTAGGACCACACTAGACACTGACATTGCCCACTGCTCCCTGAATGCTGTAACACAGGCATGTGCATCACAGTGATTAATGACATAGTTAACACTGTAACGAGTTGTTAGGAAGGATTTAAGTGGCATAATTAGAAGTTAATTAGTTCACTGTAAGGTTCTTTTTCTCCATGGGTCAGTTTCACGTCCGTTTACTTGAGAGCCCCAAGCAGTTAGCCACACTAAAGCGGTAAAAGAGCAAAATGACAAAATAAACCCAGCTGCTGTGCCAGAGTGACCAACCTGAGTATTTGGACATTTTGGCAATTAATGCCTACTAATTTTTTTTTCTCATCTCATATATGGATTTGATGTATACTGTTTAGCCAATAAAATTTTCTTGGGAATTTTGTACACACTATGAAATATAAACTAAGTTTCTGTAAGTCAGAAGTATTTCAAGTAGCTCTTAGACAAACCATATCCATGAGTGTGAAAAAGTTGTGTTGAAGACTAGATTACATTACACATTCCCAGCAAGTCAGTAAAAAACAGCACTTATTTCCATAGTCAACATTATTTAATGTTCTAAAAACAATTTCTTCAGTCTGCCCAATATTTAATGTATCATTTGAGATTTTAAAAACTGCAGCCACTCCTTTATGTAAGCATTAAGGTATGCCTATGTTTCTTTGACTATACAACCTTCTTTACAATATATTTCTTGACTTTTGTGCACATAATAGTATTGCAACCTGCTATTTAGCCTTTGGTGCCTTAGAGTTATTATAACTATTTAACAATATGTACATAATGTAAATACTGCCAAGAGATCACTAAGGCCAAATATTTTCTCTATTCACTTTTTATTGCACTTGCTTTCTATTGCTACTTCAGCCTCTTTTATCCAGCTTTGTAATAGTTCTAACATTGTAGCCAATGTAAATGTTTACTTTCAATAAATCTGAATTTGTTCAACAAGTGTATATGTGGACACTATTTTGAAGACCTGGGGAGGCCCTAATTACTCCTACTGCTAAATCTTGCTTCTAAGGACTGCATATTGGATAGTCTCAACAAACTTTAAAAATGATGTTGCATTTTTGGCTTAAAAGTTATTTTAAAACAAATGGGAAAAGAAAAAGCTCTTACCATTATTCCCCATATAGCTGCAATAGGCGTAAGTGCTTATGAGAACGTTGTTAACCACTTTTAGATTCTGCACCAGTTCAGATTCAGAAGAAACAAGTTTTTTTCTTTTTTTTTCTTTTATTAATTTATTCTTGTTACATCTCAGTGGTTATCCCATCCCTTGTATCCTCCCATTCCTCCCTCCCTCTCATTTTCCCCTTACTCCCCTCCGCTATGACTGTGACTGAGGGGACTTCCTCCCCCTTTATATGCTCGTAGGGTATCAAGTCTCTTCTTGGTAGCCTGCTATCCTTCCTCTGAGTGCCACCAGGTCTCCCCCTCCAGGGGACGTGGTCAAATATGGGGCACCAGAGTTCATGTGAAAGTCAGTCCCCACTCTCCACTCAACTGTGGAGAATGTCCTGTCCATTGGCTAGATCTGTGTAGGGGTTTGAAGTTTATGGCCTGTATTGTCCTTGGCTGGTGCCATAGTTTGAGCGGGACCCCTGGGCTCAAATCTGCCCATCATACTGTTCTTCTTGTAGGTTTCTAGGACCATCTGGATCCTTCTACTTCGCTATTCTCCCATGCTTCTCTCATTTAGAGTCCCAGTAGGATGTCCTCCCCTCTGTCCCAGTTTCCTGGTAAGTGAAGACTTTCATGGGACATGCCCCTTTTGCTAGTATGCAGATATAAGTGAGTATATACCATTTGATTCTTTCTGCTTCTGGGTTAACTCACTCATTATGATCACTTCTTTGTCCACAAATTTTGGGAATTCCTTGTTTTTAATAGCAGAGTAGTATTTCATGGTGTAAATGTACCACAGTTTCTTTATCCATTCTTCTACTGAGGGACGCTGAAGCTACAGACCATGAGACAGACATCATGTTTAGTTACAAGAAGATTTTCGTCCCTGTGCTTCAGAAGCAGGCACAAAAGGAAACATTTTAAAGCATCCCTTTCCATGGACCACCTCATTCACTGAGTAAGATATTAGCCTATAAATAAATATGGCTCTCTAAACAGTAACAGAATGATGAATGCCTGCTTATGCTCATAATAAAAATATCCTTTTGCTTGTAGTTCATTTATAAACAAGAAGCTTTTAAACAGCAAACTTCTGTGTAGTAGAGTTGGTCTTATTACCTCTAGAACCAGTTGATAACCATCCCATGTGCATGTTGGCTATCAGTGTAAGGACACAGAAGGGTTATATTTTATACGATGCTCGTGGGCCTCAATATATTTGTGAAGTTAAAATGGGGTTGGAAATAAATCAAGGGTAGCATAAGCCTAGTGAAGCTGAATGGAAAAGTCAAATACCAGTGTTGTCCAGGAATGAGCAGATTATCTATGTCAAAGCAGTGAGGAAGATAGCCCAAAAGACCCATGAGGTTAGCCGGACACAGTCTCCTGCCCTCCTAAGATCGGGATGTAAACAGCAGGAAGAGGAAAAGTCTGCCTTGGGGAAACAGGTAAAGAAGTAAATGTCTTGGGTGAACCTACCGAAGTCTGGGTGGAGTTAACGTTAAATGTAAAGAATTCTATACTCCAAGTGGTGTTTGGAATTTTTCAATTGTTGTACTGAGTAGAGCGTTGTTATGTAGTCACTTGATGCAACACTTACCCAGTTTTCATGTATAAACTGGTATTCACTCCAGCCTTTGGGCTGCCCAGATTCTTGAGACTTTTGACAAAATCCGAAGTGGCTGAAATCAAGACACCTTTGCCTTTTTGAAGATAATACACATGGTCACTGTCTCAGTTTTCCTTTCCAGATTGTGTTGGACTTTGTTTTGTTTGGTTTGTTTTTGATGATCTCAATAACTTTTGGACCTTTCATTTGCCTCCAACATTTTTTCCCTTTCTCTTCATAGTGGCTGTTCCAGACTGTGGCTAGTCAGTGTCCAGTCACTTCATTTACTTTTACTAGTTTTGGGGTGACCTGCTCTTGTAATGGTCACTGGCAAGTATGGTGGAAAGGCCTTCTCGTTTTTCAAGACTTACACAAATGTTTCAATTTAAAATTCACCAAAAATGGACTGAATTTTTTTTGTTTGTTTTTTCTTTTTCTGTTTTTTTCAAGACAGGGTTTCTCTATATTATCTTGGTCGTCCTGGACTTGCTTTGTAGACCAGGCTATCCTTGAACTCACAGTGATCCACCTGCCTCTGTCTCCCAAGTACTGAATGGTTTTTAACTTCTGCCTCTTTTCCCAAACGTTAGTCCTTTGGTTCAGACAGAGATGACTTGTAACTTATTTAAGAAGACGTGGCATTTTCAAAGACACGAACATATTATCAATAGCTTAACATGTACATATTTTAGTGTCATAAATATTTGTTTATTAGGCAGGACTAATTTTACATGAGCGTTTACAGCTTCAGATAGATGTTCTGATTTCTCCCACCAATGTAGCTGTGAAGTACGTGGGTAGCTGTCCTTGCGCTAACCCTTGTGTTTTATTTTCTTGAGTCTCCCACTAAGCTTTTCCTAATAAACCACTTTTGTTATTTAGAAAAAGGATATGAGGTTGGCAAAGCAGATGATAGTAACGTATGAGTTACAGCGGACTCGTGGGAAGAATGGGTGAAGAGAACTCTGATTGCTCTGTAAGCTCTGTGAGGGAAACGTGGAACACCACTGCGTGAACAAGACTAGATTTTAGTCTAGGGAGCCTGAAAGGCTTTACATCTCAATGTGATTAGCAGTGTGAAAAGGTGTCTGCCCTAGGATGAGTGACAGCTCTAGGATGAGTGGCATCGTGAAAGCAGAGACTTAAAAGCACGTCAGCAGGAGTTCTATTCATAAGTAACTCCATACCGGGGACGAGGAACTCGATGCTGGACAGAGCGCTGAGAGTTGTATGGAAGAGTGGGGGGATGGGAGGACCCAGGAGGGTCAGGAGCTCCACTGGGAGACCATCAAGGTGGGCAGATCTAGACCCAGGGCGTCCTGTGCAAACCAACCAAGGACATTGCATGCAGAGAACCTAGACCCTGTTCAGATGGAGCGGATGGACAGCTCATTCTGCGTGTGGGGTGTGTGTGTGGGGGAGGAGTGGGGGTGACTGCCACTGTCTCTGACATGCACTCTAGTGCCTACGATTTGATCATTGCCCCTTGGCAGGACGGCCTAGCAGGCATACAGAGCAAGCAGATGCAGGGTATCCTGATGAGACCTGATAGGCTATGGCCGGACTGTGAGGGAGGAGGTCCTCCCTGTCAGAGTGAGGGGATAGCAATGAGGATGTAATGTGAATAAGTTCTAATAAGTAAAATTAAAACGAAAGCATGCCTGTGGGAATTATTCATAAAGGGTTTCTGAGGAAGGAAATAAGACACAGAAGGGGATGTTGGAAATCTGCTATAGTAAAGCTGATTGTGCTGAAAGCAGAGAGAAGTGAAAGTTGAGTGCTCAGAAAGGACTAAGAATATATATGACCTGGGGATGATATTTACGGGGTAAGATTCAGTGAATGCTTATTCAGCCATGTGAAGAGGAAAAGGATATGTGTATGTGTGTGTGTGTGTGTGTGTGTGTGTATGTATGTATATATATATATATATATGTATATATACACACACATATATATGTATATATAGCTTTATAAACTGAGATCAATAAAACAACGGTTTAATAAGTATTCTAATGTCCTAGTATGATTTATTTCCTTGGGTTTGTGTGTGTCTGTGTGAATGTGTGTGTGTGAGTGTGTGTGTGTGTGTGTGTATGCTTATATGCCCTGCACTTTCATCTGGGGACACCTTAAAATTGATCAACCAGGATGATGGCATCTTTTTCTTTAAAATCCATTTGGATACAGAATCTATTGTGAATAACTTTGACCTCTTCTGATGACTGCAAAGTGTGTAGTTTTCCCTACCTCCATTGAGCCTCAAAATAATATGGTGAAATACCGCCAAGCAGACATCTCTTTCTGACTGTTCGAGGACACCTGAAGCTAACCGATGCCCCTGCTCTTCACTGCTCTTTTCCTCCTTTGTCCACTCACCAGCGAACCAAGAAATGACGTGACCACCCACGTCTTGACTCGAGTGCGAAGGCAAATCAGCTCCCTATTGTTTTACTCAGTTCTACCATCCAGTCAGTTCTTATACCCTGTTAAGTTCCCTTCTGTGTGTCGACTGTGTACTCAATTATCTTAAGTCTTGTTTGTAACTTCCTTTGTTAGGTTTTATGTGGGTTGTCCAGAAACCCCACTCCAACCCCCCAAACAGTTCTATATGATGGAATCCACTGCTATCTGCCAGGAATAGACTCAGCACATGAGAAATTGGCTTTTTTTGCAGATGTTCCATGAAGTCTCATGTCACTCAGCAGATGAACGGGTTACATAGCACAGTTAGGCCTTGCTGCTATCCCATGGTTCTAGTTAAACAGGCGCGTAGAGCTTTCTAGTCTCTGCTTTTCCTGACACCTAAGCCAGGGTGAACTCCTAAAACCCAAGTCTGATTTTGTCTGCAAACCTTCAGTGTCCCTCACACTATCATTTAAAAACGTCTCGCCAGCTTCCTACCTAAGGCTATTGGAGATGTGACCCCTGCTTCCCTGAAGCCTTCAGCAAAGGGACTCTTGCGTGGTTAGGTTCTCGCACATGCTCTTTCCACCAGCCCCAGTTCTTACCTCCAACTTCTGCTGAGCATGAATGTGGTTTTATTTATCCCAAAATCTTGCTTTGTATTCTAACTAAAAACTAGATAGCGCTCGTAAGTCTCCCAGTGTTGACACAGCTCATCTCTAATGCCTTATCAGTGTGCTTGCTTCTCTCCCCAGCACCCCCAGGCTTAGGTTATTTTTTTTTTACTAATATACAAGATAATCGTTTTCATTATGATATTTTCACATGTATTCTACCTTGCTCATATTCCATCCCTTGTTACATTCTCTTATGTACCCCCACTTCTTATAGTGGTCCCTTCCTTCCCTCTTACCTTCTTAACAGTTCCTCTCTTGTTTTATGATATATAATATAATTATATATAATATATCTATGATTACTATTTATACACACATGTGTGTGTGTATGTATGTGTGTATCTATCTATCTATCTATCTATCTATCTAGCTAGCTAGCTAGCTATCTCCAGGTGCTTTTATTTGTAATTTTAAATTTTAAGTGTATGTGGGCGTTTTACTTGCATATATGTCTGTGAACCTGTGTGCACCAGTTGCCTTTGCAGGCCAGAAGATGTGGTGAGATCCTCTGGGACTGGAATTAAACTTCTGTGCTGCCTTGAGTGTAGTGGGAGTTGAGCCTGGGGCCCTTTGGAAGAACAGTGAGTTTTCTTAAACATTGAGCCACTTCTCCAGCTGTGGAAACAGACTATAGTGCTTTGTCCCTTGGTCATGCATATGCTTTATACAATGACAAATGTCTATCTAACTAAAAAAAAAGTAGTTTCAAAATAAGTGGCAGGATGGAAAGTATTTAGAATATGTATTCTAATTGATATAAAGTATTGTATATATAAATCTAAACAATTTGCTGTTCAGTGAGGCACAACAAGCCAAGGTTATCTGTCATGACCATCCTTACTTTCACGGTTACCTGGCTCTGCAGTTCTGTTAGTGCCCAAACATACAGCTGGAAGCGTCTGTTGACTCTCTGTCATCCTTGAAGAAAATGTTTTCATCTTAACTATAGATAAAAGCAACCTGGACTGAAAGGTCATTTTGAGGATCCAGTAGTGTAAAGTCAAATACTTACACATTTATAGTGCAGTGATAGTAATTTGCATAACGGAAGGGTCATTTCTTTCCTAAATGTATCAAATAATGTGCATCCCTGACATTTAAGAGTTCATTTACAGGTCATTAACTGCTTGACATACAAGAAAAGGGAGATACTTTATACTACTAATCTATCAATAAAAATAAATGAGTAACAGAATTAACACATCTGTAATTGCAAGTCAGTGGGTAATTAAGGGTGCTTCCAAGGGAATTGCTTCCTTATGACAAGCTATAACTTGTAACAAATCTGAATTTTATTACACACACTACTCTGGCATCTAGCTTAATTTTGCAGCTATATAATTGGCAACATTTCCATGTTTTATGTGTTTTCTGGCTGACTTCTTGGTGTCTATTTCTATAGTTGTAAGTCACAGCAAAGTCAATTTTCTACTTCAGTTGTACAACAACCTTAGAGTGATTTCACTTTCTGTAGTTTATTCTTTGAAAACTTTTATTTTAACTTGTTGCCTGGTGCAAATATACCCCTAGTTCAAGAGCGAATTAGTTTGTTCTCAAGTACATGAATACGTCTTGGCTCATATAGCCATGAAAACATCTCTGTTCATGCCCTACATCCCTAACCCTTTCTAGTTCTGGCTGAGTTCCAATTATCACCATTTCCAGGACTCTTTTGTAAAACAAATAAGTAAATATTAAGTTCTGTTCCTAAATGCTATCCTTTATCAATTACAATAATTTCTCTGTGCTAACACTATGCCTCATTGTGTGCATTCACCCTTCACTCTTAGCTATGCCCAGGTTTTCATCATTCTTAAATCTAGCAATTACTATCTCAATTTTAACTTTCCCTCAACTTCTTTCATTTCCTTATTAGTTCTTTGAGAATTTTACACTATTTTGATCACATTCAACCCTCCCCAACTCTTCCAGCCCCTTGTCAGCCCACCCAACTTTGTTCTCTGGTATAAGCATGTACACGTAAACAAACATGTACACATATGGACACATGTATGTGTATACACCACACACACACACACACACACACACACACACACACACACACACACACACCACCACCACCACCACCACCACCACCACCACCACTGCCACCTCCACGGCCGCCACCACCTCCACCACCTTCAAGATCAGTTTGTGCTACCCAAATATTGTTGGATGTGTGATTGATTATCCTCTTCTCTTGGAGTATGGTCAACTTATCTCTTAGAAAAACTGTCTCTACCTCTCCCAATGGCTGCTCAGTCCCTTCTTCAGACCTGTTGCTTTTTAACTTTTTTTTTTTTAACATCTCAAAGTTTTACCATGGTTCCTTCTATATCTACTCTAACAGGTATTGACTTGAAAATCTCTCTCTCTCTCTCTCTCTCTCTCTCTCTCTCTCTCTCTCTCTCTCTCTCTCTCTCGTGTGTGTGTGTGTGTGTGTGTGTGTGTGTGTGTGTGTGTGTGTGCCTGCCTGAGTGCGTGTATGCAATCCACATGCCTGCTTGGTGCCCCACCAGTTCCAGAAGTTGCTGAGTATCCTGGAACTGTAGTTATGGATGGTTGGGGGCCACCCTGTGGGTGCTGGGAAACAAACCACACTCAGGTCCTCTACATGAGAAACTTGTGTTCTAAACCAGAGAAACATCTTTCCAGCCCTGACATTAACTTGACCATTTCTTAAGGACCCTATCTCATTCCTACCTAGTGATAGAACCAGATTTGTTTGTTTCTTCTACTGGGTTGAAAGCTCTTCCGAGTAAGAAGTTGTGTATGTTTTTATTTCTTGGTGACTTCCACCCCTGAAAGTAGCAGCAAATCCTTTCAAATAAAGAGAAACAAATGTTGTTTGAAAGCACTGTGGGCAAAATAATGGCGGTGATAATGACGCTGATGTATGGTTTGGTTACTTTCTTTTCTTTCTTCTTCCTGTGCAGTACTGAGAATGAAACAGACCTAATGAATGCCAGAGCTCAGCCACATGCCGGGTGCTTCGGGCATCCCTCTGCAGTGATTTCTTCCCTTCTACTCTAAGAGTAGTAAATTATAAAAACCAGACTAATGCATCGCTACCCTGTTTGTGGGTTCAGAGAAATAGCTGCCTCTCTTGCAGCCAACAACAGAAAAACATTCTCCCCACTCTATATTGAACCCCAACCTCATCCTTCTTCTTCTTCTTCTTTGCTATTTCACGTTGAGTATACGTACACCTGTCTGATTGCCCGTCACATCTTGTTTCCTACATGAAAACCTGGGCAGCACTGAGAGGATTAGCATTCTTGTTAGCTGCAGAGTGAAATACACCAAGCTTGGTGATTGCTTTTCCTTACAACTCTGCAGCCTTGAGTCTGTGTCATGAGTCTTTCTCACGCTCAGGAGGCACAGACTTCCTGCTGCTGTTATGGAATTCTCGAGAGCTTCCCAAGACAAGTTTATTTCCACAGTAGATGATGCTGTTTCATGCCTTTGGGTATCCCAAGGCTACTTCCTGCCCCTCCCCCCCCAGATAAGGAGAGAGAGAGAGAGAGAGAGAGAGAGAGAGAGAGAGAGAGAGAGAGAGAGAGATATTGAGAGAGAGAGAGAGAGAGAGATATTGAGAGAGAGAGAGAGAGATTGAGAGAGAGAGAGAGATATTGAGAGAGAGAGAGATTGAGAGAGAGAGAGAGAGAGAGAGAGAGAGAGAGAGAGAGGTTCTTGAGAGATCGTAGGATCCAGAGGAACAGGGTGTTTGCTGTGAGACTTTGTCTCCTGTGAAAGGACCCCAGTCAAGATGGTCTTCAGGGGACTAGGGAAGCAAAGCCGCTGTGGGGTCATGTAGGATCCCTCTACAAGTAGCAAGAGGACCAAGAGGGATTAGCTCCTCAGGCCCCTAACAAAGACGCCACCAGTGACTCAGCTGCACCCTACTTCTCATTCTCAAACCATTTTTACTTTGAATTTTAAATTCAATAACTTGCTTGATTTTCTGCATAATTCTATGTTCCAATAATCTGGTCATTTGGAGAACAAGTGCACATTTGCCCTCCATTTCTCATTCTGTTCATAATCTATATAACATTATTTGTTGGGTGAAGCATGATTGTTAGCATGCTTTCACCCATAGCCCACTTCCACAGTTACATTTCAAGAACATGTCTTGACCTATTGCTACATGCAGAACTCTGGTAGGTAACAAAGCGAAGGGTTGCTCCGCACTGGGTTGTGACCCCGTTGACAAGGTTCTATCATCTAAGAGTTGCGTACAAAAGGAAAGCAAGATGAGCAGAGTTTAGGAAGACTGATAACCAGCAGCCTGCTCCTTACGACCACTGACAGCCCTCACACCAGCGGAGAGATCAAAGTGAAATATTTAAAGGCAGTGACAGCAAGTGACATCTAATAAAACTGGGAAAGACCCAACATTAAATATTAAGTTCAGACTATAAGATCTTATTCACTTTACAACTGGAACAAGTGTTCATTTTATCAAAGAAAACTTGTGATATATTTATTAGTTTTCAACAAAGTGCAGCTTCAAGAACAATGCGTATACTATGCACTAGGCTCTCTAATTATCATGCTGTGTCCTCTGTCTTCACAGGATTTCTAGACCCTGTGAGACATGCCAGCTGCCACCAGTCCAGCAGCATCTCCCCCTCCCAACGCCATGAATTCAGCCACTTCTCTCTTTTTGCTCATGTCCAATCAACACCGCAACAGCCCTTTGCTCTTATGTAGCACTCAAGTTTTTATTGCTCAGAAGGGCTTCCTTGATCTTTGTCCTTCGTCTTTTAATCTCTCTTCCTGTCTCCTGAGGACCCACGCTGGGTTCAGCCTCCTGTCGGGTCCTCTACAAGCTTTTTCTGGCACTGGTAGCAGCTCTTTGAAAAAGGGTTTTGTTTCCCTCCCCCTTAATACTCTGTTAAAAATGCTAGGATGGGTAGACCTGTCCCACGAATGTCTCAAGTGATTCCAGGCTCACTTAAGTTAACAGTCAAGGTTAACCATCATATATAGCACCAAAAACAAATTATAAAGAAATAATGATTTAAGAATATAGCATCAGATATAAGTTATAAGGAAACGTTGATTTAAGAAAACATAAATTTTAAGTCAAATGCTATAATCAAGAAAATTACTGCCAGCCATGCAGACTAGTAAGCAAATTAACTTCTAGAAGCTGATGGTTTTTAAGCAAGGATACCATTGAGTGTAACGAAGTACCAATTAATATGCACTGTATGGTTTATTTGATAAAGTTTAATATAGATGAAATTAATTTATATTAGTAGATTTCAGCAGAACAGTTATTATTGCAGAAAGTGCAATTACGGAAAAATGTCAAAGGAGCATCTCAGAATGAGGAGACATTGTTTTATCTTTTCTTGGTTTTTATGAACTAATTAATTAATTTGTTTTACATCCTGATTGCAGCTTCCCTTCCCTCCTCTTCTCCCAGTTCCTCTGTCTTGCCTACCCTCCTCCTATGCTCTCTCCTCAGACAAAAGGAGACCGCCCATGGATATGAACCCACTTTGGCATATCAGGTTTGAGTAGGACTTGGTGCATCTTCTTTTGAGGCTAGCCAAGGCCATCGAGTTTGGGGAAAGGGATCTAAAGACAGGCAACCGAGTCAGAGTCGGCCCTGCTTTTACTGTTAGAGGTTCCACATGAGGGCGAAGCTGCACATCAGCTATAAGTGTGTAAGAGGCTAGAACCATCCCATAGATGCTCTCTTGTTGCTGGTTCAGTCTCTGTGAGACCCTATGAACTTGAGTCAGCTGATTCTGTAGGTTTCCTTCTGGTGTCCTCGACCTCCCAGGCTCTTTCAATCCTTCCTCCTACTTTCCCACAAGATTCCCCAAGCTCAGCAATATCCCTCCTGTATACATACAAATGGAACAAAAAGAAATCAGGAAAACAACACCCTTCACAATAGCCACAAAAACCATAAAGTATCTTGGTATAACTTTAACCAAGCAAGTGAAAGACTTATATGAAAAAACTTCAAATCTCTGAAGAAAGAAATTGAACAAGATATCAGAAGATGGAAAGATACTTCATGCTCATGAATGGGTAGGATTAACATAGTAATCCTACCAAAAGTGTCTACCAAAAATATCTGCCATCTTACCAAAAGCAATCTACAGACTCAGTGAAATTCCCATGAAAATACCAACATAATTATTTCCAAGTTTTGAAAGAACAATTTTCAACTTCATATGGAAAAACAAAACAAAACTAAAAAACCAAGACTAGTTAGTTAAGACAATTCTGTACAATAAAAGTTCTTCTGGAGGAATCTCCATCCCTGATTTTAAGCTGTACTTTAGAGCAACATGAATAAAAACTGCATGGTACTGGCATAGAAATAGACTGGTGGATCATTTGAATCAAATTAAAGATCCCAAAATAAAGCTGTTCACCTATGGAAACTTAATTTTTGACAAAGAAGCCAAATCTATACAATGGAAAAAAGAAAGTGTATTCAAAAAATGGTGCTGGTCTAACAGGATATTTACGTGTAGAAAAATGCAAATAGACCCTGCAAAACTAAAGTTCAAGTGGATCAAGGACTTTAATGTATAACCAGAAAAGTGGGAAAGAGCCTTGAACTCATTGGCACAGGAGACAAGTTCCTGAACAGCTCAGGCTCTAAGATCAATACTTAATAAATGGGACCTCATGAAACTGAGAAGCTTCTGTAAAGCAAAAGACAATGTTAATAAAAGAAAACTACAGCCTACAGATTGGGAAAATATCTTCACCAACCCTACATCTGACAGAAGACTAATATCCAACATATATAAAGAACTCAAGAAATTAAATACCAACAAACCAAATAATCCAATTTAAAATGTAGTACAGAGTTAAATAGAGAATTCTCAACAGAGGAATCTCAAATGGCAGAGAAGCACTTATAGAAATGTTCAATATCCTTAGTCATCAGGGAAATGCAAATCAAATGACTGTGATTCCATTTTATATCTATCAGAATGAATAAGATAAAAACCCCATTTGACAGCACATACTGGCAAGGATATGATCAAAGGGGAACACTCCTCCATTGCAGGTGGAATGCAAACTTGTACAACCACTTTGGAAATCAGTCTGGCACTTTCTCAGAAAATTGGAAACAGCTCTACCTCAAGACTCAGCCATAATGCTCCTGGGAATATACCTAAAAGGTGCTCTACCGTACAACAAGGACATTTGCTCAGCTATGTTCATAGTTATTCAGAACAGCCAGAAACTAGAAAAAAAGCAAGATGTTTCTCATCCGAAGAATGGATAAAGAAACTATGATACATCTACACAATGGAATACTATTCAGCTTTTAAACACAAGAAAGTCATGAAAATTTCAGGCAAATGGATGGAACTAGAAAATATTATCCTGAGTGAGGTAACCCAAACCCAGAAGGTCAGGCATGGTGGATATTAGCCATATAATACAGGATAATCATACTGAAATCCACAGACCTATAGAATTTAAGTAACAAGGAGGACCCTGGGGAGGATGCTTAATTCTCATTCAGAAGGGCAAACAGAATATACATTGTACGTGGTTGAAGAGAAGGAACAGCATGGTAGCCTATCATAGATGTCCTCTGAAAGACTCAGAAGCTGAGTCTCAGCTAAACTTTGGACAAAGCATAAGGAGTCTTACGGAAAAGTTGGAGGAGGAGTAGAAAGGCCTGTAGGGGCCAAAAAATCTGGACCCATGGTGTCCTGCCAGAGACTGGCACACCAAATATGGACCATGCATGGAGAGGACCTAGGACCCCTGCTCAGATGTAGCCAATAGGCAGCTCAGCCTCCATTTGGGTCCTCTAGAAGAGTAGCTATCTCTGACATGAACTCTGCTCCCTGCTTTTTGATCACTTCCTCCTGGTAGGTTGACTTACTAGGCCACAGAGGAAGAGTATGTATGCAGCCCTGCATAGACTTGATAGGCTGGGGTCAGTTGGTAGGGAAGGAGGGCATGTCCTCTCTGAGGACTAGGGGAGGGGCATAGGAAGGAAGGGGAGGGAGGGGGAGTGGGAACAGAAAGAGATGAGGGAGGGAGACTACAATCAAAATGTAAAGTGAAGAAATTCTAAAAAGTAAAGTTGCTATGAACAAAGCTGAGCAAATGTCCTTTGTGGTATGGTGGAGCATCTTTTGGGTGTATACCCAGAAGTGGTATAGCTGGGTCTTAAGATAGGGCTATTCTCAATAGTTGGAGAAACCACCTAATTGATTTCCAAAGTGCTTATACAAGTTTGCACTCCCACCAGCAATAGAGGAGAGTTCCCCTTGCTGTTTGTTATACGCTTGCTCTATATTGCTTTTATTGTATTTAGTTATGTGCCTAGTATCCCTGATCTTTCTAAGACGTTTATGAAGAATGAGTGTTGGATTTTGTCAAAGGTCTTTTCAGCATCTAATGAAATGATCATGTGGGTTTTTTCTTTCAATGTGTTTATATGGTAGATTACATTGATGGATTTTCATATGTCAAAACACCCCTACATCCCTGGGATGAAGCCTACTTGATCATGGTGACTGAAAAATTTTAATGTATTCTTGGATTCAGTTTGCTAATGTTTTATTGAATATTTTTGTATCACTGGTCACAATTTTTTAGTGTTATAATTTAAAAATTTTAGTAACATGCAATGTATACATTATAAAAACTCTTGAGCATAGACACATATATGCTATACATTACAAATTATATATATACATGTACATATATATCAAAATACTTTTAAAATGAATCAATATCATTTACCAAAAATATTTCATAAATATATTTCTTGGCACCTTGCCAGTAAAAGAATTAAAAGATAAAAATATGCTAGGATAAAAAGATGCATTTACAGTTTACCTTCCTATAAAATTTAGCATATAGTAAGTGCTCAACAGTTAATTACTAAATAGGTAAATTGAATTAATCAGGTTATCAGTAACAAGTTAATGAGAAAGTTTAGGTTTAAGAAAGATGAGTCAGTCAGCCAAAACTCAAAACAAAAGAAAACAAAAGACATAAAACAAAACAAAAGCAAACCACATGTTGAAGACAGTGACAGCTATCTGTATCTCCTATGCCCTTGTAGCATTTGAACTGACTTCTTTACAAAATAATTTCACTAATCTACTTATTTATAATGCCTCTTTGGGACTTGTAAGGCAAAAAAAATCTCAAAGTTCCTTGTGTGTCATGTGCCTTGGAGTCATACTTGCTACATACCTGTTCTCTCCTAAATAAGCTAGTCACACGCCATGGACATGAATGAGGGAAAGCATTATTAGAGTAGAGCCTGTAAGTGTCTGATGTCCATTGGGAATTAATCATGTGCTATGCAGAAAAATTCCAGTGAGTCCTTATAAAAACGCATCCATGCCTCAACAGGGATGGTTAGGATACGGGCACGTGGAGGGAGGAAGGGATTCATTTAGGGAACAAGGATTGCGGGGCACCGCTCAGGAGAGCGGAAATGCTGAGAGGTTCTCTGCTACTTCATTGTCTTCTGGTGCCTGGGCTTTCATCTTAGCTTATACTCTCTCTCCCTCTCTCTCTCTCTCTCTCTCCCTCTCTCTCTCTCTCTCTCTCTCTCTCTCTCTCTCTCTCTCTCTCTCTCTCTCCTTATTCCTGAATGGCTGTATGCCAGGTACATTGATTGAAATCAGGTTGGTCACTTTGTAATAGACTATAGTAAGCAACTAAAGGCATTATACTACATCTGAAAATAGCTCACAAAAGAATCAAGTCACTACCATGGCCCAGACACTAAAGATGGCATCGAGTGGCTTCAGAGAGCGGATATCTCAGTCACGCTCCAGCAGTGTGGAGTCTCTGTAGCAGCTGTGATCATATGATGGGGGAGGAGGCCCCCTTCTGTCACAGGGAGGGAAACAGGGTGAAAGAGGAAGAGAAGGGGTGTATATGATATAAGTGAGGGGATTACAATTGAGATGTAATCCGAATAAATTATTTTTTAAAGAAAGAATGATAGACATGTTGACTGCAGCATGCATGGGACATTTCTCTAACTATTTCATAAAAAGTCAAATAACGTTTTTGGTTGATTCCATTATTTTTTATAGTCTACTTATTAGAAAACCAAGGTTGAGAAGTTACAGAACCCTGCCTGAAGTCACAAACTCAATGAGGTGTAGGTTCCCTTCTGTCCAATTCAAGTTCATACATTTAACTGCTCTGTGATTATTTTTTTTTGTCTGTCTCCCTCATCTTCAGCTCAGTAAAGTTCAAATGCCCAAGATAAGATAGTTTGTACGTAGCTCTCAGAGAATGACAAAGGGAAAGACCTTGTCCGGGGAGAAAGTCACAGGAATGAGGGAAACAGCTGCTGATAAACATGCTGCTCACACCTCTGGAGCATTGCCAACAAGTTCATCAGGACCTTGCAAGTGTCTTCCGGAAGAGCTTGAGATCCGTTCTCTGGGCACCATCTGCAAGAAGGAACTGGAGGCTTGTCACCTTTGAAATGCGACAGAACAAAACCTGGAAGCTGGCGTAGTTCATGTCACCTGGGATATGGTGACACTGGTCGTACTCAGGACTAACAGATGGATTAAGGGCCAAAGCAAAGTGCCAGTGAAAATACAGTGCATTCAGAGAGCTCGGGTACCCATGGGTGATGGGAAGATCACACTGTTTGGTATCTGCTCTATGCCCCACTCCACAGCATTCCCAAGGAAGCAGTTTGTCAGGTGCAGAGAGAACCGGTAGATGATAAAGGTGAGTTATCACGTGTGCCTGTCTTCTTTTATCAAATAAGTCACCATATAAGACTTAGGAGTACAGATGAATACCAGAATGAAATGCTCGTAGTGTTCATGCACTCTCCTGGTCCTGTCAACTTTGTTTTGGTTCCCTTCTCACCCTTTTAATGCTCTGCTGTGTCATTGGGGCAAAGGACCCGGTGCACCATTTCACCTGTGTTTTCATTAGCCAGCTTCCCAATGGACTTAAAATGGTTGAAGGCACTAATTTCTGATTGAAGGCACAAAAAAAGAAGATATTTCTATGGTGTCACTGTGTCCCACGTGATGGAAATGACCTTTGACACTTGCCAGGGGCTGTTCTGCTGTTCTCTCTAGGGGACATCCTCTCCCACTACGCCATCTTGCAGGCTCAGGGTTCAACATTTGGAGAACATAACAGGAAGCTTGCCTTCTGCGTTCTGTTTCTCTGTGGAGCTGTAGAATATGAGGTGCTTCTTCTCAGTGGCTCCATCATGGCCGCTGTTTCTAAAGGGTGAACCTGGCTGTTGAGTTCCCGCTCCAGCCTTACCTCTCTCAGGAAGAGAGCAGTCTCCTGAAATCATTAGTTTCTAGGCTGACTCCCTGTGTCTAATGTGGATTATAATCTTGTCCGTCTTCAACCTGTCACCGTGAGGATACTCTTTGCTGTAAATACTCAATGGTTTAACCTTCCTTTTCCTCCCTCCTTCCTTCCCTCCCCTCCCTAATCTCATTCCTCTCTTCCTCCGCTTCTTTCTTTTCCTTCCTTTTTTGCTTTCCTTCATTGGTCTGTTTGTTTTGAAATGGAGGTTCAGGCAGCATCTCACTTTATAGCCCTGGCTAACCCAAGACTTAGTCTGCAAACCAGGCTGGCCCTGAACTTTGAATAATCCGTCTGCCTCTACCTCCTGGGTGCTGGGATCAGAAACACTGCACTGCTGTATCCTGCTGTGGTTTTTAATTTAGACCTTGGTTACTATAACCACTCCATCTCTTCTGTCTAGAACAGAGACTATCACATATTTCTTTGTGAACCTGTTAGAGATATTAAATTAATAAATGAGAAAACCGTAGAAATGAATGTGTAGATTGTCGTAATCAATATATTAAAACCAAAAGGTAGAAATCTACTGTTGAGACACTGATATAAGGGCCAAAAAGGAGGAATGGGCCAGGAAGGACCAAGTGAGGTGGGGTGCGGGAAGGTAGGGTAGAGGAGGAGGTATGGGGAGGAAGAGATAACTAACAATAAAGACACTGGTTTTCTTGATTTTGTTGTTGTTGTTGTTGGATTTTATATGGCCAATATCCCTGTGTTGCCCAGAATGGCTCTGAGCTCCGGAACTAAGACAGTCTGCCACTGAGAGTCTTTCTTTCCACGTATTTCAGACTACAGGTGCACGTCGATTGCTCCACGTACTTTTGAGGCCTTTGGTTTCATTTTTCAGAGACATGGCCATACAGGGGCGTGGTGAGGCTTTCTGGGTTATGTTCATCTTGAGAGCGAGTCTCACTGGGTATCTCAGATTGGCTTTGAACTCACGACCTCCCTCTCTGGTGTACTGAGATGGCGAGTGTGCAGTACCCACCATGTCTTGTTTCTTGGATGAATTTCTTTGTGATTACTTGGTTTGGATTTGTTTCATCCAGACCTATAATTTATGTTTTGTGCCAAATCTGAAAAAAAAAATCTTTCTTCATCAAGTATTGAGGTAATTTTCGAGGCCTGTCCTCATCTCTCATCAGAGATCCCACGATGCTAATGAAGTGTCTTCTGCCGTAGAGTCAGACTTTTTCTTGCCAGGTTGGAACGGGTCTTCGGGATCACTGACTGCTCTTCCATTCTGTGATTGAGATGCCTATTTCAGCCCTTCCTGTCCAAATATGAGCCAAACATTTGTCCAGATTTATTTAGATCTTTGGTGGCAACATTTTTTTTTCACTTCTCACTGCTTCATCTATTTAACATTGGTTCTCACCTATGATTTTTGAGGGAGGGGTTCTTTTTTGTTTTTATTTTTGTTTGTTTGTCTGTCTATGATTTTTAGGGAAAGGATTCTTGGCAGTGGTCAAAACCTGAAAGTGTACGTGAGGATCCTCGGTGCTTTTCAAATTGTTGACGCAGTCAGTAGACAGTGCATTCTCCTCTTACCACATGAGTCAGTGGTACCCATCCTTCCTGAGGGGGCGCCTGCATTTTCTTCTCAGTTCTAGTTGAGGGTGGAGGCAAAGAAGCATAAATGAGCTTTCGGCATACTCTTCAACACCCCAAGGGCGAAGCTGAAAAACCTCATTTTCATGGAGAGCCCTGGAGTTGGAGTGTCAAAGAATGTTAGTTGAGGCATCATGCCAAGTCTCCCATCACTCAACAAACCTTCCAAGGTCAGAAATGCAAGTTGGCTCCGTTGAAATATTAATGAAGAGATTTACTTACATCATCTTGATTCAGACTTCAGGCAAAATTTGAAAGACAAAAGAAGGGGGGGTGTTGTGGTGCTTTTAATTTATCCCTCCCCCAAGGAATAGTCTTTCCTAGGTACTGGAGTGCTGGTCCAAAGTCATTCTTTCCACTTGTTTGGAGATGAAGGGTCTCTATGATCATTCTCCTGATATACATGGGCTGGAGCAGTGCTGCCATCTTTGGACACCTGGCAGCAGTTCTTGGCAGTTGATGTCACACAGAACAGTCCTTGCAAGCCCCCAACCCCTGCGTTTCCTCTCCTCAGTGTTCTAAAGCTTCGAAACCAGAAAACAACTTGTTTTCTCTGCTTAATTCTTAAGTAAGTGAAGAAAGAACTTGTTTTACTAATCAACCGTGTAAGAAATGGGAGCATAACATTGAAAATTGCAAGGTAAGAAGATTTTGAGTTCGAGGTCAGTCTGTGTTAAGAGTCTATATAAAAAAAAAAAAACCAACAACAAAAATAAAATAAAACAAAAAGCCAAGACCACAGAATAGAATCTCATTGTCAAAGTGAAATAATTATAAATAATTACACAGAACCAAGTGGAAAATCTAATGCATTCACTATCAGGAAAAAAATGATATTAAGTGCTTTCAACATGTTTTTTAGCCGTCGTATTTCTAAAATTTCTATAATGATGCAAATTTAGGACATTTCTGAAAATCATGTTTTGTAGTATTTATGAATGAGAGACAAGAACTGCATTAAAGAAGAAGTTACCTGATATTCTTTGTTTTTGGTTCCCTAGAGTTATAGACACACTGATTTTCAAGTAGGGCTCACATTCGGTATTTCTAACGCAATAAAATGCTGTTTATTGAAAGTTGCCTTGTCATTGCCTACATGTTTATTGCTCTACAACCCAACAGTGGATTAAAAGAAATAAGTCAAATACTGCAGCGCTTTATAACTATCCGTTCTTTATAAGCAAGCTCCAGAGAGAAGATGGCACAAGATAAAAGTGCTCTGCAGCCTGTTGCTGCTCTCTGCGCTGGAGAGGGATGTGAAAACCCAATGAAACCAGAAAGCACTGGCAGTTTCCTTGTGGTGCACTTTTCATAGAGGTTTTCTGCCAGAAACTCAGAAGGCGGAGCGTACGTAGTGCCAGCTATCACCATCAGCCACGCCAAGAATTTGTTGAGATGAAAACCCTCAGAAGCACTGCATCCTCTACAAGATGGATTTGGGTCCAGACAGAGTGCCAATCTCTGGCCATATGTGCATAACTCTAGGGCAAGTGAATTTTATGCTTCATAAGAGAAACAACGGAGCCCAGTGACTATTGGTAAATTGGGAACAGATGCCTAATAGCTGCAAGAGAGAAATGAGAAACTTTCTAAGTAATGGATGGAAGTAAAGGAGAACACAGGGGCTGTCCCAAACACATACTGCACACAGACACAAACACACACACGCAGAGACACAAAGACACACATGGGGGGGGCAGTGTTCCCAAGGCAGAATAGTCACTGAGACCGAAAAATAACGTTTGTCACAGAAGTGAGCAGTGCTCTAGAACCATGGGAGAGCTAAACAAAGTCTAAAGCGAAGCAGTGTTTTCCAGACACAGCGAGGCGGTTGCATGTGTGAACTCACAACAGCTGTGACAACATACAGTAGATCTTTACTACTCCAACCAGACAAAGGTCCCAGCGGAGGGGGAGGTGGTCCCACCCCTCGATAAGAAGCTGCTGGTAGTTAACAGATGTGGGGGGAGGGGAAGTTAGTTTTCTTTAAGGATGTAGTCCCTGATAAATTCAGCATTTTCCTGTGGGTGTGGCCACACAGCCAAGAGTATATACCTAGAACTAGAGCTAATGGGTGAGTGTGTAATGGCAGTAGATATGAGTGTGTAAGGGTGAGGGTGTAATGGCAGTAGATATGAGTGTGTAAGGGTGAGGGTGTAATGGCAGTAGATATGGGGGGGGCGGGACTTAGGAGAACGGGGTGAACATGCTAAAAATACAGTATGTAGAAAACCTTTAAAATTATTTATATGTGTTATATGTTTACACACACACACACATGTAATCAAAGTGTATGTGAGAGAGACAGCCAACAGGCTCCAAGCATGCCCACACACATTTCTGGGTAGAAAATATTCATGAATTCTGGCATTTTCCGTAGCCTGTTGAAGTCCTTGTATGTATATAATGAAGAGAATCTTATATATGAGGAAACCTATTTATTCAATGTTTATCCAACAAAGAGCATATATATATATATTTTTTAAGTCACTTGTAGATATTGGTGGCAAACAATCACATCACTAAATTGCTGTACACAGGACAGTGAATCTAGAAGAAAAGCGAAGAGAGATGTCACGTTGACACACTGTGCCATGGCCTGGCTCATATCACTGCTGCCTTCACATGTATCAGGCAAGGAGGCCCAGGGACATTCCTACCACGACATTAGCAGGGCCTTGCAGAATCTGTTCTCCACTTCCCAACAGGAGGCTGTGTTTAATGTGTTTATGTTCACATTTCCTCAGCTGCCCAAATGCCACTCAGAAAGGCCACTCTGGTACCTCTGCTCCAGTCTCTACTCCAGAGGGGCACGGCCTTCTGGTCCTAATCAGTAGGCACCAATGACAGAGTATAGCAAATTCTCACCTCTGTGTTGATTCAGGTTTCACTGAGGTCACCTTAGCTGCATGCTGGTCTTACCTTCTCACGGTCCCCAATGGATACTTGATGTGGCCAAGCAGGTCCTTCTATTAAAATCATGCACACCTTTTTTTTCTAGTAAAGCTACACTATGTATTTTCAGTTTTGAAAAAAATTATAAGAAAAGGGCAATGTAAATTTTCTAGACAGTATTTCTCAAGGAAACATTTACTGGCTACTTATTCCCATGGTTGTTTCAGGGATTTTTCCATAGTATAGTAATCCCTAAATGCCAGAGGTATTCTGGTCTGTGTCACAAATCACCTGCCACTTCCTTCTTTGGGAACATTCTAAAATGCATGCAATCACTTTATTCCACAGTTGGTGTCTCTGTCATATTCAGCAAATGCTGTCTCTGTTACAGGAGTATTGGAATTCACAGAATAAATATTGGAGGCTTGAAGCTCCAAACACAGTTAGAGGTACCTCTCTTACAACTTTTGTTGAACTCCAAAACAATTTGTATTTCTACCAGCTTATTTTTTTTTACACAGAAAGATAGAAGCAAAAGAAAGTTGCATTTCTTCCAGTCTTCCTTCCTTCCTTCCTTTTTACTTTTGATAGTAATATTCCTTCTAAGAAAAATAACTTATAATTATGTAAAATATAATGTTTTCAGTACATTGAAAAGGCAAAGCTGGCAAATATAGGTGGTTTTGTTGTTTGTTTTGCTTTGTTTTCTATTCTTGAGACAGTGTCCCACATGCCCCAGGCTGGTCTCAAACTCTCTGTGGAGATGAGCTCGTCTTGAGCTCCAAATCCTTCTGCCTCTATCTCTCACATGCTGGTCTTACAGGAATGCCATCAGGCCCTGCTTATGTGTGGTTTTATAAAACAAGTTTGATTTTCTTCTTTTTTAAAAAATACATTTTATTAATTTATACATATTACATCTCAATTGTTATCCCATCCCTTGTACCCTCCCATTCCTCCCTCCCTCCCATTTTCCCCTTACTACTATGACTATGACTGAGGGGGACCTCCTCTCCCTGTATATGCTCATAGGGTATCAAGTCTCTTCTTGGTAGCCTGCTATCCTTCCTCTGAGTGCCACCAGGTCTCCTCATCTAGGGGACATGGTCAAATATGGGGCACCAGAGTTTGTGTGAAAGTCAGACCCCACTCTCTACTCAACTGTGGAGAATGCCCTGTCCATTGGCTAGATCTGGGTAGGGATTCAAAGTTTACTGCACATATTGTCCTTGGCTGGTGCCATAGTTTGATCAGGACCCCTGGGCCCAGATCCGCCCATCATAATATTCTTCTTGTAGGTTTCTAGGACCCTCTGGATCCTTCTATTTTCCCATTCTCCCATGCTTCTCTCACCTAGAGTCCCAATAGGATGTCCTCCCCTCTGACCCACTTTCCTGGTTAAGTGAAGACTTTCATGGGACATATCCCTTGGTCTAGTGTCCAGATATAAGTGAATATATACCATTTGACTCTTTCTGCTGCTGGGTGAACTAACTCATTATGATAATTTCTGGTTCAATCCATTTGTGCACAAATTTCGGGAACTCCTTGTTTTTAATAGCTGAGTAGTATTCCATAGTGTAAATGTACCACAGTTTCTTAGTCCATTCTTCTACTGAGGGATACTTAGGCTGATTCCATGTTCTGGCTATTATGAATAAGGCTGCTATGAACATGGTTGAGGAAATGTAATGGAAGTTGACTTTCTAAGAGTCTTATGCTCTTACCATTCTCTGTTTGCTCATAAAAGGCCACATGGGGACTGACTTTCACACAAACTCTGGTGCCCCATATTTGGCCATGTCCCATTGATGGGGAGGCCCAATGGCACTCAGAGGAAGGATAGCAGACTACCAAGAAGAAACTTGATACCATAGCATCATATTCAAGGGGAGGAGGTCCCCCCTAAGTCACAGTCATAGGGAAGGGGAATGGGGTGAAAGCAGGAGGGAGGGAGGAATGGGAGAAAGCATGGGATTGGATAGCAATTGAGATGTAATATAAATGATTTTAATTTTCAATTTAAAAAACACAAAATTATTAAAAAAAAAGAAATATGGAAGTTGACTTTCTAAGAGTTTTATGCTCTTACCACTCTCCGTTTGCCCATAAAAGTCCACATCTTCAGATTTTAAAATGCACTCTGACTTTCTCCTATACTGAGTGAGACTGTGACCCACAAGTGGGACTTTCACACAGAACAACAAATCGAAGCTCTTATGGATGGGCTCAGTGCTCTAAGACTGAGTCTCAATGCCTTCTGCTTCTGTAGGAATCTCCTCAGAATGTCTCCTGGACACAAGGCTATGTACATCATCAATGACTTGGGTACGGGAACCATGCAATGACACATTAAGAGAATGCTGACAAGTGGATGGGCTCAATGTGCAGCCCATTCTGAAAGGAGTAAGACCAGAGGTAGAAAGTGTCTTCTGTTTAGAGTATTCTGACAGGAAAAGGTGTCAGTCATTCTGAAGATGACTCTTGAGTACTGCCTGTACTCAAGGAATGTATTTTAGCAAACAACAAAGCTGGTAAGGCGTTTAGTCCTTTACTAATCTAAAGAGGTGTCTATAGTGCTGACTGGGGTCATGTTGGTCTCCCAGAACCCATGCCTGTCACCTCCATGTTTGTGTTTCTTCTCTTGAACTTGCCCATAAACTGTTAGCAATAAACTATCTGCTACCTCATTTACAACTACTTAATATTTGTATTTACTCATTACCTTCTTTACACAGAGTATATGTGTAAAATCTAAATAAAGTCTAAAATCAAATGGGTCAAATTTTTTTCCCTTTTCAATGTCAGTGAACTTAAAAATGCTGGGGTTTTTTGTTTGTTTGTTGTTTGGTTGGTTGGTTTTGGTTTGGTTTTTGGTTTTTGGTTTTTCAAGACAGGGTTTCTCTGTGTAGCTTTGGCTGTCCTGGACTTACTCTGTAGACCAGGCTGGCCTTGAACTCACAGTGATCCACCTGCCTCTGCCTCCTGAGTGCTGGGATTAGAGGCGTGCGCCACCACACCAGGCTAAATGCTGGGTTCTATACAAGGTTTCGTTGTTGTCATCTTTCATTTATACTCTATGCATGTGCATTTGTGTGTGTGTGTGTAAGCTGTGTGTAAGTCCATATGTGTGCATATGTGTTTGAAGGCCAGAGGAAAATCTCAGGGGTAATTCTTGTGTTGCCGTTTGTTTTATTTCATTTCATTTATGTAATTTTGATGCAGACTCTCTCTGTATAGTTCTGGCTGACCTGAAATTCACTCTGTAGACCAGGCTGGCTTCAGGCTCCCAGGGAGACTTCTGCTTCCTCTTCCTAAATGCTGGAAAGAAAGGTGGGAGCCACCAATCTGTCTTGGTTTGTTTTAAATCTTTACCATATCTGTGTGCCTTTAATATGTGTGCATGTGTGTGTCCTCCTTTGTGTGTGTTTGCTCCTTTGAGTATGTGTGTATGTATGCACACATGCCATTCCATTCTGCACATGTGGAGGTCATAGGGCAACCTTGCCTTTCACCTTTGAGCTAGGGTCTCTTGTTCGCTGCTGTGTGTGCTAGGCTAGCTGGTCTGTAGGCTTCCATGGATTCTACCATCTTTGTTTGCCAGCTTGCCACAGGAATTCTGAAATTACAGACATAGATCTTGCTGGATTCTTTTTCCAGGAATTATTAACATACTACTACTCAGATGCCACCTGTGCTTTTCTCTCTCATTCTTGCAAGCTTATGGTGCCATTTCCCAGAGGCTACACACAAGGTGATGACACAGAGCTCTGCTCTTCAGCCAGGCACTAAAACAGCCTGTAGGGCTGGGGATGTGGCCCAGCAGTAGACTGTCTGTCTAGCATGTGCAAAATCCTGGTGACAAACTCCATTTAAAAAAAAAAAAGGACAAAAACAATCTCACAAACAAGTAGAGTGACTCCACCTTTGAAAAATATTGTTATTTTTTTCTAAAGAGATGTCACTTACTTTAATTTTAAAAAATAGCATAGTGTTTATTGACATGATTTTACAGTGAATGAATGAACAAATGCTCCTAATTTTCTCACTTTCTCTGAGGTAAATATTCAGACATAAAATTCACAAGATCTAAAGTCTTTTCAGCCCCTCAATTTGGGTTTTAGAGCTGCTGTTCCAAAACTCCCCAACCCTCCTTTAATCATAACTCTTTAACACTTTATCCCTGAGTGACAAAGCCTTAATGACGAGGTGTATATTGACTTGTTCTCTGTTTCATCTGTTCACTCCACGTGGCCTTTGCCCCAGTCTTCCCTCTGGATCCAGCCCACAGAGCTTTCTTTGACTGACTCATTTGTGCTCTGGGAAAATAAGAACCTGGAAAGAAAATGAAGACAGACTAGAGTAACAGAATCAGAGCCAGCAGTGGTCCCTGTAGGCGGCCCACAGGAAAATAAATCCCGATCCTGGCTTCATAAAACGAGAGAGGAGATGCGGTGTTTCCAGGCTGCATTCCACAGAGCTCCGTGGCTCTGGTGGCCAGGGAGGAGGGCAGAGAGGGTGGATTTCCTCCACTCTGTGCCAACCAGAAAATGCTCCAGAGTATCTTACACGTCAATGCTTAGTGTGGGACCACACGTGACAAAGGAGAGGTACCAGAAAAGCCAACACGCCACTGGACAGATTGATTTTTGAGGCTCCCTCCTAGCCCCAACGTGGCATGAGAGGGGGGTCTCTCAAGGAAGTGTATACCTACACTAACATAAGATAAGCTTGCTCTCTGCTTTGTACTTTGAGAGTTAAGCAGTGTCTGTTTATAAATCTGGGATAGAGACAGATTCTAAATGAGGAAGATGTGGAGAGATGAGCCTTTGAATTCCACTACGCGATCCGTGATCTGGACCTCGTCAATACTAATTCAATCCTCTGGCTGACCGGAATTTCACTCTAACAGTTAGCTGCTCTCTCTTTAATGGGGCCACAAACTTCCGAGAAGCAATTTTACCTTGATCCAGTAGAATATGATTGAGTACCAACTTCCAAAACTTGTGAGAGGTAGTTTCTTTTCTCCATGGACTGGAGTTCATGGAACATTTTTTTCTCCTGCTCAGATGGAAAAAGAAAATGAGCTGCAAGATCTACAAAGCTATTGAAGTAGAGGATGGTTTTTAGATGAAACAGAGTAATAAAGCATTGCAATGAAGTAGCATTTTTTCCCTCCAGCGATACTTTCTTATATAGTATCTCCATTCTCTTTGCCTTAACTCAATAAACTATTTAGACAAGTCACTATTTCTATTTGACAACAGAAAATTGAGGCATGGTGGTGTGGACCAAGCTCCATGAGTTGACTAGTGACAACAGACGTGGAGTTAGACTGCATAGAGTTTGATCCTTCGTCTGGTTGTTTGTTTTATAAGCAGGAGGGTGGGTTTCTTTCTAATAATGTCATCAATTACAAGATACTTCCTAGGCTAGCAACTCTTGCGCACCTGGTTTCATCCCTAGCCCATGTTTCATCTTCTATCACACAAACATTGCATGTTCCCTTTTCATGACAGTTAGCACATGTGTTTTCATGAAATACATTTCAGATAAGTTATAATTACCATCCTATGAAAGGGGGGCTGTCTGTGTTTGTTGATTTCCAATTTTCTGTTTAATGATATTTTGAGAAAATTTAGGTTTTTTAAAGATGTTTATAGAGTAATATTGACAAAACAGTACCAGTGCTCATGGAAGAGGCAAAGGAAGAGAACCACTGTTTGCTCATTTCTATTCCTAATACAATAAAAGGTGAGTTGGACCTTGCAGGAATTTAGACAGCTGCTGTTTAAACTCTTTATCCTCTGGGACCCTTTAAAAGCATTAGCACTTTAGCTGAAAATAAAATCACAAGCTTTAAAATTTTTTCTTAAGGTGTAATAGCCTTTGCTTTGTTCGGTAGTCTGACATTAGTTTTTTTTTTATTGAAAATAGTTTTTTTTTCATATAACATATCCTGATTACAGTTTCCCCTGCCCCTCTTCTCGAAGTCCTTCCCCACATCCCCTCCCATTTGAAGTCACCTCCTTTCTGTTTCTCATTAGAGAAGAATTTCCCAAGCAACAGTAATACAATAAGGTAATAACAATTAACACATCAGAATAGGAAAAAAATAAACAAGCAGAACAAAAAGAGCCCAAGAAAAGTCACTAGAAACGTATAGATGTAGAGACTCACTCCTTTGAACACTTAAAACCAGAATCCATATTATATACACAAAGGAACTGTAGGTTTAAAAAAATAAATAAAAATTAAAAAAAATTTTTTTAAAAAGGGGGAAAAAAGGAAAAACTCATGACATGACCCTATGCGACAAGGAGCCTCCAAAGATCACTGGCTTTGTTTTCTGTTGCCCATCTACTGCCAGGCATGCGTCTGTGTGACACGATGAGGAACTTCTCTGATGATGGCCTAGCAAGGCAGAACGCCGTTAGAAGTCATTTCATCGCTCTGCTCCTTTAGTTGAACAGAGCCTTTGGTTTCTTTTTCACCCAGATAGTGTCAGGTATGGGTCGAGAGGGCCTTAAGTCAAATAAGATATTGGTGGTTACTCCTACAAGCTTTGTGTCCTTCATTTTATCCATCTCTCACAGTGTTTCCTCCCTCGTCTCTTTTTCAATACCCTTCCACACTTGATCCTCCCGGTCTAGCGCCCAAGCCCCAGTGCATCCATAACTATTCTGTTTCCCTTTCGTAGGAGAATATATCTGTACTCCCTTTGTCCATTACCGTGGCTCTACGGGTTGTAGCTTGATTGTCATTGACTTACCAGCTAATGTACACATATAAATGAATACATATAGTATTCATATTTTTCTTTCTGGGTCTGGGATACCTCACTCAGATATTTTGTTTTTTACTGATTTGATCCATTCCTTCAAATACCATGATTTTATTTTTTCCCAATGACTAAGTAATATTCAACTGTGTACCATATTTTCTTTATCCATTCTTCTGTTGAGAGACATCTATATTATTTACATATCCTGGCAGTTATGAACTGGGCAGACATTAACATAGTCAGGCAAGTGTCACTGTGATAGGATGGAGCCTCCTTTGCTATAGCTGGATCTTGAGGCAGATTGATGCCCATCTTCCTGAGAAACTCGTAATCTGTTTTCCATAGTAGCTGCACAAGTTTGCATACCCACCAGCAATAAACAAGTGCTCTCCTTATTCCACATCCCCACCAGAATGAGCTGCTACGTGTTTTATAGACCTTAGCCATTCTTATGTGTTTAACATGAAATCGCAAAGCAGTTTTGATTTGAATGTCTCAGGCATGTTGAATATTTCTGTTTCTCAGCCACATGTGTTTCCTCTTTTGAGAATTCTCTGTTTAGATCTGTATGCCATATTTATATTGGGTTATTTGTTTCATGGTATCTATGCTTTTGAGTTCTTTATATGTTTTGGATATTAGACCCCTGTCAGATGTGTAGGTGATAAAATTCATTTCCAATTTTGTAGCCTGTTGCTTTGTCCAAATAATGGTTTCTATATCATACAAAAGCTTTTAATTTCATGAGGACCCATTTATTAATTGTTGATCTTTGTTATTGTGTTAAAGGTGTTTTGCTTAGAAAGCCTTTTCCTATACAATGAGTTCAAGGATATAGGCCACCTTCTCTTATACCAGGTTTAGTGTATGGAGGTCCTTGATCCATTTGGTGTTGAATTCTGTGCAGGGTGGTAAGTATGGGTCTACTTGCATTCCTCTACATGTTGGACCAGCACCATCTGTTTAGGATGCCATCTCTTCCCAGTGTGGGTTTCTGGCTTCTTTACAAAAAACAAGGCATTCATAAGTGTGTAGATTTATGTCTAGGGTTTCAGTTTAATTTTGTCAGTTGATGCATCAGCTTTTGTGTCAAATACCACGTTGCTTTTATTGCTGTATCTCTGCAGCACAATTTGAGGTCAAGAATGATGCTACCTCTAGCAGTTCTTTTATTATTCAGGATTGTTTTGTCTACCCTGTGATTGCTGAGTTTCCATAGGAAGCTGAAATTTATCCTTTCAAGATCTGTGAAGAATTGTGTTGGATAGGGTTGTCTTTAATCTGTAGATTGCCTTTGGTAGGCACTTTTACTGTTTTAATCCATCAATCCATGAGCATGGGAGATCTCTTCATATTTTGATATCTTCTTCAAGTTCTTTCTTCAAAGTCTTAAATTTTTTTTCATTATACAAGTCCTTCACTTGCTTGGCTAGAGTTACCCCAAGATAGGTTATGTCACTTGAGGCTATTTTGAAAGGTGTTGTTTCCTAGATTTCTTTCTCAGTCTGTTTGTCTTTTGTATGTAGGAAACCTACTGCTTCTTGTGAGTCAAATTTGTATGCAGCTACTTTGCTAAAAAGTATTAATCAGCTGTAGGAATTTCCTGGTGGAATTTTGTATTGTCATGTCCTCTGTAAATAATAATACTTTGACTTCTTCCTTTACGATTTGTGTTGCCACGGTCTCCCCTGTTGTCTTGGCTGATACTTAAGCACTATATTGAATAGGCTTGGAAAGAACAGACAACCTTGTCTTGTTCCTGATTTTAATGGAATTGATTTGAGTTTCTTTACATTTAAGTTGATGTTGGTTATGGGCTTGCTGCAAACTGCCTTTATTATGTTGAAGTACATGTCTTGTATTCTTAACCTCTCCAGGACTGTGTGGTCTCTGAGCGTTTATGGAACATATTTTCAGGCCATTCTGACTTTGGAGTCTCTCTTCAGAAGTCAGGTATTATTCTAATAGATCTGCCTTCACATGTTTTTTGGTCCTTTTCCCTTGAAATTTTGTTGTTGTTGTTTTGAGACAGGGTTTCTCTGTGTAGCCCTGACTGTCCTACAACTCACTTTGTAGACCAGGCTGGCCTCGAACTCAGAAGTTCATCAGCCTCTGCCTTCTGAATGCTGGGATTAAAGACGTGTGCCGCCACCACCACCTGCTACAACTTTTAATATTCTTTCTTTGTTCTGTATGTTTATTGTTTTTGGTTCCTATAGATGGAGGGGGATTTCTGATCCACTATCTGGTGTTCTGGGTGCTTCTTGCACCTTGCTAAGAATCTTCTTCTTTTGGCTAGGGAAAGTTTCTTTTTGTGATTTTGTTGAAAATATATATTTTTGCACCTTTGACCTGGGTCTCTTCTTCTAATAGTCTTAGACTTGGTCTTTTCATAGCATCTCAGGTTTCCTGCACGTTTGTGCCAGGAAGTTTTTTTTTTTTAGCTTTAGCGTTTTCTTTGGCTGAGGTATCCATTTTTTCTATTATGTCTTCAATGCCTGAGACTCTTCCATTTCTTGGGTTCTTGTTCAAATTTGGATTTGCCTCAGTTTGTTTTTTCTTTATTGACTTTATTTTCACTATTCAGGTCTTGAACTGTTTTATTCGTTTCCTTCCACTGCTTATTTGTGTTTTCATAGGTTCATTTGAGAGGTTTGTTCATTTTCTCTTCAAGCACCTCTATCACATCTGCAAAGGCCTTGTCTTGTGTTCCATCTATATTGTATTTGCCAGGGCCTCCTGTAGTAGGGTTGCCGGGCTGTAGTGGGGTTGCTGGGCTGTAGTGGGGTTGCCGGGCTGTAGTGGGGTTGCTGGGCTGTAGTAGGGTTGCCGGGCTGTAGTGGGGTTGCCGGGCTGTAGTAGGGTTGCCGGGCTGTAGTGGGGTTGTCGGGCTATAGTAGGGTTGCCGGGCTGTAGTGGGGTTGCCGGGCTGTAGTGGGGTTGTCGGGCTGTGGTAGGGTTGCCGGGCTGTAGTATGGTTTCCGGGCTGTAGTAGGGTTGCCGGGCTGTAGTGGGGTTGTCGGGCTGTAGTAGGGTTGCCGGGCTGTAGTGGGGTTGCCGGGCTGTAGTGGGGTTGCCAGGCTGTAGTGGGATTGCTGGGCTGTAGTGGGGTTGCCGGGCTGTAGTGGGGTTGCTGGGCTGTAGTAGAGACATATTCTGGATGTTACTGGTTGTGTTTTTACACTGTCATCTGTGGTTGAGATGACTGTAATTCTAGGTACCCTTATGTGGCCTTGTCTCTTTTGGGTGTGTGGTTTGTTCCTTGGTTTCTGTCACCCTCTTTGGTTCTTAAGAGAGGGTGGTAGCTGTGTGTTGCCTGCTAGAAAACTCTTCTTCTGGGATCCTGCTAGTTGTGGTCAGTGCTTGTTCTCACTAGGATGTGTTTCTAGGTATTGGCAGCTGAGACTTAGGGGCTGGGAAGGGGGCTGAGGGTGTCCACCGAAGGGAAGAACGCAGGCTGTTCCACCAGGGTTTGCTTAGTCCCCTGGTAATAAGTCCAGAGAATAAAAAAGCACACCCATAGCATAGTGTCTGCCACAGATCTGAGCATGGGAACAGGGTGTTGAACTCAGAGGAATGGAGGGAGAGATGAAGATCTGTAGTCAGCCTACCTCTTTTGCTAGCCAAAGTACGCTGGCTGCTCGCAGGGAATGCCTATTAGAGTTTAAGGCTGTATAAAGCAATGAGTCGGATAAGAAGAGAAAGGTCTGTCTGGTCTGCCAGAGATGGGGCACAAAGGAAAGAGAGGCCTCAGCAGGCAGACTGCTCCAGAGCTGGGGGTGAGGCTGGGGAATTGGATTTGGGACACAGTAGAGAGAATGGAAGAACTGAATCTTGCCTGCTGGCTTAGCTCAAGTACTGGCTTCTCTAGGAGGCTTGGCTCGCAGGTTTGCAGGGAAAGTTGGTAGAGTAGACCTGTAAGATCCTGGGGAGGGTGCGGCAAGTGGTCTTCTGCAGAGCTTGGGGTGAGACTGGGACGCTGGATTTGGGAGAAAGAAGGGAGAAGGTAAAGATGGGCAGGTGGGCTACTTGATTCCTTGGTTGGCTTGAAGGATGAACATCTTTGGTGTAAAAAAAAAATTGTTTACTGCGATGGTATAATTTTTTCTCTCTCTCTCATCAGTCACAGCTGTGCCACTTGTGAGGCTTGCTCTGCAGTGCGGCTCCCTGAAAATTTATGGTTCTCTCTAGCTTCAGTTCTCTCCCATGTAAAGAGTGCTCAGTTTTTCATTTGGATCATGAATTTTTTTTTTTTGTAAAAAAAAAATCACTTGAAAGATGAATTGCATTATGCAGTTCGGATTCTACACCATTTGCTGTCCCATTGGAAACTGTGAATGGGTTAGTTATTTCCCCGCAATTATTAATCACTTTCATATGAGCCTTTGATGAAAGCAGGCTTCCCCAGTCAATTATGTTTGGAGTCTTTGGAGGAACTTTCTCTCTTTTTGGTTTCTTTGAGCCATTTCTGTGGTGCACTAAATTAGTTCATTTCTGTCTGCTATTTCAGCAGTAAGTTACATGCAACTTTTTGTTTTGCATGCTTATCTGGGGATAGTCCATTATTGACTTGGTTTGGAGTAGATATAATGTACTAATCTTAGTCATCAAAAATATGCCCTACTTAGGGGAAAATTTCCATTCAATTTATTTCTCAAATGCGAAAAACCACTTTTAAGAAAGTTCTTATCTACAAACAACAGAGAGTGGTTTTATCTTGTATGAATCCATCATGAGCCACTAGGGGATTTGGTACATCCTTAGCATCTGACTTATTTGCTTGAAGTACATTTCAGCATCAGTCCCTTAGGTGATTAAATGAAATCCATTCAACCATTTACTGGTATAGCTTGGAGATATATGACAGAAATGACGGTTCTATTTTGTGGGAAAAAATATGACTTAAATTGCTACCTTGACACAAAACAAAACTCTCCCATGTTTTTTTTTCAAATGCTTTAGGCATTTAGATAGGGAACAGATGAGTTATGGTGACCTTGTACAACTTTATCTTTCTGTATAACTTTGCTTTTCCATTTTTTCTCCTCCCTTTTCACATAATCTTTATCTGCTGCTCTATGCCATATTCATTTTGTAAGACAATCACGAAACTTTCTGGAACAGGGTGATCTTTTTAGGCTCTCTTCTTCTGCATTGTTCCACTGCAGTAAAACTCAACCCAGAGCATGAAAAGATGGAAGGCATCTGAGAATATTTCACCAACAGAAAAGATTGTGGGATCATCTGGGAAGTCATCTTAGCTCTGGGGCAGGAAGATAAGCATTCCTTGCTCTAGAGTAGTAGAAAGTTAAATGAGTTAATAAATAACTCAATAAATTAAGTTTCAAGGACTTTGATCACATACATATAGGGTCTCTCAAGTTCTATACAGCAGGCTGGAAGGCTGGAGATCAATAGACTTGTGATGTTGCAGTCACAAGTTCAAAGGCTAATCAGAAGCCTAATTCTTTTCCTCTTCAAAAGATCCCAATGTGACCACAGACTCTTTTTTTTTTTTTTTTGTCTTAAAGTTGACTAAGGGGCAATCTACTTAAAGTTTACAGGGTATCTGCATATATATTCACAACAAGATGATACATGACCAAACAATTGGATACAATAAACCTACACAAGTTGACACATAAAATTGAGGATCACAGTGGATTTAATAATACGCTTGTAGCAAGTCATTGCATCTCTATCTGGTCCTAGCTCGTGTGCTGATTGTACTTTATTCACTGTTGAGCAACTGGCAAACATCATGAAGTCATGATAAAGTGAAAATGGACAGTTCCCTAATGATCATTTTCACACACACACACACACACACACACACACACACACACACACCAGATCCTTAATCCGTATCAGAAGGCCACAAAAGACAAGGATGCACACTGAATAAATGCTCACCTTGTGGATGTACAGCATGATCTCATGTGTTTGTCTGCAATTTTGAATCCACTGTCTATACACAAATGCGTGATTTCTACCCCATTATCTTAGTACAGTAAATTCCTATCTTTCTAGGTAGAGGTATTTTAAGCTCTTTCTTCTATGAAATGCTTAAAAATGGAATTAAATGAAACAACAGTGTACACTGATCTTGCACTTTTGTGCTTTCTTCCTCTCCCGTATTTTTAAGGACCATACTGCCAAGTGTGTTGTGTGTGTGTGTGTGTTGTGTGTGTGTGTGTGTGTGTGTGTGTGTGTGTGTGTTGCTGAGGTTCTGCCTTTATATAACCACACATTGGCAAGTGCTGTATCCTCAGAACAAAACCATACTAGAAATGAAAAATGTGTCTCATAGTTTGAAACATTTCCAGCAAAATTTCTGCTTTACGGGCTGTGTTCCATTGTTTCAGCCTAGGTATGTGGCTTTATTGGCCCCAATTTTTTATTCTACGCTCCACCAAGCCCAATTATGTATCTTCTCAAGCCATAATGTATAACCCTGGCAAGATTCTTGGTGAAAAGTGAGGCTATAAACCTAATAGTCTCTTTGGTCTCCTTCTTGTGACTTATGAGAAAGCACGGTTCTGAGCGATGAGAAGAGAGGTGACAGGCCTGAGATGAGGAGGCCACAGGATGGGCTTTCCACATGGTAATGGATGTTTGTGTTGCTAGTAATGAATAATAAAACTTTAATTTAAACATAGTGGCCTCCCTTAAGAGAGGAAAGATGTATTTGCCTCTAAAATAAATGCTTAACATTTACTTTTAAAGGCAATTTCAGCAAACCATAGAGGCAAAGGTAAATTTGAACAAATTTCATTTACATAAAACTGAGAAGGTTGATTCATAATGGATTTATTTACATTATTATTTTACAATTGTCTACAAAAGTGCTCTATTTTCCCAATCAAGCTCAATGTCAGGTTTTGAAAGATAGTGCGGCTTGCTCTGGGAGATGAATTTTTACTATAAGTGACAAAAAGCAAGCACATGGAAAACAACAATACGTAACTGTTTATAAGTGTTTCTGGTATGCCAGGCCCCAACCTGAGCATTTTATAGTAAGAAATATTTAATTTTCCTAATATTCTTGTTCTCCAGCTGTGCATCTAAGGAAACCAAAACACGGGAGATTGGTGGCTTAAGAAGGGTGGTCAAACAGGCACTGTGGCAAAACAATCATACTCTGTTACTCAGACCCACGGAACAAGCTGCAGTAGAGTTCATTCCAGCAGCATGACTGCTCTGGCAAGGAGTCTCATCCAAAGCCCTTCTAGGTCAGTGTGATCCACCTGGAGTGCAGACATGCCACACACCTTTAATCCTTCTGGCTGGAATACAAACATGTCCTTCATATACATTTTAATGCCGAACAATGACATCTAATACAGGGACAGACAAAATGTGGTATTGGAGAAAGATTTGACCAGATAGGATACACCCAACTCTCACGAGAACAGCACAAGAAAAATATGCTATTTAAGAGGAGCAAAGGGAGGGGGTTCAGAGAGTTGGGCACCGGTAGGCTGGTGTCCTTGTTAGTGGTGCCTAACTGAGAGTTCAAATAAATTAGGATTGCTCTTTCTGTATAGTCCTACCTACCAGCATGGCTAGTTTGGTAGTTAAGGGAAAATGAGTATCTGCTACCCGTGAGAGAATTCCAGAGTAGCCATTATTTTCATGTGAAAAATTCTATACTAGCATTTCTATTTATAGATATCATAGCAGTGGTGCTCATGTGAATGACCCAAGAGCAAGAAGTCTTGAGATATCTGCTACATACTGCAGAGGATGCTGCAAAGCAATATTTCAGGTTCCAGGGGAAAAAAAAACTTATCTCTAGCTTTGTGCTCGATTAAAAATGAGATTATCCTTCAAGCTCTCAGGGGAAAGCCCTTATCAGCTAACTGAAAATACTGAGACTTCTGCATAAAGCTGAACTATAATTGAAAAGGATTTTTTAAAAAAGGAAATTCATTTGTATTACGTGTTTACACAGTGTTTTGATTTTTCTTGATCTTAGTAAAGTACGTGTACACTACCATTAATGTAACATTTTACAAGTATGAAAATATTAATTTCTTAAATAGTAGGGGTCGGGTTTTATAGTAAGCACAAAAGATAAATTAAAGCCATGGAAGATCTGACTTCCTCCTAGTGGGGATTTACACTGTAACGGGAAAGGATAGACATCTTCATGCAGAGACCGATGCTGGGAATAAGATGCAGACTCATGGAATCTACAAGTGCAACAGAACACAGAAGTGCACCTGAAGCAAAAAAGAGCAACTTTAAGATTTATTCCGGTTTGCTTGCTTGTTTGTTTTCATTAAGACAGGATCTTTCCACCAAGGATAGCTTTAGACGTCACGATGTAGCCCAGGCTGGCCTTGAACAGGTAGTGGTCCCTCTGCCTGTGTGTCTCCAGTGTTGGGAAGGTAGCACTGCACATCCTGGAAATTCTTTAGCTTATGAAAATATCATGAAGGATATGGGACTCTCACTGGCCCGTGATGAACAGATTTCCTTATGAGTTTTGATTTTTAAGTAGCGTATAAGATAGGAGTGCCACAAGGAGAGGCACAGCTGTCTGGAGCAAGACCTGTCAGTGGATAAAAAGAGGCAAGAGATTCCAGAGGTTGGTGGCGTAAGTTTCCAGATCATCCTGCAGGCGACATCTGCTGTGTTAGTTGCTGTTCCGTTGCTAGTGGAGGCACTATGGCCAATGCAGCTTATAAAAGAAAGCAGCTAAGTGGGAGCTTGATCATGCTTTCAGAGAGTTTGTCTATGATCATCAGTCACAGCGAGGAGCATGGCAGAAGACAGGCATGTCTCAGGGGCAGTGGCTTGCTAAGAGCTTTATATCCTGACCCACAGGTAGAGAGAAAGGCACTGGGCCTGACGTGGGGTTTTGAGATTCCATTCCAAGCGACTTACCTCCTCCATCAAGGCGACACCTCCTAATCCTTCCCAAAAAGTTCTACTAGCTAGGGGCCTAGCATTGGAACATATGAACATATGGAGGCTGTACTCATTCAAACCAACACGTCCACCTAAATGTCAAATGGCTTATAATGAGTCCTGCTGGACAGAACCTGCTGTCTTCCCCACCACAAATCAACAGAACAGAGCATTTTGTTCCTTCACTCAAGAAAATAAATAAAGATGTGAGTAGATAGATATGCCATTAAATTTTCAAAGCAAGAGTCAGTAGGAAGACACGGGCTTCTCTATTGAGCCATTGGCCTGGTCCAGGTTGTTGTGTGATGAGGACGCTCCAAGAAGAGATTGTGCCTGACCGGACAACTAGAGTTTCAGTGACAACTTTTTTTCTAAACATGTAGTCAGTAATATTTGCACAGAAGCATTGGGCATCAGTCTCTTCCGATGGGAATATGTGCTTGTCTCTTTAGGAGATTGTTCTGATTAGCGAAGACTGTTTTGGGGGAGGTGAAGCTGGTAGCAGAATCTAAGACTGCTGACTGCAACTTTTACATTAGTCTTGACATAGTTTTCTTTTCTATTTTACTTCAGATATCTTTGATTGAATAGGAAGCCAGAGGTTTAGGGTTTTTTGTTTATTTGTTTGTTTGTTTTTATAAAGGTCATCCAAAACTCAAAACAGACTCTCACAGAATGAGGAACGGTAAATTGCTTTGTGTTTATGCCTTTCTGTATTCCCTTAGAGGACTCAATTTAATCTTTAAAAATGTGCAATTAAAATGTAAGTGTTTTGCGCCCACCTTAAAGTCAATAGGCAGTAGATATCACAGTGCATAGGTACCATAAAAATAGCCATGGGGGATTTGGAAAGTTTAATGTATGGTCTCTGCATCGCAGAGAAGTGGAGATATAATCACAGGAAACACAAAATATATAAGGCAATATGTTAAGAGATTCAGCAATTTAAATTTAAAGGCCCAAAGCTTCATTTTAATTGCAAATTACATAATTGCATTTTCATGTTTTCCGATAAGTGAGAGGAGTTTCTTTTTAAATCACTGTCTTGGAGCAGCTACATGGCCTAAGTAAGTTCATACGGGAAGCCAGAGCTCAGTACCTCTGGCATGGAGCACCAGCACCTCTGGCATGGAGCACCAGAACCTCTGGCATGGAGCACTCCTTCTGGATCAGCACAGTGCCACCTGCACCTTCTGCTCAGGTGGATTAAAAATGGTGAGTCTTGAATTACACAATAGAACAGGCGATTGTTATGAATAACTACATTTTGAGAGAAAAGAAAGGTTTCATCTTTTCCAGCACTATAGATGGAAACTGTATGTTTCTCAAGTAAATAAATAAGAGAATTAATTTTTAGACAATTATACATGGTTATTTAAAAAATAACACTGGGATATTTCAAGTATTTACAGAAGGAGTTATGGTCTGCATGTGTGGTTCGAAGGTAAGAATTATGAGCAGGTAACTGTTGTAGAGTGGAGATGGCATAGTTCAAGGGTGATTTATTTTTTTTATTGCCTAGTGTACAATTAGAACAGGCATTGGTATTTTCTCCCAATATAGAAAGAGCCTAGCCATATAAGTTAGTCCAAGGTCCAAAATTTCACTAAAGCAAAAATTTTTCTAGGTGAACTTACACCCATTATTTTAACTATGAGAAAGCTAATTTATGCAAACAAAACAAAACAAAACACCACCAACAACAGCAAACAAAACCAACCATACATTTGAGCCAAAGTTCATCTTACTGTTGGGATTCAGAAATGTTGGTAAATGTCTGTCTGGTTAGAAAATTTGGTGCTATTCACTCAATCACCGATTCTTACAGGCTTAAGTGGTGCAGGGATTGGCACAGCTGACTTAGACATGGGTCCCACGGTGGCCCTTGCTGTATCGTACATTTCCCACAGTGCTGAAGTGTACATCCTACGTAAGGTTAGACATGCTGACTTTCTTTCCTAAAACCTGGAATTGAAGGAATTTTTAAAACATCCAGGAAGCCTGTCAGTGGGAGGGAATCATAGGAATGGTTGAGTATAATGTATGATATACCCAAGGAACACAGGAAAAGCTGCTTAGCAAGCCAAGGTTCTGGCACACACTTGAAGTCCCACTGCTGAAGAGCTGAGGCAGAGGGATTACTAAGACTAAGAGTAGTTTAGCCAACACAAAGAGATCCTGCTTCAAAAACTAATTAAAAGAAACATGTAGGCTCAATTTTCTTAACAAATATATTTTATTATGCACTTATTAACTGAGAGTACCTCACTTACAATCCGACTAACCTAAACAACAGGAAAAGAATATTTTAAAAAATATATTTTATTAATTTATTCATATTATATCTCAATTGTTATCCCATTCCTTGTATCCTCCCATTCCTCCCTCCCTCCCATTTTCCCCTTACTCCTCTCCCCTTCGACTGTGACTGATGGGGACCTCCTCCCCCTGTATCTGCTCATAGGGTATCAAGTCTCTTCTTGGTAGCCTGCTATCCTTCCTCTGAGTGCCACCAGGCCTCCCCATCAAGGGGATGTGGTCAAATATGGGGCACCAGAATTTGTGTAAAAGTCAGACCCCACTCTCTATTCAACTGTGGAGAATGCCCTGTCCATTGGCTAGATCTGGGTAAGAGTTTGAAGTTTACTGCACATATTGTCCTTGGCTGGTGCCATAGTTTAATCAGGACCCCTGGGCCAAGATCTGCCCATCATAATATTCTTCTTGTAGGTTTCAAGGACCCTCTGGATCCTTCTATTTCCCCATTCTCCCATGCTTCTCTCACCTAGAGTCCCAATAGGATGTCCTCCCCCCTGACCCACTTTCCTGGTAAGCCACTTTGGAAATCTATCTGGCACTGTCTCAGAAAACTGGGAATAGGGCTTCCTCAAGATCCAGCTATTCCACTCCTTGGAATATAATATACCCAGAAGATGCTCCAGCACACAATAAGAACATTTGCTCAACCATGTTCATAGCAGCCTTATTCATAATAGAGAGAAAATGGAAGCAGTCTAAGTGTCCCTCAGTAGAAGAATGGATTAAAAAACTGTGATACATTTACACTATAGAATACTACTCAGCTATTAAAAACAAGGAATTCCCAAAATTTGCAGACAAATGGATTGAACTAGAAATGATCATAATGAGTGAGTTCACCCAGAAGCAGAAAGAATCAAGTGGTATATACTCACTTATATCTGCATGCCCAAGGAGCATGTCCCACGAAAGCCTTCACTTACCATGCCTTTGTTTTGACGCCAAGTGTGGGATCCAACAGACTTGTGCGAGGGCATGTGATGTTTGTCTGCTGGAAACAGACTTGTGAGAGTATACGTGATGTTTGTCCCCTAGAAGGGGAACTGCCTCGTGTAGAACATCTGGGTGTGAACTCTTGAGAGGAGATAAATATGAGGCCGAAGCCAGAGGCTTGGCTTTTGGCTTTTTCCCCACTTCACATTGCTTGGCTGTTCATTGCTCCACTCCAAGATGCTCCTAGAGAGAAGCAATGCAGAGGTTCAGGGCTCAGGCCCCTGCAGTTGTGGTCACGTTGGATGAATTTCTGGCTGTTTAATGGGTCTTCTGGAACCCTGAAGATGAAGATTGGAATTGCCCTAAGGAACTCAGTCTTAAAAAGGTCTAATTATCCTGTCACTGTTAATCTTCTCTCTCTCCTGTCTAGGGTAGGTGGGTTGGAAGGGAAGTAGAGGCATTAAAGAACCCCGAATAAAGTAGGCTTTTTAAAAGATCAACACCTACAAAGCGTGGTACTTATGGTTGCTGTAGGTACGTATGGTGCCTACAGGCCAGAAGGATGGTTTCGTTTCCGGTGGAGCTGCCCGTGGTACAGGCAGCAGTGCTGGCTGCAGAGGTAACACAATAGGTGGTGTCAATGACTACTTGGAAGTGACTATAAGACCAGTCCAACAGGTGCCAAAGACATAGACTGCTGAGACATTGACATGGATATTACATGGATGCCTGAAGATATAGCCATATAAGATTTGTAGCCGTGAGATGAGAATGGGAGGACACTGAACTTCCAGCAATTAGTATTGATTTCAGTGAGCCCTTTACTGCTGACTATTGATGATTTGATTTAAAGAATCTTCCAGCCGTGTAATGGCAAGAGATTGAGCTTGGCATTTAGCTCAGTGGCAGAGTGCTTGCCTGGTATGTGAGGGGGCCCTGGATCAACTCACAACGTTTGCAAGGTGTTGGCTTTATAAGTGGTGACCTAAGAAGAAACCATAGTCAAAGTTTTCCATTCAGGTGCAGTTGTGTCTTGGAGGAACATGGCGTTCAGTTCCCAAGTAGCTGTGGCAGCTATGGCTAAGCTAGCTGTCCTCTCAAGCCCCAATTGCTCATTTGCCATCATCTGAATGAGAGGATTGATGCAGACTTTCTGGGGTCAGAAATCTTTATTTCTGTGAAATTACGAACAGCTTACATTTGTTTGGCGCCTCAAAAAAAATTATGGTAGTGTTTCTGTGGCAGCAAATTTATTTATTTTCTGTTTTCCCTGTGAGTAGGATTTACTGTCTATGTATTTTATTACAAATCAGCATTTGTTATGATTTTTCTTATAAGATGAAGTGCAAGGAACCAATTTTCCTAACAGATTTCAAAGGAGCATATTTTTTTTTTTACTACAGAGGGGGAGAAAGAGAGTGCTGAAATGAATGTTTCCTTTATGAAGTACAGGCCCTCAGAGCTATGATAAACAGTCCTCTGGTACATGTCAGTGCCTCTGCATTGGAAAGAAGTAATTTAGCTGTTGTTGAAAATCTGATTTGTGCTTTCTGAAGTGTTCTAGGGGCCCCTTACAGAAGCCTTCCTCAGACTCTTACCAACAGTAGCAATGCTCCAACAGAGGGCTGAAAAACGAAGGGCTCATAAGAGCAGGGCAAGTGGATAATAAATACACCTGCATCTTTGAAAGGCTACAGAACATTATGTTCTTCATAAATCCCAGCCTGCCAGGGGAGTCAAAAGGAAACAAAAGTAGAAACAGAGGGTGCAGGAAAAAAGGCTTCCACTGGAAAGGCAAAGGAAAGCAGGAGTTGCTGCAAACGGTTGTTTGTCCTCAGTGGGATCAGCTGAACGGCTTAGGGCCTACCTGGAAGGAAGCGCAGTACGTTTTCACTGTCTTTTTGTGCTGAAATATTATAAGATTTCTTTCCCAGGCTGTAATTCCCCCCTCTCTGTATGTGAGTGTGTGTGAGTGTGCGTGTATGTGTGTGAGTGTGTGTGTATGTCGGTGAGTGAGTGCATGTATGTGGGTGAGTGGGTGAGTATGAGTGTGTGTGAGTGTGCGTGTATGTGTTGTGTGAGTGTGTGTGTGTATGTGTTGTATGAGTGTGTGTATGTGTGTGAGTGTGTGTGTATGTCAGTGAGTGAGTGCATGTATGTGGGTGAGTGGGTGAGTATGAGTGTGTGAGTGTATGTGAGTGTGTGAGAGTGTGAGTGTGTGAGAGTATGTGTGTGTGCGCGTGTGTGAGTATGAGTGTGTGTGAGTGTGTGTGTATGTCAGTGAGTGAGTGCATGTATGTGGGTGAGTGGGTGAGTATGAGTGTGTGAGTGTATGTGAGTGTGTGAGAGTGTGAGTGTGTGAGAGTATGTGTGTGTGCGCGTGTGTGAGTATGAGTGTGTGTGAGTGTGTGTGTATGTCGGTGAGTGAGTGCATGTATGTGGGTGAGTGGGTGAGTATGAGTGTGTGTGAGTGTATGTGAGTGTGTGAGAGTGTGAGTGTGTGACAGTATGTGTGCGTGTGTGTGTGTGTGTGTGTATGTGTGTGTGTGAGTGAGTGTGTAAAAGCATGGTGCCTGAATGCAAGGACTTGGCTTGAGAATGAATTGCAGACTCCTGGGTACTATTGTAGGACTAGAGTTCTTCATTCAGTCTTTTGAGTTACTTTCCTCTTGAGGTCACAATAGCCATGCGTTTCGTTGTGACGCAGTTAAGATTGTAGAGCTGCAGCTCTCAGCCTGTAGGTCACAACCCCTTTGGGGTGGGGGTGTTTCATGTCAGCTATTCTGCATATCAGAGATTTATAGTACAATTCAAAACAGCAGCAAAATTACAGTTGTGATGCGCCAATGAACGCTGGGGAGGTCACGGCAACGTGAGGAGCTGTATGTATTAATGGGTCACAGCACTAGGAACCCTGAGAACTGTATGTATTAATGGGTCACAGCACTAGGAACCCTGAGCACCAGGGCAGGAGCATGTAAAAGCGAGGCGCGTTAGGCGGACATGTGGGGAAGAGGAGAGAATCAAGGGAGAGAAGAGGAAGAAGGGAAAACTGAGGAACAGAGGGCAACATTCATGAACTGACTCTGCTACTTTTAAAGAGTTAATATTGGATGAAGAATTGTGAGGAGTAAACGCAGATTCTTAGGCAAAAGAGTGAGAACGATAAGATATTTCACGGAGAAACAGGGGAGGTGATGCTGCATGTTGGTTAAGGACATAAATGTAAGAGTTCATGGGGTGTGGGTTTGAATTACAGATGCTTTGTTGGCTGCCTATGAGTGCCAGTTACCTTATTTCCAAGGTGATGTCATGTCAAAGCGCTTCAGTGGCATGAAGCAATGATACGTTTCAGATTCTCCGTATCACACTGGTACTTGTCTCCTGTGGCTGGCTTACTTCACTTGGCATGGCTAGCTCCTGCTCTATCTATATTGGAGCAAATGACAAGACTTCATTCTTTTCATAGTTAAATAGTGTTCCACGGTGACGTGTGCCATAGTCTCTTTGTCCTTCACCACCTGGCAGGGCTTCCGTTTCTACATCTTTGCTGTTCTATTGGCATGCTGCAATGAGCAAGCATCTCTTGGTGTACTGATTTCACTTCCTTTGTGTCTATACTCAGGTGCTGTGCCAGCCTTCCTTTCATCCGTTCAGCAACAACAGCTCACAAAGTCACCTGCCGCTCCCAGGTGTGGTGCATTTCCACTGTTGTTGTGATTTGTCTCTTTCCCTATGCAGCACGTGCCTTTCAAAGGTCCTCGGCCACGCCAGATCACTATCTCTATCTGATTTGTTCTATTTTTCATTCTCTCCATCTCTGGGTCTGTCTGTCTGTCTGTCCCTCTCTGTCTGTCTCTGTCTGTCTGTCTCTGTCTGTCTGTCTGTCTCTGTCTGTCTGTCTGTCTCTGTCTGTCTGTCTGTCTGTCTGTCTGTCTGTCTGTCTCTGTCTCTGCCTCTGCCTCTGCCTCTCTCCCTCCCTCCTTCTTCTTCTTCTTCTCTCTCTCTCTCTCTCTCTCTCTCTCTCTCTCTCTCTCTCTCTCCCTCTCTCTCTCTTTCTCTCTCTCTCATGTTCCAACTCTCAGGTGGCCTTTTGCTCTCCCCCTCTCACCCACTACACTTCTTGAGTGAGATCTGTTCTGTGCGGTGATCTCTTAGCAGCACACCTTGACCCCAACCTGCCAGGGTTCCTCCTCCTGCCGCTCTATCCTAACAGGGGAATTAATGCATCACAGATAATTCTAGTTTTAATTTTTTGGAAGGAACTCCATACTGTTTCCCATAGTATCTGTGCTAACACACTCCCCTTCAGCTGTGTGTAAGGATCCTTTTCTTCATCATCCTCACCAGAACATTTAGTCTTTTAGGTAGTAGCCATTTTTCTAGGATGAGCTGATATCTCATTAGAGACTTTAATTTGAATTTCCTTGATAACTAGTGACACTGAGATTTTTTTTTCTCATATGTATTGGTTACTTGCAGGTCCTCCACCCCCAATGTTGCCTATTTAGATCTATTATCCATTATTAAACAGGTCACTTACTTTTTTCCTACTGAGCCTCTGCAGTTCCTTATCAGATGCATAGTGTGCAAGTTTTTCTCCCATCCTGGACATTGTTTTTCACACTATTTTCCTCGAGGAGCATTTTAATTTATGTATTCTTTGTTTTAAGAGTCTTCCCCAAGAAACCGTTGTTCATTCCAATGTTCTGAAGCATTTCTCCTGCTCTCTTCTGGTAAATTGCCTTTAATTCGCTTTGAGTAAGTCTGGGATTAATTTCATTCACTGAGCGTGGGTCTCCAATGTTCTCAACACCACTTATTGAACAGATTGTCCTTTGTTCATGCGTGGTCTTAGGATGTTTGTCAAGAATCAATTGGCTGCACATGCATAGGGTTCACACCTCCACTTTCTACCCAGCCTCTCTGTTCATGTCTTGTTTGTCTCATCATGGTGCATCTGATCCCACCAGTGGCTCATCAGGTGCCTCTTAAGCTGATGAGCACCAGACGATGCAGAAGTTCAGGGACAACGTTACTTTAGCAAAAGAAGATCGAGAGCTAGAACTTCCTTCCCTGTATCAATGCTAATTTGAAGTATTACTTTAGACAGACTACTTAGTGCTAACATTTAATTTTTTCTGTCACAGTCCTAGGGGAGGGGAAGAGGGTGAAAGAGGGAGGGAGGGGGATTGGGAGATACAAGTGAGGGGATAACAAATTGAGATGTAATCTGAATAAATTGGTTAAATAATAAAAGTAAACAAATAAAATTTTAAAAAAGAAAAGAGAAAAAGTTTTATTTCAATAATTTCATTAGATTTCTGTATCACCCCCATATGTTTTGGACAGTATCTATATAAAAGCATTTTCTTCATCCATAGGGTTTGGAATGTCGTATCTCTTTTGTTTGTTTGTCACTTGTTTTCTAGTGTTGAGGATGAAACCTAGGACGTTAACATAATTAACTTATGTTGTAACACTGAACCACATCTGTAGCTCCTGCCTCTTTGGTAAGGAGCCTTACCATGCGGTCCAGACAGGCTTTGAACTTGTTGCACAGCCCAGGCCTGCCCCAAAACTGCTCCTGGCTTGGCCTCCATGCTGAGATCACAGGTGTATGCAAAATGACCAATCAGCCATTAGAGGGAAACCCTCAGCTTGCCACTTCCCTACTCACAACCTTCCATAGTTTCCCTGCGTGGTGAAGATACTCGGATAGGATTGAGACCCATCAAGACTGGTCACTGACATGTGACAGAGACGATGCAGACTTCAGATCTTTGAGCTCTGAATTCCTTTTTAAATTTACCTATTGATTCTCTGTATGTCCCAATCGTCGCCCCCTCCCTCCATCTTCACTCCTCCCCCTCCCCCACTTCTCAGAAAAACGTGAACCTTCCCCCAACCCACTTAGGCAGGAGAGATAAACAGGAAAAAATAACCTACCAATTGTTGATATCATAACAATTTTAGCAAGTGCCATGGAGGAAATAATGTGTGAGTATCAGAGGGTTTGTTGTCAGAAACGAGACTGAACTTAAAAATGAGCCAAGTGGATGAAGGGTAGGTAAGGCTGCTTTCGAGTGAGAAATGAGCTTCCATGGGATGCTGTGGGGGGAGGAAGAACTGCCCAAACAAGAGAAGCTGCTGGCCTAAGCAGAACGACACAGCAGGGAGCCGTAGGGCATGAGGCTGCTCAGGGGATCAGCTGAGAGTTCATGCAGTATTTTGGGGCCATGATAACAACTTTCAATTTTAATCCTAAAAAACAAGGTGGCATTCAAGCCCGGTTTTGAGAAATGGAATGACCCATATGGATGTTTTTCAAAGATAAGTTTCAAGGAAAATAATTTGAGGTACTTCGAAAGGTGAACTAGATACTCCTTTGCTATGATTTGAACGTGAGATATTCGTCACAGAGGATGTTATTATATACTGGGGACTTGGTTGCTGACCAGCTTTCAGGGGGTGATTGAACTTGGAGGACAATGACATAATCATTCAGTAGGTTAGATCCTAATAGATTCATAGGGCATGACGGCATTGTTGGCAAATGGTAAAAGTAAGATAGATGTGGGGCCTAACTAGACGGTGCGTATCACAGAGGACGTGCATCCGGACAGCTCTTCCCAGACTCTGTTGTCGGCTTCCTCTGCTTCCGGTCCGCCTTGGTATGAGCAGCCTCCCTTGGTCCTCACTCTACCCTCCCCACTGTGGCAGTCTGTTGAATCTCAGACCCCAAGCTATACAAGCTATAGATTTGCCCAACCTTGGACTGCGATCTCTAAAACCAAGAGCCTGTAAGTTGTGTTTTTCTCAGGTATTTGCCATAGTTATAAAAAAGTCTGAATAACATGACTTTTTTTGTTTGTTTGTTTGGTTGGTTTTTGGTTTTTTGAGACAGGGTTTTTCTGTGTAGCCCTGGCTGTCCTGGACTCGCTTTGTAGACCAGGCTGGTCTCGAACTCAGCGCGATCTGCCTGTCTCCGCCTCCGGATTGCTGGGATTAAAGGCGTGCGCCACCACACCCGGCCTATAACATGACCTTTTGACCAGCGGAAGTCCCATGCGACAGGCGGTTGGGGTACTGCTGTGAGTCCAGTTCACTGACCTTGCTTGTGGTGATGCTGAAGGTAACGAATACTCCACTCACCCACCCACCCACCCACGCGAGGCAGGATCCTGTCCTGGTTCTCTTTCTCCTGTGCTGAGAAGAAACACGTGAAAAGAGTAGAGACAGAGAACAGAGGCTGACCTGGTTATTGGTTTTACACGAAGTTGGCTAAGTAGCAGGCACCTTCTTGCCCACCAGTAAAGGAGTAGAATTTATTATTCTGTAGGTGGCATTTTCTTTTTCGGTATCAAACTAATCAGCATCCTGCTGTGGCGGTGAGAGATGCTAAATTGCTGAACCCGCTACCTTTCAGATGCGCTAAAGCAGAGCACCTGCACTCAGGGCCAGAAATAACTGATGGTTACTGTCCCCGGGGACGGAGTTGTTGATCTTAATGTTCTCGCCGAACCCCAAACTTAGTGATTACACCTTGTCTGCCTAAATTATCATCGTGATTTTAGGAGAAAAGCTTCTATTTGGTCAACACACACAAAAATGTGTGTATGAAGCAAGTATAAATTTTTACCTAAATAAACATTTTTACTCTAACCCACCCAAGTTAAAAAAAAAAACAAAATGAAAACAACCACACACAAAGTATAAACATTCTGTAATTATTTACCACTTCCTGTACTTGAATATGTCTAGCTGCAAATCTGTTTTAGTGTTCTGGATAAGCAGAATTGGGCCGAGTCTGGTGTAGCAAATGAGTCCAAGCATAGCACGCGGTGCACAGAGGCAGGATAGCCTGAGCTACATAGCGATTCCCTATCTCAAAACAAACAAGCAAGCAAACAACACTGCACAGACGTATATGCCATAATTATATACCCACTTCATCTTAATAATAATCAAATAAACAGTATTGAAACATCACTATACATCTCAAGATGTACTGGCAGTTGACTGCGTCTGTTAGCTTTCAAAGAATTGACCTTACTTGTCCCAAACTTACTCTTCTCATTACACTATTTCTGTATTACTTTTGTGCTCTGGGAAAGAGACATACCTGGGGAGTCCATGCATGGAAGGCTTTGTCTTCTAAAGGCACAAGCAGTCTCTCTTCTGATGCCCTTTGATATAATTATATATAAACACATGTGTTCTTTAACTAGCTGGCTCCCACTGAACCAACTTTCACAGTTCAGTTTTTCCAAGTAACTTTTACCTTTATTAGTCTGGTTCTCCATTACATGCAGATCCTACACTCAGAGCGTGCACGTATGATTCATGGGTTTTTTTTCAGCTGCATAAATTTTTTAATGGAACATCCTCCCAATAAAAATATTCTCTCTCCTTTGCTTTATTATCGCTAATCTTGAATTTACAGTAGTTTGCTAAAGGCCCACAGCCTTCATGGAGCTTAAGCAGGCGTTGTTAAGTGTATGTAGGTGTTTGAAGGAGGGATAAACAGAGAATGAAGCTGGTTCTTACCACAGACCCAGGGAAAGGCTTGGTAATGTAAGTAGAGCTGAAGCAGGGGGCAGAACCCAGGCAGCATTGGGGAAGTTTCTCTGGAGATGAGCAAGAGTCCCTTGCTGTGTAGACAGGTGACTCTCCCTCACCACAGAGGAGACTGGGGACTCTGTAGAAAACTGATCCAGGGGAACAAGTCGCCACCACGGGCAAGTTGTAAACTAAATTTTATGAACCAAAACAAACCTTTCCTGCCCATCCCGACTTCTCACTTTTGGGACTGTTGTAAGCAATCTGATATACAAGGCAGAGGATTGCGACACTATTTTCTAGATAAACAGAGTAATTTCAGAGGGAAATAAACTGGCTATTATCAATAATTTTAAGGGTCTGTGATGATGTGGTCATATTTCTACTGAATCCCTCTGTGGTGAAGTTTATCACTGGCAGCCTCCCACCAGGAACATAGTCTTCTGACTAGCGTTGTACTAAATTTCGGAAAGTCCTTCCTGAAAGACAGAGACGAAAACCGCTATCGGAAGGAAATTTAATTTGGAGGAAAAGAAGTAATTCTTGGCATATAAGGTAACATCAGAACAATATATTTTTTTAAAGATCCTTTAGGGCCAATTTGTGCTGCTCAAATAGTCTTGGATGTCTGGTCTTCCACTGGATTATGGTCAACTTATCAGTGGATACACACTTAAGAGAAAACGTCTCTCTCCCTTCCGGTAGGTAACAATTGCCATTTGCTCCACGGAGAGGGGTGGGGTTGTGTGGCTAACTTCCCTCACAGTTCTGGCGTTTGTCTGGCTTGGGCTCACGCAAGTTTTGTACCTGGTATCGGGATGTGTTTCCGTGTGTGCGTGCTGCCCGCGTGCCCGTGAGATAACGCTTCCTCACAGTCCTCTACCGCCTCTCGCTCCAATGCTCGTCATTCTGCAGCCTCTTTTGCAGTGACCCCTGAACCTGGGGAGAGGGGTACAGAATCTACGTTTCCTTTAGGCCTGAACGCAGTACAGTCTTGTGTTCGCTGCACTTCAGCCAGCTGTGAGTCTCTGTGCTACTCACCATTTACTGTAAGCAGAAGCCTCTCAGAGAGAGTTTGTATCTATAGATATAAGGAAAAGTCACTAGGAGTTGGGTTTTTTCTTTTAATATGGTCTGAGGTGAGAGTTTAATTTTGTTGTCTGGCATCTGCATTTTCGACCATGTTGGCAATTTGTTAAGCATTGTTCGACCACACCTATGTATGAGTTTTCTTCTTTCTAGATCCTCTCTTCTCTTCTCGCCTCTAGGGTCGGTGCCACCTGTACAATGTTGTCTTAGTTACATGTCACTATATATTTTGAAATTTGGTGCCTTCAATGGACCAAGGACATGAGCAAACACATTATCCAAATACAACATACAAGTGACCAAAGGGCATATTGAAAAAAATCTCATGTATAATAACTAATTAAGACTAGGCAAATCAAAGCTGTAATAGGACTTGTGATCTATTAGGATCACTTTTATTAAAAACAACAACAACAATAAAAACAAACAAACAAACACTAATACTAGCAACACAAGCAAATATCCTGAAAGCAAATCCAAATGTTTGGATAAATTTAGACCTTTTCATATGGCTGGGGGGATACTATGAGAAAGTATTCTGGAGGTTCCTAAAAAAAATTAAGAATAGAACTACCATAGAATCCAACAATTCTTCTGGGCATTTATCATTAAGAACTGAAATAACTCTTATTTTCACCAGAGCTAGATATGTCAAATTAACATAAAATGATCTAGAACAGAGAGCTAAAACAAGTCAGGAGCAAAAACCAATACTGAAGGGACTACAATTTTAGATCTTGAGATATATTACAGTGACATAGTAAATAAAAACAGTTTGCTACAGACACAAAATCAGAAGTGTAGATCAATGGAACAAAATTGAAACTCCAAATATGCATGCACATAACTTGAGCTATTTAATATTTGACAAAGATGTCAAAAACATAAACTAGAGAAAAGAAGGCATCTTTAACAAATAATTCTGGGGAAACTGGATGTCTGTATGCAGGAGAATGAAGTCAGAACCATACCCACCGCCTTGCCCAATTGCTAACTTTAAATAAGTCAGGGACCTAAATGTGAAACCTGGAACACTGAAACTGCTAGAAGAAAATGTTGGTAATATTCCACAGGATATAGGTGTGGGAGAGAAGCTTATGAATATAGCTCTGTTTGCCCAAACATTAAGGCCAACAGTTGACAAGATGAGACTTCATAAGCTCAAAACGCTTCCACACAGCTAAAGAAAGACTGAAGTTTGCTGAAGAAGTTACCCACGGAATGAGAACAAACCAGCTACACATCTGACAGAGGATCAGTGCATACAGTGTATAAAGGACCTAAAACGTTTAAATAAGATAATTCACTAAAAACTGGCCTGGGATTTAAACAGAGAAGTGTCAGGAGAAGAAGTGGGTAACAAATGAAAAATAAAAATGTTCATCACCCCCTAACAATTAGAGAAACGCAAATCCACAAACTTTGAGATTTCATCTTTCCTAGTCAGAACGGCAAATATCAACAAAATGACTGACAACAGACACTGAAGGCGTGTGGGGTAAAAAGAACCATGTTGTTGGCGGGATTGCAAAGTGATGCAGTTTCTTTGATAATCACTGTGGAGATTCTAAAAAAAAAAAAAAACAAACAAAAAAAACAACTAAAAATAAATCTACCATATGCCTTAGCTATATGGCTCCTTGGCATGTGCTCAAATGACTTGACAGCCTACTCCACAGACACGTGCTCTCACCCACACTAATTGCTGCCCTATTCATAATAGTAGGAAGTGGAAGTAACCTAACTGCCCTTCAACTGATGAATGGATAATGAAAATGCAGAATGTACACACTGTGGAATACTACTTAGCTGTAACAAAGTGAGCTTTCCTGGTAAAGGGAAAGCTCTAGAAAGGGTCATATTGCAGGAAGTAAGCCAGAAAGACAAACAAGTCATGTTCCTGGTCATCAGAGGCACCTAGCTCCAAAGCTTCAGTTGGGAGTATGTATCACAGAGTAACATCAGAGAACAGGAAATGAAAAAGAGACCATTGCTAAGTAAGTGGGTCGGGGCGCAATGCCAAGGAGAATAGGAGGGTACATATAATCTGATTGGGAAATTGGAAAGGGGAGGCTCAAACTGGGGGGGGGGGGAAGATAAATACAGAAGAAGAGAAGAGGGTAAATAATAGTAAGAATGCCTGGACAACTCAAAAGAAATCATACTATTAACTATTCACCCAAAAACAAACACCATGATACACATAATTCCATGTATAAATATACAAATACAGTTAAATTAAATTTTATAATCTGGGCTGAAAATGCCTTCTCCAAGAACCGAAGACCACCTAACACAATCCCCAATACTAGGTATGAGAAGTCCTCTTTTGAGGTTTTGCTCGGTGTTAGCCAAGAAACTCCCCAAACATACAGGTTTTTTGCTCTTATCCTTGGCGGCCTCCATAGGTGAGAGGTAAGTTTCTCCTGATGAGGACACCGTGTACTTCAGGCACAGTGCCTAGGAGCCCTGAGCTGGAACTGAGCATCTTCCTTGAGGACCAGCTTTCATGGAAACAGAAAGAAAACACCACACAAGCTTCTAAAGAAAAGAAGAAGTAACCAACAGTTCTACCCAGCTATGACACACACGAGTGACAACAAAGACCTGCATGGCACAATCAAGTGTGCAGCAGTGGCACACATGCCTTGGCAGTAACCACTAGCTCTCTAATTGAACTTAAGAACAACTCAGCAAGTGGGAAATTATTCCTGATATTGGAAACCTAACCAACTACCCAGGATAGTGAAGTCATGGATCCTGGGGGAGAAACTACAACCATTATTTTACTAAACCAGCACGTTTCCTAACTACACCCTAAATATGTCTTTATACCAACAGGAAAGTATAATCCTCTCCCCTCATCAAGGAAGTCTCTCTTTGTAATAGATGGAGACCATTACAGAAAACTCCAACAAATCAAAATGCAGATTTCCTAATGGACACATCTACGAAACAACTCCTGCTCCAAAATCTCAGGGAAAATTGTGGGAAAGGGAGGCGTGCAAAGACTGTAAGAGCCAGAGAATCTGGGAGCTTCCTGGGAGATTGCGTCTCCTAGTAATGTCAGAATCTGTATCCATAAAGTCTCACCATCACGACTTATTAAACATGAGATGAACAAGGATGACACTAACAGACACTAATAGACACTATTGCCAAGGAGGAACAGGAAGAGCCCATGAGCCTTCAATACTGCACAAAGGGCTACAGACAGCTGAGAAATGCTGCGTGTTGGAGAGACAGTCTTCTTCAGGAAAGAAATCACCAACTGGTTATCCAATACCGAATGGTTAGTCCTGAAAACATACATATAAGCAATGTTATACACAACAAGTAGATTATATTAGGAATATATATGTATGTAGATACATATGTGCATGTAAAAACCATTCATGAGAAAGGAGGCCGCGTATTTTAAGGAGAGCAGGAAAGGGTATATGGAAGTGTTTAGAGGGAGGAAATGGAAGGAAGAAATGTTATAATTATATTCTCAAAAATAAAACAAACAAACAACAAAAAGGGATCGTCTCTACTGAGGGTTCAGAGATGTACAGATCTATGGCTCTAGCAGTAAGTCAAAAAGAATTGTTTTAATGCTATGTCTTTCTATCAGATTAATTGCAGTAGGTTCTCCCATAGAGCCCGTGGCCCCGATAATCATGCCGGGCATGAGTTCTATCTCCTGAAACAGGCCCTACATCCATTTGTGCTACTTTTGTACCCACGTGCATAAGTTGGCTGGAAGTTCATTATTGTGACTTGCACCATTGACAGCTCGGTGAGGCTGGCAGCAGGCACAGCACCTTCCATCGCTGTGGAAGATAGTCGGCAGAGAGGAAGCCTCAAGGGCAACACAAGCTTGTTGGCTCCGTGATTTCTGGTTCAAGTATGTGATGTCTTCAGCAACAGGGTCTCAACACCAAGCTCTGGAGGGTAAGCAATGCTTGGGGTTTTGTGGGATCCAACTGACCAACAAATCAAGCTTTTCAAATAAATCAAAATGTGTATGATTTCATTTTGAGTGTTGGTTGAGCAAGAGCATTTGTATATTTGTGTTAAGACAAAGAATTTATAAGCTCCTGCTGCAAAGGGGACCTTAACTACCAACAGAAGAGAGAAAGTCACATTGAGCAATTGTCCCCACCTGATTGGCAGGTAGACAAGTCTGTGAAACATTTTGTTGATTAATGATTTATGCGAGAAGGCTGAGCCCAATGTGGGCAGTGCCAACATCCTCATGGGAATGTGGGCTTGGCTTGCTTGCATAACGGTGCGAGGTGAGAAAGCCATGGAGAACAAGCTAGTAAGAAGCATTCCTCCCTGATCTCTGTGTCAGTTTCTGCCTCCAGCTTCCTGTGTGAGTTCCTGCCCTGACTTTCCTTCATGACAGACCATGAATGGTATGTATAAACCAAACCAGTGCTTTCCTCCCCGAATTGATTTAGTAATGCTGTTTTATCACAGCTGTAGAGAGCAAACTAGGGCACTGAACAACATATACATACTGATATGAAATATCTTTCATACAGTAGATAGCTATATTGTTTAATATACAGCTATGCAATTAAAGAATTAACAGAGAGGTTTCTGAAGGCCAGGCACTCATTTATGTTTGTTCAGCAAACATTTATTGAAAGTGTCCTGTGTTCTAGTTACTCAAATGATTCCTTAGAGTTTGCCATTGAGGGACAGTGAGATGGTGCACACTTGATAAAAGCACTTACTTTGAAGGATGAAAACTTGAATTTGATCGCCAGGGTCCACATAGTAGTAAGAGAGAACTGTCTGTCACAGGTTGCCCTCTGACCTTCATGCATGTACTGTGGCAGGTAACCCCCTCACACATATGATACATAGATATTTTCTAAATGCTCCCCCCCCATGAGGAATACCATTCATAATACAAGAGGGTGCCCTTCAAGCTTCAAAAGGAGGGAGGAAACCACTAGTCACATCCGGCTAAGATGCCTATGAGCTACAGCAGTGTCCAGCGCGGCAAGGTGACCTTACCTTGTAGTGACACACACACTTTGCCAAGGCCGACTGCTCTCTAACTGGACAAAACACCTGCTCAACAAGTGGGATACCATGCCTTGTACCAGAAACCTAGTAAACTACTCAGTGCTAGTGAAACTGTGGTTATTGGAGAAGAATCTACAACCACTAGTTTATGAAACTACCATAATCCCTAACAACAACCTAGAAACGCTTGTCCTTAGAGTCACAGATAAGTGTAGTTTTTAATGCCTCATCGATTTGTCTTTACAACAGATGGAGACCACTACAAACAAACCCCACAACTAATCAACATGCAGAGCAGTGGGGCCCAATCCCAGTGAGTACAGATACAAAACAGCTCCTGCAGCCAAGGCTCAGAGAACATGGCAGAAGTTAGGGCAGAGCGATTGTCAGAGCCAGAGGATCAAGGAGTTTGCTGTGAGACTGTGTCTCCAAGGAACATCAGGACCTACACCCGCAGAGCCTCTCTCACCAACATGACTGACGAAACAAATAGACATGGCAAAGCGTACAGGAAACAGAGGCCTCAGTTCTACACAAAGAACTACAAGTAGCTGAACACAGCTGGGAACAGTAGAGGCAGTCCTCCCAGAGAAGAATAAACCAATTGGTTCTTTAGTGCTGAACAGCCCCAAAGATGCACACACGCAACAGTCTGTGTGCTCAATAGGTTATACTTAGAAAAATATAGGTATACACAAATACCTGTATGTGTGCAATAACAATTAATCAACAAGAGGCCGTAAGTTTGAAGGAAAGGGAAGGGAGAAACACGGCAATTTTTTCTTTTTTTCTGAGGCAGGGTCTCACTACAAAGCATGCACTATGCAGACCAGGCTGGCCTTAACTCAGAATCTGCCTGCCTCTGACTCAGATGTTCTGGGGTTAAAGGCCTGAGCCATGCTGCCTGGCAGCAATGTTGTAATTAAATTACAATCTCAAAAATAAACAACAAGAAGGCATAAGTGTAGAAGTTTTATTTTTTGTGGTTTTGAGCACAGATTGTATCTCAGGTGTTTATTTTCAGTCACTTGTACGAAAAACAATTTTACTGGATTAGATTTCAACTAGATCTATAGAGAGAATTTACTTTTGAGCTTCTGTAGGTCTTTAATAGTTCAATTCATTTCATTTCATATTTTGAATACCTTTCAGTTGCTAGTGTTTGATATCTTTAAGTTGTAGGAGTCTACTACGCTGATTAAAGAGTCCAAATGTGCAGTTACTTATTTGATCTGTCAGAAGACTGCTCCCAGGTGCCTAGCTGTTAATGTTTTCTAGGTCATGGAACTAAATTTGGATGATGGCAAAATTTTAAGAAGCCGTGACTTTAAGATTTAGTACCACACTTTCTGTTATCCAAAAATAGTCCTTCTTAGCATTTTCTACTTCTGACTGCTGTGAGCAGTCCACTCTACCTTTTCAGAATTAACAGCTGCGGCAAGTGCATTTAAAGGGCACTGTTGTGAAGTTTGTTTTATGTTCCTTTCCATTAAAATGTATTATTTTTCAACACCTTGCTGTTTTACTTCTTCCCCCTTGTGTTGAGCACAATTGCCGCAATATTCTTATGACTCTGCTCTCAAGCTCCCGTCTTCCGTGAAAGCCACACTGTTCTGTGTGGCTCCATGAAGTCCAATAACATTTTCCCAAACGTGTTGTGACTGCCACCGCCGGGTGCCATGCTTTTAGGGAGAAGGTGGAGCTGCTTTGCAGGACTCTTTCTTTGCTGCTTTCCTAATTTCAGATAATTATTGAGTTGAAGTTTATTAGCTAATTGTATACATGCTGTGGTATTCAAGTACTTTCATTTGTGTGGTTGACAGTAACTAGAGTTTTCCTCAATGCAGGTATTTGGATTTGGAGGGTGAACCCATACTCTAATTGTGGTACTTGGAGGTCAGTGTGGGTACAGCTATGATTTAATCAGTGGTATGTGTTGGGAATTATTCTGAGCACCTTGGAGAATTACATTAAAATTTCCCTACTGAAATAGCTCTGGCAGAAACTATACTGTAATGTTTGTAAACCACGTGTGTGCTTTTATCTGTAACATGGAACAAAATCTTGGAGAAAAACCTGGACCACTTGAACCAAAGAAACTTGGGCTTGCGTTTAGTACTGTGTTGACATCTGGTCATTTGGTCTCCATGTTTTCATAGGAAATTTTAAAGTAAAACATTAATCTGTTAGGCATATGCTTTGAAACTTTGAGTATACTTTGAATTTGTTTATTGATGACTATCAAATACATTTTGCAACTTGAGTTTTATTCTATGGGTACCTACAGCAAAACTTTGTAGTGTACTGTTTTGGACTCAAAGTGCTGCTTGGTTTAGAGGCCTATGTAGAGATTTAAAGCTCACCACATCCATTTGAAATACGTTCACCACTTCTCCAAATTGTCCTCAGACTCTGCACTTGCCAGTGTTTCAGCTGGGGTCATAGGACATCCAGCTCTCTGCTGAGGCATATCTCCATAGCTATATCCTGAGAGCTGAGAGAAAGCAGACACTAAAATGGAGCTCTGAGATGCTGACCAAGGTCAAGAGAAGGAAAGCAGTGATTTGAAGGACTGAAGGGGTGCTGTGGCTCTTCTGCTTGTTCCTCTAAAGCTACAGCATTCACACATAAATGTCATTGCTATAATAAGCTACTTATCTGTAAGGCTTATAGTTTGGTCATGCACCATCCCTCATTGCTCCTCATACCTGTCTTTAGTGCCCTTCACACTTCCTTTCCTGGTCCAGTCCCCAACAACCACTAATCTGCTTTCCACCATGAGAGATAACATCTCCTATCAGTTTATGCTGGCAGGGTTCAGGAAATGTTACTCTACAACAGCAGTTATCAACTTGTGGGTCACAACTCCTGTGGCAAATTCTATCTCTAAAAATATTTACATTATGATTCATCGCAGTAGCACAATTATAGTTATGACATAGCAACAAAGATAACTTTATGGTTGGGGGCAGGATCACCACAACATGCGGAGCTATATTAAAGAGTCACAACATTAGGAAGGTTGGGGACCACTGTTCTACAATATGACATTTTTGGCATTTAAGAAAACAGAGGAGCATCAAATAGCCTCCTTATGGAGATGGCTTCAAATGTGGCAAACAAGTCACTGGGCAAAATTTTCTCATTACTACCACAGACAGAATTCTGCCTTAAAAAGGGCAAGCTTGGATGGAGGCAGAGTCGACAGCCAAACTCTGCCAAGACACAGCAAGCAAGTCCTCAATAGTGTCTGTCTCACAAATATGTCTGTCAGATATATTGGGCCAGAAGGCTGCAGAAGATGCTCCAACATTATAGAGAGTTTTGGGTGACTATTCAGGTAGCAAACTGTCTCTTTCATCTTCTCATTTGGAAAGCTACTCACCTGCACTCCTGGAATACTCAGCTAATCAAGTTTATTCCTTCTCAAGTCTCTGATGGAGTTGAATACCAGGTAGCTCAGTTTTACAATGAAGTTTAATTGTTTAGGGTTTAAGATGCTTTTAGGTCTAGATAGATGTTTTCAGTTGACAGTGATGCACCAAGATAGGAAAGATGTTTTCTTCAAGGCTGTCAAATACAAATAGCCAGAAACACTAAGAATGTAACATTTATACAATTCCTGATTGTGTCACGGTTCTTCTTGCTATAGGTAGTTTATTGTCTATGTATGTGTGATACTATAAATATATGCGTAAAAAAGTTTAATTAATTAAAAAAAAACAAAACAAAAAGAAAAGAGAGGAGACCCACATGAAGACAAGCTGCTCATCAGCCACACATGTGGTGGTCGCCTAGGTCCAGACCATGCTTATTCTTTGCTTGGTGCTTCTGTCTCTGTAAGCCCCTGTGGGACCACTTTAGTTGATTCTGTTGGTCTTCTTGAGGAGTTTTTATCCCCTCCAAGATCTTCTATTCTTTCTCCTACTCTTCCATAAGACTCTCTGAGCTCCACCTAAGGTTTGCTTGTGGTTCTCAGCAACTGTTTCAATTCGCTGATGTTTGGAGCTTCTCAGAGGGCAGTTATCCTAAGCTCTTCTAGGCAAGCATAGCAGGTGGAACGGGATGTCTCTGACATGGACTCTGTTGCCTGCTTTTGGATCACTTTTCTCTAACTGGGTTGAGTTGTCTGGCCATAGTGGGAGAGGATGTGCTTAGCTCTGATTCAGCTTGATGTGTCGGAGTGGGTTTGTGTACGTGTGGGGAGGGAGAGCCGGGGAAGAGGGTGGTACTGGGTGGAGAGGAGGCAAGGGGCTGAGGTAGGGATGTAGAGTGAATAAATAAATTAATTAAAAAGAAAAAAAAACAGAAGGAGCAAGAAAGTGAAAGTCATTGTCACCTTCCCTTCACCTCATAGAACTTGACATTTTCTCATATCATCAGATCCTCATGATGACCCTCATCATCCCGGAGGAACATTTTTTATATCCTTATCTAGAGGAAAGAAGCTCCCTCATTCTCAGAGAAGCAGAGAGAGTGAGAAAATCCCAACAGCTCCAGAGGCTCCCCGAGTTCCTCACCACGAGCTTATGCCCTCTCTGTCCAGTCACACTTCTGCTTGGCTGCCTACTCTGTCAAACTCATCATAAAAGCACACTTCTTTCCTGATTCCTATCACTGGAGGATTCCATGCTACGTAAAGCCCAACAAATAGTTTCCGAGACTTCTCTCCCATCGATCTATCTTTAATTGGGCTTGTTTCAGCCATGTGGTTTGCAGTGAGAAAAGAACATGACTCACTCTCTTCTAAATGCCAAAGTTCATGTTATTTTGTCTATTTTTTTCATGTAGGGTAGATTGTTTGAGTTTTGCTCTTGTCTTACGTGTGTACATAATAGTTAAATGTTTTATCGCTGATTAGTATACAACTGTACGGGTGCATCATGATGCGTGGCTTTGTTCAATCTCATTGCACATTAATGATAGCCAGACAGTGACATGTCAACCTTCTGTTTTCTATGTAGTAGCAACACATGAGGAAACAGAGCTCTCCAAGATGAAGATGGACCTTGTCAGTACCGTCTTGATCAAGGCAGCATGGAATATCCAAATGATAAAAACCATGTTGCTAACTAGCATGCAAAGGGGCAGGTTTTCCCTGGGTAGGTAATCACACCTGGCAGTATGTGGACTTCTTTTTTAAGAACCATGAAAACCCATGAAAGAGTTTTAACATCTGTTACAGGGTGGAGAAGAGGGTTGGTGATAGACCTGCTGTTTTTTGGTTTGCTTATTTGTTTTAAAGACTATTGTCACTGTAATTTGGAAAGGGCAACAAGCACTGTGAGTGAAAGTCAAAATGAAATGTAGATTTTGGAAAACAAATAGGAAGTACACATTAGGGCAGTAGCAGTAGAAGCTAGAAATGGACACATTTGAGAAACAGGATGAGGCTGCGACACAATCACCTCTATAGAGATATGAGTTGAGTTTCGTGTACTGACTCAAAGCCATGAAGACAGATCTGTACAGGAAGGAAACTCACTGACATATAGAAGGTAACTGAAGCTGTGGGCCCATGTGAGATAATCTACAGTGTTGAGGGCTTCATCACTGAGTGTTTGTAAGGCAGTCTTGCCACGGAGGTAGGAGGTGGTTCAAGGAAGTCAGGGATGTTTTTAAAAGGACAACTTTGTAAGGGAAGAAACGGTATGGAGTAAAAAATAAGTGCGGCGAAACTAAACAATCCGAGCCTTCAAGATGACGCTTGAATTCAGAAGCCTGCAGAAAGAACTGGTTTTGCTGAGATAATGAAGAGAATAGGAGTGGGAATGCCGTAGCCTAAATAGTGTTTTAGAAAGTTTATAAGACAGAGGGTGGGGAGCAAAAAAGAGGTCAATGAGAGCCTGGATGCCTTTCGCTTGCTTGTTTAAAAATAAAAAGGATTTAAATAACCAAAGAGGGAGTGAGTCATTAAGCAATTCATTTTTGCTGTACATTTATTACTGAGTGTGACTATTTGTCACACTATGGAAAAGAGATCTAAAAAAGGAAACACCAAGGTCTTCTGAGACATCGGAGCCACTTCTGTCTCTCTCTCTCTCTCTCTCTCTCTCTCTCTCTCTCTCTCTCTCTCTCATTTTACTTTCCACTATCTTGTCTTAAATCTGAATTTTCAATAGCTCCAAAGAAATTTCTCCTTTTACAACAAATAGGAAAGTACAGCGGCCATCAGGCTGTGTTGTTATCAGTGTTCTTTGACACAACATATTCAATTAGCAAGGCAGTAACCTTTCTTTCATAGCAGGCCCCTTTCTTCTTAACAAGGCTTAAACATTTATGATGATGATTCTGGATCTGAAAGATAGGATCGCCGATATCCCCAGGAGCTCACAATCTAGTAGATGAGTAGGTGAGTAGGTGTGGTGGAAGGTTTATTGCACCCTAATAGAAAGAGGAAACAGGAGGCTTTCCAGGTCCTGTAGCATCATGGCTACTCACATTGACAACAAATCTTGAGAAGTCTGAGCACACATATATGGAGAAAGAACCAAGAAACTTCATCCTAACCGTGTTTAAATCAGACCATAGTTGTGAATGGACAAGATGCTCAAGAAGGGCACCACAGCATGAAAGTCAGTTGTTGGCTGATGGGTAACCTTGTATACACAGTCAGTATTAGCAACTGAATATGTTGCTTGCAGAGGATGCAATTGCCGTCCTCTCCTGTCTCTATTTTCCTCTTGAAATTCTTATTGCCATTCAGGCAGCAGTCAGGACTTTTCTATATGCCTTAGTCCCAGTGTCTGGCTGCTACCAAAACAGCTGAGTCATCGCTCATGTAAGGTTTTCCAAAGAAACTTGTGACAAGTATGGCAGAACCTATAGCTCTGAAACAAATGAACCTGGATGATTTTGAGTATCAAATGTCCAAAATTTACATCACAGGGAAAAATATAATAAAAGCAGTAACTGGATTTGGGAAGGTCCTTTCCACCAGATCAAGTCCCTCTCTAGCCTTCTAGGCAACCAACTGAGGACCATTGGTTTCTAGATTATGCAGTGGGTATACAGGAGTGCACGTATGACGCATTTGCTGTGCCTGCAATACCATGTGCTTTTTCTGAAAAGCTGCCTGGCTCTCAATACTGAACACACAATTTATCAGCCATGCAGGGTTGGTGTTAGCAAAGTGTGCAGCTCTGTAGTATCTTTGCATAGTTGTGCAAACACCACCATCATCTAATTTGATAACACATTGAAGCAAACCAGTGGTACAAATTCCAGTCTTTTGACAAAAGGAAGTCATTAGCCCAACTCACAGAGGGGAAAAAAAGGTAGTAAAAGAACAATAAAAGGTAAATAACCCCTTTCTGTTTTTCTTTTTGACCCACAGGTTTGAATATTAATGTTAGCTGGAACCACACTTATAGATGCACTCTGAAATAATTTTTTTGTCTGAGAACCCCAAAGCATAATCGAGTTGAGTCATAGAATCCATCATCACATATGGGTGTGGCTAACCAGAGTTCAAGTTAGCCTATAGCTTGTAAGGAATAATTCTTCCTGTCACCTTGAGATGGGAAACCTCCAAATAGCCTTTTCTAAATTTCAAGAGACTTCAACACACAAGGCAGGTACACGCAGGTTAGTAATCATCTATCTTATCGTCTTCATTGAGTCCAAGTATTAATCTTTAAGATAAGTCTGATTCCAAAAACCACAACCAGTTATCTTCAAGTGTTTTTTTTATTACTCTACCTGTGTTCCTAATAACATCATGTGACCTCTTTCGTGTCACAAGACAAAAAAATGAGGTACTTTTGACTCATGATGTCTATAAATTGTTGGAGTAAGAAAAGCTCCTGTCCACCCTGTCAAGTAACCAGCTCCATCTTTTCTAGAAGTAATGAGCATTTTCATGGATTCTTACAGCATTCGCTTACTCTGTGAAATTCTTCAACATGCGGTTGAGTGCAGAGGAGAGATGGGTAGCCTGGTCAAGTGCTTCCCTGAAAGCACAAAGACCTGAATTCAGTCTCCAGAACCTTTTTTTTTTTTAAACTGGCCATCGGATAATTTATAATCTGAGACCTGGGGAGGCCGAGAGAGGAGGACCCTTATTGGCTGCCAGCCTAACCAACTTGGATAGTTCCAGTTTACTGGGAGGGCCTATCTCAAAATCAAGATGAAAAACACCCCAAGAATGACATATGAGGTTGTCTCTTGACCTCCACTGTGCATGCACACGTGTACATGTGCACACCTCACACACACGCACACAATAATTTGATTCTTTCAGGTTAACTTCATGTTTCATTGTTCCCTCCATTTGGAAAATGACACTCATTGTATATAATTATTAAACTGACACTATTCTTGACATCTCTCCCCCGCCCACCGGCTTCTCTCTCTCTGGCTAATGAATTTATTAGATATAGCTTTCTTGTGAAACCATACAAAACTGCTTATTAAGAAATATATATCATATATAAGAAAGGTTATAGAAGAATATAGAACATACTGTTTGTGAGAGCTCTGGAGAGGAACGCTGAGCAGCAGGGTTGGGGACAGCTGCAGTGGGTTCAAAAAATGTTAATGGTTTCTATATATAATTCTATATTGCTTTTTTATTTTTCAAACAATGACCTGACATTAACTTTGCACTTGAAAACCAAAATGCATGTGCCTTGGGAAACTCATCTGGCTCCTTCAAGCATTTACTCTGCATTTTAAAATGCATTTTCCCTTTTATCTGGGTCATCACAGTTCTCAGATTTGCATATAAAACACATTCAAAAAAAATATCTCTCCCAGACTAGGCTCCAGAATGTTTTTATTTTCCCCCTTTTCCTGTACTTGCGATTTGTGAATTTTAAATCCTAGAATACCAAAGCTAACTAAAAATCAGCAATAGCACTAAATTCTCAATATAGACAGTAGCGTCCATTAATCCCAAATTGTGTGTGCCTTATCTATATACCATGTCCAAATAAACATATCCTGGTCTTGTGTGTTAGCTTGAGTCAGTGTTTGCAATACTATTCCCAGAGCAGGCATTTCAGCATGGGAAGAATTCTTTTTTTCATGCTTTGAGTAGGAAAGGATAGAAACAGTCAACTCTTATTTTACATTCTATGGTGCCCATAATAATAGAGTAAAATAAATGGAATACAAATATCCCGAGACACTCACTGTTTTGTCTCAATAAGATTTTTAATCAAAGGGGAAAGTATATGGTCATTGATTTATTAATTTAATCTTACTTTTTTTGTTGCCACATGCTATTATATCAGCTATTATCAACCTATGTCTGAAATATAATTTTTTTACAAGTCAAAGTTTTAAAATGATAAAGTAAATGATGCTAAAATTTGTCAGATTGGAACATTGTTTATAAGTTTCACTTAGAAGATGGCCCTGAAATATCAGAATTTCAGGTAAAAATTGTATTACCTTCTGTCTCTTAATATCATAATAACATTGCTGTACACATTATTTTAATTAAAACATTTTAGCTTTATGACCCTTATCTTATAAGTTACATCATAAATTGATTAAAAGGAAGAAATTTGGCCTGGGATATGGCTTGGATAGGACAGTATTTGTCTAGCATGCACAATCCCTTGAATTCAGCTGTAGTATTCTGTCATGAACAGTCCCTTAGTTCAGTTCTGAGCATCACATACGCCCAGAGTGATAGTTCATACCTGAAACTCTAATACTTGGGAGTTTGAGACAGGAGTCTCAGGAGTTCAAGGGCAGCTTGACCTATATGAAACTTTCTTCTCGAACATACAACCAAGAAAAAATATCATCTTTCTAATTTTGGATACAAAACAAAAATAGTAAATAAGAAATCTATCTAAATTTATTTAAATGCATTCAAGCTTAATTTCAAAGAAAACAATCACTATTATTTAACTAATTGAAATTAACATTTTAAAAGTCTTTCAGCTACGTATTTAATAATTTAACACACATTTATCTAGTGACTGCTAAGAATATGACAGCACAATAGGTATTTTAGGATATAGATTGTTGAAAACATATTTACTGGACATTTTCTCCAGGCTCTATTCCCCAGGCTGAGAATACAGTGTTGAATAACGTAGACCATTGCAGGACGGTGACCATAGTTCACAGATAATGTTGGCTTTGTTCATGGTGGTCAAGTGGGAAAGACCTTTTGCTCTCAGCATTTTCAAGGAGCCAGCTCCATATACATAGAATGTGACATTATTTATGCTATAGTGGAAACAAATCTAATGGTTGAGTTAGGAGCAGTGAGGAAAATGAAGAAGAGAACTTGAAGCCGGAGACAATGTAGCCAAGGCAGCCACACGGAGGGAGGACTGTGTTCTGGGGGCAACAGCAACTTCCTGACAAAAGTGTACACAGCACAGCTGCCTTTTCATCATGGGTAGCGTCACCTTGGCACACATTCCTGTGTCTGATGCATCTGATTATAAGACTGATTTGTGAGTAAAGATGGCTTCTCAGAGAGTCCCTTTCCACTCCAGGAAGTAGAGTACTCTGGACCAGCCCATGAGTTGGCAAGGGTTATTCTAAATGCTTATAAATGATATTTTAAAGTATGGTTTTAAACTCATCATACAATAACTGCAACTATTAATTTTACAAAGAAGCCCAAGATGAGTAGTTCTAGCATTTAGGATACAGAATGAGAAGATGAGAGTTTGAGGCTAGCCTAGACTACACAGAAATATGTTACTTTACAAAATGGTCAGTTATTTCTTAAAGCACATCAGGCTTTTTCTGCCTTGGAATCCTACTCCAACACCCTGGGATTTCATCTCTCTAGACCTGCACCCCATCCCTGTTACCAAGAGGAAGAACAGACTAACAAATTGACCCGTGTCATAATTTACTTGTGGTAATACTATTGCAGAAACAAAAATTCTCACATTTTAAAGCTCCTCATATGTAAATCTAATCATACTCCATGAACTCTAGTTGTAAGCTGTCACAAGTATTTTATTATTATTATTATTATTACTAATGTGAGCAGTTTTAGAATGTTTAATTAAAAATTCTTATTGATATGCAATGGGTAGCCTTTGCTGTTATGATTTGAAGCAGCATCAGTGTAAGCGTAATTAGCAACATTATTTGTTTGTGTTGAGACAGTTATGGCTGGAGGAGTTAGCTCAATGCCGAGAGTCTTTGCCTAGAAAGGGTGAGGCTGGGGCTTCAATGTCCAGCAACACATAATAGCAACCATAGTAGCAACGTTACACTTGTAATCTCAAAAACTGGAGAAGCTGAATCAGGAGGATTGGCATCTGTTTGAGGTCAGCCTGCTTTACGTGGGCTGTTTCCAGGCCATTTGGGGTTGTAGAGTGAGGCCCTGTGCCAATGAGGAAAGACAAGATGGCAGTGTGAAGTAGCTGCTGAGGAGATGGCTCGATGGTTAGAGCACGTACTTGCCAAAGCCCCAACTTTGCGTCCCAGCACCACGTCCGGTGCAGGGGCTCCCATCTGCATGTTAACTCCAACTCCAGGGAATCTGGTGCCTCTGACCACTGTGGAGATCTGCATGTCTATGCATGTGCACATGTGCTCATACATGTATAGGCATGCACATACATTGCACACACGCTTAATTAAACAATGATAAAATTAAAATTTAAGCATGAGAACAGGAGGCAAAGAACAGAAACTGAGGGGCTGAAACACCATTATGTTAAAGGGCAACTAGATTTTACCCATATGGCTGGGGAAAAAAAAATCAAAACATCGCTTTTGTTCGATTCTTCCCTTGATACAAACGAGGGCTTGAGAATGTACTCAATGGCAGAAGTTGATTATTAAAAAAAATTTCCCTCAGAATACTGTAGGAAGCAATGCTGAAGCATCTTTCCTTAGAAAGTGACAAAATGGTTGCATGCCCCCAGATCTGCTAGCTCAAGGGAAGAAGTGGCTGATGAGAAATGACTTAGTGTTTTGAATAATGCAAATGCAATCACAAAGGTGGCTGAAGAGATTCTGAAAGGTTGAAGCTTACAAAGAAGAAAATATTCTCAGCAAATACTCATTAGGTTATAAAACTGTTTGCTAAGTAAAATGAAACATGGAAATTTAGGAAGGGATTTAACGAATGTTAAAAATCTGTTTTAAATTGTTTGAATCTCTTAGTTTTACTCAGCACTGTTTTTTTTTTGTTTTGTGTATGTGTGTATGTGTGTGTGTGTGATGAGAGATATGCCCCACTAAGATGCTGTAGAGAGCAAATGTGGACATTATTCTCAACACATACAGTTGTTTGAGTCTGACTAAGTAGGGAACTTCTTTTTTTATCACTGGCATAAAACCACACAAATCAGTTTCATATATATTTGTATTCACTATATAAGAATGTGATAGTTAACAGTATTCAAATTATTTTTAAATCCATAGGCTCTGCTAATGAGATAAAAATATTCTACCATTAAAATCCTTTGTTTAAGTTGATGATATGCCTGCAGATTATAATTTGTTTATACAGAGATAAATTAAACAAATGGAGTTTATTTATTTAGATATATTTGTTTCAACGGCTAACAGATGAGTTTGTTAGCATCCTCATGGATTGAAATTCTCTGAAGAAACATATACGTTGAAGGTCCTACAGACTAGTTGGCTGATTAAAATCCATGATTGTTGAGACACAGAATTTTGCAGATTGGGCTATCTTTAGTCTCTTTTTTATAGCCATTTATTACAAGTCTCTGTATGTGACCCAGCATCTTTGTGACTATTCTGTAAATCATTTGGATGTGTATCTTAGCCTTCCATGAGTTTTCATCAGCCTTAATGTAAAGAAGACGACAGCATCTGAAACTCAGGGCATGTTTTCCTGCTGTGCTCTCGCCCACCTAGCTGATGTTCCCGCCTGCACTGACTTTTGCCTGGCTCTGTTCTGTGCCTGTAAAAGTTCATGTAACTTCTTTCACTGTGGAAAAGTTTGTTGGAGTAAGGCAAATCTATGTTCCGAAACCAAGGTCACTCATATTTGTCTCAGCATAAGTTACTTGTTAATCCCTCTGCATCAAGAGCTGTCTTTTATGTCAACACCTCACACAGAGGGAGTCAGGAGAGAGGGGCACACTGGAGGGGAGACCCAGAATTAGGGGCTGCCTGGGGAGAACTGGCCTAGATGAACTGCCAGACAGATAAGAGCATTCTTGCTTCTGTTTTGTTTTTGAGAAGAAATCTCAAATGTTTGAGAATTGGAGGTAAGACAAACAAATGAGCAGACAAACAAACAAACAACAAAAACCCATCACTAACTGGTTGGGATTTTGCAAATTTCATACTTTTTGAAATTGTTTAACAAAGTTCCCTTTGTAGCCCTATGTCAAGGCTGCAATGTAAACCAAAAGAAAATATTACTAATGGAGGTATAAAGTGCCTTTGAATAGTTTATAGTAAAGTCAAATATACATCTGTTCTTTAACCCAAACTTCTGCACTTCTAGTGCCCTGCTAGGCAGAATTGGAAAGATGCTTTCACACAAAAATCTGTACAAATATATTCATTGGAGCCCTGATCATGATAACCTGTGAGGAGAATTCTGGGTGCTTGTGAGAAAGCCTCAAAAACAAAACAAAACAAAACAAAACAAAACAAAACAAGACAAGAGTCTTGTGACCACTCTTTTCAAACCATGGAATTGTTCTCAGATTATGTTTATGTGCCTCTTCCAGGTTTTGTGGGTAGGAATGTATTTATTTCAGAGTGTTCATTACAACTGGCTATTGTTATGTTGTTGTTTGTTTATTATATGCCTCTATGGAAAGACATGTTTTGTGGTTGTTTTGTTTGTCTCTTTGTGTGTGTGTGTGTGCGTGTGTGTGTGTGTGTGTGTGTGTGTGTGTGTGTATGTGTGTATCTTCTCTGCCACGTGTGGGTTGCTCTCCTGGTCATACACTTTACTCATATAATTCCTCTTTACTCATATAACTCCATACAGTATAAATTGTCTGATGCTCTGAATAAAGCTGGCAATTACATGAGACTTCAGTTCACTTCATTTTTGGGCTTCATTTAAGGTCTCACAGGCTCTAGAGTGGTAAACAGTAGTCACACACACACACACACACACACACACACACACACACACACACTGAATTTGTTTTCAAATGTTTTCAGAATGATAGACAGGAGAAATTGCCCAAGTTTGGGTGTGGGTTAGGATAAAGTACTTTTGAGCTGGTTTGAAGAATTACCTGAAAGCCTGGTGATGTTTTACAGCCCGGTGGTAGTTTCATGATTTATAGAATTATTAAAATACTACAATCTACTCATTGTCACATATTAATTGTGTATCAAGTGGTGAATGTTGCTTATCTAATTCCAGTACTTTGGAAGCCGAGGTAGAAGAATGATGAGTCAGAAGCCAGCCTGGGCTATGTAGCAAGGCTGTATCTCATAAAATGTCTATATCGAGAAGAAACAATTCTTTATTTTAACTTTTGAGTGTGCATTATATGTCTATGTGATATAGATGGAATGTAGAAATAGCCTGGCTGGAATGCAGACACGCCCTTAGTACACACCCTTAATCTCTAACAGGGAAGGTAAGGCTAGTTTGTAGAAGGAAGCACCCATGTTTGAAAGTGACATGTATTGAGGGGCAGACAAAGTGATGAACCAGAGAAAGGTGTTACAGAATGAGGCAGAGATAGGATGCACCCAACTCTCATGACGACAAGACAGGAAAGAGAGGCTACTGAAGAGCCGCACAGGGAGTGAGAGTAAGAGAGTCATGGAGAGTTTCTTACTGGGACAGTTTTCCAGAGAAAGATTGCAGAGAGAACAAGCCAGGCCCAGGTGAAGACAGAACAAGCTACAGATTGAAAAGGAGCCAGAAGACCAGAACATACTGCTAGAATTAGTTTTGAGGCCCGGCAGAGCAATCCAGTCAGAAGCCAGGAGAAGCTAATTTAAATCAGTCAGCATGGAGAGGAGTTTGGGCGAGAACAGCTGAGTTGAGCCAGTCAGCAAGAGCTCAAACAGAAAGAGCTAGAAAAACTTGGGAATGGTTCTCACCTCGTCTCATCATTTGAGGAAATAAAAACAACATTTACAAATACCAATCCCACACAGTGTCTGTCACCTAAATCATCGCAATGATATTTTAAGAAGCCAAGTTATCTGATATATGTGCTTGTTGGGATAAGTAATTTTATAATTCTTTTTTTTTTTTTGTAACACTGAAACCATCAGAAGTGTTTAGACCAAAAAGTTAAAAGGGAAATTCTTTTTTAAAAAAAGGAAAGAAAGAAATTCTTTGTTCTGCTTTTGCCTGCTAAAATAATTATTCAGTTAAAAAAATATATAAAAAATGGAGAATAAATACGCTTTTTGAAAGGACAGCCTAACTGGTCTTGGAGTAAATGATGTGGAAACATAAGTGCCCAGAGGGTACCTTTCTATAAATGAGTTTCTATACTTAAAAAAAAATATTATATGAATTTCTCTTGATCTTTATCGGAGTGCTCAATTTTTCCTATAGAAGGTTCATTTTTTTTTTAGACTTTGATGACATTTTTCCCCTCATGAATTACAAATACCTTTTCAAAAGAAGTGAACCAGTAAGCTTTATCAACAACAACAACAACAGCAACACCCACATGAGTTTGTGTATAAGAAAGTTGGAAACAGATGACAAGCATATTAGTTAAGACAGGACAGGTCACACATAAAGTTTGTCCTGAAACTTCCAACATTTTATACAGCAAAATATATTTCTCAGTCAAATTATCTGAGGCATGTCTCCAGACACCTTTTATCCCGAATGAGACTGAGGGGCTCTGTGTGGCCTGTGTCTGACAGCTCTTCTCTCTCAGAACCAGGAGATGGACGTTTTCTACCAACATGTGTACTGCCTTCACTCCCACCCTTCCAATTAGATTTAGGTCTCACTATTCATCTTATTTATTAAAAAAAAAACTGGGAGCATCTTTCTCAATACCTACGCCCAGGAAATCACATAACACACAGATACAGCACTGCACATGCCCAAGGGCGGTTCTGGCAGCAGTGACAATGACAGTAGCAAGGTAGCCAATTTCAGGAAAAAAACTAGAATATTCCACTTCGTGGGAATATTTAAAACTTGAAAGTCACAGCTAATGTATTCCATATGAGTGGTCTCTCCTTTGCTGTCCTCATGGCTTTTAGATTGTCTTTATGTCTGGTTCATCTTGTTAAGGCTCAGACTTTACCCTCCAGAAAGATAGGAGTGCTTTTTCTAAAGGGCAGCAGAGTTACCATGAGGAATGTGACAGAGCACAGTTCCCTGTCCTTCACACCCCTAAAAACTTAATAGGGTTATGTGCTATTCATCTTCATCCCTCTCAATAACTTGGGTTTAACATAATGCTACTGATCTATATGATGTAAAATAAAATAACATATATTGTTCAGATTTTGTATGCTCTATACATCTCATATTGATACCATTTCTTTGTAATACAAAAGTGCATTTCTGGGAGAATGAAATGTAAAGGGAAAGATGAAATCCATGGACAATAAATAAATGACAGCCTTAGAGATAGTCCTTTCCATTAAACCTTCCTTATAGGAAAGTAGCTTTTCAAATCTTCTCATGATTTACAATTATGAGAAAATGTACTAGTAAGTACTAAGATATAGAGCAGAGAATTTCATTTTTATTTTAAAAATCCTCTTTATGGAAATTAAAGTGCAAACTCCTTAACACCATGAAATTCAAAGAGAAATCAACAAACAAACTGCTACAAAAGAAATGGAAACATGAAATATCAAAATATACAGGATTAGAAAACACAGCTCTGAGATGAGAGTTTATAATAGTAAATACCCACGTTAAGAAAAATCCCTTAAACAGGTTCATGTTAAAACCCGAGAGTAAGAAAAATACTTCAAAAATCCAATATCAGCAGAAGGGAAGGAGAAAAAAAAGGTCTCAGCAGGTAAGTTAAAAAGAACTATCATAGTAGATGATCATAAAAAAAAAATTATACAGCATCTAATTACATAACCCAAAGGACATGAATAAGTCCTTAGAACTATAAAACCCGTGAAGATGTAATTAGCCAATACCAAGTAAAGAGAGTGAACCAACAACCGAAAGCTCTCAGCCCCTCTGGCCTGGGAAGCGGGAGGCTGGCTGCAGATTACCTCTCCTCCTGCCCGCCGAAACCCCAACTCCCGGTCCTGCCCCTCGCTCTGTGTAGCAGACGACCTGCTGCAGCCTCCCACTCCTCTCTCTCCTCATCCCCACCTGATCGATCGTGTTGATCTTCTCTCCCACTCATCCTGTGATCGTCGTACCTACCCTAAAAGGCATTCCCTGGGAATCCACCCGGCAAGCCTGCCAAAGAAGCCAGCTGGCCAGAGAAACACCCGGGAAGGCTTTAGATCTTCCTCTCTCCCCTCCTTCATATCCCCTGTCCCTCTCTGATCCTTAGCTCTGCCTCACACTCCCTTCTCCTATTCCTAGAGCACTAAGCAGGTCCTGGTGGAACACCCTCCTTTCTTCCCACTTGTGGACCCCCACAACACCCTCCCCCCCGAGTTCTTCCCCACTCCTAAGTGTCGTCCCCCAATACCAGGGACATATTCTAACCAGAAATGCTAGTATCTGTGCGTGGCAGGAATGCAGAACGACACCGCACCAGGTAACACACAGCCACCACACACTCCTAACAACCAGAGCGGGTAACAGAAATCAAGGAACAAAATACCCACCCAACAAAGACAAGACATCCATACGTCATTGAATTACACACATCTCAAACCCAGGTGCTTAGACACCAGCATAAAAAACGTAATCAAAAGCCAAGGCAATATGTCTCCACTGGAGAGGAAGCAGCAAGAACAGAGCCTACACCACATCTCCACCAGCCCCTCTGCCTATGTATTATAACTTTCAATTTAGTATTTATATGGGGCTCCTGAGTGTACAGACAAGTGGGTCTCTGACTCCTTTGCCCACTCCTGTGTCTCAGTTCCTTATGTTGGGTTGCCTGGTGCAGTCTCCATGTGATGGTTTTTGTTTTATCTTATTATATTTTATTTTGTCGTATTTGGCTGTCATCTCTTAGAAGCCTGTTCTTTTCTAATGAGAGACAGGAAGGGAGTGGATCCAGAGGAGATGAGGGGAAAATCCTGAGAGGAGTAAAAGGAGGAGAAACTGTAGTCAAGGTATATTGTATGAATAAAGAATTTATTTCCAATTTAAAAAGAGAAAGATTTAAGTAATATGAACATTAATATCTAGAGTTACCGTTATCAGAATAAGAGATTAAAAGTTTCTTCCTAGAAACCAACTTCAAAAGACTCTATTACTCTTTATATACAATAATAAAACAAACTTTGTACAGTCTGAGAATTGTTTGGCAGCTCATCTCAGTAAGATCTTTGCAATAGTTATTTCTGTTACTTGTACAAATATCAAAGTGTTAAACATGTATTTCACAAACCCACTGAAGATGTTAAGATAGGTGATTTTTCATTTTTCATTAGATTTCTTTTGAACATGGTAAACATAACAAAAATTCCGGGTGACTCTTAGTGCTGAACAAGTTAATTGACATGTGATGAATAATTTTTACAAAATGATTACACCAGTGACAGCCTCATATTGTATTGGGTTTGTTACGAATTCAGCAAGATTGATTTCTAAGAGTTAAACAAATACTAAATGTATTAAGGGTTAAAGAAATCGCCTTGAAAGAAACAAGAGAAGATTGGTATACATCATGAACAGGACCAAAGCAAATTGCAAAAACTTCCCCTACCACAACAGTGAGGCCCAAGTTTTGATTACTTATAATTATATTCATTTGATTGCCAAGTATCTGGCAGAAACAGCCCTTAGTGCTGGTGCCGTTAGATGAGAAATTCTAGTCACGGCGAGGATTTCTTTCAGGACACATGGTTTTGATGACTTCGTTCCTTTTTCTTTTTCCTTTTGTCTTGGTGGCCGTGATGCGATAATCTGTAAGAATAGGGAGGTGATGAGGTTGAATGGGGCAGCTGTGTGATTGACCACTGCAGTGGACAGAATCCCAAGGACCAAATCAGCTAACTGGGGCGAGGATTAGCGCCTGGAAGTGCTGATTGATGAGCGCCGCCTCTCCTCTGCGCCCACACAGCTCATCCTGCACCACAGCGCATCTGCAGTGCAGGACTGTAGAGCGAACTTGACTCAGAGTGAGGATGCTTTCCTGAAAGAAAGAGAAATTAGAGAGACGGGAGAAAAAGACTTGATTAAAAGCACTGTGATGAAGATAGTGACAATCGCGGTTCATACTGCCACATAAAACGGTGCACGCGAGTGTGCCTGTGTGCATGTGTGCATGTGTGTGTGTGTGTGTGTGTGTGTGTGTGCATGTGTGTGTGTGTGTGTGTGTGTGTGAGAGAGAGAGAGAGAGAGAGAGAGAGAGAGAGAGAGAGAGAGAGAGAGACTCTCGTCAGCAGTAACTTTCATTCAGACTAAATTTGGTCTCCTTATATCCTTAGAAATCCAAGTGTGTTCAAGATTGTTTCAATCTTTGAGAGAATATTAATGCATATGCTTCGTAAGGGTCACAGAGGGCAAGCATTGTGGCAGAAGTATTTTCTAAAGTAGCATGAATCTAAATCTAAGCAACATGAAGTTATCTTTTCATTAAAAGTTCAATACAGTGCACACACGTAGGTCAATACTTCCTGAGGAAAGCTTTCTTCTAACTTTATTCCAGACACACAACTTTCTCTATTCACAGACACCATGTGTTGCAAAAAACTCACCCCAAGTTATATTGGACTAGTGAACGCACAACAGCAGTATTTCTTTCTTCCTTTCTTTTTCTCTGTCTGCTGTCCTTGTCTCGTCGTTCCTCAATCTTGGCTTTCCTTCATGTGTTCTCCTACATCACGAGGGAGGGGCTTACATTTGAGAGTTGTCCAAGAAGAGAGGAAGGCCAGCAAACTCCGTTTTGTTTTCTTCTAAAGACTATTTGTATTGTTCCATTTCTGAGTATGTGTGTGTATGGGGAGGAGTGTGTGTTCCTGAGTCCAGGTCCTCCCAGAGGCCATATTGGTTTTAATCCTTTCTAAATGTACTTTTGTCTTGTTTAGGCATAGGAAGGAGTGAACCCTTAAAAACTCATAAATATTTTAGTCTTAAATATAGAATGTTTAGACCTGGCAAGCTGCTAGAGACTAGGATTTTTATGTGTTTTGCTTTGGATTTTTTTGTTGTTGTTGTTTCTTAGTTCAAGGTAAGCCTTATAGGGACAGCATTGCTTTCGTTTCAAAAGAAAAGAAATTCTCTGAAATTGGTGGTCACACGAGCACTTTACATGTGCCTTATGTCTTAACTATTTCTCCATAATGTCCCAAAGATTATTTGCAAATGAAATACTGGTGAGAGAAAATGGCTTTGTGCTCTCGGCAAAACTGCTTGACTAAACCACATATTTCTCTGACAGGAAGTCTGCCCATCTCTCTTAATCACTCATACTGCACAACAAACACTCACTGAACACTGATGTGCTCATTTGTGGCCAGCAATGTGATCCAAGATCTGCCTTAGCGTTGAGGGGGGAGGGGCACATGGTGAGGGGTAGTCTGTGATGAGGTTCCTGCTGTCACAGGGCACTTTGAAAACTAGCTAATTTTTGTGATGGTTTCAGGTCATTCCCCTCACCCCCACACCCCAAGAATATCTGGTGACTAAAACGTCTTTTTAAAGGAAGCATTATGATTCTGGTTGGGTTTCGAGAGCATCATTCTGCTGAGGCTGAAGTTAAAAACTCACTGAAGGGGAGCCAGAGCCTGTGCAGGGAGAGGGTGTGGGAGACAATCAGGACGAGTGATGTCAGCTGCTTAGATTGGGCTGCAGGCAGACCCTGGAGGAGGAGAGAAAAGGGTGGGTTTTGAAACTGTCCTGGAAAGAGGATGTAGCTCAGCTGGTAGAAAACTTGCTTGTTATGTGGGGAGCCCTGAGTTCATCTCAAGTCTGTCATGGCGTGTTGGAGATGCAGGGAGTTGTAGTCCTAACTAGGGAGAGGGCAGTAAGAAGAGGTGAGGTTAAGTTAGCCAGTGGGAGGCCGGAAGTACGTGAGACTCTGCCTCAAGGAAACAAAAAAGGAAAAGGAAGGAAGGAAGGGAAGAAGGAAGGACTGGAGGGGACTTCAGGGGTGACATTAAATGTCACATGAAGGTCGGGGGTTGGTGGGAAAGATCATGAATTTGGAGGCAGACACCTAGCTGGTAAAGTGTTCTACAGAATCAAAGCAAGGGCTAAAGTGGGGATTTGATCACATGCACGTGGCACTGAGAACCAATACAGAACCATCGTTATGGCCTGTGGAGAGAAAAGACAAGGCCGGTCCTGAGAAACTTCACAATTTCCAGAGGGGGTGGAAGGGACTAAAAGTGGACAGAAGATTGAGGAGGAGCAGACACGTGGGAAAATCGTTTCGCTTTCTGAAAGCCATGAGTAAAAAGTTTCTTGAGAAGCGGTGAGTGTTTTACCTGCATGAATGTCAGGGCAGCGTGTGTGCCAGGATGCCCACAGAAATCAGAAAGGGCACTGGATGCCCGGGACTGAGCAGGTGTGTTTATATTTTTAGAAAATATATATGTGTGTATATATATGCATATTTATGTGTGCATGGATAAGTAATGTAAAAAGAGGGAGTGGATTTGAAAAAGAGCAAGAAGGAGGTATATGAGGGGTTGGGGGGGAGGAAAAAAACTGAAAAAAATGATGTAATTATACTCTCAAAACTTAACTGGTTGATTTTAAGAAGGAAGTGGTGAGAAACGGCAATGCCAGTGGCATGTGCAGGAAGTCAGGACTCAGCAATACCTAGGCACACACTAGTCATTCACGACACTGGAGCAAAACAGGCACGGGAAACTGTATGGGCTGAGCTGTTGGGTGCCATAGGTTCTGAAGTTTCTTTTTAATTATGAGTCCTCACAGTTTTTGTCGTGAAGAAGAAACACATTTCTAAGTTATTTAGTAATAAGACTATAACTTCATTGCACCCTCAGGTGGTTTTCTAAATCCCAGACAGCAAATTACGAATTATGAATATTCATAACCTTTTAGAGAGCGGAGTGAAAATATTTATCTTTCATTTGGGGTGAGATCTCTCCAGCAGGGATGCTTCTGAACCTCTGTACAGCAATTTACGCGATGATCACCGTCGTAATCTCCAGGCTGATTTGGAACATCTTCATTCTTTTCTTAATCTAGGAAATCAATGGGACATGCGGTGCTCCAGCCACCGCATTAAATTACAGTTCTCCAGGAGCTGCCCCCTGGGGTACATTTATCTCAGGCTTGGAAAATCCTAATAACCTTTTGGATGTCGTGGGAGATTGTTTTCCATTGCTAAATGGCAGCTGTGGACTATTCTTGGCTCAGTAACTGATTGGTGAGTTGATTCCAGCTCGCCACTATGTTTCTCTGCTGTGATTTCCCAGCATACAGAATGTATTACAGCAATCTGTAGTCATATCAGGGATGATCATAAGCAACCTGCTATAATAAGTCAGAACTTCTTGAAAAATATAAACTGTGTATAATAGACCCATTTCTATACTATGTTCAGTGCTGTCAGGTGGCTGGAAACTGGCCTTTTCCCCAGTACTAGTTCACACTGTTTCCAGAGTGTCTGACGATCCAATTCAACCTGGTGTCCTTGGAGGCTAACGATTCCCCCGTCTTCCCAGGAAAGGTGCTTAATTCCTACACCCTGCACTTGTTCCCCAACTTGATCCGAAGAGCAAACAGATAGTGGGAACTGCCCTAAAAAAAATGGCCAAAAGGACCAAGAAACCTGCGCCTTAACTGGTTAGCTGATTCCGAATCATTCTCCGCCAATATCTCAGGGCTGTTATGATTTCCAATGAGTGATGTGGATGTTCTCCTTAGCAAAGGCAGCTGGGCAGTAAGGGCCATTTCACCAGCTCAAGAAAAACAGTTCCATGGTGGTGGTTGCTGGAACCAACCGAGCAGCGGTTCTCTGGATGAGGCTGCATTAGGGTCCTCTGGAGAAACAGAACTGATAGAAGGTATGTATATTTACAAAGGGGCTTTAGTAGGTTGGCGTACTCCATTTTGAGCTGAGTAGCCCAATTACGGCTGTCTTTGTGCTGGAGAGGCTGAGAACCCAGCAGCTGTTCAGTCTACTAGGCTACAGGTACCAGAACGACCCAACCTGATACTGAAGACCTGGTGGGTTTCTTGGAGAATCGTAGGTCTTCAGTCCCAGCTAGAAGAGGTCAAAGGATCTGTGCTCTGACGTCAGCAAAGGATAACGGCAGCAGCTGCAGCAACAGCATAGATGCATTCACCACAGGGACAATGGCAATTAAGCAAACAGCTGAGGGTTTTCTCAGACTCCTAATATCTGGGCCATTGGTAGGTGCTCTCCACTCATGGGGGAGGTCTCCCCTACTTAGTGAATCTCCTCATAGGAGATTCTGCAAAATCAACAAAGGGATCTGCCACCTTGTTGATTTCAGGTACAACCAAGTTCATAACCAAGATTAATCATCGCACCATGAAACAGTTTTCCTTGAGCTGTTGAAAGGACATTACTGCCTACCTTCCTTTGCTAAGAGACCATCCATGCCACTCAAATCATCCTAAAACTAGAAAGAGAGAGAGAGAGAGAGAGAGAGAGAGAGAGAGAGAGAGAGAGAGAGAGAGGAAAACTTTAATATTTATTACAGAATCTTCCTATTCCTTTTGTTATATTTCCATGTCCTAAGTCAATCGATTCAGTAGTCTGTGGTTTAGGTCTGTTGGGTGGGTTCCTCAGATTCACCCATTAGGAGCTTGATTTCCAGTATGGCCTTGCTGTGTTGTAGTAGAGTCTTCAATCATCAGGTCTTGTATTAGGTCCCCACAAGAAACAGGCTGTCAACAGTGAGGCATAGATGGAGAAGAAGTTTAGGGGGGCCTCACCCCTCATGACCAGACTCAGCCAGATTCAGGCAGAGGGGGGAAGTCATGGTGTGTATTTGTGTACCCACTGACGGCATCTGGATCCAATAGAAAATTCCAATCCAGTGGTCACACTGATGGCCTTGGTTAAACTATATGGGTCACAAACAAACATGGAATGTCATGAATCTGGAAAAAGGACTGAAGGAATAGGCAGGGGGTTGACAGAGATGGGCAAGAGATAGTGGAGCAGAGAGTAATCAGAAAACATTATGTACATGTATGAAACAGTCAGATAACAAAAGTAACTAATATATATAGAAGTCAAGACTGATGGAAGGTAACTAGGTCACTGAGCCATCACTCTTGGATAATGCTGCTTTGCCACTATGTTGTCATGTAGCCAGGCTTCCTGAGCTTGGATTTTCAGCTTTCAGATGCATTAGCTAAACAATCTGCCTTTCATTATAAAGCTCTCACACTCAAGTATTTTATTAGAGGAATAGAAAACAGATCAAGGCAGGACAAGTGTTTTCCATCATTAATATTTGCTCTCAAGGCACAGTAGGTACAGCTTGCAAGCAGTGTCCCAACTGAATATGAGGTGTGGTGAAACTGTCTTTTTGAGCATCTGGTTCAGAGGTCATTTGATCGTTGATGATCATCAGGAGTATTTCAGGATACCCCAAAGAAAAATACAAAGAAAATAGCATCTCATTTTGTAAGCCTGTGAAAACCTACATCAGAACAGCCTGTGCTAAAATCTTGCAAGTAACATTATCATCTCAGATCCTAGAAACTGAACAATTGACATGGATGACATGGGTTTCTGATATGTAGATATTAGTGTTGTTATAAATGTTGTTATAGAGTACACAGGTGGACAAAGAGAGTGAAACTTTTTCTTTTCTAAAACGTTCTGTTCTTCCTCATGGGTTTGAAAATGCAACCCCAATGAACCAACTGGCAATGATAGTCCTGTGTAAATTAAACAGTTCCTTTAGGTAATGCTTGTCCTCCGGTAAAAATAGTCTCAGACTTGTGCCCTCTTTTCTCTGCATTTCCCACAAGAGAGCATCAGATAAAGGCAGCAAAAACTATCCTTGTCCTCATACAGCATAGAAGAAAGGGACCAGAAATCCAAGTGACACCCTAGTAATCTTGACTAGTCTCCATGGTGATGACTTTGCCCCCCTGCTTGTCCCAGTGGCATCTTAACTTGGGTTGAATATTGCCTAGACATTCTCTTGGTTTCATTATTTCCCTGTGAACTATCCCAAATGAGTCAGCATTCCCGTGGATAATGCTGAGCATCTCTCACCTTCTCCAAGTACCTGGAAGAGAAATAAGAATCCTTCCTCCTCCACCTCCTCCTCCTCCTCCTTGGAATCCTCCCAAAGTCAGAAAGGACAAGCTTCTTTCTTGGGGGGGGGGGACTATTCACTCCATGTCCCCCCTTCCTTATTTACAGGTCCAGTCTTATAGCCGAATGTTATATTGGATGTAGACATAAAAATAAGGTTAATTTACTGATAAAGGATTCCAAATTGAGAGGGATTTCAAAGTAGTGTGCCTCGCTTATTTTCTTTTAAACCCTGTGCCCTCATTCATTTTTTTCATATTGAATATCCAAGGTGGATGCCAAAAGCTTTGAATCAGGTCTATTTCTTTATTTATCCTCAGGCTCTTCAAACGTAAAAGAACAGCCCTGAATATGCGAGGGCAAGTCACATCCTTTCCTCTGGGACTTCTTACACCCTGTGGCCTTGGTTGCTTCCCAGTGCCAGGGCTGTTTCTGTTTCATCAGAAACCTGTAGCTCCTGGAAGAAATCTGCTGGGAGGGTGCGTGTCATGGGGAGGCAGGGTGTTTAGAATTACTGTGTGACAGAGCTGGGGTAAGCAACCGTTTCAGCTGAGCTGCCTGCATCCAGGCTGTACGGTCCCGACCTTGGTTTCTACATTGCTTTCTTTCAGAGTTGGTTAAGAAGTCTCTTTAAGTCTTTACTGGTTTTATTTATTTATTTATTTGTTTGTTTGTTTATTGGTTTTTCAAGACAGGGTATCTCTGTGTAGCTTTGGCTGTCCTAGACTCACTCTGTGGACCAGGCTAGCCTCGAACTCACAGCGATCTACCTGCCTCTGTCTCCCGGGTGCTAGGATTAAAGGCGTGCACCACCACGCCTGGCTACTGGTTTCTATTTTATGTCTCAAGTTCTTCCTTTCTTTAGACAGAGAGAAGGAATTAGGGGTAATTTTCATAACCCCACCATTTCCTATTTTTAGCCAGCTATCCCATATTTGCCTGAACAACGTGTTTTCGCACAGTTACATCTGATTTCCAGGTAGTAAGTACAGAGCTGAAATTAATGCAAAGTGCATAGCAATCTTGAAATGTCCTTTCCAGGCTCTAGCTCCGCAGTACCCACGCTTTCCAAAATATTCGTTTTTATTCTCTCTCATCTTAATTTAATTAGTTAACTAGCTAATTAATTAAAACAAGGTCTTACTATTTATTTGTAGTGGCCCTCAAACTCACTGTGTAGACTTAGCTGACCCTGAACTCACAGAGATCCGCTTGCCTCTGTCTCTTGTGTGCTGGGACTGAAGACCTACCCCACCAATCTAGCCCAGTGTCCCACCCTACCCTCTTACGTCCAAATGTTTACCCATGACAACTAAGGTCAAGCACTGCTGTTTGGTACTCAGGTGAACTAGTACTTCACTGGATTTACTAATAAAAACTGACTGAGATGTGCAATGGGACTTTTAGAGCCACGTGCTATTTCACTCATTTGCCAGACCCTAAGGAGCACCCTGCCATATAAGTTTAATAAAGATCCTTAAAATTCTGGGGTAATTTATGTGGACTGACATGATGGGAAAGTTTATTTATACAATTATAGCTGTGTTTAGTGATCCTCAAAAATGGTGCAGTGCCTTTTCTCTTCACGTGCTGGTGCTTCACCAGGCAATGGCGCGCTCCCAACTTTGGTTGGCTGGTTGTTCTATTCACCGTGGCACAGGAGTCACACTAAGGTCACATTAGCAACAAGTTCACTTGTATCCATGACCTCACTTATTCTGTACTCAGTAGAGCGTGTCTTTCATAGTCAAGTATAGCTGATGTATGAAAACAAGCCTAAATTTAGGACAAGGATCCGGTTTCCTACCCTATAGCCATCTCCAGAAGCACACGGGGAGGCGTGTGTGTGTGTGTGTGTGTGTGTGTGTGTGTGTGTGTGTGTGTGTGTGCAAGTGCAACATCCAGGAAGGAAAGTGTTTGCAGGGATGTAAAAATGTATTACAGACAGGAGGGGAGTGTTTCCAGACAGTGCTTGGAGGTATTTTTCATCTATGCATTTTCTTTGGCCCCTTGCCTAGCTGGAGCCATCTGGTGCTTTAAAAAAGAGAATTGTAAATAAAACGAACAAGAAAATAAATACAAAGTAAAAGAGGAAAGTCCAGCCTGTAATCCCAGCACTCCAGAGGCTGGAGGAAAGAGAGTTTAAAGCTAGCCTGGGCTATAAAATGATACTCTTTCTCAGAAGCCAAAAGCAAGCAAATAACAATAAAAACGACAGCAAGTAAAGAGAAAAAAATCAAGACATCATCTGTGTTGATTTTTAGTCCTTGAAAAATCGGACTTTCCCCCGTATCTAATTGAGAAGTGATTGTAGAGCGAAGGGGAGAAGATACCGCGTTAGCTGTTCTTATGCTGAGATGTGAGGATCTCATTGATGGGAGAGCAGAGCCTAAAACCGAGGTGGACTAAAGCCTAAAGCAATAGCCAGCTTTATTCAGAGCACCAGGCAGTGTATGCTCTGGGGGTTAGGAAGCGGAGGAGTGTGAGTCAAGAGTGCAATCACAAGGACAAGTTGCAGGCGGCGAAAGGTGTTTCCCCCTGGAGGCAAACAAACAAATAACAAGAGCAGTAAGCTCACGCCTGCGCTCTGCACCTGGGAGGGGCACAGAAGCACATTCCAAGAGCAACCCATGAGATGGAGGAGGAGAGAGACTCCAGGGCTTTGTGTTGTCTACCTGGAGCTTTCTCACAGGGCCTCAGAAATCTCACGCGCCTTCTTCGTTCATGGACCATGTTCTGAGAGCACACACAGCCCCAATGTCGCCCACCACACTGATGAGGTCCAGTAGAATCCAGCCACCAGGGGGTGGGGGTGGGGAAACACTTCATTTACAGAACTGATTATTATATTTCCATTGTCATTCTGGATGAGAAGAAATGGTCACTTTAGATGATACTCTGACTCAGGAGGAGGTACAAAGTAATTGACTCAGTGATAGATTATTTTTTTTTCAAGTGATCTTGGCGGTTTTGTTATTTCTGTATTAGCGCTAATGGAAGTATGGTTAGCAACTAATACCCAACACGCACCAGGGTGATGATTTTGATGATAATGTGTGTGGATATCTGAATGTGTGTATATCTTTATTGTGGGCACAGGTACATGAGTATAATTGGGGTGCAAATCTATGTATGTGGGAGCATAAAGAGACCATTCCTGAAGTGATCACCATCTTTATTCTTGGGACAGGGTCTCTCACCAGCATAGAGCTCGCTGATACCACTGCACTGGCATCCCAGCAGGCTGCAGGGGGGCTGGCTGTCTCTGACTCCCCAGTGCTCGAATTATAATGATGGATGACCACACCTGGCTCTTTGCATGGTTCCTGGGGATGGAACTCAGATCCTCCTGCTTGCAAGGTAAGAATGGACTGATCCATCTCCTAGCCCACCGCTGGTGGTACTACTATGATTTGATCTTGTAAAAGGATGATTGCGTTGATATTTGCAATAGTCTCATACTTGACATTTAAATTGTTGTTAAAACGCCTGCTTTTCCTCCCTTAACCGCATCATAACAACACCAGATGTTAACGGGCTGATGTTGCCTAAGAGCATACTATATCTGCATGAATAAAAAATGCGTTTCATTTTGGAGGGCCCTGGCATGTTAAGTAAAAAATAAGAACTCTGTAGAAATAAGTATATTTAGGTCACACGGTGAAGGATATGATGATATCATTGTGGAAAATTGTGAAAACATCAAGGTAGTAAGTACAAGTCAGGAAATATTTTACTCAGTAGCAGACAGACTACACATGCCATGGCTTAAATGCATACACAGCCTACTAGGGGGAGAGAACCCCTTTATGTAAGCAAACCTAACCCATCTTTGTAGACAATTATGTACGGAAAAACAAATGTGCAGTAGCACCAAGTCAGCATGCTGGGCTCCCAGTGCAGGCTGGCAGGCAGCCAACACCCAACCTGCTGAGAAGAAAATTGAAAGGGGAGGGGGGAAAGTAGGGCTGCAGCCTGAAGTTAAGTGTGGCACTGGATGTGAAGATGCTTCTGGGAAAGCCAGGGACGCCCGGGAGGTGGGGAGGACAAGGGTTTGCTGATGTGGCATCCGGTTTCACAAAAGGTCAGGCCATTGTTTTATGTGTGTGTGTGTGGGTGGGTGAATATAAGTATACAGGCTACCACAGAGTGTGAGCACTGAAGTGTGTGAGTAGTGCCAGCAGGCACTGCTTTGGTTTTTACTATCTATAGGGAGGGGGAGACCTGGATTTCAAAGACAATTTACAAACCTCCTGGTTAAAGTGAACAGTCACCCCCCCCCAAAAAATTAATACAATCTATAGAAGTGTTTCATCCCAAGAATGTGCAGGGATAAAGTGACATCATCACAGGAAGTTTTTCAGGATTACAAATCTTCTGGCCACAGACTCTGCCGAAAAAACTTCTTGCTAATGAATCAGAAGCACTTTCTCTGAAGGCTCTTTCACTTCATGGACTCACGATGGCACATCATCTGACAGTTGCCATAGCTGTCAAGTGCATGAGTACTGAGTTCATAGTATATGAATTTTACTATATTGTATCATATTATATTAATCATTGGTGTTTCTGGGATCTTAGAATATTCTAATGTAACTGTTGTTTTTATAATTATTTTCATCTAAGGTCATCATTGCTTAGGCCTAAGTGATCTATTCATGTTTTATTCCCTGAAACTGGTCCATGTCCTGAAGGTTGCTCTATGTAGACACTTCATTATTTAGGTGTGGAGGATTGTACATTCTGTTAACTTACTCCTGGAGTGTGTTGCTTGGTGATATTTTCTCTGGAGTTAAAGAAAAGATGCCTCCTTATACAGTAAGCGCTTGGTTGGTGGAAGCAGATTATTATGGCAATAATCATAATGAAGAAATTATTGCTTCTGAGAAAGGAATCATCTTTCATGTTTATATATATATATATATACGCTGCTCCAGTTGTTTGGCGCCTGAAAATGTAGCACTAATTTCTCTCTCCCAACCACCCAACCCTCACTTCTCATCCTGAGAGTGGAAACAGTTGATACAGTTGGGAAAGACTTTATTACAATGTATCCCTTTTAAAAGAGATTTATTTACTTTATGTGTGCATGTGTTTTTCCTGAATGTATTTATGTGTGACACATATGTGTCTGGAGCCGATGGAGCCAGAAAAGGAACATAGGATCCCCTGGAACTGGGGATGCAGATGTCTGTCAGCTGTCCTGTGTGCTAGGAACTGAACCAGGTCCTCTGGAAGAGCAATGAAGGTCCTTACTCACTGACTGCAGTGGTTTGAATAAGAATGGATGCTGTAGGCTCCTGTATTTGAATGCTTAGTCACAGGGGAGGAGCACTGTTTGAGAAGGGTTAGGATGTGTGATCTCGTTGGAGTAGGTGAGGCTTTGTTAGAGGAAGCTTGCCAGTGGGGGTGGGGTTTGAGGTTTAAAAAGCCTTTGCAAGGCCTGTTGTCTCTTTCCGCCTAAGGATGGGGATGTAGCTCTCAGCTACTGTCTCAGTGCCTGTCTCCGTGCCACTGTTTCCTGCCGTGATGACAATGGATTGAACCTCTGATACTGTAATCAAGTACCCAATCAAATACTTCCTCTTATAAGAGTTGTCGTGGTCATGTTGTCTCTTCACAGAAATAGAGCAGCGAATAAGACACTGAACCGTGTCTCCAGGTGTCTTCCTTGTTCATAAAGAAAATAATTAAATTTCAAACAGGTCTACAAGATAGAGCTATAGACTTCTATTATTTATTTTAGCAAGAGATAAAAAAGTGTCTTTGCTTTTTATCAATTACATATGTAACTGAAACTATAATAAGTAGAAAAGAAATAGCAAATTTGTTTCAGCCATGTACATGACCACAGTCTTTTGTTTGTCTCATCACCATTAGAATGGTGAAGCACACTTGGTGTCTCATAAAAGGCTGTACCTGGTTATTTACCTACATCGTGTGGAAAGAGCTAGTTCTTCAGCCTCGTTGTAAATTGATTTTTACAGTCCAAAGTGATATGCTTTGTAGTGGCATGCGTGTGGAAGCGTACCATAACTCCTAATATTTTAAATGATAAATTATTGTGCAGATTGAAGTTAGCAGTTTATTTGAGCCCGAGCTACATATGTGTTAATTGTTGTCATTAAAAATTACAACTATAAGCAATAAATACAGGACAAAAAATCTTCAAAGACCCCCCCCCCAGTTTAAATTATATTGCTCAACCAAAGTATTAGGCTTTATATTTAGACAAGAGTATGTGATTGTATTTAAAGAGCATACCGTTCAAAGGTAAGTGACATGGAGATAAATGTAAGTGACGGGATGCAGCACATATATATCATATATATATGATATTAAGAATTGTGAATCATCAGAAGGAATCAGAAGATAGAGGGACAATGAGTGAATCTCTAATTGGCATTATTAAATAGACTAAAAGTGAGTGCTCAGTGGTATTTATCAGGCATCTATCTCTCAGTCTTTGTCATTACTGGGGTGATTAAATATTTAATAAAAATCATGTTCCATACAGAGTGTACACCCATGCTTTTCCCTCTCCTTGAAACATCCCCTCAGATTTTCTTCCTGTTTGGGCAGGCTATTTCTGTTGTTCTTGAAATTCTCAGATGAATAGCCATTTCCTAGCTCAGCCACACCAAAGCTCCTCCCGTCTCCATAACATTCCACAGACAGTGCAGTCTTTGTCCGTCCTTCCACGATCATCCAATGTACAATCAGACATTTGCTCTTCATCCATCTTAATGTTCATCTCCTTGCCAAAAGTACCAGCTATAAAACAGCAAGGAAAAGCAGCTATATTTATTTCTACCATCTGACCCTTGAACACACATGCACGTTGGGTCCAGGAGGCCTGACACAAATGAAGGACAGAGCATAGATACAGAGAACCAGGGGGCTTAAGGTTAATACAGGTTGGTGCTAAGTTCTGAAGAACATACGGTGTGACAAAGAGGAGGTACCCATCACACTTTTTTTGGGGGGGGTCAGTTCTCTGGAAGTTTTAAAAGAAAGAATATTCAGAGAGGAGATGATTTATAGTGTGACCAACTTGCAAAGATCACTTTGTCCCACAATTTTATAATTCAAGCTTTTGACTATTAGCCTGAATGATTATGTTGCAAGATCCTCCTGCAGACTGTAAAGAGTTATGAGTTGGGTGTCTTTGGTGGGGTAAATAGATTTGAAAGCATAGTAGCTTTAAAATGAAACACAACCTGAAAGAGCACTCTAGGAGAGGAGGAAGATTCCGATGCTTTTTGTTCTTTGATTCCCCCCCCCCCCCCCGTTATCTGAATATTAACCGTTTTCTTTGTCTCTGAAATTATTGTTTTACCATTTGGCTTGCTCATCATATGATGAGTCTAATGATTGTCACATAAAACTAACAAGCAATTATAAGCATTTACTATTGTACGACAGAAGAGCGATGCCAACTAACCAGTTTCACAGCACCAGTGGCTCCACTGCAGCACACATTTTTCTTGCCATCAATCATTATATGGAAGCCATCACGCTGCTCAGTTGTAGCCATTATAAATATATTAGGTTATGGAGATTATCATTAAAAATCCGTGTCTATGCCTAGGTGTATAAATATAAGTAGAAAATATAATAGTCTTTGCTTAAGGCATAAGAGAAATGTAGTTAACCTGAGACTAAACACTTTATTGAAAATGAATTGGAAAAGAATACACCTGACTAGAAGCAAAACAAAGACCCGATTAAAGTGTTAGTCATGACTATAGCATGAAATAGTTTTCCCAAGGGGGAAAATACATTAGAGAGTTAATGTGTATGGAATGCCTACATATTTATACTTCCTCATACTAGACACTTGCTTACTGGTGGAGGATGAGGATGGAATTAATTGTTCTGTATTGCTGGCACAGAAACAGGAGTCAGTCATCAAATGCCGCCATGTGACATCACACAGATGCCTGCACTTCAGTGTTTGGGTGGCTTTATTCACAATAGCTGAGCTATAGAACAGATCACTTGTTTATCGGCTGATGAATGGTTAAAGAAAACGTGTTCTATGCAATAGAGACATTTGCTTGATCATAAGAAAGGAATCAGGTCATTTGTCAGAAAATGAATGTGAGTGAGGAATTATCATAGTGAGTGAATTTCGTCGGTTTTAGAAACACAAATATTGAGTTTCTCTCAGTGGATCCCAGATTTACATAGATACATGAAGTTGTATCTGTGTAAGTGACAGGAAAGCAACAGTGAGACTCTCTAGGAGAACGGAGTAGACTAATGGGAGAGCATGAGGGAAGAGCTGAGGGGTACGTGGAGAAAGTGCTCAAAGACATCAAGTTTTTAAGTGAGAATGTTCTCCTTTTCTTTCTTTTTATTTATTTTTAAAAATTTATTTATTCACTTTCCATCCCATAGAAGACTCCTTCCTCTGCCTTCCTGTTTCTGCCCTCCCACCTCCCTCCTCATTTCCGCTCCCCCATTCTCCTCAGAAAAGGGGATTCTCCCTCCTCAACCCACCGTGGCACATCAAGTCACACCAGGACTAAGTACATTGTCTTCCTGAGGCCTAACAAAGTGTCCCAGTTAGGGAACAGTGCTCCAAAAGCAGGCAACCGAGTCCATGTCAGAGACAGTATAGGCTCTTATTGCTAGGGGACCCAGATGAAGACCAAGCTGCCCATCAGCTACCTATGTGTAGGGGGCCTAGGTTCAGTCCGTGCATGCGCTTGGTTGGTGGTTCTCTCTCTCTGAGCCCCCATGGCCCTCAGTTATTTGATTCTGTTGGTCTTCTTGTGGAGTTCTTGTCCCCTTTGGGCCCCTCTATTCTTTCCCCAACTTTTCCTCAAAACTCTGGAGCTCTGGAAGCCGCCTTGGCTGGGATGACTATGTCCCGCTACTGCCTGCAGCACCTCATGTGGCTTGACGGCTGGATTCTGAAAGAGATCACCCCCAAGGGCAAGTATACCAAGATACTCAGGCAGAAAGCCATGTGGCATCAACATTTACAAGGCCACTCACATTCAACGGAAGGAGACAAAAACAATTTCCTTTCTATGGGAACTAAACAATTTGCTACCAAAACAAAACAAAAAACACCTCATAGTCGTGATGATGGTACCGAATACTGAGGACAATTCTCCAGCAATGATTCTTCCTTAATTTCTTGTCATAGTCTCTATCTATCCCCACTCACAGGGGAAAAGGATTGTATTAACAAATATATATCTCTAACTGCTGCTGTTGGCTCAAGATAATAGTAATGAGAGTACTTATATAGCTCTTCAGTTACTATAAGGTATATGAGCTAACATATATTTTCCATGAGCACAATCATTTATGAGGAGAACACAAAGCATTTATGAACCTCTTTGGGCCATAGTGTGTGGAAGAAGCATCCCTTAGGAGTTAGCATTGGAGCTGAGAATTATTTTTCTTGCATAATAATCCTATCAGCTGGGACATAGATTGAAGAGGATACTGAAGATGATGCTGACAGAGGGATAACTATACATGAACAGAAAATAAGGACTTCACTGCATGAGTTTAAAAAAAAGTTACAAAAAGCCTGGTGGTGGTGGCGCACACCTTTAATCTCAGCACTCGGGAGGTAGAGGCAGGCAGATCGCTGTGAGTTTGAGGCCAGCCTGGTCTACAAAGTGAGTCCAGGACAGTCAAGGCTACACAGAGAAACCCTGTCTCAAAAAACCAAAACACAAACAACAACAACAACAACAAAAGGGAAAAAATGCACCTCAAAGGAAAGTGTTAAACCTTTGCGTCGAGCCTTCTATTAATTTTGACCTGCGAGTGGACTTCACCTCCAGCTGGCACTGAGCACCCTGATAAGACAAGTTGTTCTGTGTGTTCGGTAGTTGAACACACCCAGGACAGCGCATCATGCGCAGCCTCATCTTCTTAAAGAAAGGAATGAATGGCTCTTCTGGAAAGACACTGTGTGGGTATTCTGCATGGCAACTGGCTGAGTTGAGAGCCAATGCTTGTATCGAGGCAGAAAGACACAAAATAGGAATACTGAAGATGGGGGGAGTGGCACGGGCAGGCTGGGAAGTGATGACTGCTGCTCATCTGGAGTAAAGAGTGGGTTGTTGCGATGGCCATAGCCCAGGGAAAATATCACATTTCTGTGTAAATTAGCTCCATAAAGGACAATTTCAGGCATTACATATTATTTCTGTTTTCAAAATACTCATGGTAAGTACTTTTCTGTGTTGATGTGTCTGATGCAATGATTTAGTCTTGACTGTGACACTAACAGTGAGGCTCTGGGTAAGTCCGTGCAGCTTGTTTTCAACCTCCCATCTCAGAAAATGGCGAGACAAATGCTCAATTTACCCAGCGACCATGAAGATCCGATACTCACCCTCTCGGAGGCTCTCTTGCTTTCCTGAAGCTCTGTCCTCATGCTCTTGACCTAATAATGGAGAGGGACAGCCTACAGGTGCAAAGAGGCCGGCATTTCTCTTCGGAAATTATCTGACACCATCAATGGCAAGGTCAGTGTTCTGGAACAGAGTTCTCTGCGCCCTATCCCATGTCTTAAGATTCAGCAACTCAGTTCACAAATGGTAAAGAGTGAGTGTGCACAATGAATTGTTATGAGGGTTGAAATTAAAGATAGGAATCAAATGAGATGCCTCTGTCAGTGTGGTTTTTATACTACAGAGGGCCCCAAAGAAAACAAACCAAAGGGGGGAAGTAGAAGCCATGGAGATAGTTCAGTATGTCAAAGAGCTTTCCGTGCCAGCATGGCAGCCTCAGTTCAGACCTCCAGAGCACACATGCAAGCTGGGTCTGATTGCTAGTTCAAGCACGTAGTCCCAGCACTCCTGTTGCAGGATCTGAGAGACAGAAGAAAAGCCCACAAAGCTCAGAGGCCAGCTAGCCTGGTATCTGAAAACAACAAAAGACAAGTTGGAACATGCAGGGCTGACATTTGAGATTGTCCTCTGATGTCCACCATAGAAGGGCAAACACTTCCTCTGTATCACAAATCATGTGAGTGTGCGCATGCACACGTGCACACACACACACATACACACACACAGACACACACAGACACACACACAGACACACATACATACACACACAGACACACAGACACAGATACACATACATACACACACACAGACACAGACACACACACACATACACACACATAGACACACACACATACACACACAGACACAAACATACACACAGACACACATACATACACACATACACACACAGACACAAACATACACACAGACACAAACACACACACACAGACACACATACATACACACACAGACACACACACAGACACACACATAGACACACACACACATATAGACACACACATACACACATACACACAGGCACAAACACACACACAGACACACATACATACACACACAGACACACACACAGACACACACATAGACACACACACACATAGACACACACACATACACACACACACAGACACACACACATACACACACACATATCTCAAATACAAGTAAAAGTAATCACACAGAGGGATAGAATGATAAGGAATTAGAAATGTACCAAAATCCATCAAATCCTGAGAAGATTCTGTTCTAAGGACAGTGGTGGGCAGAATTCCAGCTGAAGACATGGCATTTGAACTGAAGGCTGACTAGGGAGAAGTAGTCCAACAGGTAAATGCAGTCCTAAAAGCCAGTACTTTCAGACTCTCTCAGAACTGCCTCTCACAAGCCAGTGGGATAGTGTTCTTTTTGATCTTGGGTGTTACTCCTGCTCACTCATGAATTAATGGATGGGTATAACTCACGCTCAAGAACAGTGCCCTCTCTTACCGTGTTTTCAGTAAACGTTTACGAACAGATGCGTGACCACATGAGATGAAGGCTCTCATTAAAGCTCCCATTAAGTGAGTCATATCAAGTCAGTGGTGACCACACCATTTCCCCCTCCCTTCCTCTTTAACCTTCTGAGTCAGATCTGTTGCTGGACCGGAAGCAACGAGAAGAGACTTGGGGCGCACAAAGGCAGGCCCCCTTTGTATACTGTCTCAAAGAAGGAATGTAGGCAGCAAAGTCTTTTGAAAACTTATTAGCAAAAATGAAAAAAAAAAGGCAGCTTCTGGCAGCTCAGAAGAAAATCATATGCAAGCAATGGGCCTGCAAAGTCATACATTTCCACTTTCCAATGTAAAAATGATGAGGTTGGTGATTTAAAGAATAATAATTTGAAACACACACACACAGACACACACACACACACACACACACACACACACATACACACACAAGGCAATATGTAAGAAGGCATCTGAAGTTAGTTACATATATTTAATGGGCACTTACTTCAAAGTTGGGAACACTTAAATCATTTCTACAGCTTTTTTGACTGTTTATTATTCACCAAACACTGCCAAAAAAAAATACTCCTTGAAAGGTTGTGATGAATTTGAAATGCAAATCAGATCCTGGAATTTTGCATGAGGGAGAATGATGGGCTCTGTTTTGGATACATTTTTCAATGTCAGCTTAGAGTTGCCTCCTGTCCAACATAAACTTGGACTTGCTGACCTTTCAGGATGACTTCTCTCTGTTAGAATCTTGCCCTACAGGATTTTAGAAGGCTGGTCATAGGTTAATTTAAGTATACCAGGTGCTTCTGAAAAGCTTGGTTGAGTGGGGTGACTTATCTGGGCCTGAATGTAACATTTGGGAGAAAAAGAACTTTGCATAAAAAAAAATGAGCGTCAAGCAAGATGAATCGGGTCCAATGCCCTTGGGAGAAAGTTTAACCTCCATGCTGTTGGGAACCAGTGTGATGGACACAGACAGTGAGCGTGGCAGGAAAGCATAAGATGACTGCATTTATTTCTTTGTCCAGTAACATGCTGAAGTTTTTTTTTCTTCAGTCTAAATTTAAAATAACACCAACAAAGGTCACTCAGTCTATGTAATCTCTGTACCTAATACTTAGGTTCTTTCTTGAACATGGACCAACATGTCAGTAAGTATTCCAGAATGATACAGGGGTCATGTCATCAAATGAGCTGTCCAGGACGGGCACTGTTACAGGACATGATCTATACAAGGAACCTGGGAATAACATTTATCTACTTTATATTTTCAGCCTAATTTATAAACTCAAAGTTATATACTGTGTTAAGTTGTAGTGACATATAAAGGGAGATCTTCAGATCAACTATAACAACAAAGGGAGAAACAGATTTACAACCCACTAGTCAGTGCAAAGTCAGTACGGAGTACAGAGGAAACCTACTAACTAGTTTTTAATTACAACTGGTGGTCTCAGCTTAAAACTGTGGCCTTGCACATAATAGTTATACAATCCAAACATTGATCTGTCAGCTGTGCTTGAGAGAAAATTAGAAATAATCTTCATTACGTTATATTGATTTGAAATAAAGATTATGATAAGAAAAAACCTACTTCTGCAGCTACTAAGTGTGTTAATGATTTAAAGAACACGTGGCCATGTATTCCAGTGAATAGTCTCGGTATCCACCAGCTTTCTCTTTCTGTAATGTCCAGACAACCATCAAAAATGCAATGTGGACAGCAGGGGGCAGCAAAGGACGTGGTAAGAGAAACAGCCTAGCTACTGTTGTTAGAATTCCAGACTGTTTGTTTCTTTTCTTTTTTCTTTTCTTTTCTTTTCTTTCTTTCTTTCTTTCTTTTTCTTTCTTTCTGTCCTTCTTTTTTTTTTGATGAGCTTCAGGTAGGGAAGGTTGGAAGATGACAGCCCTTTTGGTCCTGGCTAAAGGATATGACATAAAAACAAAACTGCTTGGAAGGCAGGCTGTGATTGATTAAGTTTAAATGCTTTTCTACCATTCTAACTTCTGAATAAATGAGACAGTTGTAAAGCTTACACAGATCAGCAGTGTCCCATAGAAAAACCCAACTAATCCTCTTAGAAGGTGGACATCCATTCTGGGGGGGGGTTTATAAATAATCAATGACATGTAATATTTATTATAACATTTTTAAGTCCAGCCCAGCATGGGGATATGCCAGTTGGAGAGTGATTTGAAGAACTGATGGAAGAATATCAATATCCTCAAGCTAAAAACAAAAACATTAAAGCTTTTAAATACTAGTAGGCTTTCTGAGAGTGTGAGAATGACACCATGACTAAGGACCTGAGTCTTCCTGTAGACAATGAGATGGTATAAAGACAGTGCGCGTTAATTTAGTGGGAGTGGGGGAAAGTGTGAATCTCTTTGAATACCTGTCACATAGGCCTGGAACCTCTAGCCACACAAGACAGTTCCACGTGCAGCCTCTGAAGTTCTGAGTGAGTCAGGACAATCTAGAAAATCAGCGTTTGAAGACCACCACGTACTTCACATATCTCGACTGTGACTTGGTTTGCTTTACTTGGTGCCCAAGATGATTTAAGTGAAATTGAACACTTCTAAAAGCTATTCAAAAACAAGCTAACTGATTGAAGGAGAGGCACATAGCCAAACAATATAGCCAGTCATTACTCTCCAAATGCCGTTTTAACCATAGAATAACTATGTTGGGTGTTGTCCACGCTGCAAGATTGCTGGGCCCCAGTCTCCTGGATGAAAGTGGGCGTGTGAGTCTCCCCTGTAGTCAGACTACATGGTGACCGAATAAGACACAACCATCAAATACTTGGTATGTTTTGAACATTTTTCTTTTTTCTCTTCAGGAGCATTCCCAAATAAGTTGCTTTGATTTGAGGAGGAATGTCGCATAAACTTGTCCTCACCAGCATCTGCTTCCTTAGAATCTCTAATTGTGTAATTCTGGCTTTAGGTGGAGCCAGTATACCAGGAGGATCAATTCAGTGTCCTCATGCACGATGCTAAAACCGTAGAACATATCAGATCATGAAAGTGGCTCTGATGTAGTCTCAAGTCCTGGTCTCCTGTCCACTGAGACTCTGAGTTCCAATCTTATACCTAAAAGATGTCGACTTCTTTACAAGTCCGTGTAAAATAGACACCTTTCTTCCTAGTCCATTGAGGGGGGTGTGCAAGTCAGGGGTGATTGGAGCCAAGTGAGTTTCAGAGTGAAACCATGGCTTTCCAAGTTCAAGTCTTGGCTAGGAGAATCCTCAGAGTGAGTGTTATGAAGTAGACAGACACCCAGAAATGTGCAGCTCCCATCAGTACTTTTACTCGCATGCCCAGCCTTCCCACCAATGTCTTTATGCCTCATATTCTTGTATAAAATTACTGAGAAATGAAAGCACTTTATTTATAGTCTTGCTGTTTTGCGTAAGCATTCCAGATGGGAATGCTTTTAAATAACTACAAAAAGTAACATTTTAAAAACAAGTTGCTAAGGATACTGTGAAAATTTTACATGTCATCCAGACTTCAAAGCAAGTTCAAAATCTGGGTTTACATGACTTGTCTCTGAGGAAAATGAATTTACCACCTTCGGCCTTCTCAGTAAAGCCCTGTTTGTTCTTTGCGTGTTTCGGGATTGGGCTTCCTGGGTTGAAAAGATGTCTTACCATGTTAATTGGGATTTACTCCGTTTACTGAAAACAAAGACTTCCTTGGAGGAAAAGATTGGCCCAAATGGAGTCTGTGGCTTTCTGCACTAAAGCTCTAGTTTAGAGCTAACAGTCAAAGACTACTTCTAGCCCTTGGTAATTTTGTGTTAGCCTTGTCTTGTATCGATGCTGAAGTTACTCAGGACATAATTTATCCCCAAGGAAAGCAGCAGCAAAGCGAGAAGTTATTCTCGGAAGTCTTAAGTTGCTTTATGTCGCACTAAAGCGCAAAATACAGGTTTTTTTGTTACATTAATATAATCTTTGCAATAATATCTCCAAGTAACCTAGACAGAGCAAACCTGTGCTTTCCTATATGACAATAGTAAATATCAAATGCGATGTATGAAAGTTAAGTGTTAAGCCAGCTGATTTTTAAAAAATTGCATTCTAAGCTAATTTTACTTTGGAAAAGTAAGACAATTCTTAAATAACTCCGGGCCACCTACATTAACTAACACATTTTGCGAGAAGACTTCTGATTCTATAGTCTGAATCAGAGTATCAGAATTCGTGACTGTAAGGCTCGGCGCGGCCTCGGACGTCTGTGCGTGAGCATGCACAGCGTAAACAATCATACCCCTGTGAGCGCCAAAGATCACACACAGGAGTCTCAGGCCTATGCGGTCTTAGCCAACAGACCGAGTCAGGCCGCTTTAAACGCAAGCCTTTCTTTATGGCGTCTCTTCCCTTTGGTGACACTAGGAGGCGCGCCAGCACCAAGTTTGCTCCTGGATGCTCCTGTACCTAGTACTTAAGGACGCGCGGAAAGGGCTCTTTTATTTGGCTGTCTGCAAAAGGGGAAAGAGACAGGGAAGTGCACTTCGTGTGTTTATACATCCAAGGCCCGGAGGTGTTACTTTAGAGAACAATTTCCTCAAGGATGGCTTTTCCGAGCTTCGCACCCCACTGCGGATCCCATTCTGTCTCCGGTGGACTTGGGGGGGGGGGCGGAACTTCAGGCAAGGAGAAAATCCCGCCCCCGAGGCTGGGTAGGATGGTTTACAGCCTGGACCTCCAGCAGTTCAGTGTTTAAATAAATCTTAGTGAGCTATGGAGAACGATCTTCACATTAATCTTGAGTAATTAGCGTTATAACCCTCGGCCGGCCGGCTCAAGACAAAGCTTTATGCAAATGTATCCCCCTTTTTCTTTCCAGATGCCTCTTCCAGGGGGACCTGGCCGGGCCTCCTCACCCCTTAGCCCCCTATGTTGCCTAAGCCTGTGCAGACCCAACGCCTCTCTTTTTTTAATAACACGGTACGTTGAGGATCTTTAAAACAATGATGAGGGCTCTGGACTTTTTAAAAAGATTAGAAAGGGGGAAGGAAGGGAGGGCAGCTGCAGACGGGAAGGCAGTGCGCTGCCCCGGGCTGTTAGATGGAGTTAGCCTCCAGCCAACTGGCACCTGCCCTGGCCAGGCGTGCTCAGTCAAGGACAGACCCCACTGGGTGGTGAGATTGCGGGGGGGGGGGGGGGGGAGGTTGGAAGGCGAGATTTTCTCCAATTACAGCAGCTTTGAGGAGTTGGGGGGGTCTCTTCCAGGAGAGACCTTCCAGGAGGGTTAAATCTCCAGTTTGTCCCGGGGACACCACTCTGACCTTCGGTCCAGGAAACAGGGAAGATTCTCAACTTGAGTCTTCAGCTGAGAGGCGCTGCTAAAATGAAGCGCAGCCTCAAAAGTAGGCGGGGGAAGAGAATGAGAGGAACCCCAACACACAATTTTTTTTCCGCGCAAAGGTGGGGGGAGGGAGGCGCTCACATAGCACAGACACAGAGCTAAGAGCTAAGAGCGTGCAGATCGCTGCCTGGCTTTGGACTGTCTGCTGTGTTGTGTTGACTGCTTCAGAGGACTTGACGTGAAAGGAATATATTTTTACGTCCTGGGGGGTGGGGTGGGGGGTGGGGAGTTTGCTGTTTTATGGCTGTGCTTATTTAAAACCTCTTTGGTCGGTATCGAAATGGCTGAAGCTCCCCAATACTTTGCAGACCTCAGAGTGGAACCAGCTCAGCTTCAGTGAGCATCCCTGAGCTGCATCCACCCAGCAACAGAAACACACACTAGAAGCTAATGTGTGCTAATGTCTTGCACAGAGGGCTCAGGAGTGTGTTCTAGGAACTGTACCTGTCACATCGCCTTGAAAAACTTCTGCAGAAACTGTATTCTGACTCAAAACAAGTGTTGACACAAACTGTCTCTGTCTCTGTGTGTCTGTCTCTGTCTCTCTCTATCCGTCTCTGTCTCTCTCCGTCTCTGTCTCTGTCTGTCTGTCTGTCTGTCTGTCTGTCTGTCTCTCTCTCTCTCTCTCTCTCTCTCTCTCTCTCTGTCTCTCCCCCCCCCTCCTCTCGAAAAGGTAGGCATAGTGCTAAGGCAAAAGCTAAAATGTGGCTCCTTTTAACTCACTATGTTAGCTGTGGTTCCTACACTTTGTTTATGAAATAGAGTAAGAAAGAAAGGGGACTTAATGTAACAACACCACCGGGCTGTATAAATACAATATCCATTTTTTAAAAGTGAAGTGGATTTGGTTTACTCTGAAGAGCAGTAGTTCAAACAGCACCTATCTGCTGCAGATAGAGCAGCTATGCACATCTATAAGGGCAAGTTTGAAATTTAGAACAAGGCTTTGATTTATTCCTTTTCTATCAGTGATTAATGCCCCTTAATTAGCTAATCTCAAAGCCATTATTTACAACTATGGCAGACAAAGGAAAACCTGATGATCCAACGCTTATGTCAGTTTGAAATTTTAAAACAAAACAAAAACAAAAATGCTTTCTTCAGAGTGAAGTCCCGACTGGTGGGGATGAACCTTAAAATAACAAAGAATCCCAAAGGGGAAAAAATTAAAATCACTATAAAATAAATAGAAAAATACCCCCACTCCCCAATCTGAACCTTCTGTCCTTCCTCCTCCCCGAAAATGTGTGCCTGGAACAACACGAGAGGAGATACTTAAAGAGGAGAGAAATCAATGTTTTCTCTTCTGCATGAAAGTTCTCTGATTGGCACCAGGTGGGAAGCACTGAGTTTTCTGAAGTCCTTTACGTTGACTTAAAAGCAGTTCTCTTTTTGAGGATGTCTTTGGACCACGTTGGCATCCTGCGAACTGGGTTTGTTTATCAAGATCTGGGGGGGGTGTCTCAAACCCCAGGAGGGGCTGCGTGTGAAGTGCTGTGGTCTAGGTGTTCTAGAATTTCTCTATGAACTCTGCCACCCCCAGCCGCTGCCTCTCTTTTTAAGTGGCTGAGAATCAGCACACCCCTGCTAGGATAGAACTAGTTTGGAGCCTTTCTACCCAGAAAAAGCAAAGATTGGCTTGAACCTCTTCTACCGGAGTCTAAGGGGTCCCAGGAGCAGGGGAGCTCAATACAGACTACTGGAATCACCAGGTCAAGAAGTGTAGCAGAGGGGAGGAAAGCAGGCCTAGTCAGTTCTTCCCTCGCTCCCTGCCTGTTCTAGGATAGCTTCCACTACAGAGACCGCCGTGAGGAGACAGGTTTCCATGCCTACCCTCACCTCCATCACTTTTCTCGAGGAAAGGCCTGGTGTTTTGTTTTGTTTGTTTGTTTGTTTCTCCCCATGGCGCGTCCGATCCTTTTGTGAGCTTTTGCTTTGTTTAGAAATGGCTGAAAATAATATTATGTGAAGAATAAGGTCCCAGGAAACCTTGCTAGCTTTGCATGAAACAGTAAACTGAGGAAGAGCTGAACAGCCCTCCAATCTGAATGCTTGGGGTGAGGGTTGTCTTTAAATTTGTTCCTGAGCTCCTGAAGTACAGACCTGAGCCAGAGAGGGCGAAGGGCCTCTGGGATAGAAGATTTGCCTGCCTGTCTGACAGCAAGATAATACGGTTCGAAATTCTCTCCGGAAAGGCAGAGGAAAGGGGCAGGGAAAAGCCAGGGCTGGAAACGGGAGATGGGGAGATGCAGCTGAGGAGCGGGGAAGGCCAGGCAGAGGGAATGGACGAAGGGATCTAGGGGCGCAAACAGGAGAAAGCTGGAGGACCAGCGTCTTTGTTTGAAAGCACCCGCGTCCTAAATCGTAGGAACGAGGTCGTCATTAGTGCTCTGACCCACAGAAGACACGCATTAGAGAAAGAAATGATGAACAGAGAAACTGGTTATTTCTTTTTCCTTGAAATCCCAGGGCTATGAGGTTTGGGGCGCCTAAATCCCCCCTCCCCTCCCCTGCCACCCCCACCACCCACTTCCCGGTACAAAGCAGAGGCTGAGAGGCAGAAAAGGAGGCAGGGCTGGGAGAGAAAACCAGCGAAGCCTTTTGTGGTAAAAACAAAAATAAGCAAATAAAACAAAACCCTGTGCATCCAGATTACTGACCAGGTTCCCCCCCCCTTTGCAGTGGGCTTATTTGGAAACAGGTTTTAGGATGATAATCTCGCCTCAGAGATTAACCATTTTTAGTCTCAATGTTCCCGGTTGTTGTGCAATCCAGTTTGTAAAAGTACCAATTTTTGTTACACACACACACACACACACACACACACACACACACACAGCACTTCCCTCTTCAAATGAAACTCAGAGGATAGGTGGTTGGTGTAGGGGACAGAGGGGGTGGTGAGGAGAGTTCTTTGGACCAAAACAAAGACTGTACCAGACTTTACAGTGTGAGGTTAGACGTGGGAGGACTTTTCTTCTGCTTCCCAGTCCAGTGGAACGGAATGGGTTAGGAACCCAGGTTATTGAATTGTGTTTTTGGCGGATCGGTGGAGCATGGCAGAATGAACCCTAAGCAATAAAAATCATTGAAGTTTAGTTCCTGGGTGTGCTGCGATGGAAACAAAATAACTAAGAAGCTGCAGGGGGCGGGCAGGGATACCTAGTGCTCCAGTATTCTCCTGTACGGACTCAGATAAATCACTCTCTCCGCTTTCCTTCCATTTGTCAAGAGCAGAGGCCCCATCGCACAAGCTGATGCAGAAGTCCAACCTACAGGCAGGGCACTTTCAGAAATAAGGCTTGTAACCCTCCAGAAAGCAACAATGCCACGGACCAGCCAGCTAGCTCTCCCTCTCCCTTCCTCTTCCCCGCTTTATCCCCCTTTTCCTCCCTTGCTCCCTCCCTTCTCTCCCCACCCCCGACTCTGTCCTCCTATTAGCCTCTCTCCAATTATATCCCAACTAGTCATCCATATACACCTGCTGGAAGGATCTTAGTGGCAGCGGTGATTTTTGCTTTTTTAGAACCCAAGGGGGGGGGGGGTCCCAAGTCAAACCTGCCTGCGATCTCAGTAGGCGGTCCTTGGGCGTGTGTGGGGAGTCCCAAACCCAGAGGAGCCTTCAGCAGCTCTGCTCACTTTTGGTGGGCGCTTTCGGTTTCTCTTGCCTGACAGCAAGGTTACCCCGTTTCTAAGTTGCTCCTTCGTCACACCATCTTTCTGTATAGTTTTCAAGGCTCTCTTACGGATCCCGGCAGGCAGGGTTTGGTTTAAAAGGGGGGGGGGGAGTAGAGTGACCAGAGTGGAAGGGAAGGAGGGTGGAAGGGAAGGAGGACACGTTGGTTTCTGCTTTTTTTAACATTTTAATTCCATTGACATGACTTGAAAGGTTGTTTTGGTCTAAGGCAAAGCTGCCAGTTCCAAACACAAACAGACGGACACACACTGTGTGTATCAGATGCTGGGGATAAAAATGGTTTATTGATTGAAATAATAGAGGCATTATTTTGATTTGTCTTGACATGAACGCTGATTTATAGAGCTCTCCCCCCCCCATTGATTTCTTCTTGTAGCCCAGACACATGGAAATGATAAAAACCTCACCAAGGCTCACCTCAGTGCTAATCAAGATTGTTCAATGCACGTTATAAATCTGATATTATATTTATCGCTTATCTTTATTCACGAGGTTAGCCTCCATCCCGGTACTGTCCCCCTTTACAAAAAAAATGTTTTCAGGTGCATGTGTTTCCACTTTGCACTTTCAACGGACTGGAGAAGACAATAGTGTGAGAAACATCTGAAAATATGAGGCGACAGAGCGGCATGTGTGTTTCATTTCTGCAGTGTTAGGGTGGAAAGTAACAAAAGAAACACACACACACACACACACACACACACACACACACACAGTGAGGCCCAAGGTCCTGCACAAAAGACGTACTGACCCAAAGCTAACACAAGACAAATTAGAGAACAGAGCAAATCTAAGGAGGGGCTGGCGACAAACAATTGGGGGAAAGATCACGTACCTAGGATAGATAGATGAAATGTTGGTTTGGGGAGGGCAGAGAAAGTAGTGCCCGCGCCTGGAACTCACGCCCCCTGAGGCACTGGAACAATACATTTGCTTAAAATACGAGGTACTTTGGCTACACAATAAAATAAAAATAACGATCACAGAATAAACATCAATTCTCTTCCAAGAGGCAACAAACCGGCCACTCTAAACCAAACCTAATTGTTCCTGTTTAGTTGTGAGATCAGAAAGCTGGGGCTGACTTCTAACCAGGCTGCAGGCTCAGGAGGTAAAGTCGGAGAGGGTTGGACTGAGAAACGCCATTTAGATGAAGGGACACCAATATCTGCAGAGTTAAAGCTTCGCGAATACGAAGGCAGGCGTGAGATTATCTGATTACCCACGGGCACCAAAGTCATTGCCTCTTAAAGGTTGAGTACGTTTTTTAAACAAATAAATAGTCTGTTGGTACAACGAAGGAAAAAAATTAATATGGGCAAGAGCCGGGAAAGGGAATGAAGTCGAGAGCAGCAAGTCGGGAGCTGGCTGGACTGCCTGAGGTGAAAACCGGTCCCGAGGCCTCGGGGTGCGACCAGTGGCTGCGAGTACAGCTCCCCGGCGGCAGAGCCTCGCAGGAGCCAGGTGCGCAGCTGGCCTCCGCAGGACACCCCGCAGGCTTCTGCAGGGTGGGCAAAGGGGAGGCTAGGGAGCAGAGAAAGGAAGCCGAAGCTTCCAGGATTTACTGGTCGGGGGTCTATGCATCCGTTTCCCCAGCACCAGGAGCCCGTGCCTATAAAGGAGGCACCTAGGACCTGTGTCCCGTCCTGTGGGTCATCCCAGAACTAAAGAGTGAACTCTGGTCTTCTCTGCTCACCAGACGCTCTTACTACCCTTTGCTTTTTATTGGACAGCCTGTTGCTCCGCGGACAAGGAAGGGTGAGCCTAGGGTCCCCCGCACACCCTGCTGAGTGAAATTTCCCTAGGAGCCCGCGGGAACCGGGCTAAGGACCTTGCGGCTCGGAGTGCTGGACGCAAAGGCGGGCTTGCAAGGCCCTGCCCTCGCCTGATGCTCACCTCAGGCGGCCACTGGAAGTTCAGTCCCAGAGCCAGCTTTTCTCCGTTTTGGGACCCGGTAGCCTTCAACTCCCGAGGCTGCGCTCTCCACTTCGTCCCCAGGATAATTGTACGTTTCTCTACATTTAGAGCTTTGGAAATTGAGAAAGCGCTCTTTCATTTGTGCCTCGTCTGCCGACAGCCCCTTCTCGTTAGTCTTTTTTCTCCTCCCCTCCCCTCCTCTCTCTCTCTCTCTCTCTCTCTCTCTCTCTCTCTCTCTCTCTCTCTCTCTCTCTCTCTCTCTCTCTCTCTCTAAATAAATGATTTGAAAAATCAAAACAAACCCTGAATCAGTCCGCCCAATTTTATGCTCCATCTCCCCCTGTCTGCCACAGTTTCTCTTTGTGGTCTACTGAAAAACAGTGTTTAGAGTCATTTGCAATTTCCTTTGTCACTTGCCACTCTGTGTATGTAGGTTTTACATATCATTTGTTTACCAGATCAGGTCCTATTTCTTCATCCCAGGATTCAGGATATTTGTTCCTAGATTAATTGCCTGGTGCTGGAAGAAGGGCAGGACATTTGGCAGTCCACCTGATGCAGAAGCTGTCAGCCAGCGTTAGGGCATCACAAGGACACTGCTGTGACAGATTCTGGCCTCTGAAGGTTTTGATTAAGGAACCGGCCTTGCCTTTCTAGCACTTTTATTTTCTTCCAAAAGTCATAGTTTGAAGTTGTGGTTGGATGCTTACTTGGTATCTAGCCTTGACCTCCAGGCATTGGAGGATCCTCCTTGGTAGCACCAAGCAACCCCTGTGTTTCCTGTGCACAGGGATGCATATACCATGCAGACATCAACTCTCCTAGCCATAAGAGTGGTCTCTCTGCATTGTGGGCAGGAAAGGTTTCAGGTTTCTTATTAACTCTTTCTGGTTTGCTTATTGATTTCTTTACCTGATTACATGTTGACTCAACACAGCCTAAGAACATGCAGTGTGTGGGTGACCCTGTTATTTCCTTGATTAGCGTTTTTTAAAAAAAAAAACCAAGAAAACTTTAAAAGAGACGTTGTGCTTGATCGAAACTTTCATTGGTTTTGTATTTTTATGTGTGTATATTTCATTCTACAAAGTGACCAAATTGTAAGTCATAAGTGGCTCAAAATGACTGGGCACGTGTTTGGAGGCAACTTTCAGGTGGTCATGGCAGGACTGTTAGATCATCCATGTGTGTTAGGTGACCACTTGTTCCACGCAGGAAGAAGACAGCCTTAATTATCTTTTGTGGATATGTTACATTTTTGGCATGGGAAATTTCTGTTATCGCTCCTAAAGGTACTTTTAAGTATGATGCCCCTTTACATTAAGGATTTATCTGCAAGTGAATGTTGTTGTCTGGGATTTAAAGGGCAACATACACACAAATAAACAAAACAAGATGGCATAGCAATGACCTCATTTCAGAGTAGAGCTATATCCCAAAGGGTTCAAGGTGGGCTTTTACTACTCTTGTCGTCACAAGTGAACACAATTTGTTGCCTAAGATTACAATAAACACCTCAACAGACCGGTATTATGCTGACCCAAGATGTAGACTTTTTATTATAGGAAAATGAAAGGAAAATTAATAGAAAACTCTGGTTGTTTTTTTAGTGTGTGTGTGTGTGTGTGTGTGTGTGTGTGTGTGTGTGTGTGTGTGAGAGAGAGAGAGAGAGAGAGAGAGAGAGAGAGAGAGAGAGAGAGGGAGAGAGAGAATGAATTTGGGAAAAGGCAATGCCATTTGTACTCCAAATATTTAACTACAAATCAGTATATAATGGTCCTGTAAAAGGGAAAGAAACATATTATATTATCTTTTGGAATGACAATGATTGTAACCAGATTGAAGGATTGGCCAAGAGGGACAGTCACTGCTGCCCATCCACTCACTAACTGCCAAGAAACGATTTAGGCTAAGGAAATTTCTGACTAATTTTCCTTAATTTGATTCCGTATTCACTTAACAACTTCCTGACTATAATTTAAGCTCTCTGTGAAGTCCCTGAGCTGTTGGGAGTGTGTCTAGGTCTTTGAGATTGCTGTAACTGTATTCTGTGAGTGCCTGTTCTTAACTTTGGTCTTGATAGGTTTAGCCTAAAGTTGACAATTCTTTGAGAGACAGAGCAAATAATCTGGATTTGCTAAGAGATCAATTTAACAGTCCGGCAAAATCTAGAATCTGTCCCTATGATTGAAGAGGAGAATTACAGCAAGGGCAGCTATGGATATATCCATGATGGAAGTGGCACGCCCTTGGCTATCGGCTGAGAGGTCAAGACAGCAGGGTTGCTTTAATGTGTCCAGAGCCTAGAACCTGGGGGTATTAAGAAATAATTTTCCAAATGATCAAATTAAAGCCTCATGCTTGTCTCTATCTTCTATCAAAAATTAGTTCATGCAAACTATTCTTGGAATTAATTATAGCTTTGGTCTCGCCAAATCCTGAGTGCATTAAGTTTGACACCCACCACTGTAATGTATCATGTCTTTTATTTTTTTATTTTTTTTTATGGTGAATGTAATTTAATTACATGTTCTCTTGATGCTGAATTCTGCTATTTGGGAAACACATATGATTTATTATTTTATTATCTTTGTTTCTAATTCTGTTAACTCTTATCTGTCCTCGGTGAAAAGAACTACTAAATTTATTTAGCTGTCTCCACAGAAAACCTTTCCTCTTTTAGCTGCAGAAGCTGCCTATGGCTTCCTCTTTTACTTTATAATTTTCTACTATTGCAGTTTTTATGGCTTCAAACATGAATGCACCTGGATTTAGAAAAACTTTTTAGCATCTTCTTTGTAGATACTAGAGGATTAAATCAGATAAAGAATATAAAGGGTTCAGCACAATATCTGACACTTAGTGTTAAAAACAAAAGCATATCTTTGTACTATTTCCAACACATACGTCCTTCACATGAAATCATTATAGGATGAGGTGTAATCATACTTGCTTCCTTCCTTTCCTTGCCTATGCTTTAATGGCTTAGAATTCTCCCTCTTGCCAGTATATTTAAAGTTATTTCCCCCAAAACACATTTCATTAATGTTGTTTATATTCAGAGATTTTAATATATATGCAAGATTGGTGCATGGATCAATAATGGTGCAGCGTGCCTGGATCCACTGATTGGTGGAGGCCTATGCTCTTCTTTGCAAATGGGTATATCCTTGGCAATTATTTTTAGATAGTATTTTAAACAATGTTAAAATTATGCACAATCTGTCACTGATCTCTTGGTGACCTCATTTTTCACATGTCTCTACTCATAGATGTTTTTTCTCATGCCTCTCATTTGAGTCTTTGAGTTGTTAAGACAAAACAAAACTTTGAAGATTACAGATTTGTGTAATCACTGTGTTTTCTGCCACAAATGAATTTAGACACAGAAGGTGGTTTCTACTATCTTATTCAGTTTTCTAGTCATCTGCACAAACTAAGCTATTTTCTCTTAATAATTATTGCAAAAGGCCTTCTTAAATTGCATCTCTGGTTGGCCTTGTTGTATAACTGCCCAGTCCTCTGCTGGGCAGTAGTGGCATGTGCCTACAATTCTGGCACCTGGGAGACAGTGGCAGGCAGATCTCTGAGTTCAAGGCCAGCCTGGTCTTCACAGTGAGTGATAGGACAGCCAGGGCTCTACTCTGGCTACACTCCTGTCTTGAAAAACCAAAAACCAATCAACCAACAACAAAAACCCAAATAATTTCTCCATCCTTTTTATTTAGTGGGTTATGCTTTCCTCTTATATATTCTATACTATAGTTCATGTAAAAGTTAACCTTTTTTTTTTTTAAGAAAGTGGACTTTCGCATTTAAGTATATATTCCCTATTTGCTAAGAATTGAAGCATCTGGTTGTCTCTAAATGATTTCTCACAGCATGTGTCTGTGCTAGCCACCATCAGGGATAGAGCTTGTGGAGGATTTGTATAAGAATGTGGATCAAGCTTCTGAAAGTTTGCTATTCTCACACATAAGCATTTTGAAAGAATATCATGGAAACCAGGCAACTTGTCCATGACCTACCTGTAAAGTAGGCCTAGACTCTACTGTGCCCTGTAACTGTTATGAGCCTCACACTCTAGTGTCTTCACTAAACTGCCATAAGAAGAAGTAGGCAGCTCTGCCATCATTTTTTAAAAATAGATCCCAAGTGCAGCTTTTCCCCCCCAATTGCTTAATGTACATAAAATGAAGAGAGTGTCACAAACCAGTAATCTTGGTATTTGGGCCGTGCTCTGTCACTGTTATTTGCTGTGTGACTATAATTAAATCCCATAAGTAGCTGTTTTACATTTCTCCATGAGTTAAATTGGGAAAATAATAGTTTTGTGGGATGTTTATAGGTAGGGGTATGGGTGTACATGCCTGCCTTTGTGCATGCAAGTATGTGTGTGTGTGTGTGTGTGTGTGTGTGTGTGTGTGTGTGTGTGTGTGTCTGTGTGTTCATGTGTGGTTAGCTAGTTTGGGATGGTATCACGAAATGAAGAGAAGATACAAGTTTTTTTCCCTTTTAAATATATTTTATTAATTTATTCATATTACATCTCAATTGTTATCCCATCCCTTCTATCCTCCCATTCCTCCCTCCCTCCCATTTTCCCCTTACTCCCCTCCCCTATGACTGTGACTGAGGGGGACCTCCTCCCCCTGTATATGCTCATAGGGTGTCAAGTCTCTTCTTGGGAGCCTGCTATCCTTCCTCTGAGTGCCACCAGGCCTCCCCATCCAGGGGACGTGGTCAAATAATGAGTTAACCCAGAAGCAGAAAGAGTCAAATGGTATATACTCACCTACATCCGGGACACTAGCCCAAGGGGCATGCCCCATGAAAGTGTTCACTCATCAGGAAAGTGGGACAGAGGGGAGGACATCCCAAGAAGAGACTTGATACCCTATGAGCATATACAGGGGGAGGAAGTCCCCCCTCAGTCACAGTCATAGGGGAGGGAAGTAAGGGGAAAATGGGAGGGAGGGAGGAATAGGAAGATACAAGGGATGGGATAACAACTGAGATGTAACATAAATAAATTAATGAAATATATTTTTTTAAAAAAGAGGAAGTAGTTGATTTATCCAAGGAAAAGGTCCAGCAGACATCGTGAGAGGGAGAGCTTGAATAGGGAAAACTACAAAGCACATATATCTCTGGCCTGTAAGCTGGGAGAAAGCCAAATTATCTTAGAAGGTTAAGAATGGAGTAATAACTCCTCAGTTCTTGTGCTGTTAAACTTATTAAAATAATATAATGGACTCTCAATTATTTGTGTTAAAAGACAAACAAACACAAACACAGTTTTATAAAATATCTTTACCAAGAAGACAAGTTCTTTTCTGCTTTTCTTAGCAAAGATACTTATCCCATTAGAGAGTGTTTGTCCTCAAGGCAAAAAGTTAACTACCTAAAGGCCCACTTGATGTTATCACAGGAGGCTGGAGTTAGGAGTTAGGAGGGGCATAAACATTCATAGTTGTGTGTGCAAGCAAGTGTGTGTGTGTGTGTGTGTGTGTGTGTGTGTGTGTGTGTGCGCGTGTGTGTACTTATGCTTGATAACCAAGTTAAACTATTCAACTCAGATATTCAAAGCAGGAATGGATACTTTTTAGAAATAAAAAATTGTGTTTTTTTAAAAAAAATTATTAACTTATTCTTGTTACATCTCAATGGTTATCCCATCCCTTCTATCCTCCCATTCCTCCCTCCCTCCCATTTTCCCCTTACTCCCCTCCCCTATGACTGTGACTGAGGGGGATTTCCTCACCCTGTATATGCTCATAGGGTATCAAGTCTCTTCTTGGCAGCCTGCTATCCTTCCACTAAGTGTCACCAGGTCTCCCCATCAAGGGGACGTGGCCAAATATGGGGCACCAGAGTACGTATGAAAGACAATTGTGTTTTTTTGAGAATTTCATACAGTGGATCTTGATCACATTTGCTGCCCCCTTCTTCTCCTCCCCACCTCTCCCCATATTCACTTATTTCTCCTTCGCCCCTCCCCCCAGTGTGTCTCTCCTTTTGAAGAAGAGTAAATAAGCAGATGTCCTGGCCTCTTAACACTCTTTCTGCTGCCTAATCTGCTGTATTCCCTGAACCCGAGGCCTATCAGGTCTCTGTTGGTTGCCCCAGGATGTAAGTGCCTCTACTGTACCTTTCAGAATACCTTGCTGGGCTGGTGGCTGTCGTGCTTCTTAGATATGATAGTGGCATAGGACTATTGCCTGCTCTTCTTCCTTTGCAGCTTGCTTGGCTCCGTAATTCCCTAAGGCTGTTCACACATCCTTAACCTTATTAACTCTCCTTCCTTCTCCCTCTTTGTTGCTGTCCTTCCCGAGGTAAGGGCCCCCTCAACCCTTTCCCAAGTTTTCTTACATAGAAACTCTGCCGACTCCTCTCTCCTCTAGTGCTCCTGTCTACTCCCGCCCCCAACCGTGGTTCCTTTAGCTATAGGTATGAGGGAAATGGTTTTGCTCACCTTCTCTGGGCTTGCCTAGTGTTAACATGCTATGTATGGCTCAATTGCATTATGATTTACATTCATGACGTTTATGACTTAGAAAACAGTCCAGTTCAAATTTTCTTTCTTCTTCTTCTTCTTCTTCTTCTTCTTCTTCTTCTTCTTCTTCTTCTTCTTCTTCTTCTTCTTCTTCCTTCTTCTTCTTCTTCTTCTTCTTCTTCTTCTTCTTCTTCTTCTTCTTCTTCTTCTTCTTCTTCTTCTTCTTCTTCTTCTTCTACTATCTATTTGATTCTATGTGCTGTCAGTATTTGCCAATCAGATTTAACTTTTTTCCCTGCCTTTTCATACCAGCCAGGTCTTGTTTTAGGGGTTCAAAACAAGACTGTCTTTTTTTGTCTGTTTTCTCTCCTTTGGAATATTAATGACTTCAAGCTTTTAAATTCCCTATCCTCTGTAGATAGTTCTGCAGACAACCTATTAAAACTACGAGGCTTGGGCCTCGCTTTAAGATTTTTACTTTGCTCAAATAGTTGCTGATTTTTGACTTTGTGCTTGTCTTGGTTTTTGTCTTTTTCTTTTTTTGTGTGTGGAGACACACAAAAGTCATTACTGCTTGTGGGGAAAGATCAAAACCCATTCATTGTAGGGCAGAAGATGCATGTAGATAATCTAATATTGTATCTCCTAGTATGACTTTGTGCAGGTGGCACCAGCCCATGCTTTCTCCAGCCAGGCATCTACAGAGGCTGAATGAGCTGTACTCTCAAGATCTTTGCCCTAATTGTTTGTTTCTTATTTCTGAAGCTGTTATTCCACTGGACTCCATTCTTACCTGGTCCTCATGGCCAACTGAGAGGAGCACCTTGGGATATTTCAAATGTAGGAGCAAAGGATGATTTTCCCGTTGGTCAGACATGCTGGGACCGCCATCTCCCAGTTCTGGATTAGGCTCCATTCCTTCCAGAGGAGAGAAGCAAATTTCACATAAAAAACCCACACGATTCAAGAAATAAAGAAGACAGTGTCAATTCTGATGCCAATATTTGAAAAAGATTTTTAATATCCAATGACTTTATGTATACTACTCATAAAGTAGTAAGTATAAAGTAGAACATTTTCTTTTACTTATATATGCTACCTCTTCAAGTGCCCATAAAATGTGAGATCCCACCCACTCATTACCAATGTTTGACACTTGGAGCTGATGGGTATTTCTTTTGGCCCCAGGACAGGATGAAAACAACAGCAGCAACACTAAGGGACACTGAGGGTGTGGGTCAACATTAAGAGTCTTTTCAACTGAACCAGCAACACAATTGTTTCAGAACTTTTACCCTATTCCTGAAACTACAGGAACAGTAACTGTTTTCTTCAGTGTTTTCGCTCATGTCTTCTCCCCCCACTTTCCCTTTGCCCTCTCAATCCTCTTCTCCCCCCCTTGTCTTCTGTGATGTTAGACATCAGACTCGGGACCCTCACGCACGCTGGGCACATGCTCTCCTGAGGAGCTCTGCCCCACACTTCTCTCTCTCTCTTCCTCTTACATCTCTATTCCATCTTTTTTTTTTTTTTAATTTTGAGATTCCTAGACATTTCTGATTCACTGACATCACACCTTTGTTTTCTAGTAATGATATGGACTTTTGAGATAAGCTGGTGTGAGGTGTTGTAGCCAGAGGAAGAGAGATAATAATGTTTAGCCTGCCAATTTTAATCTTTTACATCACCATTGGGGGCCTTGGGTTATTTGGTTTCAATATGTTTTATGCGTCTCTTTTTATTTTTTTTTGTCTTCATCGTTTGGCTAAGGACACCCCCAATTACTGATCCATTTGTCTTCATCGTTTGGCTAAGGACACCCCCAAATACTGACCCATTTGTCTGGTCACCTCTACCTGCCATGTTCTAACTTGCCTGCCTTCACTAAAGCACACTGACTTCTTCACCAAGACACTCACTCGCATAGACTAGAGCATATTTTACTGTTAGTCGGGATTATATTATCGTGCTTTCTTAAAATTTTACTTCCTTTCAAGTATATGCCAAATTATTTTCATAGTCAGAATTTTATTTTTATCCCTGTCCTCCTGTGATGGAATTAAGTGATGGCATAAAGAAGTGATTCTGTTCTCACACAGAGGGCTGGGGTCATTGCTGTGCAGCCTCACAGGGTGGCTTCCTCATGCATACGTCCCATAGTGATTTAGTGTCACGGCTCATGAGAGAGTTGAACTCTTCCCTTTATATTCCCTATGTCCATAAATGCTGAAATATGGCTCGTGATCTGGTTTGCAAATGAAACTTTATATAATCATTAATTCTTTCATTAAGTTTTTTCTGAACTAGTTATTTTTAACCATTAAAATTGTTTTTTTATTTATTCACTTTGCATCCCGATTGCAGCCCCTTCCCTCATCTCCTCTACGTCCCTCCCTCCCTCCCTCTCCCCCCTCCCATTCCCTCAGTTCTTAGAAAAGGGAGGCCCTCCTCTCCCACCATCCATCTGACCTCAGCCTATCAAGTCTCATCAGGACTGCCTGCATCCTCTTCCTCTGTGGCCAGGCGAGGCAGCCCCACCAGGGGACGTGATCAATGAGTGGGCAACAGAGTCCATGTCAGAGGCTGCCCCACCCAGTTCCCATATCAGGGCACCCACATGGGGCTCAGCTGCTTATCAGTTGCATCCGAGCAGAGGGTCTTGGTCCTCTCCATGCATGGTCCTTGGTTAGTGCATCTGGTACCCCGGGTGCAAACTTATTGACTCTGTTGGGTTCCTTTTATGGAGCTCCTTCCTTTAACTTTTTAATAAAAACAAAGTTTTTACCTTTTTATTTGGCATACTACTAAAGATTTTTCTTGAACACTTAAAAGGAGGAAAAAGTAACCACTACACTACTGTTTTTCTTTCTTTCTTTTTATTTTCTGTTCCCTCAATTTGCCTAACACTAGACACAGAAGAACAAGGTTATTTAGGCACACTTAATCTGCTGCCTATGCAGACTGAGCCCTTGGGAGAGAGTGGCCCATGACTAAGGTTTTATAATTGTTTTTAAAACATTAGGCTGATTATTGGTCACACACACACACACACACACACACACACACACACACACACACACACTGCTACAATAAGTGAATTTATATTTTCACCTGATAGCTGGGCGAGTGGGATTAAAAATTCATTAGACTCTAGGAAAATATCAGTTCAATCTAGCAGGTGAACTCTAACAGAGAAAAGCCCTGAAGTAAAGAGTCTGTGCTAGGTGGGTGTTTGTCTTCGGGGCCTGAGAGACGAGGCTGAGGATGGCAGGCGCATTTACTGGCTTAGCCTCAGGAAGAGTGGGGTCATCATGGCCTGTGAAGCCTGCGTTTTCTGTTGGTGCCTATAGCACCTGATCGGGCTGGAAGTGAATAGAGAAAGAAAGTATAAACTACAAACCAAAGCCACATCAAGATTTTGCCAAGTGCCATCTCTGCTTCTCTGTGGGTTGGCCACTGCCTCCGTCTTCCATTCCTCAAACTCCCATCCAGCCGAAGCAGGTAAGCTCATCCCAGACCCCAAAGGTCAGTGGTGTGAGTGACCACTATTTGGCACCTTCCCAACTTTTAGCAGAATCACCCCAAATCCCTAATACTGATAATCCAACTGATGCCCGGCAGTCTTACAAAGAAAACAATGTATGGCAAAAATCAGAGCTCTGTGGTTTGCACTTATTTGAGAAAAAATGTGCCAAGAGTTGAGCCCATTAGTAGCAAACAGTACAAAATAAACCTGAAAGGCAAGCCTCTTGGAAATATCGTTGAGATCTTTATTGTGTATTTGTTAATTAAAACGTACACACTAATACAACAAAATAACTTTAAAGTTTTTTTTTTTTTTTATTAACTTCTCACTGTCTGAGTCCACCTGGAAGGCAGAGTCTGCTCTTTTGCTGGGGAGCTTGGGTGAAAGAGCAAGCACACCAGCTGGTAATCCAATACCAAATGTTCAGCCATGAAAACATACATGCAAGTAACATTATACAGGTGGAGCAGGTTGTGGTTACATATTGAAGAATAGCATAGATATAATACACACACGCACACACACATACATACATACATATATGTAAAGACGACTAAAGAAAAAAGGAGCCTTGAATTTGAATGAAGGTGTGCATGTGGGTCCATGGGAGAGGTCGGAGGGGATGGGGCAATAGCATAACTATATTTTAATGTCCAAAAAAAAAATCTCAATCTTCATAGTTTTGTCTGCTATTTTAGAGATGGAAAATCCACTGTTTGTTAAGCATAGTTTAAGTCAACGCTGAGCTTCTTGTCTAACCGGTCACCCATTTGTGAACTGAAGTTACAGATCGGTGGACAGTTGCAGCTTCTCCAGGTCCGGGAGCTGTTCCCACCTTCCGATCACAGTCGTGAGCAGAAGTGTAACGTGGCCAGCTCAAAACCCCATCTCCCCACTTCCCGTTTAAAAGTATAAAGTTTCCTCCGAGAGCACTGCTTAGAACTTGAGGATGAGAAAGCCCTCAATAAAAAATGTAGTTGTTATAGAAATGACCCGCTCCGTGGGAAAGAACCCTTCTTGTCGCTCTAAGTCATGCTGCGGGCAGCTATGCCCCGCTGTGGTCCTGCTCTCTGTGAGTTTGTGAGTCATGATTTAACAAACAGAAACCCTGCCTCCCTTTCTCATTGCAGCACTACAGAAAAAAAAATATCACTGTTTGGGAGAGAAAACCCTGCTGTTGTACTCTGAGGTCATTTTCCCTCCCCTCCTAGAAATATGGATCTGAATAATAAAAATGGTGAGTCAGTAGCAAAGGAAAAGGTTATTAAATATCTTTCTTTAAAAAAAAAACGGATACATTTTGTTCCATCTTTCTGTTTAGGCTTTAACATGTGCTTTTTCAAATAGCTACTTCTTTCTATTTGTGATTTTTTAAAAATATTGTCCTGTTTGTATAATAAGTATGTCCCATTGGAAAATTATTGTTTTGTGGATGAGGAAACTGAGCCCCAGGGAAAGAAATTACTCAGAGTCGGGGTCACACGTAGGTGGTCGGAAGCACAGCAGGAAGATGCATGGTCCACATCTTCTGGCTCTTGTGTGCACCTACCTGCTGCCTTTAAAGTGGGGGCGCTCCTGATGTGGTTTCCGAAGGCCCATTGCTAAGCTTTCGCTTAGGTTTTGATAGGACTCGATCCTAGGAGGGCAAGCGAGATTGAGTTGATTCATGGGCAAACAGGGAAGCGAAGTGATAAATATTTCAGAGATAAACATGTTTAATTAGAGAATAACCTGAGTATCTCGCTACTTGCGGAGGAACGCAGAGCATAAGTGTAATTTTCCCAGTTCCATTGTTTAGGAAATGAATAATGTATAAATCGTTCCTGAAATAGCGCGGCAATTTATTAACATACTTTCCGTGACTTCTGGGGGGATGTTCTAAGACACAAAGGCTATGTCTGTATGCAATCACGAAATTCATCATTTTAATGGAGATTGAGTTGTTGGCAGCGCTTCTTACTAAGCCAGTTTGGAATGACAGGGGAATCTGTTGATTTGTTTCATAGGGAAATAAAGTACAAGGATAAAATACCATGACGCTGACTCCATAAAAACATGGTTCTTCTTCCTTAAAAAAGTATCTCCTTATCCCTTCTCTTTACCCCCCCCCCCCCCGTAGCAAATGTGAGTCATGACATGGAACGTGAAACTTTTATGAAGTTTCCACTTATGCTAACCCATTCCTATCTATTCAATATTTATTTGGCAATTAAGAGAAACTGTACTGCTACCCAGTTCAATGTGTCAACAAACATTTGTTGCAAAGCTACTCATTTCTCTGTGTTCAAAAGAAGTGAAAGGCACGACATAGTCCCAAGAGGAATAGTGTATAAAAATGAAGGATGTTAGTAAATAGTATTCTAAGTTATTCAGACTGTTCTGGATGCAGGAGGGTGCAGTTTTCTTAGAAATGGAAGCTCAGAGTGGGAGAAAGGCAGAAGGGGAAGAGCACATTTAGCAAACCTGGCCCTGAGAACTTGAGATCCGTCCTACGTGTGTACTCAGTGGATAGGCTCACCACGTCAGTTCTAACCTTCATTTGGTGTTTAGAATGAACAATAAAGTTTTATTCACACTATAAAAAGGCTTTTTATGTCATGAGTCCATCTCTCAAAGTCCAAAGTATAGGACTTGAAGGAATTTTAAATCTCAAAACATTGTTCCTCTAGCTTAATTTCATGAAGATTATTTATGTGTTTAATTTTCTAAGGCATATGAAGTTGCAATAACATGAAGTTTAAATCCTCCATTCCTGTAAGTCAGTTTACAGTCTTACATTCTGAAGGACATAACCAAAGAACATTTCATAAAAATAAGTTTTATGTGCTATTTATAAGGAAGACACTTAAGGATTTTTAAAAAGTCTTTAAAATATTTACATTTTAACTGCTGAGTTTTAGTTTAACACTATTTTTAAAAAATGAGTTTTTCCCTTATATTTGATGTAGGTTTCAAACTTTAGATTTATGGCTCAACACCTCACAACAAATTTTGTAAATATTCAGTGGGGCTTGGTCCTGGAGTATAAACACTTCTTGCTGTCGAAGCACTGAAGAAAAGCAGACGCCCCCATTTATTATGAGGTGTCCAGGATACCAAAGATATTTTGAAAGTTTTCCCCCCCTCCTTTCTTTCTTTCTTCTTTTTTCCCCCCCCTTTCTGGAACATCTTCTTCAACAAGAAAAATGAAATGTCACCATGTTAAGGTGAATCATAATAAATGTTATGTCTTCTCTGACACTGAAAATAAATCTGAGTAAGTTTGTAGAAATATTGGTGGCTTTTCCCCCATAGAGGTTTAGATCCACTTTATAAATTAAATAGCACGCGTTGACAGCTCAGGGCAGTAAGTAAACTACCCAGCAGATAATCTCCATGGAAACGGAAGAAGCTTAGCCATCTCCATCTAAAATAGCCTTCTCTCCTCAGCTGTTGGATAATTTGATAATGGAAAAATTCTCCTTTTACTCAGATTTATGATTAATTTCAAAACTACCTTTTGATTGGAATGACACTTGGGACAAAATAACTGAAAAGTAACACATTGGTGTAATATATATATATATACATATATATATATATATATATATTTTTTTTTTAAACCCTGGAATTGTCTAATAATGTTTGCTGACTTTCCAGATAGTGCCGTTCATTGGCCAGGGCTTTTCCACACGTTTCCCATACATACCAATCATCTCAATGGGAAGATGCACCATCGTTGCTCACATTTTTATGATAAGGAACATGAGGCACAGAGAGACGGCAATGGCTTGGTGGAAGTGGTAGAGCTTAGATTTGTCCCTGGGGCCCTGACGTCTGTCACTGCTTCCTATTTAAGAAGGTCATTCTGGATCAGCACTGGGGGCCTGAATCCAACCTGGCTGGTGCCACCAAGGAAGAACTGCACGGTACGCACAGAAACGGAGCTATAGGGGAGGCAACCGTGTGTAGAGAAGACAGAGACCAGAGTGCTAATAAATAGCAAACGTAATACACTTCGGTCTTGTCTGATGATGAAATGCCTGATAAAGAACACCAAGAGAAGCCAGGGAGAGTTCTTTCTCAATGCCTTTGGAGCTTACAGAGCCTCGGGTTCAGCCTCCGCGTCTCCAGAAACCTGAGATCCTGATGGAAACATAAACACAGGTCTGCTCAGCCCAGTCATTCTAACCAGGACTTGCCTTGGGCCGAATAGAAACACACACAGGTGTCCAGGATTTATCCACCCTCTACACTGGCTGCAGCTCTTACTCAAGGGTGAACTTCTATACTGATTTTTGTCTGCTAAGTTCGTCAGGGACAGCAGTGATGCCTCGTTTATCTTTGTGCCCTTGGTAACAAGCACAGTGCAGGACCGGGATTCAAGCTATCCACGGAAAGAAAGAATTTTGTCATCTGGGAAAGCCTCCTTTCCCTTCGCGGAGACTCTGGTCCAGACTTTCCTCTGGGGTTAGCAGACTGTGGAGTGTTTGGCTCTAAACAGGGCCATCTATTTCATATCTCCTTCCCACAAGGCTGAAGATTTGACGTTTAGAGGGACCAAGAGGTAGACATCTGCAGCGAAACGCATTTGCCGAATGTGACAGGACTGTCGCACACGTGCACTTACGGTAGCTAGAACTGTGTACACAGCACGCGTACAAGATCGAGCCAGCCAAAAGCCCAGTGTGGAGGAGGGGCAGGCAGGCTCGTGAAACCTACTCCTAACTAAATATTGGTTGAAAAGTGATGACCTTTGGGGGAGGGAAGAATAAGTTCCTTTTTGGGTTGTGGCTCCAAAAGACTGCCCTTCCTCCATCCGATGCTGCTGCACCTATGCATGTCTAGGCAGTGCTAAGTGGACTCCGTGGGTTTAGAGAAAGAGCAGATGAAGTTGGGAGGGAAAAGTAGAATAGAAATTTAGGGGAGTGTGTGGGGGCTGATTTTATCAAAACATACTATATGCCTATATGAAATTATCAATAATAATAATAATAATAATAATAATCTATTCAAGTTTTGTGTCTCAGCTACTGCAATCCTAAGCTGAAAGAGCTGCTAACTGCTGCATGTATGGTATTGTTTTTATCTTTTTCAGGTGCCATTGGAAGCACCCTCTGGCCAAATTTGTACTTATTTGTTTGTGTGTTAGATGTGTACTTATTAAATGTTTGTTTATTAAATACCTAACTACCAGCAAACTATAAAAGGCATTGTTTGAAATCTCTGAATACAGCAAAAACAAAATGGCATCTGCTGGTCGAGCAGATGAACACATAAGCAGATCAGAATTTAGTCAGATAGTGCTTGAATTGAATGGGTTAGGAATAGGAGACACTGCCTCTCAGAGAAGCTGTGGTTTTCACACGGGTAAACCATGTGTGCCTCTTTCCCTCTACTTGTAATAAGAAGCACAGAACAGGTCAACTACAAGAAAATGCAAATGCTTTCAGGGCACATTGCTTATCTCATCCATACACACTAGGTTGCTATTGGGTGTGAGTCCACAATTATAAGCACGCTCCTATAGCCCACTATAGAAGGACAGTCTTTAAAGATACAGATTTTTTTTTAGTGGTCTTAAATAATTTGAAAGCAGTGACTTTCCTTTGTGCAATCTGTCATCCACTTCTGGTCTGGAACTCACTTCTTGCCTCTGAGTTTGGTGGGAAAGCCATTTGGAAGCACTTTGGCAAGTGCTTACAAGGTACCAGTCTTCAGTAGATAGTCAGCTGGCATGTGTCAATCATCAAGATACACAGGCCCTTCGGCCAGTGTAGAGCTACATGGTATACAAGGTGAATCCGCCTTTCCTTGAAGCGTTGAGGCTCTTGTTTGATTCACTATCAAGTTTGCTGTCGTCACAGCTTTAGCTGTTTTAATGGTATTCTAGCAAGACCTCAACAGTGGTGGAAAAGGAAGTGGTCTGGATGTTTTTGGCTATTTGAGGTAAGCAAGTACTTGACCCAAGACAGCATTTGAACCTCTCCCAACACCATTTCAACCAACTGGGGGACTTGGTCCAGTGAGTAAATATTTGTGTCTTTGTAGCTGCAAAAAGAGAATCCAGTCAAATGCATCAAATGCTCAAAAGCATTTAATTACTTTCCTTTCAGACATTAACTTTAACTCTGTTTATTACTTGTAAACTACTCTAGAGGGCAATGTGTTTTATAAATGACAGATGGCCTAAACTGTTGCCAGTGACCAAAATCTCCCCCTGCAGGCGTCCTGAGTTTTGCTGAGGGGTGAGCTCTTGACTGGGAAGGTGCCAGCATTTTCTTCTGCTTTTCCCTCCTGAGTGCTGGGATTAAAGGCGTGCGCCATCATGCCCAGCATTCCAAGTGGGGATTATGCTTTCATGTAGATCCACTATGAATAGCTTCAGGTCTGAGGTCAAATCTGAAACATTAGGTGTAGACACACACACACACACACACACACACACACACACACACACACACTCATGTGGTTTCATATCATTTATTACTTTGTTGAGACAAGATCTCACTGTATAAAACCTAACCCAAACCCTAACCCTAACTCTAATCCTGACCCTAACCCCTAACCCTAATCCTGACCCTAACCCCTAACCCTAACTCTAACCCCTAACCATAACCATAACCAAAACTCTAACCCTAACCCTAAGTCTAACCCTGACCCTGACCCTAACCCTAATTCTAACCCTAATCCTGACCCTGACTCCTAACCCTAACCCTGACCCTAACCCTAACTCTAACCCTGACCCTGACCCTGACCCTAACCCTAACTGTAACTCTAACCCTAACCGTAACCCTAACCCTAACTCTAACCCTGACACTAACCCTAACCCTGACCTTAACCCTAACCCTAACCCTGACCCTGACCCTGAGCTTAACCCTGACTCTGACCCTGACCCTGACCCTAACCCTAACCCTAACCATAACCCTGCCTCAGCCTCCAAAGTGCTAGGATTATAGCCCTATCTCACAATACAGGCTGGCTTATGGGCTTCACTCTCTGAGTCAGTTCCTCCTTTTATTTTTCAGGTGGAAATTCAGTATTTGGCATCTGAAGCTACCCATGAGTCTTATTGTCGGCTTAGAAGGAAGCCCAGACCTAGAGACTTACACGCAACACCAAGCATCAGGAAAGAAAGACTCTGTCTTTGACTTTGGTAGTCAACTTCCTACCACTGACTTTTGCACCTCAGTTTTCACAGGCATTAAAACAGAACAGTTCACAGCTTTGCCTGTGTGTAGCACGCCTATAAGCACAAATTCCTATAAGATAAGGGTCAATTACTACTGTCAAAGATAGTGGCAGGACCCTCTGCCTTGAGAATTACGTTTTATTTTCTTCATCTTTCCCGACTCCCGACGCTTCACACAGTAGCTAGCGTTCATTGCTTTGCATTAGCTGATCCAGAATAAAATTAGTTGAATATGTCACATCAGTAAAGAAGTATGTGATGACAGATTGGGGTAAAAATAATGTTGAAGACTCTGTAGGATCCTTTCCTTATCTCCTTGTATATAAGATATATATGTATATATCATGCACGTGTGCATAAATATATGCCCTCTGAATTACTAAGGTTTAGAAGATTATTTGACACTTGTTATCAATGGATCCTTGCCGGGACCTGGCACAAGAATGTAATTGAGATAATAGGAGATTTGACAAAGCGTGTTTGAGGTAAAAAGCACATCTGCTTCTAGCATACAACCCTCAGTAAAATACGCCCCACACTTGCACTGCCTGTGAGTAAAGGGAGGAGGACAAAGGAGTCGAGCCTTTTGTATCTGTCACAAACGATGCCTTGCTGTCGTCTCGGGTAGGCAGGGAAACCGTTGCCTTTAAATTATGAGCATGCGAATATCTCCTTGGAGACCAGAACACTTTTGTGTCCCGTTGTAGCATGAAGCACGGCGAATCCAACTCAGCAATGCTGAGACCACGAAGAGAGAGCGGATTCCTTCAAAACCGAAATCCTGATGGGTAACTCGTCTTGTGGGTTCTAGATCACCACACCCAACAAAACATCTGCAAAGGCTTATTTTGTGTGTGTGTGGTACGCGTCAGGGCGTGACAGATTGTTCTCTTGTCTGTCGATGCTTTGTTGATCTATGCACTTTGATGAAAGTTTAACAGCAAGAGGCCAGTAGGTTAGATAAATGTCACATGACATCTAATGCATGGGTAATTAAAACTCTCTTCCTCTGTCCCCATCTTTCTCACTCATGCCTTCCCCCTCCCCAATTAAACAGTATGTATTTAACATTGTCATAGTCACAGCTGTGCAAGAAGTTTTAAGTTTTTTTTTCAGCAAAAATGCTTTAATACACATACAAATGGCAATTCATATATTCAAGGCCCTACTAATTTCTTCAACTCTGTTTTAGACTTTATGTTGTGTATTTAGTTTCATAAAAACAAAGAACCGCCAATATATTTCCTAAATTGAAATGATATTATATCATTAAAAAATAAACCAAAACCAAAAAACAAATGAAAGCTTGCTCTTTCATTAATTATCCGGACCAATAATTTATTTAGCTTACTTTCAGAACAGACGTGATCCATCATGGTAGCCCACAGATAAGATGTCAAACTGATAGGCTGATCAATGAACAGAAATTACTGAAATGTGATGTAATCTTAAGTTGCCATGGGTTGAATTTAGAGTTAATTTTAAAGAGAGACTTCCCATTATATAAAATATGTTATATTTTATATACATGTGCATGGGGCCAGGTGGCAAACTGCTTGATGTGCAAACACGGGGACCTGAGTTCTCTTCCCTGGGACCCAGGCACAGAGCCGGGCATGGCAGCGCAGGCAGGCTTCCAACTCCAGTACTTGGAGAGGTGGCAAAACCAGGTGGGTCTTAGGGGCTCACCAGCCACCGACTCTAGTTGAAATGATAAACTTCAAGATCAGTGAGAGACCCTGCCTCAAAAAATAAGGTGGAGAGCAATTGAGGAAGACGGTAGAAGTTGATTCTGGCCCATGTGCATCCCACACAATATGTGCATATTAAGGGTGACTAGTTCTCCCTACTGCACGGCAAGGTGTGTTTCTGTTTGTAGCAGCAGCAAATGATCACCATTCATCGGGTCCCTCAGCATTGCTATGATTAGGAATTTTGCATAGTTCCCATGGCAGTACATTATGTTCATCCTTCACTTTTAATCATCTCCCTTCGAGAAGCATAGGATCCTTCCCCTTGGAGGTTTATTATGGTCTGACTCTTGAACAGAGTCCTGAGTGTGTCTGCCTCCTAGAGCTGCTCCTAGCTGACGCTGCCTCTTATTTGCCTTGCTCTCTCGGAGTACCTGGTCTTGGGAAAGCTCAGTGGCTGTGTGTTGAGACCACTCCGCAGTCTTTTACAGAGTCTGCGTGGAGGGGAATGAATGCCTTTTAATGCATGCTCAGCTCACCATCCAAATGCAGTGGCCATCTTATAAGTGCGCCTTCAATCCCAGTCAGCCCTCACATGTCTGAAACCGTGATTAGCTTCTTCATTGACACCTGTGTCCACTGAATAATCTGCCTTCTATTCCTTACCCAAAGAAAGTGCATCCAAACGTTGCCTTTTGTTTTAAGTCACTAAGATTTTGAGTTACTTGTGAACACAGCCATCGAAAGGCCTGTTTATTCACGCACAGCTAAGGCTGGAGACATGAGGAACTTCTGTTTACTGGTCACTCACTGCCTGTGGAGACTTTAACTAGATGACATTAGAATCACTCTGATGAGATAGGTAGGCCAATACAAAATGCAACAGAATGATATTAAAGTTGCTGCCAAATTCATTGCATATGACTTGACTTTGCATCTTGATACAGCCTGGGATGTTTCACAAAGGTAAAATAGCCTTTGTCATGGTTTCTACAGTTTTCAGGGGGTGACAAAATATTTAAAATTTGTAAAAGAAAAAAATTTCAATATTAAGAAAGGGTGGGGAATACAGAGATGTCCTGGCAGTTAAGAACAGTGCTTTTTCAGAAGACCAGAGTTTGATTCTCAGCACTTACAGATGGCTTTATGGTTCACAGTCTTCTGTAACTCCAGCTCCAGGGAACCCAATGCCCTTTCTGGCCTCTGCAGGCACCAGACACTCGCATGGTGCACACACACACACACACACGCACACACACACACACACACACACACACACGTACACACAGGCAAAAAACATATTTTAAAAGTTTTAAAAGAAAAAGAGAAAATTAAAAATGTATCCAGGCATAGGTCTGCATGCCTGTTATGTTTGCGTTCTCAAGGCCGGGAGAGGACAGTCACAAATTCAAGGCCAACTTGGACTGTACAGAGAGGCTCGGATGAGCATAGGCTATATAATGGAATTCTGACTGAAATGAATTAGATTGTGTCAAACTTATAAAAAAGTATGATTATGATACTGCTCCAGGTGGTTGTCTTTTCTAAGACTATTCCATGATGTTCAAGATGGGCCACGTAGATGTCCACGTGCTTGTCTTGGGAAACCACACGTTATAGGTAGTACATAGCAGCTACAACTCCCTGCTCAGTCTTGATATCCGAGGCTCAGCCTCTATGTATCTGTACTTCAGGGAAGTCTTGGACTCAGGCTCAGAATTCAATCGTGATTAGCACTGCCCTTGTCACCAAAAACCAGAGTGCTGTGTTGGGGCAATGATAGATGCCAGGCATGTGTAACTGAACTTAGTATAGAGTCTTTCTCTTAATACAAGACATACTCTGTTGCCCCATATTTGACCACGTCCCCTGGATGGGGAGGCCTGGTGGCACTCAGAGGAAGGATAGCAGGCTGCCAAGAAGAGACTTGGTACCCTATGAGCAGATACAGGGGGAAGAAGTCCCCCTCAGTAACAGTCATAGGGGAAGGGAGTAAGGGGAAAATGGGAGGGAGGGAGGAATGGGAGGATACAAGGGATGGGATAACAATTGAGATGTAGTATGAATAAGTTAATAAAAATTTTTAAATTAAAAAAAAATCTGAGACATAAAAAACATTACCAATTAAAAGTTACTAGTTAAAATCCTGTCTAGAACACTAGTCACTACAAGCTAGATTTTTCAAATTATGTAGAAATCATACTTAATGTAGTTGCATGTACAAAGTGGGAGTTCCTGGGGTCCATAGGGATCCTAAGTGACACAGAATTGATTCTATCTGTGGAAATTCCTGGAATAAAAGAAATTAGCCTTTTGTACTTTTTTAAAAAAAGTAACTGCCAACAGAAATATCCTTCCAGGAAGTAACCAACACTCAGAATTTTTGCAGTGACAGTCACTAAACTGGTATATACAAGTAACTGTAGGAGAAGTATATGTCGGGCGGTATGTGGCTTGGTGGTGACAGCGCTTGCTTAATATATGAAGCCTTGGGCAGGAGGACTGGGGGTTCACTGGAGTTTAAGGCTGACCTTGCTACATGAGACAATGCCAGAGAGGTAGAGATAGATGACAGATAGATAGATAGACAGACAGACAGACAGATGATAGATAGATAGATAAATACATAGACAGAAAGATAGACAGATAGATGAGAGATGATAGATAGAAGATAAATAAATAATAGATAGATAGACAGATAGATGATAGATAGATACATAGAAAGATAGATGATAGATAGAAAATAAACAAATAAATAATAGATAGATAGACAGAAGGAAGGACACACACACAGAGGAATGAGATAACAGCTGAGAGAGTATGGAATTGCAATAAGGCTTCCTCATTCCATCTTTCTCTCCTTCCTTTTCCCTCATTTCCTTCCTTCATTTTCTTCTCTTTTCTTTTTTGTCCTAATGGGTTATCAAGGAAGTCATTTGGAAGCTTTGCTGAAGACACAGTAAAGAACACTTAGTAGACAAGTTAACATATTGGCTGAAAGTTGGTAGACTGGATTGTCAGATTTCAGTTTTGTTCAGTTCATGGCCCGAGGTGAATTTTTCACTTTTTGTAATTTTTAAAATCTACAATGTGAAAAATAATAGCTCTGAATTTTAGAGTATCATGAATAAATTTTTGTAAGTCCCTTTGAAAATAAAAACGTGTCACATAAATGCAAAATATCTTGGTGAGACGATCCCTGAAAGAGCTGACATCCCTGAGCCACACCACGGGCTCCGTGCCAGGAAGTGATGCTGTCTCTGCATCAGCGTGGCTTGTGTTTGACAACCGGTTGCTGTGGCTGGTGCTCAGCTCTGTAGTCTCAGCAGAGAAATGTCCAACTGTAGATACCCTTGTTCCTTTTGCTTTTTTTCCAGAAGTGAAAGACCTGTAAAAGACTTGCTATATGTATAAAAGGATGATATAGTTGGTTTTAGATTTTGAGAAATGTTAAAAAAAAAAACCAAAACCATAGTATGTCGATTTTTGTGGTGTACAGCGAAAGTATTTGGGTGCCTACCAGAGAACCTAGTTGTCTGTTAGTAGCCATGGAGTTCAAATTCTAGTACAACACAATACAGAGATGTTCCAGTCAATATATAAAATGGCATAGAAAACAATTTAGTTTTGCAGACTACTATTTCTGTCTTAGCTATGAGCTAAATACTTTCATGTGATTTTTCTTGTATGGATTTTTTTTTTTAGTCCAATGAGGTGGAACACACTTTTTCTCGTTATTTTGACACTAACATATACATTGTTGTGGGAAGATTTTGAAGACATACTTTATGTCCCAGAAAAGTCAACCTTAAAGTAAGAAAGTGATCCAGGTGGGCATGTCACTTCAAACCCTTTAAATCTGGATCAAGAATTCAAAGACTGAAAAAGAGATTTGAAATCTGAGACAGAATCATTCTGGCTTGAAGACAGAAGAGGCTGCATGACAAAGAACCAGGAGACCAGGAGCTGGGTCAAGCTACCGGCTGGCAGCTATCTGGGAAAATGGGGCCTCAGTCCTATATATGCAAGGAATTTAATTCCTGCACAAAGAAGAGCGACCACGTGAAGACCTTCTTCTCTGAAGGCTCAGGTGAGAAGTGTGCAGAGAGTAACTCTGAGCAGAGAGCAGAGACCATGGCTTCAGTTATTTTTCTGTTGCCACAAAGAGGCACCATGACCAAAGCAACTTAGAAGAGAAATAATTTGATTTGGGGACCTTGCTTAGTTTCAGAAGTTGAGTTTATGACCATCATCCTGGGAACTGTGGCAGCAGGCAGGCACGTGCTGAAGCAGTAGCTGAGAGCTCGTGTCTGATCCACAAACAGGAGGGAGGGAAGCGGGGGAGGGAGGGAGGGAGAGAGGAAGACAGACAGAGAGAGAGAGAGAGTGAGAGAGAGAGAGAGAGAGAGAGAGAGAGAGAGAGAGAGAGAGAGAGAGAGAGAGAGAACTGAGGCATTTCAAACCTCAAAGCCCACTCCCCAGTGACACACCTTTTCCAACAAGGCCATGCCTCCAAATCCTTCTCAACTAGGTTAGAAACTGGGACCAAACATTCAAATATTCCAGCCTGTGGAGAAACAGAAGATTATTACATGGTATAGCATCATAGTTGTAACCACTGTTAGTGAATAGCCACTACAGCCAAGCAACCAAGCAAGAACAAACAAACAAAAGAAAACTCAAACGAACAATGAACTAGCTCTTGAGACGGCAAGCAACACACACTATTGTACAGTTGTTTTAATCTACACGAGTTTCAGTGATCAACCAAAGCTGTGTATGGCAAGACGAGCAATGTGCCAAACTTTATGCTCTGCAATGCTACCTGAGCAGAGAAGGGAAACAATTGGGTTCTTAGCTCCAACTGTTAAACGGATGGCCCACGATTGCATATGTATAAGTATATATGTATAAGTATATATATGTATAACTCTCCCTTCTCAGAGTCTCAGGGAACCTTCATAAAATGCCACATTTCTCCATTCCTCTACCCACCGGTGCTGTTGGGTTTGGCTATGTGTACCACTTGCTAATTTCTTTCCATTGCCTGAATTCTGTGGCAGCTGCAGGCCACCTTTCAGATAGTTGCGTGTGTTGTCCTTAGACCACCTAGACAGTGACTTCTGGCCATGGGAGTCGAGGCTCTCACTTTGCAGAGTTATAGCAATGTACTGCTGGAAGGCTGCATCTGTTCTTCTGTCTCTGCGTGCTAGGAAACTGCCTGTCCTGCCACGGAGGTCCTCTTAGGTTTGCTCAGGATGAGAAAGGCACAGTAAGAGTGGGAGCTGGGAGGCAATGAGTAGAAGAGCTTTGTGGGTCTCACAGGATTAAGAACATCTATCTGTAGCTCAGTCTTTTGTGTTGTCAAAGAGACAGTCTCTTCAAAATGTCATTCAGGAACAAAAGTAAACACCTATTCTTGATTTCTGAATCATTGGGAAGTGGGGTAGAACTTGTTTTGTTTTGTTTTTTGTTTTTTGTTTTCTGTATTTCCACGGCACCACTGACCCCTTCTAGCTTCACCCTGGGTTGTACCGTGTTACTGTTGAGACTGGAAATTTGAGATATATGGCTTCTACCTTCTGTTGTCACTAATTACTTCTTTTGTCCTGTGTCCTACCGTCATGCCTTCTTGGCAGTACAGTAGGGGCTCTTCTGGTGTCGGGCAAGACAGAAAACTGAAGTGAGTCTAATTGTAAGCGTTCCCGTCACTGGCTGGTTTACTTTTTGTAGTTTCGATTACTGATAGTCTGAAAACTAGACTAAAGAGTGAATTCAGAAATCAACACGTTGCTCGGCTTTACCGTTTCTTCTCCTCCGCTGTCTCCTCATCCCTCTTTCTTCCTCTGCTCCCCTCTCTTCCTTACCTCCCTGCCTCCCTCCTGTCCTGTCTTCCATCCTTCATTTCCTCTCTCATTTCTTTCTTTCCTAAGGCCAGGGTGACCTGGAACTCATGACTTTCCTATTTAGCCTCTTGAGATTACAGGCACACACCATCATGCCTGTCATTATTGCTTTAAGTAATGTTTTTTATATTAGTGCAATTATTTTATTTCAGCATTAGTTACTGCTGCCAATCTATTACTTGTGTGTAATTTATAAGTTGAGCTTTATGTTGTGAGTGCATGTAGACAAGAAAGTAATGCATACATAGACGTTAATAGTTGCAAGAGGTGGTAGGCCTCTCCTAGGGGTGCGGGTCATGTGTCTATTGTGTTTATCACAAGAGAAATTCATGTGAAAACTGGTGAGCAAGAAAAACTCACCTGAATCAATAAATGAACTCAGAAATAGGCAAAACCAAGAAGTCATTTTTATCCACATTGGACAGATCTATGGCTGACTGACTACTGCCAAATAAGGTAATGCTCTAAGGGTAAATAATTTAAATGAACATAAAACCCATGCAAAGTCTGCAGTAAAGATTATTGGCATGTCCATTCTGTGGTGGTCTGAATAGTAATGCCTGCCCCACCCCATAGACTCCTGAGTTTGTATGCTTGGCCTGTAGGGTATGACATTATTAGGAGATGTTACCTTACTGCAGGAAGTGTGTCACTGTGTAGGCAAGCTTTGAGGTTTCCTGTGCTTGGTGTGGACACAGTCTCCTTCTGCTGTGGATCAAGATGTAGCACTCTCAGCTCCTTCTCCAGCACCATGTCTGCCTGCACACCACCATGCTTCCCACCATGATGATAATAGACTGAGCCTCTCAAACTGTGAGCCAATTAAATGTTTTCCTTTATATGAGTTGGCATAGCTATGCTGTCTTTTCACAGCAATAAAACCCAAGTTATGTGTAGTCATCCTACTCTCTGTGTTCAGCGTGGCCCTTGCGTGTATCCTCCAGATGTCTTAGATTCCCTGTGTCTCATCCAGGCGCCCTTCACTCAGCCTGTAATTCTCCTCACTTCTAACACAGTGGCAGGGTCCTATTTGTTACCATGGACACATTTCTCTCTACTCCCCATAAAGGCAGTCTCTCTGGGTTTTGGCTCTCATATCCTTTCTTTTTGTTAGGCAATATAGATCACTAATTAAACTCTCTTTTTCTTTCTCTCTCACCCCCTGCACCTCACCCCTCTCTGAATCTTCAATTCTTCCTTCCCAGTCACATGTACCGACGTTTTTATATGCTGAAAAATTCTCCATTCCTAACTTCCTCAAAAGGGGTAGAGAGGGTTGAAAAATGGTTCCTCTCTCTCTACGCACCAACCCCCCTGCATTTACTGTCAGGGTTTTTGAAGCACTGTTTATATTCACTGTCTACCGACTCCTTACCTCCTGTTCTCTTGCCAGCTCACTGGAATCTGTTTTTCTGTTCTCCTACTGAATTTGCACTCTCAAAGTCACAAATGACCTTTCGTTTGTCATGCTATGACAGAGAATATACTTTGGGGCTATTATTTTATATATATACATATATATATATATTTATTTGTTTTTATGTGTGTGGGTGTTTTGTCTGTGTACCATGCGTGTGACTGGTGGCCACAGAGGCAAGAAGAGGGCATTAGGTCTGCTGGGACTGGAGTGCAGATGGTTTTAAGCTGTCATTTGGGTACGGGGAATGGAGTCATGGCCCTCCGAGTAGCCAGTGCTCCCATCAGCGCAGCCATGTCCAGTCCTTAGGAGTAAAACGCACGTGCTATTAACACCCCTTCTACTCACCCGTTAGCTCCCATATAAAAAGCCACGATTAATACTTTACTATGTAGACAGTATATCTTTCAAAATCTTAAGCTAAGATGCCTTCAGGCTGAATTCAGCACCTCTTCTCCACAAACAAACATGCTGTACAATTGTAAATCTTCCATCAAGTATGACCCGGACTCAACCTTGCTTAGCTTCCAAGATTGGGCATTTTCAGGGTTGTATGGTTGTAAATACAACAGTAACCCTCTTAAGTGTGGGCCTGAGATCACAGAACTAGTGTGTGGAGGCTCGTGAGAAGTCAACTCCAGCAAGCTGCCTGGCTTTGATGACATCTGAAGAAGGGAGCCTCTTCAGGGAGAAAGCGAAAAGTTGAGAAGAGGAAGAGAAGTACAAGAGGGTCAGAATTCCGTTTTCATTTTGTTCTGCTTCTTCTTATGTAGTGGGCTTGGAGCATCAAGGACAAGAGGCAGCCAAGAACCTCTAGAGCAGTGGTTCTCAACCTTCCCAATGCTACAGCCCTCTAATACAATTCCTCTTACTGTGGTGACTCCCAACTGTAAAATTATTTCATTGCTACTTCATGTCTGCAATTTTTTCCAGTATTATGTATCGTAATGTTATAAAAGTAACTTTTATTCACCTGATGTAACTGCTGTCTCAGAGGCTCCCTGCCTCCCTCTGCTAACCTAGGCCTAGTCCCGGAAGCTTCTAGCCTCCTTATAAGCTTATCTAGGCCTAGAATGTTTCCAGACTCTGAGACTTACTGCTTAATAAGCTCACCCTTTCTAGTTCTTTCTAAATCCTGCCTGGCTGGTTCAACTCAGCTGTTGTGCCTTAAACTCCTCTCCAAGGTGACTGATTCAAACTGGCTTCTCTCAGCTCTGACTGAATTGCTCCTACTAACTTTGGGAATATGGTCTAATCTGGCCCGTCCTCATTTTCTGGCTCATTCTGTCGTCATCTGTGTCTAGCTTGTGTTTACTCTGTTTCTTAACAATTAAGCTTTATTATACAAAACTTTATTATACAACCCAATGATCTTACACAAGAGGGAAAAAAGGTTAAAGGGAAACAAGAGTGAACCTTCTGGTATCTGTTCCATGCGACGGGTGGGTTCTTAGGTGTCTCTGGTCTGTGTGTTGGTTCGCCCTGTTAGCTGATCCTTTTCCCGATCCACGTGAGCTCGAGCTCAGTCCAAAGCTGCTGCCTCCTCTCATCCTCCTGGAGTGCTTTCACCTGGGACAGAGCCTGCAGTCCTTTTGCACCTCCCCCGTTTCTTTTAAAATAATTAAGAACTATATACACCAGTATACATATATACAGAATCATCAGGTATCAAATATATAACCCAGTCCTTCTATATTTGTTAACCTTGGAGAAAGTATTCCACTATCCTACCAAAGAGAGTCCTTTCCTATTGTCTAAAGTTTTCTAAAGTCTATTCATGAGAAATTGCAATTATCAATCTATAAATGTGTTTTTAATTCTTAAACTAAAGCTTCTAGTAACACTGTGGCTATCTAGTCTTCAATCCCATCAGAGACCCAAGAAGGGAATTCTATGTAATAAAGGAAGTGCTGGCGGGCAACTTCCAAGTGGGGATAGGACAGAGAGCAGATGCTTGGACAGTCACCGGGTTCTCTCCATTATTGGGGCAATCAGTCGTCAGCCTTATCAGCCCAAAGCATCCAACAAACTGCTTTTTGAAGCAGGAATTCCGACAGTCTGGTCCACCTAGTCTTTGCAAAGCTGGACAGTTAACTTCTTAGCATGATCAGAGCACCTGGTCTCTAGGTTGGCTCTCTCTCCATTTGTTCCTTTCTGAAATGTTAAGACTATATAAAGTTATATGCTTTTTTGATTATCATAGCTGCTTTATGACTTAGCTCCTCTCCAATGTATCATATGAAACATAATGTGTAAACATATGGTACTGAGTCTGTGAAATGAGCATTCTGACAGAAATTCCTTGTCGAGTGTGTGACTGCAGGAGCAGAGAGAGCTGCGTGGATATCTGCTCCTTTAAGGTCCTGGAGTACAGAAGTGTGTTGGGTTCCAACTTCTTAGTCAGCGGAGGAGTCAAGTGAGCCTTTGGTGGATTAATTGGCGTGGGAAGTCAGTGAACCCACCAGAGTCGCCATTGTCCGCACACCACAACGATCACACCTTCAGTGTGGAATCTGAGTTACAATTCTTTTGTTCTATGATACCCCAGAGTGAGTTCTTGTAATTGGAGCCTGGGATGGTTCTGCAGTGTATGTACTGAAATGTACCATGTAGACTGGTCATCTTTTCTTATGATTGAAGGGCAAATGTCACAAATTTAGAATCACAGATTTTTTCTTTAAATATGTTTATGTGTGTGTGGAGGCCAGAGGTTGACTTTGGGTGCTTTTCTCAATCTCTCCATATATTACATATTGAGGCAAGGTCTATTGTTGAACCCAGAACTTATCGCTTGGGCTAGTTTCACTAGTTAGTGTGCGCCAGGGATCTGGTCTGGACCTCCTGAGTCCTGGGATTATAGGTCAGGCCCCAGTCACCTGGAATTATGTGGTGCTGGGAGATCCATTTTCCGTAACAAGTGCTTTTACCAGCTCACTCATCTCTGCAGGCTCAGAGTCTGACTTGATATTGGGGGAAAACCCTCCTCCTCCCACACACACTGAGGAATTGAGTTTCTCTTTGGTTAAAATCATCACTTAGGTGATGAAAGTCATTTAAGACACTGCCTGAAGTTTGATTATTTGCAGTTGTATAGTGATCTAAGTTTGGGAACCTAGTATATTGTATATCCTCAGGACTACTTCATTGATTGGAGAAGTAAGTGAGGAAGATAGAACCAAGTGTCAGCTTTTAAGTCAGTCAATTATAAGTAATTACTCCAAATATATACAAATACCTATCGGTGCTTAATCTAAGTGAACTTTGCATTGACCTCTACTTCATGGGGGAGGCAAGACTTGTGAGAATTACCTAGAACCTTTCTGGAGAGAGAGGACCATCAAGCTCTGACCTTTAGATAAGGTTTCTCTGCGTAGCCTTGGCTGTCCTGGACTAGCTTGGTAGGCCAGGCTGGCCTCGAACTCACAGCGATCCACCTGCCTGTTCTTCCCTGAGTGCTGGGATTAAAGGCGTGTACCACCACGTCTTAGTCTTAAGTGCTGCTCACTTCTGTCGCTTTCTAACTTTCATTGTTGCTTAAGCTCAGCTCTCTGGTGATTCTGAAGTCTTACTGCAAATAAGTAAATAAATAAATAAATAAATAAATAAATAAATAAATACCATTCAACTAATCTTCGTGACTATGTCATCAAATTAAACAGATACAAGCTGCCTATTAAGATGCAATGAGCTTAGAAATACTTTAGTGCTGGTTTAGATAGTCACATAATCACTCTTTTCAGTGGGAGTATATAAATGGTTTCAACTGTTATTCAGGCAAAAATATGAATTAAGCACAGATATTTGCCTGGGAGGGTTGAAAACATAAAGACTCTTGCCTGTATTCCACTGTGGTTTTCCCAACATATATTGACCTATGCACAACACCCATACGTTCATGTGCACGTATGTTCACATGTAAACTAACATCCTAAGTTGTTGAAGTTCCAAACTCACATATGCTCAGCCATGCAACTTGTCAGAGAAATGTCATGAAAAATCAGAGACGTTGCCTATTATAGCTCGTACTTCCTTTAGAAAGTTTAACATGAAATATTTAGTTTTAGAATTTAGTGCTAGGCCAAATTTTTATCCATAACCATTTGTGAATGTTTCTTGCTTCCCCTTTTCTTATTAGGCTTATATTATTATTATTATTATTATTATTATTATTATTATTATTATTATTATTATTATTATTATTAGTGTATGTGAGTGTGTGTGTGCACCATGGTACGTGTGTGGCTGTCTAAGGATGGCTTTACAGACTTATCTATCTCTTTCCATTGTGTAGGTTTTGGGAATCACACTCAGCTGGCAAAGCTTGGCAGTCAGCACCTTTACCCACTGAGCTATCATGCGGGCTGTTTTACTGTTTGTTTTGAAAAATTATTTTGTTAGCATCTTTACTGATAGGGTTTAACTATGATATTTTACCTGTCCTTATATTTTCTTCTTATTTTTCTCTCTCTTATACCTGTCTCATCTCTCCTACCTCTCCTTGATGTCCCTTGTTTCCTCTTAATTTGTATTCCTTTCAGATTTCATGCCACAAATATTCCATTACATTCTTTAAACATCAAATCCAAAACCAAACCAAAAACAAAGATCAAAATAAAGAGCAATCAATCAAGCAAACAAACAAAAGGCCATATATTATGTACCAAACCTTTCTTTAGAGGCTACAATGATCAGAGCCAAACTTGAAATTGCTTCTATATGGTCCTTTGCATTCACTCTGTTTTTCCCTAATTTTGCATCTCTGCCTAACCTCATAAAATATATTCATTTATAGTTCTATTTTTATCACAATTTTATTATATATGGGCAGTCATAATTCACCTTTAATTCTCTGTGAAGTGACTCATGATACTAACAAATAATATTGTTTTCCATGTATATTCTTATTTAAATGAGATTATGGATACATCAAGAAGTAATTTGCCCATGCTTGTGCTGAGAATATTGAACAGAATCATTGTTTTTTAACACCAAGATTATTTATTGAGTTCCAAAGATAGATTTAAAAATTCTTATATTACTTTTTAAAAACCTATCTGAGCACTTTATAAGAGCCTGTGAGTTTATAAGACTTAAAATGCAGACAAACTTAGGAACAACTTGTAATTACTTAGTTACAATTTTTACCAAGAAACTAAACTCTAACAGGAAGAAAATATTTTAAAAGGCGTAAAGGACTCTGAGCATGAGAGAATTAACGTCCCTGGTGGGCACAAACCTTCTAATAAATTAAGCCTTTACTCACCTTCCAGCCTCTTAACACACTAATAAATAATGACACGTGTTATCTGATGAAGGGTGACTTTTTTGTCTATGAAAAACCAGAAATTAAATAGTAAAATGTTTAAAAGAAGAGATGTAGTTTTTAAACATTTCTTTCTACTTTTTTTTTTGTCTATAGTCATCTCTAAAATAGTAGACTTAGGCTTTCATCTCAGATACATTTATGAATCCTTCCATCATATCCTGCTGTGTCATTCTGGGAAATTTTCTCTGCTGGAAACCATATCTGAATTTGATGGTATGCTGGCTAGTTTTAGGTCAACTTGACACAAGTTAGAGTTATTTGGAAAGGAGAAACCACATTGAGAAAATGCAATAGATTGGTTTGCAGGCAAGCCCTCGGGAAGTTATTTATTTATTTATTTTGATTGATGATTGATGTGGGAGGACAGTGAATACAATCCTGGGCAGATCACTTTGATGCCGTCAGAAACCAGGATGAGCAAGCCACAAGGAGCAGTCATCCTCCATGGCCTCGCCCTAAAGTTCCTGCCCTGATTCCTCTGATGATGAGGTACAAGTTGTAAGATGAAATAAGGTCTTTTCTCCCCATGTTACTTCTGGTCACTGTGTCTTCTCTCAGCAATGGAAGGCCCAGTCAATGCTGGTGGAAATTTTATGTACCTCTGTGGGGAATCGATGGGGCAAGTGCTAGGATAGAACTTGGCCCATGGGCCATGTTTATTAGTGGTAATCATAAAATAAAGGGAGATTTTATATATATGCCCTTTAGGCATTTTCCTCCGGAAAGAGATGCGCTCACGTACTTGAACATATGATCATTTCACTGTGAGCATCTCTCATGTATTGATCATGGATATGCTTATTGATCTTCATTTCCTGAAACATCTATACATGGTGTATGAGTTACTCAGGTTTTTATATAAACCACCAGATTTACTTCAATTGGATCTGAGAGTCAGTAGGACTTTGTGTATGCATGGGCCTCTTAATTATTTATTCAAGGAAAGATTCACTTGATATTACCACCACCACCACCACCATCGCCACCGCCACTGCCACCGCCACCTCCACCATCACCACCACCACCACCACCATCGCCACCGCCACTGCCACCGCCACCTCCACCATCACCACCACCACCACCACTGCCATCACTACCAAATACAAACAAGATGGATTCATCTTCCGAGGTAAAGCTGACATTCTAAAGCAGTCAGAGGCCTTCAGTATATTTTTAATTTCTGTCTTTAAGAGGCTTTCTGTTCTCTCATGGAAAATATGTATTATATAATTTTAGATACAATAATATAATGTAGCAATAACCCAATGTGGGCTGATACAGGTCTATAAATATTAATTCTAAAACTGACGAGCGTGGCTCTTATGGGAGAGGGGGAAGGCAGACCTAAATAAATTAAGGTTTGAATAAAGCTGAGTATAAGTTCGCAGAGGTAAAGGGAACACTGTTCCGGAAGAGCAAGAAGGTAAATGTGGAATTCTGCATAGGCAACTGGGGGAGACAGATGCACTGGGATTGGACAGGGGTGAGGCAGACTCGAATGTCATTTTGGATGGGATGATTTTGAAGAATTTTGAATAGGAATTTGCTGTTATAGTCAGCCAGTGTCTGAGCATAACAGAGAGTGGGCTTTAGAAGATTCTTCCCTGTTAACTCCTTTGATCTCCAAGCAGCTATGGACTGAGGATGGATTAGAGTTTGATGAGAGAGTTTATTTTCACTTTTGATTAAAAAAAAAAGGGGGGCAATCTGCAGAATCTAGACTCTATCCCTGGGGAAGGGGTGTTGCAGATCCCTGTCACTTACTGTTGATCTACTGACAGTTTCTGGGCGGTGGCAGCCATGGCATCTAGCTGGATACCCACCAGTGAGAGCGTTCACTCCTTCCTGGTGGTTAGTTTCAAACAGAGGGTCACACCGTGGCCCTCGTCGGATTCTGTGGGACACTTCTCAAAACAAAAATTAATGCATATGGAAAAAGAGAAAGTGGGGTGGGAAGAGGTGAGAAAGAAATAGGAGAAGCCATGGGGAAGTATCCAGAATGGAGCGTCAATGATAGCGTCAGAAATTAAAAATATTGACAAACTATTTTAAAAAATCATTAAATTCCATTGTTTTAAAGAGTCTTTTGAAAGTCTTAAAGTCAAATTGTGTAATGACGCAGGTGAGAGCATGGGGGAGACTTCTGATTACAGGTCAATATTTGTCAGCCTTAGAAATGTCACTGCCAAAGTAAGAAGTTAGGGGGGGAAAAGGATCCTCAGTATTCAAGTTTTAGCCCTGAAAAATTACTCATTTGTTTTTCTTGAAGGAAATTTTACAAGCACCTTGCATGGGTATTCTGGCTAGCTTAATTCTGTGCTTTTACTACTTGGCCTAATTTGCTTAAAGGGTTTGGACGTGGAGTAGCAGAACACGCCAGCCATGAATCTCATCAGGTGAGGACGCCTTTAAACGTCCCTCATGTCTTCTTCCTGACTCTTATGATATTCTGGGGACCCTGACAAGCACAAAAGCAGAGATCAGTGAATCCCTCCGTCTACTTATTCATCAATGTGGAGCAGGTATGGATCCATTGTGCAAACCTGGGGACGTGGGAATTCGGTAGACCAGAGCTTTGTTCACACGATATTTCTACTTTGAATGCAGTGTGACTGTTGTATTTCTTTTCCCAATGCCTGGGTAACACACCAATGTCCACAGCAGAAACAAGTGGATTGGAATAATCCTGAGTGAATACAATGAATGGTTCTGTTTTCAGCTAACAAATAGAGTTCTATCCCTGAAAATGTTGAGCTATTAAATACCAACACCAACACACACACACACACACACACACACACACAAGCCCACGATTAACCATTCAAAATTTGTAATCATGGGATAATTCACGATTATTATCCCTTTTAATCTGTGACTGTGAAGCCCACCACTTTTGGCTTGGCAGAGCACAAATACCATGTCTACCTTTGGTGCCCTTTACATGGGTGGCAAGCATGGCGGTCTTTTGTATACACATTCACTGATTTTTATCATGCATATACTAATATTGCTTTTTCTGGCTCTAAACAAACAGCACAAATCTTGGAGAGCTAAGAAGTTAAAATATAGCAGCAGTACATCACACTTTTAAAGAGCATTTCATTATTAGATGGGTCATAACATACTCTTTGTACATCATTTAATTGTTATGTATTTAAAATGAGATGCATATCTAATATTCTTTTCAGGCTTTCATATGCTTCAGATTTATTATATCAGTTGTTAGGGGCAATGACATCACAAGATGAATGTAAAGTAATGATTGCTTTAACATTTAAAAAGCTTAGAGTGTGCCGATTATTCAGGCTGCTAAGTGAAAGTACAAATGTCAGTTTAGCTATCTGTAATCTCATACTGTTTAAAGGTTCATGAATTACACATGCAGTGGGTAGAAATGGAGGAGCTGAATTTGACTAAAAGACCTTTTTCACACACAAAAAAAAATTTGCTGAAACAGTTTCTTCTAATGTATTTTAGTGATTAATCAATTTGATTTAAAATGTTAGCATTATTTAAGGTCTGTACTTTGAATTTACTACGAACCCAGAACGTGTTTATATTTATTGCATCGACTAAGTAAACAGCTTATGCTTAATGCTTTTAAAATGTTCTCCTGTAAAATTTAGGTCAGTACTTACTTGTTAGCTCGCAGGCTCAAAGATGCATTGACATATCTGATGAACAGTGTGACTCTTTCAGACTTTATGCAACCTTTGAACTCCTAAGGCATTGGCAAAAGACATCCGTGTTGGCTGCTATTTTAAACTTACAGAGATTTTACTCACATTTATTTTCCACAGTTTTAAATTTTTTATCCTTTTTCTCCCAAATTATGCTTATGTTCTTTGAAGCTCAGTCAGTTCTATCAAGCAGGTCTTCTGAACTGAATCGTAGACACACTAAGAAGGCAGAGAGCCTCTGGTACCACAATGTGTCAGTACACATGGCTCCAGAGTATTTTATATTTTATACATTAGTTGGCCTTATTCAATACTAGCTATTCTTAATTATTCTAGAGCTATATTAATGAGGACACAAGTTGTGTTGTGTGGAAAGAAACAGGTTATCTGCTTCTTCAGAAAGTGTGTCATGGCTCTGATGCAGATTATTGCTGGTAAATGTTAATGGACAGAGGACAAATAATGGATATGAGTCAGTGAGAGATTAGGGGGAGAAAGAAATGCTTCGATTGTACATTGTTATCCACAAAAAAATCTTACTTATCTCTGCTAAAGGAACATTTCACAGATGTAAATCTTCTTACCCATCTGGGGGAAGCAAAAAGGAAAAATGATGAATGTCAATTGGAAGCACTTAAATCCTTCATATATATCATATATATCTATGTGTCTGAAAAAGGGAATGTATAAATAACTGTGGAAATAAATGCCAGTGTTCCGGCAATAAAATATTCTGGGACTATGTATACCCATCATGCAAAATGACCCACCGAATGCTGGGTATTCTATTTAAGACACTGGATCATAGAATCACAGCTGAAAATGGAAATTATAAGCCTGATTTGACTCAGCTACAAATCTGAGTCCAGGGTTCTGATGTAGGTCACTTAGCAGAGCACTTGCTTAACGCACATGAAGCACTGGGTTTCACACTCAGCACTGCACAAGCCAGGTTTGGTGATATGTACATTAAATCCCAGGACTCAGGAAGTAGAGGCTGGTGGATCAGGAGTTCACGGTTGTCTTTGGCTTCATAGGGAATTTGAATGCAGCCTCGGCTCCATGAGGCCTATCTTAAAAAAAAATTATGTTAATTATACTTATACTGTTATATATTATACTGTTAAATATCTGTGGCTTTTCTAAACAGTGCCCATTAGGGTGATCAGCACTGGTCATCATGGGCCAGATTATACAGCCAACCTAGAAGAGACTCATTAATAACGATCACAGGACACTTTCATTTTTAGTTTCCGGGAAGACAGTGGCCAACTGACTAGTTTAATTAAGTCTCAGTAGGGGAAAGGTCACGAGGCGTGGGTTGTGGCTATGGTTTGGAGTTGCCTGGGGTCTTTGAAGACTCACATTGTTTGTCATTGCTCCTGAGGCTGAAGGGCCTGGGAGGAAGGAGTGGATGAATGCGATGGACTAAAGTCTCGTGCAATAGCCAGCTCCATTCAGAGGAGGGGAGAGTTTACACTCAGAGGGTTGAGAAAAGCAACGAGTAAAGCTCATCTGATTTCAAGCTGTGTACAACGACACAGACAAGCCGAGGAAGACAAAGTCATGTTCTTCTGTGGAAGCACACAATGACAGTCTATTGTGTCACTTCCCCCTGGCAGAGCGGCCTTGCCAGGCCACAGAGGAAGAAGTTATAGGAAGTACAGATGGGGCTTGATAGGCTGAGGTCAGATGTTAGGGGAAGAGGGCTCCTTTTTCTAAAATAATGCATTTTTAATAGTTAAGGACACTTTATGTTTTTAAGTTCTCCTAAGAAAGATTTTCTTAAGTGACTTGAGACCTTTAGTTCCTGGAAACTTAGCACTGGTTTTGGGTGGGGAGTAAGTGTAAACTGCAGTGGTACTTTATAATAATATCCTAAATTCTCTCCATAACATCCACATTTCCTAAAATACATAGATCTTGGTTCACAAGACTTCTGCTCAACATTTATTGGATAAATAATTACTTGTGTGACAGAATCTTACTGGAAGCCAGGTAGCTGGACAGAGGCAGGTTTCTAAATGGGAGTCAACAGCTGTACATTGAGGTATATTGAGCTGTAAAGAGTGCCGGAGAATAGGGACAAAGTTTGTGGCTTGTCAGGGAGACCTACATGAAAAGCAAACTAACATACCAGGAGTTCTGTGTAAGGAGACTACCCAAAGGTAAAGGAAGGAGATAGATATTATAAAGGAATGAGGAAGATGTAGCAGACAGAAAGAAGGTCCCATACAAATAAGATGTGGGAGAGGTATCAGACGTTGTGACAGACACACACACACACACACACACACACACACACACACACACCTGTGAGATTAACATCCAAGATGCAGGACAACCAGGAGGTCAAAGCCAGAAACACCTACATGAGTTTATGGGATAACAAAGGTAAATAATCCATCTGAGGGCAGGGTAGATGACTTTGCAGGTAAAGCTACCTACTAGCTTCCAAGCCTGCTGACCTGAGTTCAGTCACCTATGTGGTGAAAGGTGAGAATCAATTAAATTCCCACAGGTTTTCCGCTGACCTCTATGACCACAAACATACATAAGTAAATAAATAATGTTGTATTATATTATTTATGGACAGAGCCTTTCTACAGATCCCTGCCTGTCCAGGAGCTTACTGTGTTGACCAGGCTGGCCTCAAACTCTCAGAGATCTACCTGGCTCTGTCTCCCCAAGTGCTGGGATAAAAGCATAAGCCATCATGTCTAGCATAATTTTGTACACACACACACACACACACACACACACACACACACACACACACACACTAAGGAAGTGATATAACTAGCATTGGAATAAATCAGTGGGTCCAAAATTTTATCCCCATGTGGAAGTTTTATAAAGGGTTTAGCACTTGGGTCATTCCAGGTCTAGGCTCTCTTCTGTTTTAAATAACTGGTGATAGAACACTGGTTATTAACTTTTTCCGTTTATTTACTTTTATTGTTTCTGTGTGTGTGAATGCTGTATACAGGTCAGAGGGTGACGTCTGGAAGTGTGTTGTCTCTTTCTACTCTGTAGGTTACAGATATCCAACTGAGGATGTGAGGCTTCACCACAAGTGGTCTTACCCAGGGAGCCCTCTCTCCAGCCCAGCACCAGCTATTTTTCACACACTTTTTTTCTTTTTTACCTAATTGAGAAGGTGCAGAGAGGGTTAAAATCTTTAACATTAAGGCTGCTGTCCAGAATGCTTTCCCAGAACCAGTTGCATTATGGGAGAAGTTGACCCCTTCAGACTTCCTCCTGTCCCCCTGACTTTGATTTCCTCACCAGAATCTTCATTCTCCTTCTGCTTCCTATGCACTCTGAAATCCGGCAAGTGCTGGTCTATTGGATTCAAGCTGCCTTCACCCCTTGAGTGACTGTGATCACTAAGACTTTAATTTACCTTGGGCTCACTTGTGTAGCAGCTGGGGCAAGGCCAGTGAAGCTCCCATTCAGGGAAGGCAGAAGAGAGAAAACAGCATCAACAGCAAGAGGGGAGAGAACTCCAGTGAACCCTGGATCCCTGTGCTTTCAGAGACAACTTTATGTACCGTGACTCGGCACCTCTGGCTACTTCCTGTCTTCTGATAATTTCACCCTCCCCCAGGAAAATCTATTTCTTTGTTTATCATCCAGAGTTTTAAAGCTACTTATCCAAAGCTTCTTACAGAGAGTATTAATGCTAATGGATTTAGAGCCAACCACACCAGTCAAGATGGGAACCACATCCATGAAAGGATATTCTCTTTTCCTGATTCCTTCACCCTGGGGAAAATGATCGATAGGAAATTGGAAAAGGACGTAGGAGGAAGGACATAATCTCCTCACGCTGTCAAGGATTTTCTGTCTTTCCATCAGTAACCCCAAATTTGATTTTTAACCTTGAAATTTTGATTTGTTACCTCTTTCCTGGTTCCCCTTCAAAGACAAAGCCATTCAGAATAGAATGGTCTAGAACTGAGCTGTCCAAACAAGGGCTTTTAGCTACTTTGGCTCCTTAGCAGGGAGACTATGAATAGCCCAAACCAAGAGGCTTTGTTAAGTACGAAGTGTGCATTGCATTCTGAAGATTTCATTGTAAAATATATGCTTAAACTTTTGTGATGATCATATTTTAAAGCCACAATATTTGGCTGTGGTGGACTAGACGAAAAATGTGATTAAAGATAATTTCACCTGATAGTTTTAATGTTTCAAAATGAGACTATTAGAAAAACTTAAATTAAGACAGAATTGTAACTTATTTATGTAATGCTTTCTAGGCAGTATCAACCCAAAAGAACTGAGACACCTCTCTAGACAATACAAGGTAATGTCAGAGTTCATCTTCACCCTAATTTAACTAAAATGTTAACTTACAGTGAAGTAGCAGATCTCATACACTTAAACTATTGTTTTGGGGGAAAATGTCTTGACAGGCATGTGCAAAGGGAGGAAATAGCAGAAAGATAATTAATTAGAAATTAGGCATAATTAATACAATACTTCATTTTCTTTCCCTAAAGTTTAAAAAAAAACACACATTTATAACTATTCCTTGGGTGAGTCTCATTAAGTCAGAGAAAAAATTGGAGGTGGATCATGAGCTACAGTAATAGCATCTTGTGTTTGAGAATGCACACAGGAGATAAAGCCTATGTAATAGCAGATATTTACAAAAATACTTTTTGGTATTTTGTCAACTATATCCACGACATTGCATTTTGTGATGCCTCATCTTTTCTTCTTGCTTCAAACAGCAAATGCAAAATAGAGGTTCATAAAGACATTTATGTGTCAGTCCAGTATGTCTAAAGAAAAGAGGTCAGAAAAATTTCCATTTTCCATTTCCATGAATATATTATCGTACAGAGGTTGGGTCTTTCTCAGCTGAATATTCTGAATGCTTCCTGGATACATCTACTTTGTTCTTATTAGATTGGCACTTTCACATTATCCTTTAGAATTATTCCATTTACTTTTCTGTTTTCTGCTTCTACATTACTGAAAACATCAGCTCATTTCTTTTTTTAGGCTTTAGGTAGGCTACAAGGAAAAAGGTTAACCACGTGTCACATTTCAAGCAGATGAATTGTTGATCAAGGCAAAAATATGCTATGCTATATATGATCTTTCTTGGGGAAACAACAGGTGATGAAATTGGACTCATATTGATCTGTGGTTTCCAAATATTAAATTCTTACAGTATCTCAGATAGGTCATTTATTTAAGTGTGCGTTGGTAGGTAAAGTCACTTTTCTATGGTATCAACAATTTACAAGATCTATGACAACCTTTCTGTTGACATGTTGTGAAAGATATTAAAAACAATACTATATAATCTACAAATGCTTAATAAATAAAAGAATACAATGTTACAGAGACCAACAATTGTCAGTTTAAAGCAAAATGTTATGATTTTAAGGCTTAAATTCTAAATGAAAAAGAAGAAGAGACTTGATACCCTATGAGCATATACAGGGGGAGGTAATCCCCCTCAGGAACAGTCATAGGAGAGAGGAATAAGGGGAAAATGGGAGGGAGGGAAGAATGGGAGGATACAAGGGATGGGATAACCATTGAGATGTAGCAAGAATAAATTAATAAAAAATAAAAAAGAATTCATCTCCAAATCCAAAGAAAATTGATAGAATAAAGTGGCATTTGTGTTGGAAGTAATATTGTTATCACAGTTGATGAGAAATGGTCAAGGATAGTAGAGAAACACATGTGTTATATCTCATTAGGCCAAGAAGAATAAAGAAGTCAGCATCCATGGTATGTTTTAATGGCTAATACTGTCTAAGAAAAACTTGCTTTGGTTTACATGGGAGAGAGGGGGGGGGGGAGAGAGTAGATGAGTATTTTCATGTGTATATTATGGCATTTTAAAGTTTCTTACTGTAGATAATGCTTAAAATATTATAAACATACTATAAAAATTTAATGGTAACCATCAAAGTGATAAAAGCCAGTTGTGTGAAGATTAAAAAGTGATTCCAAATTTATAGAAATGATTTTGACGAAAGAAGTAGGCATAAAAACACAGTGACACTTTGTGAACTATCACTCTGTACTGTTTCATCCCAATTTCACATGTCCTACATTTGAATATCCAGGAAATATTGTGCTTCAATGTCTGAATTTTTTGAAGAGCTCCTTGTTGCACAGACTTTTCTATAACTACATAACAGATGGCCTGAATCAGGTGAAAGCACACTGACCAAGTTCTCTTCCAGCCACATTTTAAGATTAAGTATAGCATTAATTATAAGATTAAATATAACATCTTCGTTTTATGAAAAGGATGGGTGTTGTTTTTCTTTGTTACCAGATTCCCATGGTGAAATAAAATATGAAGCACTTGATGCTTCTCTTTAGCTCCTTAGAAGATATGATCCAATAGAAAATAGTTATGAATTTTAAGATTGTCAAAGGGTTAATCCCATAGTTTGGGGGTCAGGGTTCAGTATACCTTGTGTGACCATAAAAAGATCCAGTGAAATTAGTTAAGATGAATTAAGCTCATCTTAGCCACTGTACACTCTAGTAAACACCATTAATCATTGAGAAAATTTAAATAGAAGGCAAAACCATTTTGCAACCATAAACGTGTACATTCCAAATGGAAGGATAGTTGTGTACATGACTGTAAAAGTTAAGACACAAGATATTCATAAAACCCATGCTTTTGTGTACATACTGTCTCATATAGGCATAAGATAATCAGTATCTACTTTAGGAAAGAACAAGAGTGGCACAACCCAACACTTCAGTGTGCTTTGGAGACTAAAGTTGGGCTGAGGTCATATCACAATCTCTGGACAAATATGGTTGTAAGATTTATTTTTTTCCTCTCGTTCAGGCACTCCAAGGCTCTGAAGACACATGCAAAAGTAATTATTATTGTGGAAAATAGCAATTTGGTTATTTCCTTCCAGAAGCAAGCATGAAATCATGCTCTTCCTTCTACAGAACAACCTTTTACCCTTTGATTTCACAATGTGTTGGGATGGACTTGGAACCTGTACTTTATGTAGGTTGCAAGCATAGATGTAAATCTGCATTAATTACATTATAAATATATCTACACAACAGTATTAAGAACTAACAGAATTTTAGAATCAGGTGTATCAAACGTTCTAGTATTTTACCGACACCTTAATTGTGATAAACATACATTTTTTTTACATAGTTACCATTAACCTACAAACAATAACACCCTCCCCTCATACTTAAAGTGGTACAGTGCTTGCTCCAAACCACTTTCAGTGCTGACCACTCAGTATGCTGTGCCTCTAACACACATGCAAGCCACTCTGCATTTTCCACTTAACATGCAAAAGGCAAAGTGTGTCATAACAGGATGTAATGTGTATTAATCAAATTAGCACTACACTTCAAAGCGTTGTGCTGCCCTCGAGTCTACTGCTAGATCGTAATTCATGAAGGAGGAAAGCTGCGTAATGAAGGGCTTGGCAAGGGGGCAGTTGGTTTTCTTTCAAGAAGGACGTAGACTGGGTTAATTTTCATGGTGGGAAAACATGTCGAGGAAGAGTAGCAGTAAGCAGTAAGCTACGAGACAATCAGAGGAATTTGGGCTACTAGGGTGGTTTTTTTTTTTTGCCATGGATAAAATACAAATTCTATAATTATTTGATGACACAATAGAACTACAATGACCTACTGTTAAATTATTAAATCTTCACAACCCAAGCAAATAAAAGCCAGTATAGCCAACACTAGTTATTCAAAGCAGAGGACATCAGAGCTTCCTTTGTCAGTGTGAACATCTCACTCTGTGGCCACAGGAAATATGAATTTCATGCATTAAAAAAATAGAATTTAGGCTGCAGAGATGGCTGAGTCAGTAAAAAAAAAATAGAATTTAGTGCAAGCAAATCATGCCCAATGCTAATGCTATACCTTGTATTGGTAAAAAATAATCGTCGAGCTTCTCATCAGTGTTTGGTTTTGCATTATTCTAATATATATATATATATATATATATATATATATATATATATATATATATACAGTGAGTCACAAAAGCAAGATTAACCAAGCAGTGATTAGTTGAAACCAATAACAGAGAAAATATTAGACAACCAATAAAATGAACTCATATATTTCTATTGAATATTAAACTGACTGTTATTTTTAGATATTGGATGCATTGCAAACTTCCTCTCTACTGCTACTAACAAACAAAAGGCTAATTTTCTTTTAAGCTATTATAAATTTATTTTTTCATGTCATGAGAAACGGAGGAAATTGAGTACACTGAGAGGCACTTAACAACTTCCAGATTTTTTTTTCCCTGAGGTGTGGTTATGACACTATTTTTTCTTTTTTCTATTAATTAGACATTTTTTATTTTTTATATATACACTTATATTATTGCACATATACATAATAAACTATGTATAGCAATAAGAGCCATGACACAATCAGGGATTATGTAAATGTTACATTCTTAGTGTTTTGGCTATTTGTGTTTGACAACCTTGAAGAAAGCATCTTTCCTATCTCTGTGTGTCTAAACTTCTGAATGTAAATCAATCTCCATCACATCTTGTCATTATCAGTTTAAAATATCTATCTAGCCCTAAAAACATCTTAACCTCTAAACATCTAAGTTTCATTGTAAAACTAAGCTACCTGGTCTTCAACTCCATCAGAGACTTGAGAAGGAATAAACTTGATTACCTGAGTATGCCGGGAGTGCCATACAGCAAGGACATTTCCTCAACTGTGTTCATAGCAGCTTTATTCGTAATAGCCAGAATCTGGAAACAACCTAGATGTCCCTCAACTGAAGAATGGATACAGAAAATGTGGTACATATGCACAATGGAATACAATTCAGCTATTAAAAATCAAGGAAATCTTGAAATTTGTAGGCAAATGGATGGGACTAGAAAAGATCATCCTGAATGAGGTAACCCAGACCTAAAAAGACACACATGGTATATACTGTCTCTTAAGCAGATATTAGCCACATAATACAGGATAACTACATTACAATGGAGAGACTGAAACATCAAGCAAGGACCATGTATGATGTGGACCTGGACTCACTGCTCAGAGGTGGTAGCATAGTCTGCTTGTGGGTCCCACATGTAGAGAGTAGGGACTACCTGAGGCAGCACTCTGGCCACTGAAATTTGATCACTTTCCCCTGGCAGGGCGGCCTTGCCAAGCTACAGAGGAAGAGGTCACAGGTAGTACAGATGAGATTTGATAGGCTGAGGTCAGATGTTAGGGGAGGAGGGATCCCCTTTCTGGGGATTAAAGGATGGAAGGAGTAGGGATGAGGGAGGGAAGGAGGGGGGATCGGGAGTGAATGAGGGAGGGGGATACAATTGGGATGTGAAGAATTTAAATTGCAGAACAAGCAGATAACTTATATTCCTAATCCCGCTATAAATGAATAGCTCTGAGACTGGCTGAGGCATGCATGTCTAGGCACAGACAATGCTTCTTGTTGGCTACAGAACCCCTGTGAATTACTATTAGATGCCATTCTTCATATGGCATCAATGAAGATTTACAGATGTCTTTTTCTCCCTGCTCATACAAAGAGCAGAAAACCAGCCTTAATTGTTCTGTGCATCATGCATACCTTATACACTTATAATTTTAGGATTGTATAATACTTGTGAGAAATCATATGCTTTCAGAACAAAAGAACCAGACACTGACATCCTGCATCTTTCATGTTCCAGCACCAAGTGCTTCAATTGCTGTTCCTCATCAGAACAGGACAGCTCCCAGGACACTTTCAAAGAAAGCTTCCAATCCCAGCTGGTCCAGTATTCCAGACTGTCCTACACAGGACTCTAAATAAGCCTGGAATTTCTAACACTTAGAAACTGGACCACAAATGGTGTTCCTAGTTTGTTTAACCATTTCCCCAATTTTATTTTGGCCCCTACAAAGATATTATTCCTCCCCAATCAGCCAGAAGAAACCTTAAGAGGACAACACCCCATTTCTTTTAAGGGGGGTCGGGTAGGTTTTTGGTTGCTTTCTTAGGCTCTAGAGGGTTATTATCAGTGGGAGTTGGTTACAAGTTATTATTGGTCTTATTTAGAGAGAAAACAAGATTCGACTCAGTGATGTCTCCCTTTTCCCTTGTCCTCCATTCTTAGGTTTGGAGATAGGGGTTGAAAAGAAGGAGGGGGGAATATAGAAATATATAGGGAAGATAGAACAAAAGGTAGATTAGGGAATCTACTCCTCAACTTGATGCCCCAATTGTCACTCACAAGGTTATTTTTAATTCACTGGTGCAGACTTTTGTATATAGATGACATTATTTTTAACATTAGGTTCTAATTTTCATTTCTCTCTGTCCACAAAACCAGGGATCTTGGAGTAAGATAGACAACGGGTACCCTAGGGTTAGATAGCGGGAATTTAGTTCTGACTGACTGTAGGCTTTGCTGCTGCTTCATGCAGAGGATGTATATATAGTTGCTCTGTACACCATCCGTGATGTCTATACGCCACGAAATTACGGAGGAGAAGTGCGAGGGCAGAGCAGAGGAAAGGAAGAGGAAGCCATCATGACCACTTGGACTTGGGAAAAGAGAGATGGAGGAGAAGAAAGAAAATGCCGAAGAATCCTACTGATTTGATAGAAAGGGGCAAGGAGGACAGGATGGCACGAAGGGAGAAACCGGGGAGGCATGTAGGTGGTCATGGTGCGGACAGGGCAATTCAAGGGACACCTTGCTCCAGCTCTATTTCCAAAATGGTGCACTGCTGTGGTTGGGAGGGATTAGCGAGGCCTGAGGGAGTTTGCAGTTTTGTGTCATGAATCTATGGAACTAGGTAGCTCTCATGCAAACTTGATATTTGATTTTTTTTTTAACTCTGAGGATCATTTTGGCCAAGACCTTATGTTTTAGACCAAACATTTGAGAGAGAGAGAGAGAGAGAGAGAGAGAGAGAGAAAGTGACAGGCACATTAAACACCAATACTGATCCACTAAGGGAACCCCGGAGTCATCAGGAACCTCGGCATTAACCCCTGTCACACGGTCAGTCAGTCAGTCTGTCATACCCTTCTCTTCAATGTCACACAGTCAGTTACTTACCTTTCCCTTCCATACAATGCAAAACTCACATAAAATAACAGTCTTATTTATCCTTTATATTACTCAGATTTGAAGCAAAGAATTTTCCAGGTGAGTGTTTTCTGTGTATAGGGCTTTTTGGTGACAGTTTTGGTCTGTGTTCAGGGCATTCTGGGATGCTCTTCTCTGTGATAACAGAAATTGTCTTCAAGTATTGCCCAGTCACTCCAGGGAGAAAACAATGGTTATGATTAAGAAAAACCATCCAGGGAGCAAAAGTGGTTCTGATTAAGAACTAAGAGGAGCCTCAAAGGCAAATCGTGTATTCAGGCCAGCCCCCCCCCCCAGTGAAGATAAAGTAAATGAGACCACCATGTATCTCACTCCATATTTTATATGTACTAGAGCACAGCTATACTGAAGAAAAAAAAAAACTGTGGGTTGTAAGATCAATTTGTGTTATCTCAAACACATTAAAAAAAACCTAAACATTTAGCATTCTTAAATCTTCTAAATGTGAGTTGCATAATATCTTGATACTGGAAGAAGTGAGCAGCATGGGGGGAGGAAGAGAGAGAGAGAGAGAGAGAGAGACAGAGAGAGAGAGAGAGAGAGAGAGAGAGAGAGAGAGAGAGAGAGAGAGAGAGAGAGAGAGAGAGAGAGAGAGAGAAGGGGGAGGGCGGCAGGAGACCATTTGGGTCAAGCGCCACATCAATTCGAGGCCCCACGTTCTGAAACAGCCCAAATGACTTTAGTAAACACATCACGGGCCGTCTTGAAAACCTTCCCAGAGCTACTAAAAGCCACAGTTTATACTTACATCCATCACTGATTAGAATCCCACAGCAGCAGGAAGCAACAGGCCCTTCAACTTCGTGACTTTCTGGTGAGGGAAAAATAAAATTTTCTGTTCTGACCTTTCCCAAACCTGATTCTCCGCCCCCCCCGCCCCCGCCCCCGTCCCCCACAACAGAATTTGTTGGGGCTGGGACAGGGACATCAAGAGGCTGGACTTCAGCGCTATGGACTCTTTTGGGCATGGTTTTTGTGAAGGCCCCCGTGTTCAGACCCCTTAGACATACCACATAGACATATACGGGAGGTGTAACATAAGTTTGTAAGCGACCCTGGTGATGAGTATTGACCTATGTGGGTCTCAAGCTCTAGGGAGCATCGAGATTACCTGGAAGAATTTTGTTAAAACCCTGACCTCCGAGCTCCATCTGGGAATTTAACAAGTTTCCATGCGATGTGGCTGTGGATCCGAAGTCTGCATGCGCAGGAAGTCTGCTTCAGTCTTCCCCTAAATGAACACCATCGGCATTAAGTGATTATTCCTCCCAGATGATGATGATGATGATGATGATGATGATGATGATGATGATGATTTTTTTACCCATTGCTAAGGCTTAGTGAAGGGACTCCTCTTTGAGCTTGCTTATATGTTGTCTCTGACTATTTATGTAATTTTTCCATGATAAAAGCCTTGTCTTTAGCTGAATGTCTGCCCTGCCTTTCACTTATCACCTAGTGCTGACTACACAATAGATGCCTAATAAATGGTTCTTGAATATACGATGAATGAAGACATTGTAAAGTGTAAACTTACAGTGTATTTTATCCTTTTGATTTTTCTTCATCAGAACTAGTTATGCATTAGCTTGGCCCCATACCAACTCCATTTTCTTCTCACTTTATATCTTTCTTTTTTCTTCTGCATATAGACCTCGTTTACAAAGAAGAGGAACGCGTATTATGGCTTACATACTTCAACATGAAAAGCATATAAAAGGGTTTTACAGCCATACTTCTATTCTCATTAGCTAAGTGTATTAGTAAAAGCAAACCTATTACATCTTCCTTTTGGGAAGCCAAAAACATCTGGAATTTATGTTATGAGAAACGGCTCTGACAGACTATTTGACATGCACATCAGCGCAGAGGGGGAAAAAAAGACACTAGAGGAAATGTTAAACTAAGTTATGACGCTGTCCTGCCAAGAGCAGATTGAGGCTGGTGTGTTGGCAGTATCTTGAAGATGCATTAAAATATGAAAGCACAGAATGGACAGCTGTTTCAGAAAGATCAAGCCTGCATTATCCTAACTGGGAAATAAATGTGCAATATAATATATAATTCTGGTGTGGGGCACCAGATCAGAAATAACTCTTAAGAGCAGGGCCCAAGTGATTTGTCACCAGCCTTCTGGAGCTGGTGCTTTGTGTTACACTGCTGTATGCTCTGCTTTTATTTAATGGGAACTCTATCACTTTTATTTGATTTCTTATTTATATTTCAGAATTCTTGAAAGGTTATTCTGCTATCAAAGTGAAACTATGTATATACTGCCAAGCCATTTGAGCTCATATATGTATAAATAGGAGATTTCCCGTGCCCCCGACTCCTCAATGCTCACTGAGAAGTTCCATCTTTCATACTGTGATCTGTGGGAGAGAAGTGACATCATGTAGCTGCTCTCATTTTCCTGTAGCTTCGGAACCTCCAGAGGAAAAACATTTGTCTTCTCTCTCCCCATCTCTCTCTCTCTCTGTCTCTCTCTGTCTCTGTCTCACTCTCTCTCTCTCTCTGTCTCTGTCTCTGTCTCTCTCTGTCTCTGTCTCTGTCTATCTCTGTCTCTGTCTCTCTCTCTCTCTCCTTCCCTCCCTCCTTCTCTCCTTCCTTCTCCCCTTACCTCTTCTTCAGATATAATATTTAAAATTCCCTAAAGAACCCAGGACACATGAATATTTTAACATTGGACTTAGAAGCATTGATTTTCTAAGAAAACTAAGCTGATAATGATATAGTTTTTATCGGGTGGCACCTGGAAGAGTTTTCTCCCAGTGTTCTTGCTGGGCATGTACATCTACCCAATTTAAATAGCCCTTCCTAGAAGTTTATGCCCCAACCCCCAAGGAGACATGGTGAGGCGGCTCCTAGCATCAGTGTTGACTAACTGCTCTACAAATGGATCCACTTCAAATTGTTTGGTAGATTTGGAAGTGTTGAGTATTAAGTTTTAAATAAAAGCAAGAAGAGACCCCCAATATAAAATTCATATTATATATTAAAAGTTGACATGTAAGCATTTTAACATCAAAAATCAAGACCATATAATCAAATACTCCATAAGACATTAGCTACAGAATTTAAAGTACTATAGGTGCCGTATGTAATAGGATGTATGGCCTTATATCTGACAGTGACCTGAGCATCTGACATTTTACTAAGAACATTTATTTCGATATAAGCAGTTCATGAATAGGAATATTTGTACAATTGTATGTGAAAAAAAATCAAAACTGAGGAGAAGTGAGTTTCCAGAGGGAGTGCTAGAGGGATAAGAGAAGGTAGTGAACATGACCAAAATATTATTATTATTTTTTTATTTAATTAATTTATTCTTGTTACATCTCAATGGTTATCCCATCCCTTGTATCCTCCCATTTCTCCCTCCCTCCCATTTTCCCCTTACTCCCCTCCCCTATGACTGTGACTGAGGGGGACTTCCTCCCCCTTTATATGCTCATAGGGTATCAGTTTTCTTCTTGGTAGCCTGCTATCATGACCAAAATATTATTATATACATGTTATGAAATTGTTAAAAAAAAGTTTAAAAATTCCCCTGAAGACTTCATGAACCTGAGACGACACCTGAAAGCCTTTACGTTTTTCTGAAATGTTCTTTTAACTAGATTCCTTAAAAGGTAGAGACTTCAAATAACCCGAGAAGTGTTCCTTTTCCTGAACTACTCACCAAATACCTACTATTTAAATGCCATACCATCTACCACTTTTTTTTGTATTTTTTCTTCATTCCTTTCGATGGTCTTTTAACAGGAATTTTACTTTCCTCTAACTTTACTTTTCTTGTGGACAACACATGTCTAATCTGTAAACATAGGTATTAGTTACTTTACACTTCCTATCTGTTGCTCAATCAACCAGCCAATAAACCAACCAATCAACCTATCAATTGGTCAATCAATCAATTCTTTTTTTTCAGTCATCTGCCTTCTGAGGAAGTGATTTTTACCTCTTTTTAGGATACCGTGTAGTCATTTTCTCTTAATTGAAACACTTTATTCCGGAAGAAAGAGAGAGGCTCATGCATCTTGCACTGCTAATGAAGCTCATACAGTTTATCAGCCTCAGATATGCAGGGAGTTGTGTCTTGCCAGGCTTCTCCCCAACACAATATGTGCAGCAATAATTGCTTTGAGTAGAAACTCTTCCATAAGCTGAGATGCCAGCAGGGAGCTCCAGGGGCAAGGCTTTTGTGAATCATAACCCAGGCCGGGGTGGGCTCTTTAGTACTGCAGTTGCCTCTGTGTTACCCGTGCTTCTACAAGTAACCCTGATAAATTCATTAGTTCACAAAGCTAGGCTTGCATGGGATCTTTCTTTAGTCTTTTGCTGGTGTTTGGAGCGAATAGATGTCTGTTCATATTTATTCATGAAAAATATTAGCACAATAAATGGATATGCCATTGACTTGCCTCAAAGAGACTTCACCTATGCACCAATAGTGAATTTCTTTCATTAAAAAAAAAAAACCCAAATACAACATAGCACTTTCTAGATAAAAATTTGGTTGACAAGGAAGTAAAATCATCTTTAAAGAATTTGGGAACCCCAAAGTATTCAGTCTATGTTATTAAAACATCAGCAACACCGCAGGAGAGGCAGTCTATAATAATGCAACTAACTAGCACATTTTCCTAGCCAGCATGTACTCTACCACTTAGAGAATTCCATTCCCAGATACTCCATAGGAATGAACAGGCACATACACGGTAGTTCATTGATGAAGCCTCCTTAAATTATTGAGAGTTTTCAAGGTTGATGCAGAGGCTGAAAGGGATTAGAAAGCCCCAAATGCCAGCCTGAAGACTAAATAAGGAGAGGCCAGTTGCATACTTAGTGTGGAGAATGGATGGCAAAGTTATTTACTTTTATCTCTGGGACCAAAACTTAGTCTAAAAATAACCTAAAGGATGAGGTCATACTTGCATAGCATTGGCTTTCAGTCTTCATCCACTTTAGGAAAAGCACATTATCTCAGATCCACAGGGATCCTCAGACTTTGATGGTGGATACAAGATTTGCTCCTGACTGGAGGAAAAGGAAACACAGCTGGTACATGGGGAACTTGTGGGCTGTTGAAGAACAACATTTTAAGTCTGCTAGGGAATGAAGTGATTGCCAAGGAAAGGGAACTGACGTGCCTGGGTTTTTAGCTATAATTATATTATTTTTTTCCCTATATTTATGAGAACCTACTATGAATAATGAGCAGAATGTGGAGTGCAGACAAAGAAGCACTCAGTACCAATGCCTAGGACCCTGAAAGCACCCAGGACACCTTCAGGACTGAGGCACAGATCATAATGTGTAAGTAATCTCACAGAAAGCAGAGCCCATCGGTGTGAAACCAGCTGGCAGCATTTTTGGGTAAGAAGCATTAGTTACCTGGATTGGAAGAGTATGTGGAATTTTGACAGGGGAAGAAGGTCCTTTGCTGGGCTAAGGAGATCTCCCAAAAGGAGAAAGAGTTCTATGGCAAATATGCAGCAAGTTTGGGTATGTCATGTGAAATTGGGCTAAATAAACTGTCTTTAAGATAGGCTTGTGTGACATCATTCTAAGAGAGACAATGCCTACTCACCTCATTCAGGCAAACAATGACATGCCACAATAATGAGAGTACCAAAGTCCAATTTGGTGAACCAGCGAGTACAGGAACATTACTTACAGGTGTATGGGCCATGGGCTACTGACACAAGCATGAATGGCTCAGAGGCAGCTGCAATACTGAAAGCCTACCCCAGCACGGGTGATAACCCATGAAAACTGGGACCCTGAAGCTCTCCTCACGATGCTGACGTAGCCTATGAGGTGAAGTGTCTCTTCCCTCCAGCAGTTCTTACTACTTGTACAGTCTTGAGCTGGAAGGGGGCTTATGAAGTTGCTAAGTTTCAGGAACTTCCTGAGATCGCTGAGCTACTTACTTCTCAAGTTGTAAGGCGCTTTCTTTTTATAATTCCCTGAGTTTTAAAAAGTTTTCCCCCTAGGAAGGAACGTTTCCATTCTCAGGGAATCACCACACAACAGATAGCAGATAAATTTAGGGCTGGCAGAATGTGAAGACAAAAGGCACTGTAATTGTGTAAGCAAGGATTGATAGATACGGTGAGAGCAGCGATCCAAGATTACTGGGACCGGCTCCACGGCCTTGTGGATAAAGGCGTCTGCTCCCAAGCCTGATGACCTGAGTTCAGTCTCTGGAACTCACATTGCAAAGGGAGAGAACCAACCCTTGCAAGTTATCCTCTGACTTTCACATGTGCTCTGGGGCAGTCACCACAACTCCCTTCCCCCCATACACACAGGCAGACAAAATAGCAAACAAACAAACAAACAAAGTAAATAGATAGATGAATGAATGAATGAGTAAGTGAATGAATGAATAAGGTTAGCATAGCCTCAAAGCGGGCCTCCTTTGAATGGTCTCAAGCATTCAGTGAAAATACAGTTTTCAGCTGTCGTCTATTTCAGATGTGCGTCTCACCACCATGCAGGGGACAGAACAGACTTTATCTTTAGCATCCATCTGTGGTGACTTCAACACGCAGCCTCAGTCCACAGTGCGCAAATGCTCTTCACAACGGTGCTGAGTTTTAAGTTTCCGCTCACTTTTCATTTCCACATTCCAATGTCATTCATTCTTCCTGCCATGTGGTTGATTGCTCCTCTTCCTCCCCTCCTTCTTAGCGTATACCCTGAGATTCACTAGTAGGCAGCAGTAGTTGCCCACCTTAAGGAGAGCCCAGGTTCTTTACCGGCGGACTGGGCTAAACGGTATCAGTTACTATTGCCGGTGATTCATGAGCATTTCGCCTTATTCTTGAGATGCAGTTGATGTGCCAGGGCTGGGTGTTAGCTATGTGAAGCTCCCCCATTTTCTGAAGGGAAATGGAGGAGGGGGAGTGGAGGGAGGGCCAGGTGAGAGGGGAAATAATGAGAGGAGAAGGGAAGAGATGTAAAGGAAATAAATAAAAATAATCAGTAAGTTTAACAAATAATTCTTGGTCATAGACCTAGGCAAGGGGAATAGGGTGAAAGCAGGAGGGAGGGAGGAGTGGGAGGAAACAAGGGATGGGATAACAATTGAGTTGTAATCTGAATAAATTAATTAAATAATAAAAAGAATGCATATTCAAATACCCTACAATATTATTGAGCATTGTAAACTTTATGTTAAATAAAAGTTTTTTATTTAAAATTTTAAAAAATTAATTCTTCCTGTTTTCTGGAACAATGAAAGGTGTTCATTTTCTCCAACATATTTGCCTTGTTGTGTCACTGTTCCAGCTCTCAATCTCTAGTTCAAAGCTCGGTCTGCTCAGGGAGCTCACACTAAGGTCTTTCACTTTTCATCTTCACAGGCTACCATGTTGCATGTATTCCGCTGTGCATTTATTTAAAACCATGTCGGATAGACTTTGAGTCTGTATATTCTCAGCAGCTAACTCGTCCTTTCATTTTGAAGCCCTTTGCAAATAAATTTTCACTTTGAAACACATTTCATCTCTTCTTACGTCCAAAGTGCTTAAAATGTTTTTCATGTTTTTATTCTTTGTTTAGCAGTCTTCGCACTCCTTAACACATTCCTGGTGTGTTGCAGAGTTAAGCAGCACTTATTTTCTCCCATTTTCCTTGAATTTGGTACTAATTAAGAGAAAGAAATGGGGATTAGGACAAAAGATCAAAATTGTTAGTTTTACTTATTTATTAAAATAGATGGAAATGACGATATAAATGACGAAACCCAATTTTTTAAACAGCGCACAATTAAGTTTATTCCACTTTAATCTCTGTGTCTATCTTTTTCTCTTTCTCTATCGCTCTGACTTCAAGGGGACACTTACTGCTCCAACTGCTCATGAACTATCTCTGCAAACCCGATAGACTTTCCCTGGAGCAGTGATCTATAGGCACCTGATGTGAACAGCGTCTCCGAACGCCCTCAGGCCACACTCCAGGAATGGGAAGCCAGCCGCCATTAACAGAAACCTAAAGCGATCCGCGAACAGAGGAAGTCTTAGTGGGAAGGCGTGGACAATTTTACTCCAACACACGATGGTCTTCCCTTTTCCAGTGACTTGTCATTTCTAAACTCACATTGAACGCCCATTGTTTTTGGTTTGCGAAGGGCACATGAAACATACGGAGGTGTGTTAACCAACGAACAGCACCTAGCCAAGTAGAGGGAGGGAGGCGAAACATTGGCTCCTCCAGTGATCTCCGATATGAACATAAGTGCCCAGGGGAAGGGGTCCAATAGTGAACCTGGGTAAAGTCTGTTGGGAAAGGCAACTTCCTTCTACCTGTCTTCTCAGACGCAGCTCTTTTTAGACAGTCAACAATGTGAAGAACAAGTACCAAAATGAACGACTTCATGAAAGATTTTAGAAAACAGGACGTGAAGAAAAAGGTTTTTTTTTAAATTAATTAATTAATTTATTCACTTTACATGCCAATCATAGCCCACTCCTTCCTCTCCTCCTGGTACCACCGCCCTCTCTTCCTCCTATCCCCATTCCCCTACCTCTCAGAAAAGGGGAGCCCCTCCCCACCCACCCACCCCATTAATCAAGTCACACCCGGACTGAGCATATCCTCTTCATTGGTGGCATGGCAAGGAAGCCATCATGGGAAAGTGACCTAAAAGCCTGCAAGAGTCCTTGTCAGAGACAGCTCCTGGTCCCCTTGCTAGGAGACCCAGGTGAAGACCAAGCTGCCCACCGGGTACGTGTGTGTAGGGGGACGAGGTCCAGCACATGCATGATTCTTGGTAAGTAAGCATCCCACCCCCACCCTGGCCCAGGTTGGTTGACTCTGTTGGTCTTTTTGTGGAGTTCCTGTCTCCTCTGGTCCCTATTATCCATCTCCACACTCTTGCACGAGGCTCCCTGCACTCTGCCCAATGTTTGGCTGTGAGTCTCAGCATCTGTTTCCATTCATTGCTTTGTGGAGCCTCTCAGACGACAGCTATGCTAGGCTCCTGTCTGCAAGCATAGCGGAGTGTTGTTCATAGTGTCAGGGGGTTGGCTCTCTCTCCCTTGGTGTGTGACTCAGGTTGAGCCAGGCATTGGTTGGATATCCCCTCAATCCCTGCTCTATTTTTATCCCTGCAAATCTTGTAGACGGGATAAAATTTGGGGTTGAAGTTTTTTTGTGGGTGGGTTGGTGTTTCCCTCCCTCCACTAGGAGTCTTGTTTGGCTAGAGGGTGGCCTCTGAAGTCTTAGCCAGAGTCACCCCCAGGAACCTCCCTGCCGTAGATCTCCAGCTTTGTCTTAGAGTTACCCCCTCCCCCGCCTGTGGTGGTTTCTCTTCTCTTTGCAGGGCCCTCTGACCTCCAGGCCTCCCTCTGCTCTCCCCACACCTGATCCGTGCCCTCATTTCCCTCAGCTGTTGCTCTGCTTCAATCGCTTCTGCTCTCTCTTCTGTTTCTCCTTCCGAGTGACATTCCAATGTCCTCCCTCGGGCCCTCCTTGTTACGAAGCTTCTTTGAGTCTGTGAGTTGGGGAATGAGGATTCTGTACTATACGGCTAACGTCTTCTTACAAATGAGGACAGATCGTGCGTGTCTTTCTGTGTCCTCCTCACTCAGGATGATCATTTCTACTTCCATCCATTTGCCTGCGAATTTCATGATGTCCTCATTTTTAATAGTCGAGCAGTATTCCATTGTGTGAATGCACCCCACCATTTCTTTATCCATTCCTCAGGGGATGGCCATCTGATCCAGAGAAAGCATTTTTAGCAAAATCCAACACCCCTTCATGATAAAAGTCTTGGAGATATCAGGGATACAAAGCCCATACCTAAGCATAATAAAGGCAATATACAGCAAGCCAATAGCCTACATCAAATTAAGTGGAGAGAAACTTAAAGCAATTCCACTAAAATCAGGGACAAGACAAAGCCATCCTCTCTCCCTATATCTCTTCAACATAGTACATGAAGTCCTAGCTAGAGCAATAAGACAACTAAAGGAGATCAAGGAGATACAAATTGGAATAGAAGAAGTTAAAGTATCCCTATTCTAGTTTATATATATATTTGGGTTCTATATAAGCCAAAATTCTACCAGAAAACTCTTACTGCTGACAAACATATTTCAGCAAAGTGGCTGGATATAAAATTAACTCAAAAAGAAATCAGTAGTCCTTCTATATACAAACAGCAAATGGGCAGATAAAGAATTGGGCAAACTACACCCTTCACAATAGCCACAAACAATATCAAGTCTAACCAAACAAGAACTTCAAGTTTCTAAAATAATAAATTGAAGAAGATAATGGAATATGAAAAGGTCTCCCATGCTCATGGATCAGTAGGATTAACATAGTAAAAATGGCCATCTTGCCAACAGCAATCTGTAAATTCAATGCAATTCCTATCAAAATACCAATACAATTCTTTACAGACCTTGAAAGATAATTCTCCTGTGGAAGAACAAAAAACCCAGAGTAGCTAAAATAATCCTATACAGAAAAAAAACTTTTGGAGGTATCACTATCACTGTTCTGGAGCTCTACTACAGAGCAATAGTAATAAAAATTGCATGGCACTAGCATAGTAACAGATTGGTTGATCAATGGAATTGAATCGAAGGTCCAGAAATAATCCCACGTTTTTTTTGGACAACGAATTTAAAATTATACAATGGAAAAAAATAAAGTGTCTTCAACAAATGGTGCTGGTCCAAGTGGATGCCTACATGTAGAAAATGCAAGTAGATCCATATTTATCACTCTGCACAAAACTCATGTTCATGTGGATAAAAGATCTCAACACAAAATCAGAAACAATAAATGTGTTAGAAGAAAAAGTAGGAATCATCTTGAACTCATTGGCACAGGAGACAACTTCCTGAACACAACACCAACAGCTTGGGCTCTAAGATCAACAATTAATAAATGAGACCTCTTGAAACTGAAAAGGTGTGTAAGGCAAAAGAAACTGTCAACAACAAAATGGCAGCCTACAGACTGGGAAAATATCTTCATCAATCCTACATCTGACAAAGAGGTAATATCCAAAATACATAAAGAGCTCAAGAAATTAAATACCAACAAACCAACTGATCTAATTAAAAATGGGGTAAGGAGTTAAATAGATTTCCCAACAGAAGACTCTTGAATGGCTGAGAAGAACTTAAATAAATGCTCAGCATCATTAGTCACCAGGGAAATATAAATCAAAATGACTGAGATTCCACCTTATACCCATCAGAATGCCTAAGATAAAAAAAAACTCAAGGGACAGCACGTGCTGGCGAGGATGTGGAGAAAAGGAAACACTCCTCCATTGCTGGTGGAAGTACAAACTTGTACAACAACTTTGGAAATCAATCTGGAGCTTTCACAGAAGACTGTGAGTAGCTCTCCCTCAAGACCCAGCTATACCACTCCTGGGCATATACCTGAAAGATTCTCCACCATACAACAAGGACATTTGCTCAACTATGTTCATAGCAGCTATATTCATGATAGCCAGAAGCTGGAAGAAAGCAGCTTTTACGGAGGCGATTGGAAGTAGAGCCATTTGAACGGCAGGCAGGACTCCATCGGTCGGAACGTAGGCCATCTACACTCAAGTGCCAGCCAGCCGTGCATTGGGGTGCTGACAGGTAGTGTGTGTCTGCTGTGCGTGTAGAGGAGGATAAGTTAAGACGAGACCGTGCATTTCTACTCTAGGCCTTAACTTCAAAGGGCTCTGAGCAATCGGGTATCACAGTACGATCTGTGCTTCCTGAGGCTATCTTTGGCAGAAATATGACCTAGACAGTTGTGAGGGGAGGAGCTACCACTGCAGATCAGATGGCAGCTTTGGTGATGATCTGTGCAGATAATAGTAACAGGAGCCCTCAAGTCAGGAACACAGTGAAACTGGAAAGGAATGGAACGATTATTTTTTTTTAAATGTCTGCAATAGACTCTTTTTGGAAGTTTGTAGAGGGAAAGGCAGTGAGTGGTGACATCTGGGAGCAGCATTAATATATACAACGAGATTTCTGGGTGTGTACGGTAATGTTTGATGCTCCATGGGCTCCTGCTATTGCCCAAGTCCAGAACTTCTCCATATCAAATCACATTTGCCTAGGGCAGAGGAGAAGAATATGGAAGATAAAAGCTGTATGTAGGGCACAGGTCATGGGTATGAAGTACAGCTGCATGTGGAAAGAGGTTAGAAGACATCTGTGAGGTTGTGGGTATAAACGAGCAAGCTGACGTGGCTGTCGTTAGCTGAAAGAGAAGTGTGTAAAAAACCATGGTGCACAATAGAAATACTAATTAATAACAACACAAATATTTCCTAAGCATTCGTACACTACCTTTGTGCTAAATGAACTATTATATTCATGCATTACAGTTATGAGGTGCGAAGCACTGTTTCACTCTCACATCACGGTTATTGTGTGCATCGACTATTCTCAGAGCCTCACTATGAAGTAAAGTAAACAACTCCACCATTCAGAGACAGAGGGAAGTCTTGAGACAACGCGGCCCAAAAGACTACATCCTTAAATGATCTCATTTTTCGGTTTTCCTTAGTTGCATGGAGAGCAACTGGTAGAGAGGGGAGACTGCAGAATGAGAGAGATAATGAAGGTAGCGACATGAAAGTGGGACTGTTATGTGAACTGAGAGTGCAAAGTGAAGGGAACCGAGGACCACAGCCCGCAGGCAGCCCGCAGACAGCCCGCAGGCAGCCCTCGTTAGTGCTGGGCAGCGTCTGATGAAGTGAAGTGTGGTATGTGGAACGGCAAGAGTCAAGAACACCCAGGACACAGCATCCAACCAAGGAGACCTCACAAGGTAGAGATAAGTTAACAGGCACTCACACTAGGATGGTCGGGGATGGGGAAAAAAAAAAAAAAAGAAGAGGTTATGAGGACTAAGTGCCTGGGGTGCCTTTTGAGATGACAGTGTCACCAAGTGGGGTTTTCATTCACAGGGAAGAAAGCAATACCAGTGAAAATAAATCTTCTTTTTCAACCATTAAAAACAAGGAAATCTTGAAATTGGCAGGAGAACGCGGAACGAGAAATGATCATCATGAGTGAGGTATCCCGGACCCAGAAACACATGGATGGTATAAACTCACTTATCAATAGATGTCCTCTGAGAGACTCCACCCGGTGAAGGATCAGGACAGAAGCTGGGACTTGCAGGTGGACGCTGGGTAGGGCGCTGAGAGTGGTATGGAAGAATGGGGGGGATGGAAGGACCCACAAGGAGACCATCAAGACTGGCAGATATGAACCCAGGGGGCCTGCACAAACTGTTGCACCAACCAAGGACCATGGATGCAGAGAACCTAGACATCCCTGTTCAGATGTAGCCAATGGAAAGCTCATTATCCATGGTTGTGGAGAGAGCAGGGACTGACTCTGACATGAACTCTGGTGCCCCCAATTTGATCACTTCTTCTTGGTGGGGAGGCCCAGTGGGCATACAGAGGAAGGGGGTGCAGGTTATCCAGATGAGACCTGATAGGAGGTCTAGGGGAGGGGAAAAGGGCAGAAGAGGGAGGGAGGGTGGGAACGGAAAGATACAAGTGAGGAGATAACAATCAGAATGTGCTACGAATAAGTTGTGATTAAAAAAAAGAAAAGGAAATAATAAAAAAAGATTTTTTTGGGGGGTCAGGAAACACTGAAGGAGAAATAAGCATGTTTTTTTGTTTAGATCAAAAGTGGGGAATGAGAAAAAAACTTGTGAGAGAGCAGGTGATGTTTATCCCCTTAGAAGTCGAACCACCATGTGGGGGAGATTGGTTGTTAACCAGCTGAAAAACATCCTTCAACAAATGCTGAGAGGAGGTATAAATGTGAGCCAGAAACAGGAGGCGGGGCCTTTGGAGACTTGGGATGGTTTTGCCTGTTAAGCGCTCCACTTCCAGATGTTCCTAGAGAGAACCGCAGAAGGCTTCAGAGCTCCAGGCTCTGGCTGAGGTTAGAGGTTCTGGTTGCCCCGGGTCCCAGCAGAAGAAATCCTGCTGGGTTATGCAGGGAGAATTGTTCCTCGGAACTGATATCCTTACGGTTTCATTGTTGTTTTCTTTAATCCTCTTTTCCTATTGATTCAGTTAGTCAGGCTATAAGTGAGGTCCTCTCGGTTAATAAGTTTGTAATAAAATACATTTGTTAAGAAAATGGAGCCTATAAAAGACATTCGACCTTTTAAAAATTGTTCTTGTTTGCCATGCAGGTGCACTGCCGTGCAGCACGCTGGTGCTATGTCGTGACAGCTGAAACCTGGTACCCACCGAGCCGCAAGAAGGAGAGGTTGGTCTTTGGAATACGCAGCGAGAGAGGCTCATGTTTTCCAGTTTCGGCATCTTTGAGAGAAAGAATACGGTAGGTCAACAAAGAGCAACACACAGTAGGACGGATGAACACGTAGACATGGCACACATAAAGGTTTTTGTTTTTATTAACTTAGTTTTCTACACGGTAGAGATTGCCTCTAGGGTTGACTAGGCCTTGCTTTGAAAGATTAAATACTGTGGCTTTGGAGCCAAATGAGCATTAGCACACCATTAGATAACTTTGGAAAAGTCATGTTAATACTCACACTCCTGAAATGGCAAAACGCTCATTGATGAGTCTTGTAGGATATTCATTAGCGCCATCAACCACTGGAGAATGTCATTAGTTTCAGGGTTTTTTTTGTTTTTTTGTTTTTTTGTTTTTTTGTTTTTTGTTTTTGTTTTTTGGCTTCCTGTTGTTTCTGCACTGAGACCCACCTGGGGTCTTGTGATATAATTGTGAGCTTGATGGAACCTAGGCCTTGGGCATTTTGTGTGTGTGTGTTGGGGGTGACGTTGTCTTGGTTATGCTATTTGACATGGGAAAAGCCATCAAGGGACTGGGGTCCATGGAGAGGGATCTGAGCAGAGTCGTGCACACACATTCTGTGCTCTGTTCTGAGTAAGAAAGCAATGTGGCCAGCTATTCCAAGCTCCCACTGCTGGGGCTTCTGTTCCATGATAGATCAGAACTGTGGGGAACAGACACATGACTCTTTCCCCTTTAAGTTGTTTCTCTTAGGCCGTTATACCACAACTGCAGGAGAAGAGCTGGGGTGGGTATGTCTTTGCTACCTGGTTCTCTGCTCCGTAGGTTCTCATACCTACGTGAGAAACATAGCTTCTTTCTTGTTCCCTCTCCCTGATGGGATTTGTGGGCTGCCTGTATCCTCTGTTGGTCCTACTCTCTGCCCTAGGGGAGAATAATCAGAGAGGAGTTGCCTAGGGAGGTAGCATTGAGGATACTTGTCGGATGGATGACTTAACTGTAACTCGGGGAAATGAGAGGTTGGGTCATTTGTTGGGAGTGACAGGAGATGGTGTGGGCTTAAGAGCTGAAGAGAATGACAGAAGTTTAGAAAAGCGACTATGGAGAAACTGATTGAAAATTAAGTGAATGGAAGGATATCCAGGAAGTCCTGGGGAGGCTGAGATTAGTTTTCATAAATTGGTAGGTGAGCCAACTGCTTCTTTCTTGACTTTCTGCAATGATACTTGACGGCTGGATAACAACAGCAGAGAAAACATGCGGTGAGATCCCCTCTGTGCCTAGGATTGGCAGGACAGCTGTGGAGGAAGTCTGAGATGGACTAGCAGGGTCCTGATAGCCAGGGGGAGGACCATGGCATTCAACCATGAAGCAGAAAAACAAATGAACTAGTCGGAGCTAGAAGAGAGTGCAGAGGACGTAACCTGGGGACAAAAGCCAGGCGTGGAGAGCAAGCAGCAAAGGTTAGTGGACATTAGGAGTGGGCCTGGCAGAGGGCCTGGACACCCACCTGTCAGGGCTTCAGCATCTCTGAGCCTGGTGGTTTAAAAAAAAAACATGTTCAAGCGGTGACGGCAGGAAATGGATGCTGTATATACGGGAGGTTCGGAGCAGAATAAAGGGAACAGTCATACTTTCGTGTGGGAAATGGGTGTGAATTGGAGGTCTAGGATGCTGAAAAGATGATCAATCACAATGATGAACCCAGCTATGGGGACGATTGGCGGAGGGATCCAGGAAAACAAGTTGGAAAATAGTGAAGGAAAGTGAGGAATTAAAAAGCGTTGTAGGAAGGCCTGCCATTAAAGCCGTAGCTGCCCTTGTTTACATCCTGCCCGGCCTGGTGCCAGCTGTGTCAGGAGAGAAGGCACAGAAACAAAGGCATCCTCCCTGTTTTACTTCAGTGGCCTGAAGTATTTAAAGAAAACCAAACCATTTTTTAAAGGAAGATGTACTCACATATGACATTTTAAAAATATTTAATTCGACTGGAAAGTCACAATTGGTCCTTCTTTCTTCTGACTGATCGAAGGGTAAAGATCAACATAAACCCTTTTTGATGTCCGTAAGTGTTTCTTCGTTGGTTTTATATGTCAGGTCACTGAGTGGTTTATTGACTCCTGATTTACTACGTTTTATTTGGGGGGACCATGGACATTGTTCCTGAACTTGGAGGGCTTTCTAGCTTTAAAACCCACGTTTACAGCCATATGTCCAACATTTTGATGACTGCTCTGTCTCCCTTTCCACTTGTCCTGCTGAGGAGATTACCACATGGAAATCATTATCAGGCAGTGTTCTCTCAACATTCAGGATAAACTGGAAGTGATCGCCCTGTTGTCATGGTGCTAGGTGATGTCATCCACTCTTCCACCCACCAAACAATTGCACACCTCACCAGGAGGGTTGCTGCTGTTGCCTTACTATCTGGCAAACAGAAAGTTCTGTGTTTATCAAATCCAGCCCTGGCCAATTAAAGGTTGCTCCAAGCATTTACACATCCTGGAAAATTTTCAACAGCCAGGTTTTTATATGAAGTATGCCACATGTCCCCTGCCTTTGAGACTATTCTAGTTTTCTGTCTCTCTTTCTTCTCTGATAGGATTCTGGAAAACATCTTAATAATTCTGATTGACTTTCTTTTATTCTCTTTCAGTAAAATCAGTAAGGTTGTATTTGAGTGGATTCCATCTTACAAGAGAATGAGAATGTAAAATGTCTGTGAAAGAATATTGAAGGCGATAGTATAAAATAGAAGAATCTGGGGGTTGATTCATAAATAGAAAACTACCTTACGGTGGGCGAGCTTTTTATTCTTCATTAGGATTCTTCTCTCTCTATATTTTATTGGTTTGGTCGTTTGTCTGACACAATCTTTACAAAACCACATATGCTAAACAACCCTTTTAAGATTTAGCTTTCAGATAATTTCCCTTAGTTGATTCCCATTAATTTACTCCCAATTCAGCTCCCAAGGTTTTATTTTATCTCACCGTCTTGTTCAAAGTCTGGCTCTTTCTCAGCTAAACAACTTTCCAATGCTCAAAACAAGGAAACAAATGTTCTTGTTAAATAATCAGATGTCTCTGATGAGCCTCACTTGCGAGTTTTGCTGCGTGCATCATCACTTCATGTTCATCCTGTAACCCCTGGCTTCGGTGTCATCTCCCTCAGGGAACTGTTGTGTATTTGTCTCTGTGTTCTCCTGATCTGGGAAGCGTCTCTCTTAAGCACTTCATAAAATTCTGTTCATTACTCACTCTGCACTGGTCATGTTGCAGGACAATTATTCGGTCAGACTTAAGTTTTTATTACTTGGTTTTAAGTCGTTTAAGGGTAGAGATCAACCATCTCCTGTCTGTTGTCTGTATTTAAGCACAGAGGAAGTATATCAGCACATGAGTTTGAGTGAATAATGTACTAGAAAATAGAGAATCTAGGATTTCATTTTCACTATGTGCTTGAGGCATATGGGCACTTAACAGTTTCAACATGTAGTAGAAGCAAAAAAGAAAGTATTTGTTTATTAGGGAAAGGCAACACAAAATAGGATGAGATGACGTATATTGCTGTATCTACATGAACAGATAAGCTGGCCTCCTCTGCTAGCCTTGTTAATAGCCTGCCTTACAATGTAGTTTTGTGTGTAGGGAGATTGAGAATAAACTCAAGGTGAATATACATTTTTATTATCTACACTTAATGTCATGTGGGGAATTAGTTGGATTACCTGTGAGTCTGGATTCACCAAGGATCAGGAATTAGGTCAGGAGATTGTTAAAATAGCTGTTTGGCAAAGGGCTTATTGTACAAGTAAAGAAAATGGAGGGTGATGGCCCATTCCTGTAAGTCCAACACTGGAGATCCAGAGACAGGCAGATCCCTAGGTCTACCAGGAAAGCCTACTTGGAGAGCTTTAGGTCAACGGGAGATGCCACCCCCAAAAAACAGGGTGGACAATTTCTGAGGAATGCCATCTGACGTTGTCTTCTGGCCTCCATGGTCACACATACAGACACACACACACACACAGACACACACACACACACACACACACACACACACACACACACACACACACAGAGACACACACACACCTATGCATTTGCATACATATGAACATGCACACACACAAAACACACCCCCATGTCTCCCAGACAAAGAATTCGACTATGACTGGGCGTGTTTCTCAGAGGTACAGTGCTTAACTAGTGTGTATAATAAGGCCCCTGCTTTAATCCTCATTATTTAAAAAAAATCGGTATAGACTGCATACCCACACCCATTTCAGTTTTATCCACATTTCTAATAACGAAGAAGTAGAAGTGATATAAATGCCATTAGTGGATGAAGAAAATTAGTCAAATTTATCATCTAAATTAAGTTCAGCATCTAAAAAATAAAGAGAACACTGGTACATGCTACAATATGGATTGGCTTCGAGAACATTATGCACACAAAACAAAATGCTACATGATTGTGCTTGTATGTGTGACCTGATGATGTAATCAAACTCACAGGACCAGAATATCAAATGATGGTCGCTCCAGCTAGAGTGAGGGGAATAATGAGGAATTATACAGTGGGCATAGAGTTTCAGTTTTGCATGAAGAAAATTTCTAGAGATGTGTTACTCAAGAATTTAAAACACTTATTACCACAATGAACAGCTGGAAATGGAAAATTATATATTATATTTTTAATTAACTATGAATAAAGATAGGAATTAAATTTATGTAAGAATAACTAGGATAAATGTTGGCAGGCTCATTGGCTTCAACTTTTTCTCCCATGTTGTATTCCTGGTAGTATTTCTCTATCACTAAATCTCAGGTGATGTCAAGAGAAGTAGAGGAGTAAATCCTAGAGCACAGTCTTTCCTGTTTCTGTACTAATAACCAAATGGGTAATATGATAGGCCATGAATCTTTTATGATGAGCCTCATTATAGTCATTCTTAGAAGAAGAAATTTACCCTTTTCTTTAAAGTATGAAGCCATCAAAGGGGGCCATCCATTGAACCAGCCATATGCAGTCACAAGAGATGATGGTAAAGAAAGTATACAAATGACATGTTAAGTAAGGCAACTGCTACACTCTGTAGGAGGTACTTTGATGGTCTTTGAGCATTAACTGAAATTAAACATGTGAGTTACTTCAGTAGTCTTGCAATAGTATGCAAGGGAGCTTATGGGGTTGGGGGTGTCAAGGGAACAAAGGAAAAGGTGAGTGAATGGGAAGAGAGTGTGCTTAGGTTTATACGCCTGGGTACTTATTGGAACAACAGATTTAATTTCATGATGGAGGTAAACTATTAAGATAGGTGGCTTGAATGGGAGGGAGGGAAGAATGGGAGGATACAAGGGATGGGATAACCATTGAGATGTAACAAGAATAAATTAATAAAGGAGAAAAAAATGAAAAAAAAAAGATAGGTGGCTTGAGAAATGAATGGAAGTTGAGAAAATCAAGTATGATTTTTATCTTTAGGAAAGGAGGCACATCAGTAATTATTTGGAGATTAGAAGGTTTAGTGGATTTTTTCCCCTCTGCTTAAATAGAAGATACCTAAGCATGACCGAGATTGAGGTAAAGATTAAGGGATGGCTTTATAAGAAGAGAGTCTCCAGTTATACACTATAGTCTGTTTTCTTGAGGTAACCTGTACCAACCATCTCAGAACACTGCTATAATAAAAATAAAGCATATTTTACAGAATATATGAACTAACATAACAATGATACCTAAATGCCTAAATAGAATTTAAAATGTTTCTTTTTACTCTTGAAATTATTATATAATTACACCATTTCTTTCATGTCTTTCCCCCCTCTGAATGCTCTCATATACTCCTCCTTTCAATTTTCAAATTCATGGCATCTTTTATCAATTAATTGCTATTGCATATGTATGTAAATGAATATATATTCCTAAATATAACCTAACAGTCAACTCTATGAAAATTTAATAACAATGTACCTTTTTTATAAGAAATAAATGGAAGATTACCAGACCAAATAATGACCAGAAACATTAAAAATGTTATTCTTTTAGAAGTAGAAATAAAAGTAAATTTTGTTTTTGTTAAAAAAAAAAAATTAAGGGAAGAAGGATCAGAGATCATAGAAAGCAGAGGAAATGATTGGTTGGAGGAGTTACCAGATCTAGGGCTGGGAAAAGTAAATGCTCAAGAGGAGAGAGACACTACCATTTCAGAAGAGGAAAAAAGGTGGGTGGGTGGGATAAAAATGATACAGACTGAAAAGGATTGACAGTTTCCCACCTTGTCTTAAAACGTTTGAGTGAAGGAGAGATTAGTGGGATTGTAGTTCACTATGTGAACTTCACAAAGAATCAATAAAAACCTTTAAAAAATTTAAAAGTTACATCCAAGAGCCTACTTCGTATATATTATTTTGCTTAGATTTGATTAGAATAATGTGGCTTACTTGCTTCCATACTAGTACAACCACTTTGGAAAGCTATCTGGCGTTTTCTCAGAAAAATGGGAATAGGGCTTCCTCAAGACCCAGCTATCCCACTCCTTGGAATATACCCAGAAAATGCTCGAACACACAACAGGGACATATGCTCAACCATGTTCATAGCTGCTTTATACACAATAGCCAGAACATGGAAACAGCCTAAGTGTCCCTCAGTAGAAGAATGGACTAAGAAACTATGGTACATTTACACTATGGAGTATTACTCAGCTATTAAAAACGAGGAATTCCCGAAATTTGTGGACAAATGGATTGACCTAGAAATTATCATAATGAGTGAGTTCACCCAGAAGCAAAAAGAGACAAACGGTATATACTCACTTATATCAAAACACTAGTCCAAGGGATACGTCCCATGAAAAACCTTACTTACCAAGAAAGTGGGTCAGAGGAGAGGACATCCTATTGAGACTTTAGGCGAGAGTAGCATGGAAGAATGGGGAAATAACAGGACCCACAGGGTCCTGGAAACCTACAAGAAGAACTTTATGACAGGCAGATCTGGGTCCTGGGGTCCTCCTCAAACTAAAGCACCAGCCAAGGAGAAATAGGCAGTAAACTTCGAACCCCTACCAAGACCTAGCCGACGAACACGATATTCTCCACTGTTGAGTGGAGAGTGAGATCTGATTCTCACGTGAACTCTGGTGCCCCTTTTCTGACCATGTCCCCTGGATGGGGAGGCCTGGTGGCACTCAGAAGAAGGATAGCAAGTTACCAAGAAGAGACTCAATAATCTTAGAGCATACATAGGGGGAAGAAGTCTCCCTCAATCACAGACATAGGGGAGGGGAGAAGGGGGGAAGTGGGAGGGAGGGAGGAATGGGAGGAAACAGGGGAAGGGCTAACAATCAAGATGTAATATGAATAAATTAATTAAAAAAAAAAAAGAAAAAAAAAGAAAAAAAAATAAATAAAAAAATTGACCGAGGAAAGATGAAAGCATATGAAGGCAAGTTATAGCTGTCTCTTATCCTTACTGGAAACAAAAACAATGAGACACAGAAGACTTCCAAAACTGTCCTTTATTGTGTTGAGTACAATGGCTTGGCTTAGCCTCTCAGAGCACGTGCTGTCAGTGCACAAGTCAGTTCAGTTCACAGGAAGACAATATCCCACTCAAAAGAGTATAGTGTAACTAATGCAGGCAGTAACTTAGACCCAAATCCACTTTCTTAGGTCATTTCCCATTGATATTTTCACAGGAATCCTGGGAAATTGTGAATCTTTAAAAATGTTTTAAGCAGTGATTTCTTGGTGATTGAGTCTCTACTTCCATTCAGTATTTTGAATGCTTATAATCTTACCTTTTTCCAGGTTTTTTAAAAACATAATTCCAGATAACTCCCACAAAAGGGTAAACTACAATTTCTCAGTCTGTTTACATTAAATTGATATTCCTCCTCATTTCATTATTTTTGACTGGGTAAATAACTTCATCTTAAAACAAACTCTCCCAAGAAGCAAAGTCTCACCCGAAGGCATTGGTACTGTTTTACAGGGGACAAGGCGATCTTTTGTAAGTAAAGCATTCAGTTCTAATATGACAAAGAGGTCATTTTGACCTGAAATTAGTGGCATCAGATTGGTATCTTTTAAGCGTTAACAACTACCTGCTTTTGTCAGAGATAGTACAGAGAAGTCGAGCAACATGAAGGTCTCACGTAGAGACTACATCAGCTCTGGGTGTAGAGGGAAGGAGGTAGACGCCATTTCTACTACACATTATCATCAGATACATTTCGTTACTACACATTATCATCAGATACATTTCAGTTGTCTCCTTGCATCACTGGAAGATTACTATGTATGACTCTGAATTCTTAGGGTTTTTACCGGACATTTAACATTAAAATGCCTTGTGATTAAATGCCCCCATTTGCAGTCTTATTAATAGAGCATTTTTCTTATTAGAAAATCTAATACATTTAAGCTGAGATGCATATGCATATATATACTTTTACTTAATGGTAGGCTTTTTATTACATTGTAACAGTTGAGAATAACCCTGAAATGTATGAAGACAAAAACAGTTGTCTGAAATCCCGTTGGCTGCATGTTAACTACTCAATTGAATTTTTTTAAGTCAATGGACATCTATTGAGCATACACTGTGAGCAACGCATAGGGTGTTTTGGGGGACTAAGGGGTGTGCAGAATTTTCATGTTCTTTGCTGTCATGGATAGGCACTGTGAGATACTGAGGCTAACACTAAGGAGATGGTCTTTTAGGGATGGTTCCTTTTGATATGAAGTCTTTGCATTTTCACATCCAAAAGGAACTAGGCTACCTACCTTGCAGTAAGGGAGCTCCATTAGACAAAGCAATTAGATGACTATCTAAACTCTTGCTAAACAACATTTTAGTACTTGGGGGAGGTGACTCATCCCAAAGGGAGGCCTGAGCAGTATCGTATAGCACAATACACCTATCAAAGTAGCCACACAGATTCTTTCTTTCTTTCTTTCTTTCTTTCTTTCTTTCTTTCTTTCTTTCTTTCTTTCAGTTTTTCAATACAGAGTTTCTCTATGTAGCTATGTAGCCTTGGCTGTCCTGGACTCGCTTTGTAGACCAGGCTAGCCTTGAACTCAAAGTGATCCACCTGCCTCTGCCTCTGGAGTGCTGGGATTAAAGGCGTGCGCCACCACACCCGGCTGGTCCAGACCAATTCTTAACTAACAGCCAAGTCTTTAAATTAGCCCTTGTTATGAACAGTATTGCTACTAGCATTTATATGCATAATATTTAATGCAACCGTGAATTATTTCCCTTTGTGAAATTCCTTGGGCTTGAATGGCTGGAGTTAAGGAACACACTGGTGATAAGAGTTGTGATGAAGAAATATCCCTAGAATAAGACAGAGATAAGGACAAAGAACCCCCAGGCTGTGACTAGAACCAGCAGACAGAAATATTCTGTGGTTGGAAACTGATTGTAGAAACCACTGGATATAATTTGTGTGGTTCAACTCTCCAGCCTAGGGACAACCGAAAGCTCACTTTCTCGTTTCTCCTCCATCATGTCCTCTAGAACACTAAAGGATGATGGTGCTGAGACCACGAATGAAAACCCTTTCATGGTTAGCAGGCCTCCTCCTTATTGGACGTTACCTCTCACCTAATTTGCATACACGCAAACCAACTGAAGCCTGCCTAAACCTATACTAACCCCAGGTAAATGTCATTTCTAGGAATGGGACTGCAAGTTCCCAGACAAAGATGATCATATCATATTTAACCTTAAGCCTTATGGACCTCAAAAGACTTAATGAATAGTAAGGCCCTATCATTTCCCCCCAAAACCTTACCACCACAAAATGTGATCACTTATTGTTCATTCTCTGTCTGGTTATCAGGTTTTCTTTTTGTACAGAACTATAGGAGATAAATGAACAAGACACGGCCTAGAATAGTTCAAAGTTATTTTTCCTGATTCCGAAAGTGCAATTATTGATTCTATTTTTATCATGGATAGAATAATACCAACATTTGTCATCTCTGTCTTTTAGCACCCAGCTCATGTGGAACTATTAAAAGTTGCCCTTATAGATCATCCATAAATAAAACAGGGTTGTAATACATAGTACAACACACGCTTTTGGCAGTTTCTACGCTGCAATGTGAGTGCAACTCGGCTGTCTGGGCAGCTATCAGTAAAGAGAATGGGAAGATGCTTTATGGATGAGTTATGTATCAGTTGTTTTTCCAAAGAAGGCAATATTGTACAGATGAACTTTATTTATGGCTGGATTTCTTTAAAAGGGTTTAAAAGGTTGATGTTTTACTGTATGCGCTAGGTTCTCAAATCAATATTTACTTTGTCCTACACTAATGCAATCCCATCCTTTTGTTAAAATAAACAGTAAAAAAGTGACCCTTTGGTGTGCTCTCAGGACTTCTTGCCTAGGGGGAGATCCTGAAATGTTAATATTGTAAGATTCATATCTCCAATGGTGTTTTAGAGCCCCCGATGAATGCATTACTTAGGTATTGCAGTGGTCCTTCCATATTTATTTCTCAGCAATTTGGAGCTTCCAAGGGTCCTTATCCATCATGTAATTACTCTGGAATTAGTGTCTGCAGTCTTTGTGACTCAATATTTCTCTTTACCAAAGTATAAGATTTATTAATAAGCTCTAAATGTCAACTTCTCTTTGATCTGTGGATGCATGACCACACCCTCATCCTTTTCTTATGAATGGAGGAGATATTTTTGTCCACTTGAACATTTGTTGCTGGCGTTCCTTGTAAATCCAAGATGACAGATTGCCATGCTCAGAGTTTTCTTTTGGATAACATTAATTTAGCTTGTTCAGAACCAAACATGACTGACTAACCCCCTTCCTTTTAAGCTGTGCCCCTGTTCAGTGTGAGGGAATTGCCTCAAATGTCTTTTTCTGATTTGGACCCAGAATAACTTCTGGGTGTGGCCAGTGAGATTAGAATTGATCACATAAACCCCTACTGCTTTCATCTTATTGGGAATTATCTTAAATCATTCTTGTTTTGCAATTTAACTCCAGGAAGTACAGGTGTAATTCATAAGAACTCGTTTACCAATAATGATTCTAATTTTTTCTCTCTAAAAGGGAAATGAATCATGTAGATTTTTGGTCCAGAGAACTAACTGCCTGTAGACTTAGATGTTTCAAATGTAAATCCAGGAACTTCTAACTCCTGCAGTATGAATGGTTCAGACAGCCTTTGGCTTCAGATGCCAATGATTACAGCAAAGAATGCTGAAAGTCTAATAATGTGCGTGTCCTCAAACCAGCTTTTGTAACTACTACAGGAGTAATTTTCGTTCAATGTTGAGATTCTCCATTTTATGTCACAGAAGGCATGTAATTGGGCCTTTGCTTACAGTTTTAGAGTTTTGCTTCAAAAAACTCATATAGAATGCTGACGAATAAAAACTGGCTAACACTGGTGGAGATTTGACAACTGGGCAATTTTTACAATGAAAAAGGACTTGCTGAAACATGAAACAACCTAAAATATTAAGTATACATTAGTATTAAGTTACTAAAACTGTACAAGGAGACCAAGTTTACATGTGTGTTTTAAAATGCCATGTGACTTGTTTGGCCTAAATAAGAGGGAAGGTGACTAATCTTAGTGCAACTGAATATGCCATGTTTGGGTGACATCCCTGGGAGGCCTGCCTTTTTCTGAAGGGAAATGGAGGAGTGGATGAGGAGGAGGAGGAAGGGTGGAGGGTGGAGGCAGAGGGAGGGAGGCTAGGATACAAATATCAATCAATTAAATTAGAGAAAAAGTGCCATGTGAAATTATTTTATAGTTTTTAATAAGTAAATAGTGTTTAAATTTGGACACTTTAGACTTTAGCAAGACTAAATATAGTGAATGGCATAAATACCAAAAGAAAATAGGGGCTGGAGAGATGGCTCAGCTGTTAAGAGCACTGGCTGCTCTTCCAGAGGACTGGGGTTCAACTCCAAGCATCCACATGGCAACTCAAACCTGTCTCTTATTCCAGTCCCAGGGGCTCTGACACCTTTATACAGAGATACGTGCAGGTGAAACATCAATGAACATAAAATAGCAATAACATTAAAAAGAAGAAGAAGAGGAAGGAGAAGGAGAAGAAGAAGAAAATAGATAAAAAAAAATCTGTGAGGGAAAAAAATCAGATTATTCATCAGTAATGTAAACATACAGCTTACTCAAAAGTTAAAACCGTAGGTTTATTGTGATTATAACAAAAATAAGAAAAACAGGAGAAATCCTAGAGATATGGCCCATCTTTTAGGAGAACTCACTGCTCTTACAGAGGTCCTGGGCTTAGCTCCTAGCATCCATGTTGTACTACTTATCCGAACACTCAAGTTCCTGAAATCCGGTGCCTGATTCTGGCCTTGGAAGACACCAGGTGAGCAAACGGTGCCCATGCATACATGTAGTGACTCAAGCCTACACACAAAATAAAAGAAACAAACATTTAAAATAATAGAAAAGGTAAAGCAACAGAGAAAACCACGCAATAACTTTTTTTCCCAGTGTTTCCTTTTGATGTCAAAACTAACAAGATACTGAGGGGTTTCAGCATGTTTCAGATATGCTGCTGTTGGAACTACAACCTCAAGTCACAACATTATTTACCTTTTTAAGTTTAGAAGAATATATAATTGTGAAAGCTACTTTTCCTTGGACCTTTTCTTTCTTTCTTTTTTTTTTTTTAAGATTTATTTATATATTTTGGATACAAGGGATGGGATAACCATTGAGATGTAACAAGAATAAATTAATTTAAAAATTATTTTGAAAAAAAAGACTCATTTATTATTATGTATACATTGCTCTGTCGCATGCCAGAAGGGAGCATCAGATCTCATTATAGATGGTTGTGAGCCGCCATGTGGTTGCTGGGATTTGAACTCAGGACCTCTTGAGGCTCAGTCAGTGCTCTTAACCTCTGAGCCATCTCTCCAGCCCCTGGGCCTTTTCTTGAAAGGCAAGAACATTAGATTCCCCTGGAACTAGAGTTACAGAGGGCTGAGAGCTACCACGTGGTGGAATGGGTCTACTGGAAGAGCAGCAAACCACTCTCAACTGCTGAGTCATCGCTCTAGGCCCACTTAACTGCTGAGTCATCGCTCCAGCTTCTTTTAGAAGCTTGCTTACAATAAACTTATGGTAGGCTCTAATTTAGTTCCCTAAGTAAGCACAAAGAGCATTCATTTTAAAGTATTTTTCTGATACTTTTAATTTAGCTTTCCCTCATAATTTAAAAAAAAAATAATAGTGATAGTCAACCAAATCCTGTCAAGATTCCCTGAGCTTTGCCTTAAAAAGACAATAAAATTAGTGAATTTTGACTGAAACTCAGTATTGGTTATGAAATAAAAAGAAATCAGAAATGATGGTTTGTTTTGTCGAGATGAATTCGTGCTGTATAAAGCAAGCAGCCTCAAACTCACTGTTTGCTCAGTCTGATCCCCAAATTCAGTATCTTCCTACTCCACCTCCCTAGGCTGGGTTACAGGAATCGGCTATCACTCAACTTGAAGTAGCTTAATGTGGCCATTATCTGCACTAATGATAACCCAAGTTGCAAAATACAGATATATGTGTGTCTATTTATTAATGTTCTAGTGAGGTCTTTATGATTCTATCTTAATGTGAAAAAATATTTTAAAACTTTATTTTGTTTTTAGTTCCTCCATATCAGCTGCAATAAAATGAGGGGCAGGAGGAGGCAGGTTGGCCATGCTTGCTCCCTGAAAGAGCAGGTCTTCCTGTGTGGTCACATCATGTTATCATAACAACATTCCATGAGGGATACATTACACTCAACATGGTTTCCCTTTTTTCCAGATATATCTCATTTGGCCCTTCAAGCTATGTTTTTAGCAAAGGGGAAAGATATATCTTCATTTTCATGTGAGAAAACTGAACTACGAAAGACTCAAAGATTTTACTAAAACAAAGAATTACTCGAGGCCTACTAGGGATTCACTTTGAAGTAGCTTAATTTCTGTAAAGAGCTAGGTTGGAGGGAAAAAAAGCACTGAAGCAAGCAGAAAGAATCAGACATAGAAAGACTCATTAAGCACACTATTATTGCCAGGAGTGGAAAGGTTAAGGAAATACTCATAAAAGTATTTATAAATATTATTAAAATAAATCTAATGGGATGCTGACCATGTTGACTCCTCAGGCATATGCTCCCTTTAACTTCCTGTCACATCCATTTTAGAGTCAATAATTCTTGCTTTTAATGCACATCATTTTGGTTTTGTGAGGAATGAAAGAATATATACAACAAAAATTTCCTGAGGGGAAAAGACACTGCATAAATATTGGTATTAATGTCATCATTAACATTTATAATGCTGTCACCTCTCTACCTCAGAGATGCATTGTGGACATGTGAATGAGGTAATGTCTGTGAAGCCTTTGAGTTCTCCAAATGAGAAGTAAGACATAAATATAAGATGTTTTTTATCAATAAAGTATTAGGTGAATCTGGTCTAGACAGAAAATAATAAAATTTGGGCAGTGAGCTGGAAGTGGAGGGCACTGTAAATGATAGTGGTGACTGGGTACCGCTGGCTTAGGTTTTAAAATATAAATGCTGTCTTTCTAAAATTATATTGGCCTTAATTAAAGATGTAAATGGAAATCCTTTGAATAATGTATCCAAGGCTTGCTTCTATATGTGACTATTTTATCTTTAAAAATGATTTTACTGTTATGATATACTAATTTTGTAACATAAAACATTTTCTACATAAATATTATTATCCAATCTAATTAAATTTTATCCCTTTCTATTTTTTCTTATACACACACACACACACACACACACACACACACACACACACATATAAATAGTCAACTGGGTCATTAAGTTTGCAAACAGAGAAAACAGAGGTTTTACAAATTATTGTGAAAATGCAGTTCCAGAATGCACAGAACAGTTATGATCTTACTGCTCAAGGAAGTTTCCAGCACTCCATTGACAATGACGTATGAGACCCTGTAAGGAGAACTGAGCAGATTGCATTGAGAAATGTTGCTTGAGGGATCCTGTCTATTGGGTTCACTAGTTCATTAGTATTAGTAAAATTATTATCACTTTGCGAGGAGTCATGAGGGTGACATTTTTGTATTTATTGCTGTGGTGCTATAATTAGATTTATCCCAAACTGACAATAGATTTCTAGCCTCAGTAAATTAATCAAATGGCTTGTCCTTTGATATATATAAAGAAGTTTGTTAGAGTCTGATCATAATTTTTGGATCAAGTCTTTATATGAACTCATAGCTTTAGTCATAGAAGTTTGATAATTAAACTACAGGTCTCTGTAAGGAAAATGTGCCACAGATGCTTCGGCTATTGCTGTCTATGCAAAATCCCAATGCCAGGAGGAACAGGCTGTGAGAGCACGGGGTTGTCTATGCTGACGTAGTAACTTCAGAATCAAACTGAGGCTAGAAACTGAGGCAGGTTTGAAGGTAGCGCGCCACCTCAGATACGTATGCAATAGAGGATGTTATATCTGATGGAATCATTTGGATCACTTGAAAAGTGTTTTTTATTAAGAAGTGACTAAATTATCTAAGAGATGGCAACTCTAATTTGTCTCTCTGCAGGAGAGAGAAAGCTACGACTTGCTGTCACTGGAGAACACAGAGGCTTCAGGTCCAGTGATAACTGGAAATGATAAACCAAACAGGACCATCTTGTGTTGGTTCTCCATCTCTGTTTCAGGCATGCATAGCTCTGTCATGATTTCTTAGTGATCTTAATGCCTAGCAGTTAAGCCAACAGGTAACCCGATGTCTAGAAGGAAACCTCAAAAGTACAGGGTGGTTATTATTTTCAATGACTAATCCCAGTAATGACCTTGGCACCGACTTGACTAGTATTTTTCTGTCACTGTTATCTTACTCACACATCGAATCTGGCTTTACCTCCACACTCTTCTCCCTTTCCCCACTGGAGGAATAACTGCTGTTCTTTTCAAAGTCTCCTAGGACCATCTTCTGCTTTGCAAAGCTGTAACAAGATGTGACATCCAGTCCTGGCTAATCAGTGTTCTGCCTAAACCCACAGTGGCAGTGAAAGAGGTGGCACTTACAATTGCCCGTGACACTGACCAGGTTTTTAAGGAATAAGAGTGAGGGAAAATAGCATGAAATACTTAAATTTTTATGGAAAAGGTATAACTTGGTGAAAAATCACAATCATAAATTCCCAAAAAGTGTATCTTAATGATACACTTAGAGTAAATCATCTGCCTTGAGAGACAGGAGGTCTCTGGTGACCTGCGTTGCAGCCACAAGAGACTCCTAGACTAGCTACTTTCAGCTAAATGTACTCTCATATTAATATTTTAAAATGCCATAATGCCTCTCTGAAAACCTCAGAGGACAGATACATCAATTTGCGAGGTCTTCACTCCAGGAAATAGAAACAGGGATAATCTGCCATTAAAAGAAATAGTTCATTATGTCTGCTTCTTGGGAGCGCATAAACTATGTCCCTCACATACTTAAGTTGCAAATCCTCACTTTAATGTGAAGGGAAACACCATGCCCTAGAGCTTTATTGCCCCACTGTTTATTAGTACAAAAAGGTTTGTTGTGGTATGAAATCTTAAGCTTGTTGCAGTAATCAATCAGCTTCAAAGAGTCTTTACCCCGAGCCAGATTCATTACAAATAAATCAATTAAACATAAAGTTTCTATTTTCGGAGAGGTTCACAATGCAGAATAGAAGCAAATGCATCACAGTTAGAGAAAGGAATTTTCCTGGAGCAATGTCTCTTCACAAAGAGCCCTCTGCCTTTATTGAGCTGTGGAACACATGCTGTAGTTTGCTCTTTTATTTTAGTTAATTGCAGACATTCTTCTTCTTAGCATATATTTTTCATTGGGGAAAAATCACATCCATGTGAAAAAGATATGTGGTAAGCTAAAAATACTGCTGGAGGCAGGGAAAAAGTAAACAATCGGGTTTCTGTCTTCTTGTCATTTCCAGCCTAAACCTCTCGTGAAGCATTTGGGCAATTTTCACTCTCAAAGCTGTATTGTATTTTTTTTTCCCTCCCAACCTTTGTGCTATGGTTATTTAGAGTACAGGCAACTCAGTGGCAGAAGCAAAACAAATACCAAACCAGAAAAAAACAAAAAAACAAAAAACAAAAAAACCCAAAACCAAAACCCAATCACGAACAATGAAATCTTCCTGTATCTCAATATAAATCATGTCATACTGAAACAGCTAAGAACTACATATTCTGAACCGTAAAGTCAAGCCTCTCTGATTCCCTTTGGAGGTACCTGAGAGAGGAAAAGAGGGATGCAGAGATGCTTTCTAAGCCAGATTATCAAATATAACACACAAAAGCACTCATCGGCGGCTTGCTTAATTTTCACATATTTTATCCTAATGTGTTTCTAATAAAACTAGCTGTCTGCAGAAATTCCTAAGACATGAGAGCCTTTGGCTCTAAAAGATGCAAAAAAAAAAAAAAAAAAAAAAAAGGTCTCTTATAGAAATAGAGTCAAAGTCACATGTGCAGTGTAGAGTAGGGGTGGGGATAAAGCACAGAGTGCCTGGTGGTGGTGGTGGGGAGGTGGAGAGCGAAATTCTTCTGCATTTACCAGTGTCCCCACTTTTCCAATAAAATGCTGGGATGTCCAGCTTTTCCACCAAGTTTCTTGTCAGCCAGCACTGACAGCTGTTTGGATGTCATAGGATAGGTTCTACCTAGGGTGACATGAGACCGGGCACTTCAGTAGCCATCTCAGAGACAATGATAGAAAAGCACTCACCAGTGCACATGGTACTGGTAGCCTCTGTGAAGGGGACCTATTTGGTAGGGAGAGTGAAGCCTTAGGCCTTAAGTAAACATTGTTTCTTTCATTACTGTTTTTTTTTTAAGGGTGAAAGAGAGGGAGGGAGGGAGGGAGGGAGAATAGGCATATGAACCACTCTTAGCAGAAGCTGACAGTGAGATGGCTCTGGTTTATTTGTAATGGGGTTTCCTTCATGCCCCTTTCCCTCACTGGGAATAAAAGACCTCTTCTGATAAGTTTTCAAACATACTGGAAAGAGAGAAAGCTATGTACGTTCATGAGTCACGGCCCAGGATTATTCAACGTGCTTCAAAGGCTTCTCAGAGCTACCATTTTATTTGGAATGCACACTCCTTTGATTTCATTATCCTCTAAAGAAAAGCTTCTGAGAGGGTGTAGTGACGATGGGACACACTGAGGACAAAAGTCGCATTCTCCAATGTTTACCTCATTAGAATATGAGGCCAGTGAATCATACTCTGGTTAGATCACAGCCAATCTTGGGAAGTTTGGTATTTACTGGTGGGTAGCATGGATTTGTTCTGTGTGCTACGTCCGGTATTTGGAAGCAAATACTGCTCCCTTTACATCCGTCATGCAAATATTCACCACCAAGTCATACGCAGCATTTATTTTTCAAGAGACTCATTTTTGTTTTTGTGTTTACGAATTGTCCTGGAAGCTATTTCAGATAATATAGAGTTCAGCTAGATGTTGGCTTACAGATATCCTTTGATCTGTAATGTATTTGGGAAGTATAGAAAGTGCATTAAAACATAAGATATTTAGATAGGAAGACACATCAGGAAACATGGGATGAAGCACTAAGTACAATAAAATAATTAGGTTACTTTTTAAAGGAGTTAATTTGGAGTGCTGCCATCAGAGAAGCTTTTCCTACTTCCTCCCACATCTTTACTGGAATTATCACATAGGATGATTGCAGATCACTGTGTGTTCTCTTGTAAAAGCTGGGGCTGTATGAAGGGCTTTGTAACTGATGAGTTTATTATTTTATAGAATATTTTGTTTGAAGTTTAGGCTCTCACCCTCCACCATTAAGATAACTAAGAAAGACAATTAGGCAAAACAGCATCATATTAAGTGTTTTTTAAAATTACGTTATGTAAAATGAGATGTTTGCTCTTAACTACTTCTCAAAACACACACACACACACACACACACACACACACACACACTCACTCACACACACACACATACACTTTAGCTACTTTAGCTAGATTGGTAAAGGGACCAGTTTGGCAAAATGGAACAATCGTAAAATGTTGACATGGACAAAATAAATGTGTGTGCTTGACAAATATACTGCCATGAAAAACAGAAGACAGTAAAAACCCTGGTGACTACAAAGGTAAAAGAGGTAAAGAAGAATAAACTTCCTGTGATTTTGGCATCATTAACACTAAAATATCTTTCTCCTCTCACTGAACCAATGCAGAGACTTTAAATACAGATTCTGAGTTAGGAGAGACCACTCCGAGATGCCGTTCGCTGTGTTACTATTAATGAGTAAATATTTACTTTTATATTTGTTACAATAGAAAAGCTTTGACTGATCTTTTCAGAAATATGTTACTGAAATTCACAGAAAAGGATGCTGTGGTATATTCTGCTTAGACATATTGGGAGGAGAAGGGGACCTAGGACAACAGCCAGTTTCTGCATGTTTATCTAAGTGTTGATATTGTTATGAACATTTCTCAGGAAAATCAATAGAATGGAATTTATATCCTCCCGTTCCTCCTTCTCTCCCCTAGGTCTGTGACTGAGGGGGACCTCCTCACCCACTATATGGTCACAGGCTATCAAGTCTCATCTTGGTAGCCTGCTTATCCTTTCTCTGAGTGTCACCAGGCCTCCCCACCAAGGAAAAGTAGTCAAATATGGGGCACCAGAGTTCACGTCCGAGTTAGTCCCCTCTCTCCACACACCTGAAAGTTTTAAAAGCTTGTTTCCCCCATTCTGCCTGGAATGATAGATGTAAGTCATTAACTCATGCAGGGCAAGTCCACTGACAGCAGTCAGTAATTTTGAACCTAAGGACTTTCCCCCTATTATTAGTTACTACCTACTTCTTTAATTTTAAGCTCATCAACACATGAAAAAAATAGGTTTCACTATGGAATTTTTCTTTTTTTCTTTTTCTTTTTTTTTCTTTTTTTTTTGTTTGTTTTTCGAGACAGAGTTTCTCTGTGTAGCCTTGGCCATCCTGGACTCACTTTGTAGACCAGGCTGGCCTCGAACTCACAGTGATCCGCCTGCCTCTGCCTCCCGAGTGCTGGGATTAAAGGCGTGCGCCACCATGCCCGGCTCACTATGGAATTTTTCATAGTGATATTTGCTTCAGTTACTTTCCTTCCTCTGATTTTCCTCCTAGTGTCCCCTCCTTTGTGCCGTCCCACAGCTAGTAGCTGGTTCACTTTCACGTCACGTGTGACCTTTGCCAGTCTCCCTTTTCCTACTGCTACGGGCTCCCCTCTTGTCTCCTACCTAGTTTCATAGTGTCCACCCACACTTATACCCTACCATATACAGTCTGTTTTAAAAAGTTAATTGCCAGACAACTTTTCTTTTTGTTTGTAAAATTTATTTTAAAAAAACAAAACAAAACAAAACAAAACACCAAACCAAATAGAGAAACTTTACATGCGAATATGTCGATTTTGATATCCACATTGTGTAAAACATTAGTTACCTTTTCTGCTCAGGGTAGTAGAGAGAACAGTCTGCCCAATTTGCCATAGTGTTCTAGTTCCTTGGTAGTTTATGTCACAGAAGAAAAAAATGATTATTCTACTTAGCCCTGGAAATAGCATTTAGGGCAGGTTTAGACCTGCCTTGATCTGCTGGCATGTAATCAGTGAGTAAACGCCTCCTGGAGGACAGTTGAAACAAAGTGCTTTAAATTCTTTGTACTAAACATAATGTGCTAATTATAGCATTAGAAGAAGAAAAAAAAAAAACAAACCTCTCTCCTACTTCAGCTTGATTAGTCATCCAAGCTCACCATCCCCTATACATATCGAGACTTGGGAATGCCACCATTGTGGTACAAAGACAGTGGGAAATTCTAGCTCATCTATATAATAAAGACATCTCCTCATACAAATACTCATTTTTAAATATTTGAGAAAATTAGCTTGTGGGTCAAGGCTGTTATTTAGCCTTCGGGGGCTAGCGTGAGTAGAAGAGAAAGTAGAGTTCAGAACCAGAATGGGAAAAAAAAAAACTGGGTAGGTAAAAGAAGAGTAAAAATAAAGATGGTAGAAAAAAAACTGATAAGATTGAATAGGAAGAAATGATTCTGTCATATATACCTAGAGGGAAGCCATAGTGGCTGCACCCCAGCCCCCAATTATCACTGGAATGTTAAACCTTCAAGGGGAGAGTGGGAACTGGATCAGCAGGGAAGGGGACACCCTGTAGTAAACAATGAGATTATTTATTTACAGTGGAGTAGGAGAGAGTTGACTGACATTAGAAGGCATTGGAAGTTGTGTGTGTGGTGTGTGTGTGTGTGTGTGTGTGTGTGTGTGAATATGTGAAAAGATTGATAAGAGACCAGGGATGAGTTAAGGGAGGAGACTTGAGAAAACCAACATGAGCTCAGCTTGCCAACTCTCATTTTGATTGTACTTTGAGCTCTGACCCACTTTGACATCTCTCAAATGGCCATAATGCCATTGCTTTCTCCAGGGACTACCATGGCTTTCTACTTGGACTATTTCCTTTACGGAGAACAACAAGATTCAAGTTCTTTACATATTAAAAATCAATCTAATTTGTCTCTTGTTTCAAATGAAACTAATATGATAAATATGCCAGACACAGGAGATTCCAGTTGCTTCTTGTGTTCATCCAAAGTCTTTTGTCATTCTTCCCAAGTATCATCATTTGTCAATAGAATAGCTTACCCCATGTATCTGAGAAGATAAACACCAAGTTAGTTTCGGAAAAGATGTCAGTCTGTAAAGCATTATATCAATAATGTCGTACAACTGGCCATAAATATTCCTAATATATTTGTGTATATGTGTGTACTATATATACATGACTACACATATACTGTAAATATTACCTTGCACATTTGGCCTAGTCTTATTTTCTAAAAACCTATGTAGAAACATTGTACTGAGCTATATAAACATTTCTCTCTGATTGCACGGAATATAAAAATCAAATGGCACTTACAAAAGTGCTCTGTACTGAGAACTTTTCTATGACTTGGTACATCTCTTCTTAACTGCTTCCTTTGAGTTTGCCTTGTGATTTACTGGGACCATTTAGAGACAGGTCATATTTTCTAGACATACTGTAGCTATTTTAATGCCTTAATCAATTTTTGCCACTTTAGTTCCTCTGTTGAGCTAGATTAATCTTCCTCCTAGCTTCCCAGGATTCAAAGAATAACACTTATAAAAATCATCTTTACAGGAAAAAAAATTGAAGGTGCAATTAAAAAGAGAAGAAGAAAGCTAGCTCACTACTACCCAGTTATATATCACAGATATGGTTAACTGATATAAACAGGCCTTGGATAGAGTCATAAGCCAATGTGTTCTTTGCTTCTAGGCACTGTGTAAAAGTGACAATTGCTTGCATTATGCATTTAATTTTTGTGCTTACCTTGTTGCTATATTATTCCAAAACTGTAGAGATCAGAAGCCCAAAATATATGTTGCTGGTAAAACCAAGACTGGAGTGAATGGCAGGCAGGGAAGGGCACTGGAAAGGCTCCATGAGTAGGCTGCATAGTATTTGATTCATAGAATCTTGAGGCTCTTCCTCATTTTTAATGTTTTCACTGTTAGCTCTCCTTGGGCTCATGTGGCTGTGTCATGTACATCATCTCGCCTTCAGACACCAGCTCTCCCCATTCAGGCCTGGGCTACCACACAAAGACTGGATGCCAGTGTTGACTTTGACACGATGTCAAGTCAGCCTCAATTTCCCCAGTTGCAGCCTATGGACCAAGAGCGCTAGAACATGCTTTGGGGTCCTCACCAGCGTCCGTCATCTCTGCTTAAAAATCTCCATCCAAAATAGGTACTTGAAATATTTTAAGAAGGGACTGTGTCAGCCAAAGAGACTGAGCAGGGATTATGAAAATGGCAATTTTTTGGCTTCTCAAAAATCTCTAATTTACCTTAAGTTATTTTAAAAGGACATAGGCATCTTGCTTGGTCATGTTTATACTTTCTTCCCTTGTTTGTAGATGATCAGTTTTCTGTACTACTGAGAACTGACAGCAAGACACTGAACACAGACATGTAGTCAGCTTGCAACCATCACAAAACCTTACTAATGGTATCAGTTGTTTGGGCTGTTGTCACTTCTTCCTGTTCTTGGTTAATTGAAGATATCTAGAAATCTCTTGATAGGTTAAGTAGTCATCCTATTCTATCCTTTGACTGAACACTGTGAACGACACATTACATGAACATGTTTTCCTGTTCTGCCCAGCCATTTGCATAGGCCCTGTCTCTATTTGTCTCCTGATAACCTCATCACGCTCATCCTTGCCCTGCTGGCCGTGCTGTCTGATTGCGGGAAATTCCATTTCAGTGGGGCTTTCAGGAGGACCAGGCTTCTGCACTTAGCCAGCGCTGTACGTTGGAGTGATCCCATCTTCCGAGAGTGAGCCGCTGAGATCATGTTATGCCTGCCTTGATTTCTTTGTAAAGGCTGCCTATAGAATTTCATATTGATCTTAAGCGGATGCTGTTTCATTTTTAACTCCTTTGTGAGCCGGGAGTCCAGATATATTAGCGTCTCCTCCCTGTCATTCCGCAGGCTTTGAATATCAGTTGGCTGGCAGCCTTTGTCCCTTATTTTAGAGTAGCTCTTCCAGACAGAACTTGTTGCCTCTCTTTTCCTTTGTTTTTTTTGGGGGGGGGCAGGGAGGGGATATTAGAGCAGTATAAAGCAAGAATGTTAACGCCCGAGGAACAATTAAAAGTGTTACAATGTGTACACGAGATAAAAGTGTTACAGTGTATACCCGAGAAAAGGAGAAGGAAAGATGTGAGAGGCAAATGGGTATTCATGCAGAAGATGGTAAGTCCTATGCTGCCATGTAGGTTTACTGAGAGCTAAGATGAGGCAAGTAATAGAGCAGAAGACCCTCTGGTCAGGTGAACAGCGGGAAAAGCCTGCCAGTGTACGCATCCTCTGCACACCTTTGTTTCAGTGTTTACCGTTTGGCTGCACCCCCCCCCCCCAAGAACCTTAACTTGGGTCTCATTTGGCAGAATGCGACAAAATATTTTATTTATTTATTTATTTATTTATTTATTTGTGTTTTGAGATGTGCTTCTCTCATCCATTGTGTCACCTGATCTTCACAAAAGTTCGATAACGCAGACTGGGTAACTCTAACTCTGGGGTCACATCCCCCCTCGGCAGATAAAAAGGCAACAGACACCGGGGAGAACTCAAATTAGCCAGTCTAGCCAATCAACACACACAATACGGCCCTACACTGAAATTTCTCTCTCTCTCTCTCCCTCTCCCTCTCTCTCCCTCTCTCTCTCTCTTTCACCCCCAACTTCTTGTGCTTTAAAGCTGTGTTGGTTTTGAGTAACTCACGCAAAATGTACAATGCATATTCTTTGTATGGCCCTTCGGTTTACAATTCCTTATTTACTGCCTTGCCTTTGTGCCTTCTGATTTGCCTCCAGCACAGCAGAGTTACTTTCATCACAAAAGAGAATGACAGAAATCAAGGGCTCTGAGTTACGCATATTATTCTTAACTGCAGTAGGGAATTTTTCCCCACTGGATTGCCCTATTGTATTTTAAATTTTATTTTAGCTCCATTTTCTCGTCTGTAAAGTGAAAGGGTTAGAGTGTGCTCCTCTCCTTCTGTCGGACAGTGATTAGGAGAATGGGAGGCGAAGGGACAAATCAGCAAAGCAAGTGAGTGTGATTAGCATGGAGTCATGTCCATGGTGCATTACACATGTTTTAAAACTGGATACGGTATTTACATCCTGAAGTGTTTCTTTATGAATTACCTTCACCCTTCAGTTGTCTATTTAGCATTGTTGCAAATGCAATCTTCACACAAATCCAAATCAATTTGCTTGTCTTCCATGTAGGATCTTTAAGTTTTTCAAAACGTGTTTATGTCCAAAAGCAAAATGTTTAGTTTTATAGAATTCTCTCCGTTGATATAGGGTTTAAAAAAAAACAACTGTAAATCTCCACTACAATATTTACATTTTCCGCCTTAGTCATGACTTTCTAGCATACTTAAGCATTAGCTATCATTTTTAATTTAGCAATTTCAATTTCTTTCTTTCTTTCTTTCTTTCTTTCTTTCTTTCTTTTTTTTTTTTTAAGTGTCTGGCTGACGTATCTTGAAACGAAGCCATTCATCTCTACTGCCAAGAAAAAAAAGGGGCGGGGGTGCTTTGGGAAGACTTATGGTGGCTTTTAAAGTTGTTTGCTTGCTCTTGGCTTTTGGAACAGAGTCCCACTATGTCATCCCTGCTGTCCCCATGGGCAGGCCACTTAGGACCCTCCTGCCTCAGCCTCCTGCATAGCTGGGACTGAAAAGACCCATCACCTTCCTGGGCCAGCTGCAATCAGTGTTTGCATGTGCAACGTTCTGACCTGGATTCATACTCACTATTATCAGGCCCCGAGGCTTGAAAGAAAAAAGTACAGTTCAGGCTGACCTTGACGTCTGACCTTCATGCCTTCATCTCTTTCTCATTTCCTACCAGTCTGTGCCACCACAATCACCCCCTTAATTAAGAAAAAAAAAATCTAACTTTGAGTGAGACAAATAACTATTTTATTACATACAGGTAACATGATCGGTCATGTACTTATCTACTGCACTAAAGTACTGCTATCAGATAGATCCACTAGTGTAATTCAGGGGCTAGAAAAAGATAGGTTTTAAAAATATGTTGCTTCAAAGCTGTTGGGTAAGTACTGGCTTTTAAAAGATTCTTGGGTTCCACAGCATAGACCACAGTCCAGTACTTTGTTGTCCAGCTATGCCCACCCTGGCATCAGTAAGACAACCGTGGCATAAAGCGCAGGGAAATATACAGTAAGACTTTCCCCCTTTGAATTGGTATTTAGTTGATACAGTGCATTTAGCATATTTCCTGTGCTAAATCCATAAATCATTCTTTCATGGTTTGGTCAATATTTTAAAATAAATAATCCACTTTGAAAGGAAAGTTAAGACAATTTTTGCTGCAATCTCTAATATTTTATGTGCACAAAACAGGCCAGGGCCTGTTCACTCTCTGCCCACCGCCCCCACCCCAGCCCTGTGTCTGTGTCTGTGTCTCTGTCCTCTCCTCTCTCCATGTCTTTGCCTCCTTCCTTCTCTGCCTGTTCTGTCTTCTCTGTCTGTCTTTGGCTCTCTGTGTCTGTCTGTCTGTCTGTCTGTCTGTCTGTCTGTCTGTCTCTCCCTTAGCGCATGATTTCACCAGAGGGCACTTCCTGTGAAGGCCATCTGAAGTTTTTTATTCCTTAACACAAATGCTGATCTTACCCCCAAGTTCCTTGACCTTTTTATTCCCTTAAAAGCTCAACTCTAAGGTGGGTAGAATCAAAAGTGGCGGAAAGCAAACCTTATTCCCTTAACAACATCCATAGTCATAACTAACACTGATGCACAGCCGTGAATGACAACGACACAAACAAGCAGGCAAAACTCACCGCCTGCTTCCTTAAAAAACAAATAACAACAAAAAGCACTTTGCAGATCAGGCTCTGCAGATGGGTGTGGAAATTTCCGTCACGCGGCTCCACCGCCCACACGCCTTCATGTCACCTGGAAGCGTTTCTAACTTTGCGTGTGCTGAGACTTGATTCAAGTCTTCAAGATTATTCATTTTTTTTAAACTTAGAAGATATAAACTGAAATAAGGAATAACCATACTTCAAGAGTCTTCTGAAAGTCGAAACCACACAGCTTCACGCAGCTGCGGCTCCTGTCATCCGAGGGCCAAATTTTCTGGAAGGCTTACCCGCAGCGATTAACATAGTAATGCACTCAAGTCCATCAACAGAAAAATGACAAAGCATAATTTTTTTTCTATTCTTCCAGCTTATAGCTCAGAATTATTTTCTATGAGCCTTGCTCCAGGAATAACAGAAGAAACGTTTTTTTTCCCCCTCCTTTTAATATAAGAAGACTACAGAGGTAGAGCTACAGCTGCAGGAAGCGCGTATCCCCAGCAGGCTGAGTGGGTGCAGACATTGGTGTGTCCCTGCTGAGCCAAGCTCCAGACACCTTCCCAATCAATTCCCACACTGCTCCAGTTCAGTGAACCATTCTGAACAGAAAGCATAGCCCTGCGAGCCCTGCGATCCAGAAGTGCCAGAGCAGGGGTCCAGAGAGACACAGCCAGGCAAAGAGCCACAGGAAAGCAAGACAGACAGAGAGACGCAGCCCAGGAAAAGATGGCAATCAACGCGAAGGGTGTGGGTTTCTCTGTGTAATGTGCACACGGTAAAAACAGACACAGGTTGGTTTTTCTTTCTTTTTTCTTTTCTTTCTTTCTTTTTTTTTTGTCATTGTTTTGGATCAAGATTAGTAAGTGGTAGATGTCAGGTCTTGAATTAAACGAAATAGATTAAAAATGGTTCATAGGAAAATGTCAATGTTGAATAAACAAGTAAAAATTATGTATGTAGTGCGTGCTGTCTCTGAGAAACATTCTGTAGTAATAAACCCTGATGTAATAGTATCTGTAGCTTGAAAACTATCAGAAGTTGCACTTTATCAAAAACCGTTTCTTTTTCTTTTATTATCTTTTTTTAATGAAAAATTTATTTCGACCTTGTTTTCCCCTCTTCAGCTCCTACCAGATCTTCCTCAGTTATCTAAACACTGTTTATCGTACTTTTAAAAAGCTGTTCTTTTGCGATTATAATATAATTACATTTTCTCCTTCCCTTTTGTCTTTCCAAACCCTCCCTTATACCCTTCCCTGCTCTCATTCAAACACATGCTCTTTTTGCTAATTGCTGTGCATACATATATGTATATGCATATATATTCTTAATTGTTATTGTATACATTTATATGTATGTGCATATATTCCTGAATATAAACTGCTCAGTTCGTATAATGTTACTTGTATGCATATGTATGTTTTCAGGGTTGACTTAGCACTGGACTTTAAAGGCTGCATCTGATGCCCTGTTAATAGAACCTACAGTTACTGTGTCAGGGTATGTTTATATGTAGGAACACATAAACATACACACATATGTACACATGCACATGTACACATATCCATACAAGTACAATTTATGATTTGATAACTGCAATGTGTGGGCAAAGAAAGAGAGAACACGAAATTTACAAAAAAAACCCTTGATTTTCATGTAATTTGAAGTTCTGTAATTGATTAAAATGTATCTTTACAGTGACTTAAAATCAATTTAAATTGGTTTTTTAAAATAGTGAGGCTAGTTCTTCTGTTTTTTACCAAAGCTACTTTTTCCCCATTAATTTGTATGATTCTTCTTTCCACATCATAATGGCAACCCCTCTGCCTCCTTTCCTCCCAGTCCCACCTATTTCCCCAATTACCGCCTCACTCCACTCCACCTCCCTACCAACCCATGTCAAATCTCATGAGGACTAAGTGCCTCCTCTTTCACTGAGGCAAGACAAGGTAGCCCTCCTAAGGGAACTGGATCCAGAGGGAGGCAACAGAGTCCAGGTCAGAAATAGCCCCCTCTCCAATTGTTAGGGGACCCACTTGAGGGCCACGCAGCCCACCAGCTTCATACGCGTAGGGGGCCTAGGACCAGTGCATGCATGTTCTTTGGTTTGTGCTTCAGTCTCTATGAGCATGTGTGGGCCAAGGTTATTTGGCTATGTAAGTCTTCTTGTGGTATCCTTGACCGCTACAGCTTCCCAAGTCCTTCCGTAACCCTTTTGCAAAACTCCCTGAGTTCCATCTAATGTTTGGCTGTGAGGTCTCTGCATCTGTGTCCATTACCTGCTGGATGAAGCCTCTCAGATGACAGTTGGCCAGCTTCCTGTCTGCAAGGATAGTAGAGTATCATTTATAGAGTCAGGGGTTGGGTGTCTCCCATGGGGAGGGTCTCAAATTGGACCAGTAATTGGCTGGCCATTCCCTCATTCTCTGTCCCATGTTTTATCCTTGCACATCTTGTAGGCAGGACCCATTTTGTGTTGAGGGTTTTGTGGTTGGGTAGGTGTGCCCCTTCCTCCACTGGAAGTCCTGCCTGGCTGCAGGATGTGTCTACTTCAATCTCACTCCTAAGAGGCTTAACTATGGCCACCCCCCCCCCCCCATATCTTCCCAGGAGCCTCCCCCATCCCAGCTCTCCAGCTTGTTCTAGAGATGCCCCAACCACAATTTCCCTTCTCCCTCGTACCCTTCTTACCCCAAACACTTTCTCCCTGGACCCCCGCCCCCCTTTTACCCCATCCACTTTCTCCCTGGACCCCCGCCCCCTCTTACCCCATCCACTTTCTCCCTGGACCCCCGCCCCCTTTTACCCCCATCCACTTTCTCCCTGGACCCCCGCCCCCTTTTACCCCCATCCACTTTCTCCCTGGACCCCCGCCCCCTCTTACCCGCATCCACTTTCTCCCTGGACCCCCGCCCCCTCTTACCCCATCCACTTTCTCCCTGGACCCCCGCCCCCTCTTACCCCCATCCACTTTCTCCCTGGACCCCCCGCCCCCTTTTACCCCCATCCACTTTCTACCTGGACCCCCACCCCCCTCTTACCCCATCCACTTTCTCCCTGGACCCCCGCCCCCTTTTACCCCATCCACTTTCTCCCTGGACCCCCCGCCCCCTTTTAACCCCATCCACTTTCTCCCTGGACCCCCGCCCCCTTTTACCCCCATCCACTGGACCCCCCGCCCCCCTCTTACCCCATCCACTTTCTCCCTGGACCCCCCGCCCCCTTTTACTCCCATCCACTTTCTCCCTGGACCCCCGCCCCCTCTTACTCCCATCCACTTTCTCCCTGGACCCCCGCCCCCTTTTAACCCCATCCACTTTCTCCCTGGACCCCCACCCCCTTTTACCCCCATCCACTGGATCCCCCGCCCCCCTCTTACCCCATCCACTTTCTCCCTGGACCCCCCGCCCCCTTTTACTCCCATCCACTTTCTCCCTGGACCCCCGCCCCCTCTTACTCCCATCCACTTTCTCCCTGGACCCCCCGCCCCCTTTTAACCCCATCCACTTTCTCCCTGGACCCCCGCCCCCTTTTACCCCCATCCACTGGACCCCCCGCCCCCCTCTTACCCCATCCACTTTCTCCCTGGACCCCCCGCCCCCTTTTACCCCCATCCACTTTCTCCCTGGACCCCCGCCCCCTTTTACTCCCATCCACTTTCTCCCTGGACCCCCCGCCCCCTATTAACCCCATCCACTTTCTCCCTGGACCCCCACCCCCTTTTACCCCCATCCACTGGACCCCCCGCCCCCTTTTACTACCATCCACTTTCTCCCTGGACCGCCCGCCCCCCTCTTACCCCATCCACTTTCTCCCTGGACCCCCCGCCCCCTTTTACCCCCATCCACTTTCTCCCTGGACCCCCGCCCCCTTTTACCCCCATCCACTTTCTCCAGGGACCCCCGCCCCCTTTTACCCCATCCACTTTCTCCGTGGACCCCCGCCCCCTTTTACCCCCATCCACTTTCTCCCTGGACCCCCGCCCCCCTCTTACCCCATCCACTTTCTCCCTGGACCCCCGCCCCCTTTTACCCCCATCCACTTTCTCCCTGGACCCCCGCCCCCTTTTACCCCCATCCACTTTCTCCCTGGACCCCCGCCCCCTTTTACTCCCATCCACTTTCTCCCTGGACCCCCGCCCCCTTTTACTCCCATCCACTTTCTCCCTGGACCCCCGCCCCCCTCTTACCCCCATCCACTTTCTCCCTGGACCCCCGCCCCCTTTTACCCCCATCCACTTTCTCCCTGGACCCCCCGCCCCCTTTTACTCCCATCCACTTTCTCCCTGGACCCCCGCCCCCCTTTTACCCCCATCCACTTTCTCCAGGGACCCCCGCCCCCTTTTACCCCCATCCACTTTCTCCAGGGACCCCCGCCCCCTTTTACCCCATCCACTTTCTCCGTGGACCCCCGCCCCCTTTTACCCCCATCCACTTTCTCCCTGGACCCCCGCCCCCCTCTTACCCCATCCACTTTCTCCCTGGACCCCCCGCCCCCTTTTACCCCCATCCACTTTCTCCCTGGACCCCCGCCCCCTTTTACCCCCATCCACTTTCTCCCTGGACCCCCGCCCCCTTTTACTCCCATCCACTTTCTCCCTGGACCCCCGCCCCCTTTTACTCACATCCACTTTCTCCCTGGACCCCCGCCCCCCTCTTACCCCCATCCACTTTCTCCCTGGACCCCCGCCCCCTTTTACTCCCATCCACTTTCTCCCTGGACCCCCGCCCCCTTTTACCCCCATCCACTTTCTCCCTGGACCCCCGCCCCCTTTTACCCCCATCCACTTTCTCCCTGGACCCCCGCCCCCTTTTACTCCCATCCACTTTCTCCCTGGACCCCCGCCCCCTTTTACCCCATCCACTTTCTCCCTGGACCCCCGCCCCCTTTTACCCCATCCACTTTCTCCCTGGACCCCCCGCCCCCTTTTACCCCCATCCACTTTCTCCCTGGACCCCCGCCCCCTTTTACTCCCATCCACTTTCTCCCTGGACCCCCGCCCCCTCTTACCCCCATCCACTTTCTCCCTGGACCCCCGCCCCCTCTTACCCCCATCCACTTTCTCCCTGGACCCCCGCCCCCTTTTACCCCATCCACTTTCTCCCTGGACCCCCGCCCCCTTTTACCCCATCCACTTTCTCCCTGGACCCCCGCCCCCTTTTACCCCATCCACTTTCTCCCTGGACCCCCGCCCCCTTTTACCCCCATCCACTTTCTCCCTGGCCCCCGCCCCCTTTTACCCCCATCCACTTTCTCCCTGGACCCCCGCCCCCTTTTACTCCCATCCACTTTCTCCCTGGACCCCCGCCCCCTTTTACCCCATCCACTTTCTCCCTGGACCCCCGCCCCCTTTTACCCCATCCACTTTCTCCCTGGACCCCCGCCCCCTTTTACCCCCATCCACTTTCTCCCTGGACCCCCGCCCCCTCTTACCCCCATCCACTTTCTCCCTGGACCCCCGCCCCCTTTTACTCCCATCCACTTTCTCCCTGGACCCCCGCCCCCTTTTACCCCATCCACTTTCTCCCTGGACCCCCGCCCCCTTTTACCCCCATCCACTTTCTCCCTGGACCCCCGCCCCCTTTTACCCCCATCCACTTTCTCCCTGGACCCCCGCCCCCCTCTTACCCCCATCCACTTTCTCCCTGGACCCCCGCCCCCTTTTACCCCATCCACTTTCTCCCTGGACCCCCGCCCCCTTTTACCCCCATCCACTTTCTCCCTGGACCCCCGCCCCCTTTTACCCCCATCCACTTTCTCCCTGGACCCCCGCCCCCTTTTACCCCCATCCACTTTCTCCCTGGACCCCCGCCCCCTCTTACCCCCATCCACTTTCTCCCTGGACCCCCGCCCCCTCTTACCCCCATCCACTTTCTCCCTGGACCCCCGTCCCCTCTTACCCCCATCCACTTTCTCCCTGGACCCCCGCCCCCTCTTACCCCCATCCACTTTCTCCCTGGACCCCCCGCCCCCTTTTACTCCCATCCACTTTCTCCCTGGACCCCCGCCCCCTTTTACCCCCATCCACTTTCTACCTGGACCCCCGCCCCCCTTTTACCCCCATCCACTTTCTCCCTGGACCCCCCGCCCCCTTTTACCCCATCCACTTTCTCCCTGGACCCCCGCCCCCTCTTACCCCATCCACTTTCTCCCTGGACCCCCGCCCCCCTTTTACTCCCATCCACTTTCTCCCTGGACCCCCGCCCCCCTTTTACTCCCATCCACTTTCTCCCTGGACCCCCCGCCCCCTTTTACCCCATCCACTTTCTCCCTGGACCCCCGCCCCCTCTTACCCCATCCACTTTCTCCCTGGACCCCCGCCCCCCTTTTACCCCATCCACTTTCTCCCTGGACCCCCGCCCCCTTTTACCCCATCCACTTTCTCCCTGGACCCCCGCCCCCTTTTACCCCCATCCACTTTCTCCCTGGACCCCCACCCCCTCTTACCCCATCCACTTTCTCCGTGGACCCCCGCCCCCTTTTACCCCCATCCACTTTCTCCCTGGACCCCCACCCCCCTTTTACCCCCATCCACTTTCTCCCTGGACCCCCGCCCCCTTTTACTCCCATCCACTTTCTCCCTGGACCCCCGCCCCCTTTTACCCCATCCACTTTCTCCCTGGACCCCCGCCCCCTTTTACTCCCATCCACTTTCTCCCTGGACCCCCCACCCCCCTTTTACCCCATCCACTTTCTCCCTGGACCCCCCGCCCTCCTTTTACCCCCATCCACTTTCTCCCTGGACCCCCACCCCCCTCTTACCCCCATCCACTTTCTCCCTGGACACTCCACCCCTCTGTTCCTCTCTCCACCCCTTGTCACCCATTTTTCCCTCTTTCCGTCCACTTCTCCACAGACCCAAAGAAGCTAAGTAACAAGAAGAGCTCAAGGAAGGATGCTTCAGTTCCACTAAGAAGGGGAAATAAAATAGGTATCAGAAATGCAGGGAGACTAGGTTTTAATGTCACACTTTTAACTCAACAGTTTAGACCATAGGGGCTTCTAGAAGAGTTCTTTGATACTTTCTCAATGTTGATGGTCTATTAGACTAAGAAAAAGTAACCTTGGTAGAAATATAAGTGATCAGATTGTATCTTATCACTTAAATAAATCTTGCCATTCCTGTAGTAAATATGGAATAAAATACGTGAGAAATCAACTTTAGCAAGTTTTATCGTATGTGAGAAATAGAATATGTATAGAGCTAAATTCAGAGATGATGTTTCTAGGTAGAAGGTGAGATAATTTCTATGTCATCAGGCCTCTTCTAAAACAGTCTTAATTTGTTGTCTAATGTGCTTCAGACAAAATTATGTGGCTTGAATAATCCTGCTCCACATAAAAAGATAGTCAAATATATACATCTCTTTTGTTTTAGGTACATCGAGACATTTTTTCAAAATATACATACACATTCAATATATCTCAGTAAAATTTTAATTAAAGAGAGTCATATAGAAATTATCCTTGATGAGTAGTTAATTTCAATAATCTTAACTTTGCCTTTTGGTCTTATAAGCAGGTGGTGACGTTCTTGTTCCACCTTACAGTATAAAATGGAAACTGGAAATCCAAAAAACAAACAAACAAACAAACAAACAACAACAACAACAACAACAAACCAAAACCAAAACCTACTCATTTCAATTATTTTCTTTGGCCCACTCACGTTTTTGTACTTAGTACGTCATGACAGATTGATCAGGCAATCATTAACTACCATTCTGGCCCTGTAGGATGTTTACAGCACCATCTAAGCAAACAAGGAACACCTCCCTTTCTCCAAGCTCTTTTTGCTTTGCTGGCCTTCCGGATTTGAGCTAACAAGGATAAGATAAGCAAACCTGCCTGGAGGTGAAAACATTCCTTCTCTTCCTGGGAACGCCTCTTCACCATCTCTATGGCTCTCTACCCCAGGAAGTGCAAACAGGGATAGAACCTTCTCAAGCAGGGACTTAGGGAATACTTGCTCCCTTAGAAATGTGGAGAATTAGCCCTGGGTAGAGGAGCTTCAGATTGGAATATGGCTGGTTTCTTTGCAGTACAAATGGCTGTGTAGATTTGGACAGCCACCTTTTCTCCTGCTCTAACCTGCCCATCTGTGAAGTGAAAGTGCTTGAAGAGTGCGGCTAAAGACTCTCATCCTCTCCCCTGACAGCGTCTTTACTTTCCCGGGACAGCGGGTGGGAGGGCATTCAGAGAGACATAAATTTGGAAGAACACACACGCTCTGGAAATACAGTTTGTTAAACTTGTTCCAAAGAAGCACACGCTCTATTTTTCTCCTCAACTGCTCTCTTGTTTTAAGGTTTATATTTTCAAAACGACACTTTCTGAATAAATAGATGGAGGCAGTAAAAGCAGCCATAAAAGCAACCCAGGAAGGTGGCAATAAAATATGAATCAGGCTTTCCAGGATCAGCTGCACTGTCAGACTGTACACATCACTGGGAATGACGCTAACAACTGCTGTGTTCTCTTGGGCTCACAGTGGACCTGCTCTAAAGCAGGACTGAGTAGACACCGAAGTAAAAAGTTGTGTGTGTGTGGGGGGGGGCACCATAGAAAAAACTGGGTCTCAGGTCCACGCTGGCACAAAAAGCTACCATTTGGAGGAGTTGTAGCTGAATGGAGGCGAGGTCCAGCACGTAAAATAGGGGCCGCTGAAGTGAGGCGTGCAATTTCTGTCTTTGATTCTGCCCTTAACTTGATGTGTGATGTTGAAGGAGGTTATGTACCTTCATATAACTGACTTCCCCATGGCGGACAGAGTGAAATAACACCTCTCGCCTTGCTTGTGTGTGTTTTTATGACAAACACTTTTAAAGGCTTCCGTTCCTTCAGATGTACAAACTAAAAGGAGGAACTGCGCTCAATTTTTACCTCAAATACTCATGAAATAAAACGAACGGGTGTCACAGAGCAATTTGCTAAACTGTATTTTGTGAGTACAAATAGGAGTTTTCTGCATCACATAGAATTCAGACTATCGAATTAGGGTGAACATTAACTGGGGAGAATACAATACAGGAGCTGTAATTTAATAATCACATCAGACAGCTGCCTCCCACGTAGCAAGAGGTTATCAGAATTATTTACATCTGGTTGTAGAAAGAAGACAAGAAGTGTCATCGTTTCGGCTGCTGCTTGCATTCAAAGAGGAAATCGCCCTCTTTACAGAGTGCAGTCAGCAATATAAATTAATGAAATTCATTAATTTTGAGAGTGAAAATAGAAATTGATATGAAACAAAGAATGTCTCTAATGTAAGACAAGAGAGTCTCTGGAGAAGAGACGTAGCATCCGGAGGATGCACAGAGAAAGGAAGTCCCAGCTTTTTGATATGCCAGTGTAGCACTGTATCTCCCGGTGTGGTCATGTGACAGTGGGGACACACAGGAAAACTGCAGATCTTGAATGGCCTGTGTGTTGCCTCCAATCTTCCTGCCAGTCTCACAGTTTCCCTAGCTTGTATATTGCGTGTGCGTTGTCCCATGGTTAGAGGATACGCATTATCACTACAGTGTTATTGTCTTATTACATTGGCTTAAAACAAGGACCCCGTTTTAGCCAGCCTCTTGGGTACACTCATATTGATCTTACCTTAGGAAGTAGGCTTAGGAATAGATGCTGGTGTGAACAGCAGTGCTTCTCCAATCTTTTAATAACACCATCTTCTTTCTTGAAGCCCATTTTAAAAAGCTGAACTTAACGGAGCAGGAGCTTAGATTCTTCTTTGGGTCATTCGTGCTGAGGATGTGGTTGCAGGATGAGAAAGTTGCTGTGTGCTCGTGTCTGACCCTCCCCACCGGCTCATTAAGTACCCCAGAACATCCGAGGAGACACAGGGTGACAGAGAGAAGAGCTTCTGGGTGGCCTTTGGATGAGGGAGGAATTTTAAGGGCCCAAACCAGAACCAATTAGATAACATGTAACGGCTTAGATAAGGGTGCTCCAGAAAACAGAATTTTATTTATTTATTATTTTTTTTCCCCAAAGGACAGAGGCAGAGTAAATTTCAGAAATAAGGGGATTTTATCAACCAGGGGGTAAGAAAACTAGAAATATTTTACATAAGACAGAGTTTTAGGTAAATTATACTAGGTCACGTCTCTTCTGAACACACTTTCAGAAAAATTAATTTACTAGATAGACTTATTTTTAAATGTTTAGTTCAAATACGATCATATCATTTCCCCCTTTCCCTTTCTTCTTTCTAAGCCTCTTTCATGTACCCACATTACTTTTTTCTATTTATGAAACAGTTGTATGGTTGGGGACCACCACAACATGAGGAATTGTATTAAAGGGATGTATTAAGAAAGCAGAGAACCAGTGGCCTATAAAGGATCTCCTTTGCACTACGCGTACTTACATCCACAGTAGAGAAGCAACCCCTTTCCCCCCAACCCCCCTCCGGTGGTCTGGATAAATCACCCTTCTAACACTGTTATTCCTTTCTTAGCCTGTTAGATTACAGGTGTCACAGACCCAACGTAGCCAGGGGGAAGTCTGAGCTTCTAGTCCAATGGGGCGTTTGTTGTCACTCCTTGAAGATTACACTCCCCTATCTGGAGCCAAAACCTCTAGGCCAGCAGAGCTTGGGGTCCTGGGAACAGGAAGGAAAAGTGTTCTTGTGGGTCACTAAGGTAATGGTAAGTTTAATCATCCCCACTGCCACCTCTTGGTGGACCTCTGAATCCTGCTATGTGAGAAACTGTCCCATGTACTCGATGCTGACTCACAGCATATGCCATATACTGGGATATCTGGTATATACACAACATATACTGAGCTACCCTGCTTCAGCCATCAAGGATATTGCCATGTATTAATTTAGAAAGTAACGGTGTCTCTTAGTTAGAGCTTCATTGCTGTGAAGGAACACCACCATGCCCACAGAAACTCTTATAAAGAAAAACATTCAATTGAGGGTGGTTTACAGTTCCAGAGGTTTGTTCCACTATTGTCATGGTGGGAGGCAGTGCAATGGGAAAGCAGACATGGTGCTGGAGAAGGAGCTGAGCAGGTGACTGTGTGCCACACTGGGTGTAGCTTGAGCATAGGCTACCTCAAAGCTCACTCCCCTAGTGACATACTTCCTCCAAAAGGACTACACCTCCTCCAACGAGGCCACACCTCCTCCAACCAGGCCACACCTCCTCCAACCAGGCCACACCTCCTCCAACCAGGCCACAACTCCTCCAACCAGGCCACACCTCCTCCAACCAGGCCACACCTCCTCCAACCAGGCCACACCTCCTCCAACCAGGCCACAACTCCTCCAACCAGGCCACACCTCCTAATAACGTCACTCTCTATGGGCTGATCATTTGAACAGGCGTCTAGGGCGCTATATCTTTTCAAACCACCACACGGTGTTCTCAAAAGCCCATTCTACCATTTTATCAGACAATCTGCTTCAAGATGGCGGGAAACTTGGTAGAATCAGCGGGTTTCGTGGATATGGGCCCAGTTTTCACACGTCTTTGGGTGTGAACTGAGTTGCCTGGTCAGGACAAACGCTGCATGAAATACTGTGATGGTGGATAAGGTGTTTGGCAAATCCGTACATGGTAGTTTTGACAGAAGCATAAATGCAGGAAAAGAAAATTCAAAACCAGAACAAGTTGCCTACTCTATCTAGTAAGGACTAAGTGTAACCCTATTTTATGATGGACATGATCCAGTATAGTCAAACTGCCACCAGGTTTCTGCCTGATCACCCCAGAGGATGGTGTTATGCTCCGGGTTCAGTATTGGTATGTGGAGGCAGACGCGGTGCTATACGGCGTTCGTCCCAGCCCTCTGGAGCATATCTGCTTCTGTCAGAGCTCGGTCAGCCTGAGTGAGTAGAAGACCACGTTTTCGTGCCTATGCATAAGCTCCATCTCTGTTGTCAGGGATCTCTTGCCGTGTTGGTTACTGTTGGGGTATATAAGCAGTATCTAAACGTATTTTTGAAAAATTATTTGTTTTGTTTTTGAGATTATATTTACATCGTTTCACCTTTACTTTCTCTCCCTCCAAACCCTCTCATATATCTTGTTCTTTTTTAAATTCAAGGCCTTTTTTTTTTATTAACTGTTGTTGCTGCTGTTGTTGTTATTGTTGTACTGTGTGAATACACACACACACACACACACACACACACACACCTAAATACATACACACAACCTTCACAGTCTGTATAATATTATTGTGTGTGCTTATTGCATATTATCTGAATACCAGGGTTTGATTTGATTTGGAAAGCTGAAGTTATTTATCATATTATATGATACTTCCCAAATGATATCAAGGCTGTATGTTTTGGAAGTCAAGAGTCTATTTAACGTCATAGGAACAAAAGGACAATTTGTCCTCACACTAAAATTATTTACTGAAGGAATCCTACCGTATCCTAGGAACTCTTCTGGCAGTTCCTTAGAGAAAAACTACAGCTATCCCTGAATTTGTGTCCTATGAGGAAGGCGGTAGATGCAAGCTGGTAAGAAAAGACGTCATGCGGTTGCTGATACATTGTGTGCAGCACTGTGGTATATCAGAAGCTGACAGATAAAAAGAATAAAACAGCAAAGAAAACTGAGTCTTTAAGATGGCTTATGAGCCTGACTGCAAAGTGGGCTTTAAAGCCGCAAGGCGCAGACAGTTCCCCACTAAGAGCCCATTTATGCACGGCCTTGCAGCAATGCCTCCGCAGCTCAGATGCCATCACAAGAGGTTAACTATTAGTGCAACCTATTTGAAATTTTAGGTTCATTTTTAAAAAAGGTCTCTGTCAGTGAGGCATCACTTATGTAAAGTACATGCTGTGAAATATTATTCCTCATTTTCCTAACTTTTTAATCCAAGAAAGATAAAAAAATCTAAAGTGTTAAGGCATTTAACTTTTAAAAAATCTGTACACTTATAGCTGAACACACTCCTTAAGAAGAATATAACCTAACTCTTCTCCTTCAGTACACAATAGTGCATAGCAGAAAACACAAGACAGGAACTGAGAGCCATGAACTACAGCTATGTGGTGTATGCATTAGCTGCCAACCACTGTTCATTTGGGAAATAAGAACATGGGACAGTCTCAGCACTTCCAGAAGAATCTTCCTCAGTACATTAAGGTTGCTGACATTTTTGTAAACCAGAGGGACTAATAGACAATTAAATTTGGAATCACTTAATTATTGGTCTCTGAATGGAGAGTTCAAAGGTTATCAGCAGGTTGAAAGACTGTGGAGATATTGGATAAAGTGAATCACATCTCTAACAGTAAACTTTATGACAGTGTTTCTACACCCACCAGGGCAAACTTGAGAATAGTTGAAACAGATGGGAAATTCTGGCTTTCCCTAGATCCCCGGTTCCCAATAATCCTAACGCTATTGACTTTTAGTGCAGTTCTTCAATGTTATGCTAACTCTCACCCATAAAATTACTTCTTTGTTACTTCAAAACTGTATTTTGATGGTGTTATGAATCATAATGTAAATATTTGATGTGCAGGACCCCCGACATGCTGTTGCCACAGGGATCATGACCCACAAGCTGAGAACCACTGCCTTAGCGCGAGCAAACCTCCCAATTGTTCTCTTCATTGTTAGCGCCATTCAGCCAATAGTTATATTCCGAGGTGAACTGTTCTGAGGCTAACTGTAGCTCCAAAATCTCTGAAGTTATTTCTTACTCAGTGTGTCTGGATGTGGTTGGCCCTCGTCTCCACCTCTTGGGCTTTCTGCTATATTCTCGATGAGCAGAGCGGCCAGAGCGCAGGGCATCAGCAGTTCTGTGCATCAGGAAACAGAGATTAATATAAACCCGTTTGAATGCCTGTGTGGAAACAGAGTCACTAAATAATGTGCCGGGACAGTACAAGTGTGAGTGGACAGAGCTACTGCCATTCACCTGCAACCTCGAAATTAACAGGTGCAGGGTTTCATAAACATTATGTTTTGAATGCTGTATTTTTAAAACATGCGCGCGTGTGTGTGTGTGTGTGTGTGTGTGTGTGTGTGTGTGTGTGTGTATTTTCAGTTTAAACACAAAATACAAACAAAATTGGGAATGCTTTAATAACACATGATAGTTCTTAGTAAGCTAATATATATGAGCTTTTTGGAAGGTTGGAAATCACTTTGATCTAATGATACCATTGGATAAGAAGCTGAGAAGTGATCAAGAAATGGCTGAAAGGATTGAGGTGCCAACTGTGCTCTGTGGTGCTCTGCATCCTACTGCTCAGGAAGATACCAGGAACGAATGACACACACACACACACATGCACGCACGCATGCACATACACATACACACACATACACGCACACACACACATGCACACACACATACACACACGCATGCACACATATATGACAACAACTTCTCCCGTGCCGTTCACCTTTTGCTATCTCTCAGACATGGCCTCTGTGTCATTGCTGTTATTGTATGCGTGCACATAGACACATGCATGTAACTGCACCTACTGAGTCTGTTTAGTTGCTTGCATGTATATGGTTGTGGTGTGAGCACTGGTGTTTGATAACAAGTTAAGAAGGTCATCCCTGTGGAAAACCAACTCTCCAGCCCTGGGGTGAATGCTGAATTTTTTAAAACTCTAATCAAGGGTATTGGAATTAGTTCTGATAGACAGAAGGCTCTTTTGATAAAGCTTTGTCTGATCGGGAGCTCTTTTGAAGGTCTTTTTAGGGCATGTTGTTTTCCCCAACTAGGGCTAATAAGGCCTTTTGTTGTTCTAGGTGTCCAGGCAGACTACAGTGAGGTTTTAAACAATCACTGGCCTTGCATGAGGCTGGAAGTTACAAATATTTTTTTTTCTAAAAAGTTCTTTCCCAGTGTCTCAGTGTGTAGGTTTATATTAAGCTGAATATGGAAGGGACCCCAACTCTTATTCTGCATTATGTCTCTAAAAAGCTGCTCCTACAAATGCTCTACAAATCCTAGGTGTTTTTTTAAAAAACTCACAAGAGGCTGTCAGGTTCCACCCAGGTCTCTCCTTTCTGGCCTGAAGTCTAGACATTTTCTCTGGGCAGGAAACTTTGCATGAGTGTGAGTTATCTTTCTTTCTTTCCCATTTTTTAATTGTCTTCTATAGATCACAATGTGGTGGTATCTTTTGCTCAGAGGATTAAACAGTGATTTTTTAAAATTTTATTCAGTTTTTCAGTTGTTTGTGTCGAGAGGTTACTCCCAGCCCACTTTTTCTCCTTATGTCCTGAAGCTCAAACCATCTAAGTCTTATGTTAGCTCTTGTTTCATAGACACTTTGCCTTCAGCACGGTGGATCTTAGAAACCAACAACAGAAACGTCTTGTTTTCCCCAAGCAAAGAGAAGATGACAAACATGAAAATCCTTCAAATACTCCCTCCAGTTTCTTGAAGTATAATTTTTGGAACTTTATATATTGACCCAGATAACTGTAACACATGTGAGCCTAGAGAGCATTTCTAGGTAAATGTTATTACCTAGAGGTAATATGTTATTTTTCCTGGAACCATACAAGATGTAGTGAAATATTCAGTGTCAACCAATATTTATCTCGAAGTCAAGCAGAAATTAAAATCCATGACCAATGATGTAAAATACGCTTCTGTTTTTTTTTTAAATCAGGAATGTTGGGCTGAAGAGATGGTTCATTGGTTAAGAACACTTTCTTCTCTTCTTGCTCTTCCACAGAATCAAAATTCAGTTCCCAGCACCTGTACTTGAGGAGAGGCTCACAGCTGCATGTAATCCAGCTGCAGGGGATCCAGTGGCCACCTCTGTCCTCCATAGATAGCTGTATACACAAAACGCAGGCTTGCACAGACACATACTTACATAAATTATAGAGAAATTCTGAAAATGATTTAATCATAGGTGATATTTCCTAGGAAACTAATGTGTAAATTCTTTGAAAGGTTGGAATAGGTGACAAGAAGGAGTGAGATGCAGGATAGCTTGAAGATGTTATTTTTTAAATTATTTTGTTTTTGTACATATACATTTATATTATAACACATATATACAATAGATTACCTATGGAAAGAAGAATCGTGACACAATCAGGAATTATATAGATGTTACATTCTTAGTGTTTTGGCTATTTGATTTTGACAGCCTTGAAGAAGACATCTTTCCTATCTTGGTGCATCTAAATTTCTGAATGTAAATCAATGTCTATCACATATTGTCATTATCAACTTAGAACACCTACCTAGACCTAAAACCATCTTAACCCCTAAACAATTAAGGTTCATTGTAAAACTAAGCTACCTGGTCTTCAACTCCCTCAGAGACTTGAGAAGGAGTAAACTTAGGTACAATAGAAAGATATGACTTTATAGAAAGACAGTGTCTTCAAAACCCCCAGAGACATGCAGAATATGGCATTTAAAATGTGCTTATTTTAAAGATTCATTGACAATGAGACAGGTTAACTCCTGACAACACCCAGCCTACCTCAAAGAAGATGTTATTTTATTTTTAAGGAAGAAGTAAGGTGGTTTGTTTCCCTGTGTTGTGATTTCTGAGAAAGTGTTTCATACTAAGAGCAGTTGATTTTTCGTATCCGGTGATGGTTGCATAAGTCTCTCATATGGTTAACAATTATAATTATTAATGCCTAAAGAAGAAATTATCACAGAAAAATATGAATAAATGTGAGTATAATCAACACGCATGTGCTTACAAATTGCTTGATGCACCTTGTTTGCATCATCAACCCTTTTCTAAAGTACTGTAGCAGATGCAGTCATCCCACTTTAAGGCTGTGGGAGCTGGGGCATAACTTGAGCATGGTTACTGAGTAGTCAGTAGTAGATTAAGCATGTAAACATACCATCTTGCTCCAGTACTTAGATTTGAACCATGCATTACCCTGTCTTTCTGCACCCGGCAAAACTGGAGGCACTCACCTACACTGATAATAAGGATGCACCCTTTAGGGTTAATGTATAAAATTAGAAATGGACCCTGTGTAAATCATCCCCTAGAAGCTGCCTCCTGAGCTGAAACTGCTTGGCAAGACTCTGCTTGTACAGCATATTCCTAAAATGAGCAGAAAGACATCGAAGGAAAATACTAGCCACATGCAAAAGGATTGAAAGCTAAATTGGGTGTGAAAAGAGAAGGTGCCTGCCCACAGATGTAGGAAGGGCTTCCTCAGCGGCAGGCGTAGCCCCTTAGTCTGGAAATGCACATTTACTGATTATTTCACACTAAAATATTCAAAATGAGATCCTGCTTCCATTATATTGGGCCATTACACTAGACAACTTCCTCATGGCAGTGTCCTTTCACTTTACCCGTGAAGAGAGAAAATGTCAGATAAGAGACATGGGTATGCGCTGGAGTACAAGTTGGTCTTTGGTTCTCTGGGTTAATTATCCAAATAATTCCAAAATCTACACAGTCTAAAGAGTGGCCTTCGTAAACTCACTAGTGGAAGCCATAGTCCATGGTGGCAATTCAGAAATACTTGCCTCTAAAAACAAAAGCTGTGCACTACCTTAACCCAGATACAGTCCTTTACCCTTCTACTTTCTGGAGAATGAAAGGAAAGAGCTATGTTTTTGTTATCCTATGAAAAGAACTTACTTTGTTTTGATTTTTAAAAAAGAACTTTACGTTTTCATATTAGTGAACACTTGAAGCCCTGTATGATCCTAATATTGGTCTCATTCCGCAGAAAAGTAAAGCGAGGTTTACTGAAGCCTTAGCATCTTTCTTAGGGGTGCAGGGTAGTCAGTAGACCTAAATGTAAATCTATCTGCAAATTATGAATGTTTTCTGACTCTCTGGTATGCCATGCTGATGGGGGAACATCTTTCTGTTAATAGAAAACTTTATACAGGCACACACCATTTTATGATGCAGATAACATGGAATCCAAGCCCAGATTTCAACAATTACTCATTTTTATTTGCCTTATAATCTTGAATCTTTGTCATTGGATCATATGGTTTACATTTATTCAATACAACCAGATTTGTAAGTCGAAGGAGTGAGTAGTCTCTTCTGTGTAGCTATCTAAATATTGCTGCAGTCAGTTGTCCTTGTAGACGAGTCAGTTCAGACATTCCACTCAGTCCAGGAAGAGCAGGGGTAGTTGATCTATTTCCCTTAGTATGCTGTAAAGTGAATAATGAGTGGGTTCCCCCCTATTTTTTAAAAATTGTTTTCCTGTTCTGTTTCTGAATGTTGTATGCTACATTTTGATCTCGATTTAAAATCCAGGTAGTCCGGGCTCATCAGTCTGGCTACTTCTACCTTCTTGGAGGCTTTGCACATCCAGAAGGAGCTTCTGGTGCTCTTACCTTTCCTTCTTCCTGTCTTTGAAGACATGGATTTGAGTCCCTGGCAACAGGTGTGTTCCCTCCCATTGCTCCCTCTCTCGTCTTCCTTTACTGAGACCATTAGCCAAGTCTTACTTATGAAGAAAAGGAACTTCAAAGAAAAATGTTTTGTGGAGAAAAATAAAAGGGTTAAAGTTCCCAGACTCAAAGCAGAATTTACCAGAAATGAGGATGCATGTAATAATTTCCAAATTGTACTTACAGATACCATTTTATCCTATTGATTGGAAACAGTATTCAGCAGAAAGGGATCGTGCAGGAGAGATAAGAGGGAATGAAAAATTGAAACAATGCATTGATGGAAGTTTCCTAACAGCAAAAGAAAAAAAAAAATCGAGAAGGCTGTGCCATCCCAGGGGACGTGGGGGTGGGGCTGATGCCTGAAACCCTGAGAGCTGTGATGGGATCGATGGCAGAGAATCCGGTAATTACTAAATTAGACTGCTCCATTTCTGGATGATGCGTACTGCGTTTTGATCTTGATTTAAAATCCAATTAGTTCAGGCCCATCATTTCTGTTAGTTCTAGCTTCCTTCTGATGCTTTGAGAACACAGAAGTAGCTTTACTATTTTCATATTCGCTCTTTCCTGCCTTTGAAGACCTGGCTTTCTGAGTCTATGGCAACAGGTGTGTTCCCTCCCACCCCTGCATATTTTGCTGATTACATCCCTGAAGCCAATGAAACACTACATTGGTGCACACTTGACTTTTCCAATAAATAACGAGAATCCACCATGAAACGCCGGCTTTGAAATCACTGCCTTCTTTTAATGTTTCATGTTTTGTTTTGTTTTTTTAATACTGGCTCGTCCTTTCAAAATTCTCTTGTCTTACTTTACTGAAATCATTAGCCAAGTCCTACTTAGAAAGAGAGAAAGAAAGAAAGAAAGAAAGAAAGAAAGAAAGAAAGAAAGAAAGAAAAAACAACTTCAAAATAAAACGGCCAGACTTTAGGTCTTTCAAATTAGAGAGTTAAAGGCTTAAACATGCAGATTTGAATAGTTGTTTTCTAGTCTGTGTGGGTGGAGCAGTGCAGGCAGGGTACTGAAATAATATTAGCTGTTGCCATGTTGGTGTGCAATTGCTTGGAAAAAGTAGGTAACACTTTCAGTGGGAAAATGGTGGGATGATTTTAATATATGTTAACATAATATACATATTGCTCTGTGTTTTGTGACTACAGAATAAGTTTGCTTCCTCCCCTACTTTTGTCTTTTTACTGAATATATGGAAAGAAAATTATAAAAACTGTGATGCAAACCCCTGGCCTCTACACTCAAGCAGACAGACTCACCGTCTACGTTAGTTTTATACATCAAGAAAGAAACTAAGAAGCACTATTTCCTCCTTGGGCTTACTGAAGAAAATACAAAACCTTGATTGAGAGCCACTTGTTAATTCACACCAGGGAACCATGTAGATTACTTAATTTTGAAAATTACAATGTAAACAAAAACCAACGCCATAACCGAGTTCAAGGGCCCTACATCAGAACAGTGTTTTGTTCATTTACTTTGACAAGTGTGGTTCATATATTCAAGTGTTACTTATGATGGTACTGCAGTGAATTAGCATCAAGCGTTTCATCAAAATAATGAAATCTTAGTGCTGTAATAACTTACAAAGTTCATTATGTTTTTCTGATAATAGATCCTTTAGGTGATCTATACGCATTTATGGGACACTAATGCGCTCCCTCCCTCCCTACTTTTCTCCCTCTTTCTCCTTTTATAAACAGAGGATTTAAAAATTAAATATTTTTTCTGCCTTTTCATAAACTCACAGATGATAAAAAAATGAGTGTGTTGTTAATAACCCACAAATGCATGGATTCTGTCTGCATTCTTATTTTCAAAGACAGTTATGACATTAATAGTTCAAAGAAGGCACTATAACACATTTTCAGATAATATTAATTCTATAAATAATCTAAGCTTAAACATGGTGTGAGAACACATGCCACTAATCTCAGCACTCAAGACACAGAGGCAGGCAGATCTCTGAGTAGGTATCTAGCTAGCCAGAGAGAGACTGTCTCAAAAAAGAAATTAAAATAAAAAAACAAAGAGTGTGATATTTTTATTTATTGGTCTAATATGAGGATTAATTTTAAAATGTTAGGTAGAAATATTAGTGTTTGGACATTGAAAAAGCCATTTATCATTTAAAAACTATTCTCATTTAATGTACTATCTACAAAATTGGGCACTTTTGTTCCTTGATTAGGATCTGCTTTGCTGTTAATTTCATACAGTTCTAGAAAAAAAAAAAAACAGCTGTAGGTTATCACTCTTTGGTCATTAGTTAAACTTTATTATAGTTACCAAAATACTAGAATATACTATAAAAACTGAAAAGTAATGTTGATAATACAGATGATATAAATGTCCAAATAGAGAAATCATAAATTTATATATTTCTTACATTGTACTACGTCATTCTACTGTGCAACATATCATGTTGTTATGTCTATTAAAATTCTGAGCTTAATCTGGGTGTGGTGGCACATACTTTCATTTCCGCACTCACAAATGTTTATTTTTTGTTTTATCTTGAGGAAGTTTTGTTTTGTTTTGTTTTTACTAGGAGCTGTAAAAAAATGTTTCAAATTATATTATACAAGCAACTGCAAGATCATCCACTCTTACTTGAATTTAAAAGGGAATTAAATAGTAACTTGGTTTATTTACTAAAAAAAAAAAAAAAAAATGAAAACAAAGACTTGACCCATCATGGTCTGCTCAAGTTGTTGGGACAGACCATCACGGGCTGCGCAGTTCATGAAGAACAGAAATCTGTTTCTCACGGTTTTAGAAGCTGAGAACTCCGAGGTCAAAGTGCTGGCAGATTTCACGTCTGGTGAAGGCTTCTCTTTCTAGCTGTTGCTCAAACGGCAGGGAGGATGAAAGGCGTGTGTTCACATGACAGGAGGGCAAGGGGGGCACAAAAGGGCCTGGGTGCTCTCCCTAGCTTGTACCTGCATTAATTCCACTCGAGAAAGAGAGCATTCACGGCTAGCTTCTTCTCTGGATGCCTCACCTTCAAATCTTGTACTAGGTTACTATCAACCCTATGGCCTGGTATAAACATTTCTGTTACAGTCAGCAATGATGACCCCTCCCAGAGGAGGTCCCTACTGATGCTGAGGCATCACATATGCCAGTAATGAGGATCTTCTGGAAGTTTTGATTTTAGGAGTAGCTCTGTCGATAATGACATGGCCTTGGCCAAGGCTGCACTGCACTGCCCTCTGCAATGCCAGCTATGTTGGGGGCATCATGAACACGTGGCTTGAGCTTGTGAAGAAGCTCTCTTGTAATATGCCTAATGCAAGGAAAGAGAGAAGCTTCATTTCCCCTTTTTGTTTTCTAGCACAAGGTCTTTCTATATGACACGGGCTGTCCTAGAACATCAGAAACAGAACTAGGCGTCCTTGGCTCCCATAGTGTCAGGGTCACAAGCATGTGGCACCGTGCCTGGCTCAGTTCTTAATACGTCTACAATTAATGTGATGCTTTTATTTTATCATTATACATTTTTACTCATTTGAGTAGGGGTTAGGCGTAAACACATTTACTTACAATGTAATTATAAGAGTTTTTTTTTCTTCCGCCTTCTCCTGCCCAGGAAATCACTCATACATTAGATAAAAATCGAAGTATTTTTTTTATTTTAAATTGCTTGACAAATCTCCTGTCTGTAGTTTATAAGGGTTTGCCTAGAATATATTTGAGATCCTTTGTGAAGATTCTATACTTCCAAAGAAAGAAAATCAGACGTCATTCACTACTGGCCCAATTCAGCTCTAGAAAGTGCATAAGTAGACAGTTCTGGGTTATTTTAACCATAATAAATGCACAGAATATTGCTAGGCTCTCCCAGAGGGTCACACAGATAGGAAATGGCTCTGAAAGAGGAAAGTGTTAGTCTTTGGGGATTAGGCTCCCTGCACCTGTCAGAAAGTTAGATGTATCTCAGCTGACAGCAACTCTTCATTTAGACTTTGAAAAAGGAGAATCCTTTTCGTGGATTAAAAATCCATTATCTCTCTACATATAGACGTATGTACACACAAACACACGGGCATACATATCCATAATCACAAGTATCAAGGGCCTATACAATAAAGCAGGCACGTGCCTATGGTTTGCCACATGGAGAAGTGGCTATTGGGTAATTTTATTTCTCACAGCATTGCAGTGGCGTGTGAGCCTCACCAGTCTGGCCACACCCCAGATTCTCTAACTCATCTTGGGATGTGACTTTTATTGTTAACATGGGAGGTGTGAATGGGTGTTTGAATAGGAGTTCAGCCCAAACTACAAAAAAGGTTACCTCGCCTAGTTTTCGCTCTGTTAAGAGGCGTTTAAATTCACCTCCATCAGTTCTATAATGGCTGACTTGACGGGAGTGGCATTTGTCCTTTGGAAGTGTAGGGAAGCACATTTCAGGTTTGAAATTTGCAGGAGCTCAGCGTTAACCACCAAACACCTTTTTCTCCTACAGTCTGAGCATGGGGCAGAGTAGGCAGAGAGGCAGCCGAGAAGGAAAGAACCTCGTTGCGTCTCTTACTGTCTGAGACTCAAAGTTAGGCGCTGTGTTAGCCTAACGAAGGTTACCCTAATTAAGGTCTTTTATGAGGAAAAGACGCTTAGGGACAGAAGGTGCTGTCCGGGAGACTGTTCAGACCCCAGCGACAGACAGATACTGTAAGAATATTGTAACATATGTAAAGTCTTTATCTTTTCCGACCCAGTGCTGCTCCAGTGCCGCAAGTGCAAAAAACCAGTCACAGGTATTTCTGGGTGGTGAGTTCTGCCTGAAAGCATGCTCTCTAGATCTACTCTGGAGTGAGGGGTTCACTGAAGAACAAGTATGTCATCACTAGAGAGAAGAATGATGTCATCTGACCTCACATCAGTAGTTCATCTGCAGTGAAGGAGATGAAGTCTAGAGTGGCAAAGACGTGGCGGCCACTTAGGGACGACAGGCAAGTCTCCTTTTATGCCCCGGTGTGAAGAGGAGTTCGTTCTTCCCTCTAGGGTAAATTATTTTTCTATAAGATAAATATGGAGGCGATACGTCACAGACATGAAAGACGCAGAGCTTCATCTAGCAATGTTCATATAATTGCTAGAAGTATCACCAGTGGGCACTTTGGAAAAGCAAAATATTGTGACAGAAAAGTGTCCATTATCCGGAATAAAGAACATTGGGGGTTACCAATTCAGACTCAGAGTGAATTTAGAGAGTACCTTATAATGAGGAAAGCGGCTTCCTATTTAATCATCTTTTGTTGTTGTTGTTGTTGTTGTTGTTGTTTCTGCTTCCTCCTTACCGATGCTGGAGGCGCGGTAGGCAGACCCCTTCCTAACTTGTTGTGATAATGAACATGCTAGGGTGTGTATGGGAGTTGCCATGCAGTGCAAGTGACAACTCATCAGTTGTGTACGTGTTGCTTATCATCCCTTCCATTTCTGGGCATGGCCCTGAGCTGGGATGCCTGAGAGCTCATGCGTGGATAGAGGTGAAGGCTTTCTAGCCTTGTCAGGGGAAAAAAATAACTACACAGAAACTGTGAAGGTCCCAATGTGAAATCAAGATCTTTGGGGACTAGGCGATGGAGATTGAAGGCTAGTGTTTTTCTAATGGCTTTAGGTAATTACAGCTAAGTGAATTAGTTGTGTTTGCTAAGTGCTAAAATGAATCAAATGTGCTTATTAAGCCTCACACATCACAGGACACTGTGGGGAAACAGGGGCCGGTGTGTTTTGCTGTCACTGTATTCCTAGTGTCTCTCTGTGAATAAATAAACATCTCTGGGTCCGCTATGTGGGGGAAACATGAAAATGCAAGACCTGGTCCCTAGAGTTTCTCTGTCCCTTCTTTTCTCCCTCCCTCAGACATTTACCGAGGAGCTGTTACACTGTTGACACTCTGTCGTAGTAGGGAAACAGGAAAGCAGGAAATAGATCAAGGCGTGGATGAGACAGCGGTCTAGAGAGAGGTGTACAGGGAGAAAGACGGGGTGAATGTGACCGAACGTGACACGCCACAGTTCAAAGCCCAAGTGTGTGCTGTGGGAGGCTGAAGGACAGAGCCCTTTGCTCTGCCTCTCCGTGTGGTGACTTCTATGTGAGATGTCGAAGAACAGCACCAGGATTTCTATACTCAAATGGTGGGACAGATATTATGAGAGTATAAAGATTAGGAGCCTCTTCCCACTACAAAATAAACAATCTCCAGTACTGGGCATTGATGCTAAAGTCCTATCTCCTATCTGGCCTGGGAAGCAGTGAAAAAGTATGATATCATAATTTTTAAATAGAAAGAATTATGTTAACATACAGCGTGTTAGATGTCAATATAGCACTGACCAAAAAAAAAATGTGGTTTTTAAAATTGAAGTCTCTTCTCCTTTCTTACCCTTTCCACCTCCCTGCTATGTGTGCCTCATCCCTCCATGTAAACTCCTCACGCCCAGTCAGTTTCCTCTTTCCTGACCCATGACCTTTCGCTCATCTGCATCCTTCCTCATCACCTTTTCCTTCTCATCTCTGGGTTTGTTTTGTTGTTGTTGTTGGTTTGTTTTGTTTTGTGTTTTGGCTTTACCCACATGTATACGACTTCAGGCTTATGTCACACCATATGAGAGGTGATATGTTGTTTTCATCTTTCTGAGTTTGTGTGTAAAAATATATTATATTCACAGGTCTGCTTCCTCGCTTGCCTGCACGTTTCATTTTTCCGTCCACTTTCATAAAATTTCATTGTCTGTTTTGACTACATTCTCATTTGTTGATGGTCACCTAGGTTGGTTCTGTTTTCTTGTTAAAGTTAATAAAGCTGCAGTAAAAAACGGATGGCTATGCATATCTGAAGGAGAGATAAACATTTTTTTTTTGTATAGATCACAAGTGGGGGGATGAGAAAAAGACTTGTGAGAGAGCAGATGATGTTTATCCCCTTAGAAGTCGAACCACCGTGTGGGGGAGATTGGCTGTTAAGCAGCTGAAAAACATCCTTGAACAAATTCTGAGAGGGGTATAAATGTGAGCCAGAAACAAGAGACAGGGCCCTTGGAGATTTAGGATAGTTTTGGTTGTTCATCGCTCCATTTCAAGATGCTCCTAGAGAGAACCACTTGAGGGAAGGCTCCGGGGCTCCAGGCTCCTGCTGAGGTTCTGGGTTCTGGTTGCTCCAGGTTCCAGCAGAAGAAATCCTGCTGATTAAGCCAGGAGAATCGTTCCTCGGAACTGATATCCTTACAATTTCATTATTGTATTCTTTAATCTTCTTTTCCTATTGTTTAGGTTAGTCGGGTTATAAGTGAGGTACTCTCAATTAATAAGTTCATAATAAAATATATTTGTTAGGAAAACGGAGCCTACATAAATTTGCAATAGGATATCCAGTCCTTTGGTATATGCCCAGGAATGGTATGGCTTGATAATATGGTGGTTCCATTTTTTTTTTTTAATAACTCTCTACTGGTTTCCATAACAGCTATACTAGTTTGTACTCCTATCAAGAGCTAAGAGGGATTCCTTTTTCCTCACATCCTCACTAGTATTAGTTGCCAGGTTTTTATTACTTTTAACATATACATTTATATTATTACACATGAACAAAATAAGCTACATACAGCAGGAAGAACCATGAGAGAATCAGGAGCTATATAAATGTTACATTTATGAAGAAAGCATCTTCGCTATCTTGTTGGGTTTAAATTTCTGAATGAAAATCAGTATCTATCATATCTCATCTCTATTAAAACATCTATATTGATCTAAAAATATCTTAACCTCAAACTTAGTAAGCTTAATTGTAAGACTAAACTATCTGGTCTTCCACCCATAAGAGACTTGAGAAGGGATAAAATACCTGAGTGAACAGGAAGTGGGTTAGCAGCTTCCAAAATGAAAGAAACGACAGAAACCGTTTACTGCTTGAACAGTCACTCAACACTATAACATTGGAGCATCATCTTTGGCCTTCTAGCCCAATATCTCTGACAGACATATTTGCAAGGCAGGAACTATTGAGGACTTGCTTACCCTGTCTTAGTTGCCAGATGTTTTTAATGATGCTCTAAAGTTACATTAAGAATGCCCTTTACTGTGTTGGAGGAATTTTCAATTAGATATCTGGTCCCAAGTTAGTGTCCCAAATGAGAGTGTGCCTGAAACAGATCCTGCATGTCAGTTTCGAGCTTCTGTATACTGTTAGTGCATTTAATTTTAGGTAAGATTATTCTATGACAGGAAAATGGAAGAACAAGATTTTCATGATCTCTGTGGTGGTTTGAAAAGGTATGGCCCCTTGGACTCATTTGTTTAAATGCTTATAGGGAATGGCACTATTAGCAGGTCTGGCCTTTTTTGGACAAAGTGTATCGCTATGGGGTCAGGCTTTGAGATCTCCTATGCTCAAGCCATGGCACGGCCTCCTGCTGCTGCCTTAAGATCAAGATGTGAAAATCTCTGCTTCTACTCCAGCACTGTGTCAGCCTGCACACTGCTATGCTTCTCAGGATGATGATCACGAGTCGATGAAACTGTGAGCCAGTTAAACTGTCACCTAGTTAAATGTTGTCCTTTATAACAGTCTCCTGTGCTGATGAGCTCAAGGCTCTTCCTCACTTTTTCTTCTAACAGATTTAGTGTGTCTGTTTTTATGTTGAGGTCTTTAATCCATTGGGACTTCAGTTTTGTGCAGGGTGATAGGTATGGTTCTATTTTCATTTTTCTACATGTAGCCATCCAGTTAGACTAGCACCATTTGTTTAGATGCTATCCTTTTTTTCCATTGTATGGATTTACTTTTTGTTAAAAATCACGTGTCCCTAGGAATGTGGGCTTACTTCTGGGCCTTCGATTCGATTCCATTGATCAGCCAGCCTATTTCTATGCCAGTACCATGCTGTTTTTGTTGCTGTTGCTCTATAGTACAGCTTGAGATCCGGGAAGGAGGTTCTTCCAGAAGATCTTTTATTGCGCAGGATCATTTTAGCTATTCTGGGTTATTTGTTTTTCCATATGAAGTTGAGAATTGTTCGGTGAAGGTTGGCAAAGAATTGTGTGGGTATTTTGATGGGAATTGCATTGAATCTGTGGATTGCTTTTGGTAAGATGGACATTTTTACCACATTGATTCTCCAAGTCCATGAGCATGGGAGATCTTTCCACCTTCTGAAAACTTCTTCTAAAGCTTGAGAAATCTTAATAAAAATTTTAGCAAAGTTAAGTGAACATGCTGAATTTCTTACTAGGAAATATTAGAGTAAATGGAAGATTCAGTTACCTTGAAGAAGAGAGTTTGGGGAACAATATGTAGATTATGCCTAAAACAAATGATTTAGAAAGAGAAAGGCAAAATTTTGTAGGAGGCAATGAAAGATCCATATTACACTGACACCACTGACCATTTTCTGAACAAACACAAGCTAGCTTATATTTATGAAATACATTTAAAGCAAAAAAAACTTGTTTATGAATTTTAAACACACACACACACACACACACACACACACACACACACACACACACACATATATATATATATAAATTTGTAAAGAATTTTTAAAAGTCCAGTGGGAACACAGAGGAAGGGGAGGCTATCCAGATGAGACCTGATAGGCTGTGGTCAAAAGGTGGGGGACAGGTCCTGCTCAAACTATTGCACTAACCAAGGACAATACAAGTACTAAATATTGAACCCCTACTCTGTTCTACCCAATGGTAGACAGGACATTCTTCAGTTATGTGGAGAGTGGGGACAGGCTCTAACATGATCTCTGGTGCCCCATATTTGACCACCTCCCCTTGGTGGGGAGGCCTGATAGCACTCAAAGAAAGAATAAGCAGGCTACCAAGATGAGACTTGATAGCCTATGATCATATAGTGGGGGAGGAGATCCCCTTGGTCATAGACCTAGGGGAGGGGAATAGGGTGAAACCGAGAGGGAGGGAGAAACGGAAGGATACAAATGATGGGATAATAATTTAGTTGTAATCTGAATAAATTAATTAAATAGAAAAAATTAAAAAAGACATGGTCATGAATTACAAATTCTGTTTCTAATAGTGTCACATGCGGTTCCTTATAGCCACTCTTGTCAACAAGGGGTCAACTTCCACAAGGGAATCCTCTAAGTAGCTTGGTCTGCAGTCCTGGTAGCTGGTGAAGTTGGACAGAAACTTCTCTTTAGGATTTGAACCTATGATCTTTGTGTTTGCACATGGGATGCCATAAAACTTACCTTTCCTATTCTTTCTTTTCCTCCCTCTCACCTAACCCTTTTCTTTTCCCCAGTTGTTTTTTCTTTCCCCCATGAGATGGGCCTGGAACTGGAGATTTTCCTCTTTGGCCTCCCCAGTGTCAAGGTTACAATGTATATGCTGCGCTATGCCTGGATTCCTTCCTTATTCTTGTATTTCTTTTCTACAGTTTTGTAGATATGTCCTTCAACCATTTCCAGTATTAATAAGATAAATGCAATTCATTACAATTGCTTCTTAACTATCCAGAATTATGGCTTGTATGATGCTTAGAAAAACAGCTATTTCATTACTATCGTTCCTTTTTCTAGCTTAACTTTGTGGCTAGGTATTTTAAAAAATGGCCTTGATAAAGTACTCTAGAAATGTTATTACAACCGTCAAGAGAAAATATATGCTGCTTTATCAAGGAGCTTTCTAGAATGCAAAGGAAATGCTAAAGAATGCCAGATTGCGAGAGCGGAGGAGAATATATGTTGTATACATTCTAATGCTTCTGTGTGCTCATGTGACAGAAAACACAATGCATTCTGCATGCTGAAGTCACTTTACAGAACTTGAAATATTCTAAGCTGGTAAGGCGAGCACTGGCATGGTAAAATGTGGCCTGGAAAAATAATGTTCACATCTGACAGACATCTTCTGTATATGTATCTCTCTCTCATTTTTTTTTAAAGTTTCAGGATTTCGAATAATTTCAGGCAAAGCTCCAAGATATTATGACCGGTGGTGGGTTTCAAGTTTTGGATCTAGTACAGGAATAATTTGGTTGGTGCTTTCTCATTGTGATTTATAACTGGGATAGAATGTGGTTGCTAGTGCTAAAGACATGATTTACTGTACTACTCTCCCATCCTTCCCCTAAAGAATGTTCTTTTTGCAACAAGTGGAGACTATTTTAGAGAGCCACAGCTGATCAAATGTAAAGGTTGAGTGGCTGTGTTCCTCAGGACTTGTGTTGTCCTCAAGGAATGACTGCACAGGGATCAGCTCAGCAAGTCCTTAGTCCCCCACCTACAGAGACTTGTTTTTCTTCTCTGGGACAGAGCCTCACATAGTTCCAGGCATTTGGTTTCTTGATTTGAATGAGGAGACTGTGAACACATAAAGATCAAAATTGCTATCACCCCATACTACTGGCTGGGGTTATTTAAGGTCTTGGAAAGCCCTACCACAGAAGCCTATCCTGTGTGTGGCGTTAACCAAATCATAGCACAGAACTGAATCTCTCATTTTCAAGAAAGCACCCAAAAGGTTCCTTGGATAGAGAATCATTTTTGCAAAATAATGTTTTGGTGAGTCAAGTGTGAACAAATCAGAAACACGTGCTTTCCGTTTCCTGGGGAGTTCTGACTGCTTTAAAATTAACCTAACCCTGCCAGGTGGGCCTCAAATTTTTATTAAGTTTCACACATTTGGCAAATATTTCAAGATGTCGGACTCAAAGGGCATATGGACCCTTCTAGTCCTGATATAAATTAGACAGCGGCAGCATGTGTCGAGTTGTGTGGCTTTCATGTCCTTTCAGAGCAAATTGGATTCTCAGGACCTGACTTGCTCTCACAAATGGAAGTTCAGTGTGTGAGCAGTTCCCACCTCATCGCTAACATTTTCTATTAACTCAAGGGAATGTGGATGAAGATTTGGAGTGACAGTTGGAAAAAATATCTTCGCCAAAGAACCTTCATACTTAAACACTGATATCTGGGATTTTTTTTTTTAAGCTGCTCTCGAAAGACTTTTCTCATAGAAACCTAACTTTTAGCGAAATGTCCTCTCTTGGGAAACTAGATATTGGGTTTTTGTCCAGTGTAGTTGAAATCCCTAATCATGTGACACAATGGGGCGTCCATACCTAGAAGACAAACCATGATTGTACTCATCCAGACTAGGAAAGGGAAAAGAATATCTTTTTCTTTTCTTTTCTTTTTTTTTAAGATTTATTTATTACATATGTAGTGTTATGCTTGCACACCAGAAGAGGGCACCAGATCTCATTACAGATGCTTATGAGCCTCCACGTGGTTGCTGGGAATTGAACTCAGGACCTCCGGAAGAACAGACAGTGCCTCTACCCACTGAGCCATCTCTCCAGCCAGGGAAAAGAATCTTAATGTCTGAAATAAAACACCTCTTTAAGCTTTGACTCATATTGAGATACTGATTGCAAATAACCCCAAAGCACTACAGTTCTGACTAATATGCCCAGGCTCACCTTGATCATAGCTGTTGGCATTGTGTAAGGATTTCTTTATACCATGGAATAATTTTCTCAGCAATTTTACTGATTCTTCAGTAGCCACATATGCTTATGTATGTTTTATGTCAGTCTTTGGTCTCTTTCATGGAGCCTGATTGGCAGAATCCATATGGTTTGGTAGAAGAAGGTTTTCTGAAGGGGTCAGTGGCTACAAATGATCAGTTATGGGAGGATTAGAGTTAATTTACCATGACCAGATTAGACGGCTTCTTCCTTAATATCAAAGAATTATGGGAAATCTTTCCTCTTGATATTCTAAAGATACTCAGCTTTTCCTTTGTATCTTACTGGGACCTAGTTGTTGTTGGCATAAAGTCGCCTAACATCTGTTCTGTCAAGGGAACTTTCAAACCCGGCTAGCCTATTTTTATACAGAGCGATCTTTATTCTAGGCGATCACATCAATTTTAGTTTCCTTCTGCCTTTTGATTGATTTCCCCTTAACATGGAATTTCATTGGCTAAGGACATGAGGAATAATGCTATAAGGGAGGAAATACAGAGGCTGTCAGAAATCTTTGAAACTGAATTGTTTACTGGGCCTTGAGATGAATTCTCCAGAGGAGAAAATCAAGATGTTTCCATGAATTTATTAGAAAGGAGTTCTTGTGTTTGCATCTCATTGATTTTTCTGATTTATGTCTTATAAATTTTATAAGGGGACTTCTCAAAAGCTCGTAGCAACAGAAAAATGTAACAGAAATCTAACATCTCCATGTCTATTGAAATTTTATGCTGTATTATTTGGTGGTTATTAGATAATAATTATTAACTGTCTCTCGACCTATATTACCAATAGTGCAGATATTGATAACCAGCAAATTATTTACTAGCTGCCCCTTTTCTTTGAGTGAGGGTATCATGGATCCTGGCTTTAAACATCTATGCCTGCATGCCTATGCCACAAGGCCACACTATGCTGAAGACCAAACCCAGGGTTATGAGCATGCTAGGCAAGTACTCTACTAATAGAGCTGCATCATCATCCAATATTTTACTAGTTTTCTAATACTTATATTTGGATTTAATTTCTTTATTTGTAAGGAAAGGATGATGCGACTATCTTAGATGCTAAATCCATTTATTGAAGTCATCTGTAATTATTCTTAGCATATACAGTAAGAACTCAATGTTGTTATGGTTCAAATGCTCTACATTTGAGATAGAATTATATGGTAAAATTAGATAGTAACATAGACAATATATGATTATAAAAATACTATACTAAATACATATATTATTATATATACAGTCTCTACACTTTTCTTCCCATGTGTGTTATTCTCTCTCTCTCTCTCTCTCTCTCTCTCTCTCTCTCTCTTTCCCTCTCTCTCTCTCTGTGATGTGTGAGTGAAAGAAAGATGGGATTGTTGGTGCTATTTCTTCTAGGATGGATAAGGTTGTGAGGTAAATAGGTTTTAGACTTCGTGAATTATTATCCAAAGGAACTTATCCAGAAACAAATTTGATGTCAGTACCATGGCTGAAAAACAACAAAATCACATGTCACATCAGTGAATAGAACCATGCAAGATGTGCAAAGATTAAAAACTAGACAGGAGAAAAGTACCTATATAATTAAATGCCGCCTTAGGGACAATCTGTAAAGAGTAAACAATTATCCATGTCATGATTGTGGAAACTGTGATATCTAAGAGCACAGTTCCAGAATCTTCTCAGTGCCTGGGAAGGGCTTCCATGGCAGGTATGACACAGGACTCCACACAGCGAGCTTATTGACTTGGCTCTCTAATAAAGTCACTCAAGCCACCATGGAGGATGCATCTTTGTGATGCTGCCTCATGCAAATTAGTTTCCTAAGCACCTTATTTCAAGTACCGTCAACACGTGACTCTAGGGATTAGGTTTTAACATGTATTTTTGAGGGAACAAATATCTAGACTACAGCACATGTTTTAAAAAATGGAGAAACGTCCTTGAAAGGGAGGCTGAGGATGATTGATGGGGCAAGGAAAACCAAGATAAGATGAAATAAAGTAAATCTATGAAAACTATACAGATGAAGCCAGATCTTTGCCTTTTGTATTAGTAGATGCCAAATGGCTAAAAGCCCTCCACTAAGGTCAAGAACCTTCATTAACATGAGCTAGAAATGCTACTGTGTGGGTAATAGTTCCCAGTTAAAAGCCATTTCTTTTTTCTCTTTCTTTCTTTCTTCCTTTCTTTTTTCTGGTTTTTGAGACAGGGTATCTCTGTGTAGCCTTGGCTGTCCTGGACTCACTTTGTAGACCAGGTTGGCCCCAAACTCACAGAGACCTTCCTGCCTCTATCTCCCAAGTGCTGGGACTAAAGGCGTGTGCCACCATGTCCAGTTAAAAGTCGTTTCTTGATAGAGAGGTTTAAGAGATGAAAGGAACCAGAAGCCTTGAGATGGCTCCTTTGTGCAGAGTATGTGATGAATAACAATTCTTGGTTACCAATGGTCTTATTTATCTACCAAAAAGTGATGTAGAGCTGTCTTTACAGCAATATAGACTAAGATTTACCAAGTTTGCAATTGGTTCCTTCTAATGATGGCTTACTTAACCAAAGTTTCAACCAACAACCTTTAATTTGTGTGTGTGTGTGTGTGTGTGTGTGTGTGTGTGTGTGTGTGTGTGTGTGTGATAGTTTTTTTTTAATTATTGAAAATAGATTCAGATGGGAATACTATGCCCAAGACAACCTCTGCTGGGTGCCACATGGCCCACATAGGGAGCAAGCCTGAGATGACCACCCCTTGTCTGGTGTCACCTGACAGGGCAGGGGGGTCAGGGTTAGCATAGCACAGAACACTCCTGAGAGGACGCTAGACATGCAGAGTCCCTGGGTGACAACTGAGATGAGAAAACAAGTGGTGGGAGGATGGAAGAGAAAGAGAAGCAGAAGAGTGTGTACACAGTAAACACAGACAGACCAGATATTCCAGGGTAGTGAGGAGCAGCTTAATGTGAGTGATGTTAGAATCAAGGGTCATGTCTGGGTCTATGTCCCTGAAGCAGTGTGGGGGGGGGGTCTGTTACCAGTGTTACCAGTAAAAGTCAGGTGAGCACCACTAGTCTGGGCTCCCAGTTGGAGCCATGTTGATATCTTAGGGCTGTGCAGAAATGGCCCCACCTCTTACCTGGGCATCATGGGAGCTAGCCCAGAAAGCATGAGAACAGGAGAACAGGCCCTGCCGCTCATCTGCCTGATGGTGGTGTGGCTGAGGGAGACATGCCTTCTGCTCTTGCCCTCCCACCTGGGGTAGGCTGGCCCTTACTCATGAGAGAGTGAGACCTATCTCTGCCCATTGCTTGCTGCAGCACTCAGGAGAATGGGCCCGACATCTCGCCCAGGCAGCACAGCAGAGCTGATCCAGGTGGCAGGGCGGCATGGGTCAGCTTGCTGCTGAAGTTATGAGAACTGAGGGTATGCCTCTGCCCCTTGCAGGATGTGCATAACACCAGATGAGCCAGCTGAGGCAGTGCTGGAGAGCTGACCCTGGTGATATGTGTGTGGGAGAGATGGAGGGCTAGTCAGCCCAGACACCACCCAGGCCCAGATCTAGGGCTTTGAGTTTGCCTGGCCCAATATTTACTCTATCTGTGAACTGCTGGAATTTGTGAAGGGGCCCATCCTACAGATCCAAAGCTGCAGGATCTCCATGCCACAAGCCAACAGCTGGATACCTGAAAAGAGTCCCAGTGAGGATCCAGTATTGATGGTGTAGCAGAAGCCAGAGACCTCTTACTGGATCAATAACTCATTGAAATGCACATTTGCAAGCAAAGATTGTAGACAAAAACTATAGATATACCATGGGACAAACTGTGACACACTACATCTTCCATAGTGAGATTTTTTTTCTTTTGGAGGGGAGGTTGTATGAAGGACAGGTAGATGGTTGGAACCCAGGCGCATGATGTGAAATTCACAAAGAATCAATACAAATTTAAAAAACGTTTCATCTCTCATACCCTATATCTTAGTCACAGTTTCCACTTCTCCATTCTTTCCAGCTCCCCTCCAACTGCCCTTTCTGTCCGATCCATTCTTCCTCTGTTCTCCTTCAGAAAAGAGGAGCAAGGCCCCGAGAGACAGCAACCAGACATGACAAAACAAAATAGAACCATTCAAAACAAAAGCCCTCATATTGAGGCTCTGCAAGCAACCCAACGGAGGGGAAAAGAATTCCAAGAGCAGACACAAGAGTCAGAGACACACCCGCTCCCATTGTTGGGAGACCTAAAAACCATCAACCTTGCAGCCATAGCACACACACAGGGAACATGGTGCGGGCCTGTACAGGCTCCCTACTTGTAGCTTCAGTCTGTGAAGCCCCATGAGGCCTGCTCAGTTGATTCAATGGGCCATGTTTCAAAACAATAATTCAGGGGGGGGGGGGAAATTCAGCCCTTCTTTCAAGATTTTTGCCTATGTTTTGATATAGAAATAATCAAAGTTACAAATATCAATATCCCTTCGTATGACCACTTAGCCTTAAAGCCAGAGAATTTACGTCTCTCGTTCCTGTGGCCTCCATACAGAGCCAGAGATTTAACAGCTAAATAAATGTCTTTTCTTTCAAATGAGCAAATAAAATATCCATTGCTGCATGCTGAGAACGTAGGAAACAGGGTATGCCACAAAAAAAGATGCAGTTTCTGTTATTAAAGCTACCCGTCCCTCATTTAACGTTACTTGTGCTTAGGTTTCCAGGCTGGTCATCTGGTACTGGATGACAAGTTGCTGTGCTCCTCCCTGGGGAGGACCATTTCTCCTGCTCTCAGCATTCCTTAGTTGCCTGCAGTTCTCTTTGTGTAGGGATGTGCAGTTCTCATGGGCTTTCCCCTCTTCTATTATCTATGTCATAAGCAAAGTATTGATATGCCTACAAATGGATGCCGCTGCAAGCCGGAAGCCTTGCTAAGCATCAATACTCTTATGAAGTCATAAAATTTCCACCTCTGTTCTTTCTTTTACTCGAGGGAACTATTCTAATCCCACAAAAAGCCACTGCGAAAAGAGAAAACCAAAACCAAATTCTGTAATACTGAAGGCTATGATGAATCTAAACTGTGGTGTCATAAGTGCTATATCTTATTTTAATGAGAAAAAGGTCCAAATTGATACTTAGCCGCCCGACAGTTGTGCCAAGAGCACACAGCTATACAGGGAACACTTGTAGATTGCAAAGTAATATTTACAGAGAGACACGGCCCCGATCAGCCTTTCCATGTTTTGTGTATCTGCTTTTTTAAAGCAAAGATGCTGAATAGGGCCGTTTGATATGTTAGCTGACTGCAGCTGTTTAGATATTTGTTTGGTCTGCTATTGAATTTTTCATTAAAAGTATGTGGTTAACAGCAGCCAGCCTGATTTGCATGTGTGTGTTTCTGATTTGTTCACCGCTATGCCTCCTGTCTCCTACATCTTAATCACACCCAGGCGCCCGCCCCATTGCATTACCAGAAGGGAAGTGATGGACATTCTTTGGCTCTCTTCATGACCCCCTGATAATCCTGTTTCACACACAGGCTCCCTGCTGGAGGAAACACAAAAGCTGCCACTGTAGTTCTTTACTTCCAGTCGATATTCTGACAGACTTGATCTAGCAAATTAGTATGCTGTGGTAGGGGCACGACAAAAGACCCTTTTGACACACTCTGAATCAATACCAAGGCCGACAGAGAGCCATTTCACCGCAGTCCTGTTATTTTTTTCCCCTTCTGATGACCCTTTCCTTTTTTCCTCCAGCTTATATGACCTTGTCAGATTTAAAAACATTAATGTTGGAAAAGTCATCCTTGCACACATGTGTGCATGGGTGCACATCAGCACACACACACACACACACACACACACACACACACACACACACACACACACCATATATGGCATATAAGAATTCCTAAAGAAAATGTAAAAGAAATGCAGTTGGTGAGAGAAATTCAAGTATCTTTAAAAATGATCGTTAGTTTTCTAGGAAAACAATGATATGTCTTAAGTAGCTGTATACATTGGGAATATGGTTTACTTATGCCTGGATAATTTTCATCCCATATGACGCCTTGGTACTTCCTAGATTACAAATTCTAAAAGTTGCTTAAAACGAAACATACAGCTACACAAGTGTTTTCTATTTCAAGTTACTCAATTAGTTATGTTAGCCAATGCTCCCAAATAGTGAAAAGTCTGCTGTATTTCTGAGTTTAAGATAGCCACAGAGAAAACTTCAAATGGTAGAGAAAATTGGCATTAATAATATAATTTCTCCTTTTATTACAATAAAATTTTAATATCATGCCAGGCAGTGGTGGCACACGCCTTTAATCTCAGCACTTGGGAGACAGAGGCAGGCAGATCACTGCGAATTCGAGGCCATCCTGGTCTACAAAGCAAGTCCAGGACAGCCAAGCCCGCACAGAGAAGCCCTGTCTTGAAAAACAAACAAACAAACAAAAATTAATATCACAGTGAATCATGGAAAAGATAGTGTCACCTCATATACTTACTGTATGAGGCATAAAATATCACTTCTTATTTGTACCATATTACCTTCAAAAAGTGATTTTTAGAAATCAAAAATATGTGTCTATTTTGAAATATTTTATGCTTTTTTAAAAGCAAAATATTTATCTATTAAGTTTAATGTACAAGATCATCTGGTAAATATCAGGCCTTCATTTTTAATCTGAAAGCATAAGTATGTATGTTACAATTACACCTAAACTGTGTCTTATCCACTGTGTCTATAACAAATACGTACTAGGATGGAAGAACCAGTTGCTCCTGTCATATATGCTATTCCAGTGTCTCTACTGTAAGCATGGTACACAGGGAAGTAGCTGAAGATATTTCTCAGAGATTAATAATGATGAAAGTAAAACATTAGAAATAGCCCCATGTGTAGAAATACTGTGTCTTTACAGCCAACAAAACCATCTTCTGAGAAAACTGAACCATTGACTCCTGCTTTTACCTGGGACATCACATGAGCCATTTGACATATTATTTCCCTCAAGCACAGGAACCATGTTACCTCAAATACAGCAACTTCATAGACTCCAATCAAACATAAGACCACGTGTGTTAATCCTTTCTAGAAGCTTCGTGACAAAATCATCCAAAGACGCTCCAACTCCGTGTCTACATTTTTTAAATGAAACAATACTAGGATCAAGAATGGTCTCCAAGTCATAGCTAACTTGGGAATCCATTCTGTTCTTCAGATTTACTGGACGAATATTAGGATAGACAGATTCCTGAGTGTCTATGTACTTGGCATATAGCTGGATGGTATAAAATAAATCACATTTTTAAGGCCATTAATTATACAAAGTTCATCATGAAGCCTACATTTTCAGGGCAAAAAAAAAGTTCTAGATATGTATTTTCATTGAGAAAGCTATTTTTTTTTAACAAAATTTACTTTACATATCAAGCTGGGCAGGCCTAAAAGGACATACATCTGGGAGTCTAAAATTGAATCTTTAGATGTTGTTCAGGTCTAACATCTTGCTCCAAGGCCAAGTGTCTTGGGGACACCAGTCTCTGCTCTGCGGCAGTCTGGTCTCCTAGGTTCCGGGATTAGTCTAATCTTGATTACTCTTGGTGGGAGAGTAGGAACCTGAGCCTGTCTGGGAGGATGGGAGAGAGACAGCAGCTCGCAGAGGAGCCTGTGGGATGCCTGCCCAGCCGAGGGCAAGAAAAGCACCAGCTGCCTTTTTTCTTTCTTGAGACATCACCATGACATCAGGTGATATTTCTGACATTGCTACTGCTGTCAGCCTGAGGACAAAGACAAAAAGGCAAGAGACCAGAAAAAGAAGCATTTACCTGGAAGATAAATTTAAGCAGCTGGCTCAACTACCAACCTAAACTCTGGGCTCACTCTTCATATAATTAATACATATTCTTAACCTTGCCAACCACTTCAGTCAATGAAGTAAATGAAAAGAAAAAAAATAGTATAAGGAAAAATGTAAATGAAAATATCATAACATACACAACAGTTCATGATACTCAACTCCTATAGACGCACTGAATGAATGCATTAAGTGCCACCCGCCACTGATCTCCAGTGGTGCGCCTCTACAGAAGAACGTTTCTTGGAAACTCCGTGACCTACGTGACATGCCCTTGTTATCTAACACAAACCCACCTGGCTACGCCAGCCTTCAGTATCTGCTCAACTGGTGCTGTTAAAAATTAACATTTGCTAAGGGAAATGGAGCGTGGGCTCACGAGTCTGAAGTACAACCGACCATATGGTGAGAAAGTCAGAACTGTGTGATCAGCACTACCTGTTTCCATTTCACCTGCAGGCTACATATGCTTCCATGCTTACTCATGTGCAACTACGAAGCACACATTTTATCTTCCAGTGAGCAAACATCTTCCTTTTTAGGTGAAACATTTATTGAACCAATCTTTGCTAAAGGCATACAGTATCACGACAGCACTGGTGGGAACTGAGACTTGCTGGGCACTTCTGCAAGTATGCAGGCTGCAGTCTTAGATGCGGAGAAAGCCAGGCGCTGTGATAAGCACGGGAGGGACCATCAGGGTAGTGCACACAGCAATGGTTACCATCATTCCTCCAACACGGTCCTGGGATTAGGAGAGACGTGTCACTTCCCACACCCTGTTACTGTGGCTTCTCACCAGGGCACAGGCACTCTTTCTTCTGTCATTCCTGCCACTGGCAATTCCAGTTGGGTATCTTGCTATTCCAAAACTTTCATCCCAGCTTCAGTCCTACCTATGTAAGCTTGCTGCTAATACTTTGAGATATACTTTCCTGTCAGTTGTTTCTATGACTGTTACACCTCTGAGTGTTTCTAAGATGGTTCTTAGTTGGAATCCGCAACAATGTCCAAAGTCCCACAGGCCTGCTGAGGTCTCAGCCCTGAGAAAAGCTGCCCAGAGCTTTTCAGATTTTGATGACAAACTTGGGTTCTTATTTATCTTCTATTCATCAGAGCTCTTCCTTTAAAGCTACACTAAAAAAAAAAATAGAGACACTCCTAAAGGTCACAGCATTCTGCTACATACAGTCCATGAGAGCAGTGATACATAGGCACACTTACTGAACATCTGCTCAACCCCGGGCACCAAATACTGTATCAAGTGGCTTCTACAGTTGCTCTCCATGGGGAGATAGTATTATTTTAACCATGCTACAGATTATACAACAGAGGTCAATAAAAGTAGATATTTTCCTCATTATATCCCAAGTCCTTTCCTGTTGCTACTAGAATACAAAACAATAAAAGGTTACAGATAAGTCCAACTTCCTAGCCTAAAGGCATCTTTTATACTGCAGTATAATTTCTTGAATACTAGATTGACAAGAGAATAATATGTGGGATGGAGAAATTTAAAAACCGGTATAGTTTCTATTCTTGCCTTTAAAGGATTCTCAGTTTACTAAGTGAGGCAAGATAGCTGAAGAGGAGTGGGTTAATAGCACTACCAAGCGATGTGATCAGTGGCTAAATGTGTCACCGTACGAGATGATGATTTGCAGTGGGATAGCTGTACATGAAGGGCACCCATTCTTCATTTTGAATGAATGGGTCCAAGAGGAGGCATCCAGACACATTAACTAAAGTGACTCTCTTCTTCACTGTCAGGATAAGCAACATCTAAGAAACTTGATAAATGATGTCTGAAATAGATTGGCACCAAAGACCCTGAGCATCTCAGGATTCATTTCCTAAGGATGCATTTTTCCATATTTCTCAAGAGTGACAGAGATGAATAACTGAAGATAGCAATATAAAATAGAAGCAAAAACAAATTCAAAGAAATGCCCTCTCCTCTGGAGAAGCCAGGCTTCTGTCACACTTGGAGCTTTTCACCACCTACTCAAAGTCTTCCTGTCCAGCCAAAAAGGAAAGCTGTGTGAAGTCTGTCAGGCCCTCAGTTTTGAGATGGGTTTTCTTCTGGATTTCCCTGACCTTGTGGTTTTCTAATGGCCATCATCTTTTCTATTTTATGCCTAACTTACTTGCTCACTTCTCTGATATGTAAGATGAAAGTCTTAGTCCTCATTTCATCAGATTCTCTTGCAGCTAGGGTAATGCATGCCATATTAACTGAGACCAGGAGACTCCCCTGCCTAAGGTTTTGAGTTAGGAAGTATAGTGACAAAATAAGTTTTTAAATTTTATTTTCTACTGTATGGAATATGATTTATTATATTTTTCTGAGTTTCTTAAATAATATATGAGGTTCGAAAAAGTGTCAAGTGTACAATAGCATTTAATCTTTTTTGTAACTCTTGACAGGACCTAAAGATTAAGCAAAAAAAGGAAAAGCAGAATTAGTAGTCTACACACAGCCTACACAGTCCAGCTCACACCTGAAAACAGAAAATTACAGGGGAGCTAGTCTGCCCACTTCCTTGAGACTCCATATACACCTGTGGCTTTGAGTGTCACATGAATCCTGCAGATTCTCAACTTTATATCTGCTCTTATATCTTATATCTTTCATATCTGCCCTACTAGTCCTTACTCAGAGTCTCCAACTAGAATCTTAATTAGAAATCACTAAGACAGGTTCCAAAGGAAATCCACAAAATTAATCTGAAATCTTCTACCTCTCAGTTGGTTGGAGCACCATCCTACCCAAACACCTTGGGATTATTCTGGGTTTCTTTCTCTAAGACCTTGTTCCTCTCCTGTCTGAAGCATATTCAGCTAGCAAAAAGTTCAAATATATCCAGAATCTGACTACATTTCCCAGTGTGCACCACTGCCAGCCTGACTCCGATCCCGTCATCTCTGCACCAGCACCACAGTGGGCATCTGAGTTCTAGCCTTGTGCCTTCTGTACAGTGTCTTCACTCCAGTAGCCAGAGTGATCTGTTAGAAACCTAAGGTGGATCAGGTGATGGCACAGTTCTTCATACAGGCTATTGCCGGGGAGGGTCACAGGGAATACTGCGTGTTTCACGGCCGGTGGAAGTGATGGCTGTATCTTTATAGTTATAGTTTTATAGCATGGCTGGCTTTAGTCTTGGCTGCTCCTAACTTCCTTGTTCTTTTAGTTTCTAGTTTAACTTTGATTGTTCTGTTACAGCTGCCTTCTGGTTTTGTGCTCCTGGGAGCCCCAGTGTCATTCCAAAATTTTCATTACACTTAAGCCACCTCAAGGTAGTTTTCATTGCTTTATGCTAAGGACTTTGGCAGGTAAATTACTCTTTCTTGCCCTGATTTTGTTGATTTTAGTGACCACGAAAACTAGTGATATGTTACATACCTGTGACCATTGGAAAGGGTTTTGTTAGAATCAGTTGATGTGTTGGAGTCATTGATTTGTAGGAATCAATAAGATCAGTAATTCTACACTTTACATGTATCTTTTTACATCCTTGATCACCAATTCCCCCCCCCACAACAACAACACAAGGAAAATAAGTAAAAGGAGGCCTATCCAATAATAATAATAATTTTTTAATTAGAAGTTGGAAATGACTCTTAACCATCTAAATTTTGGTAGTCTTTTCCCTCATTAACAGTACTGCTTTGAGTCTCTTGACAGTGGTGAGTTTATGCTCTGTGTAAAATGCTTTGGAAGTCATTTACTAAAAAGACAAGTGGACATACTTCAGTACACTGTCAAATAAAATGCATCTTAAAGCTATTTAATTCATGTTACATATTTAGGTGTGTTTTTCTACATGTACATCTGTGTACCATGTATATACTGGGTACATGTATAGATCAGAGGCTATAAGATGTTGGGTCCCCTGGGACTGGAGTTACCAACTGTTGTGAGCTGCCACACGGGTGCTGGCAGTTGAACCTCGGTCCTCTGGGAAAGCGGTCAATGTTTTAACCTGCTGAGATGTCTTTCCAGCAACATTAATTGCTTCTTGATTGCTACATTGTAATATAGTATGACTATTTTACAGTATGACTATTCCTTTTTAGAACACTGTTTTTCTAGTCTATCTTCCTTAAAACAAGTCTCTAATGTAGGATCTAATGTAGGACTTTGTAAGTCACAGGTCTGAAATGAGTTTCACTCATACTTTCTGGAAAAAAAAAGTGCCTTTCAGTCTAAGTGATTCGCTTCAGATTACCCAAACTAGCTGGTGAAAGCCAACACTTGGCCATCATCTTTTGACCCTGAGGAAGTTGTTCTTTCCAACTTAGAGGGTTGAAATGAACTCATCCGTCAATCAAAGTGTCAGGAGAGTATTTTTTTAAGCCTCTGCAGGGTCTTTAACATTGTCCTAACCCTGCCACTTGAGATGTATAAGAAGCATTTAGCAGGGTCACTGGCTACAAATGTCTCACTTTTCAGATTATCCCCTATGTAAACCACAAGCCAGTGCTAAAGCCACAGGGGGAAAAAAAGAAAAGAAAAAAAAGAGTAAAAGAGAGAGAGAGAGAGAGAGAGAGAGAGAGAGAGAGAGAGAGAGAGAGAAAGAGACTTAAAACAGCCATTTCTGTAGAGAAATCACACTCAGCCTCAGCAGGTCTCTTCTACTTCCTCAGGCACATAATTTTGTGTGTGTGTGTGTGTGTGTGTGTGTGTGTGTGCGCGCACACACACACACACACCATACATAATTGTATTATGCATATTTGCATATGTGCAGGTTCACATGTGTGCACATACTTTGAGGCCCATTGTTGGCATCAGAGGTGTTCCTTGGTCATTTTCCTTCATATGTGTTGAGGGAAGCTCACTCACTATAGCAGCAGCAGCAGCAGCCGCACACTGTGCTGGTAATGCAGGATAGCCAGGTTGCTCCCACCAGGGATTGCCTGTCTCTGCCCCCTCATTGCTGTAATTACAGATGGCCACTGTGCCCATCAGATGTTTGCCTCAGTGTTGAAGACACAAACTCTGGTCCTTACAGTTTGCTGCAAGTATTTCACCCACTAAACCATCTCCCCAGCCCACTCGAAGAGGAACGCTAGTGGTGGTCCTGGGAGGGTCACAGAGTAAGGAAAGCTGTGACTTTAGAGGAATCTACTTCATTTGTTCTTCTCCTATTGCTCTCTTTTTCAACAGGAATACTTTTTTTTAAAACCTCCTTTTCATATCTGTTAGTTTTGCTCATGTATTAGACCCCAAGGGATTGCTTTGTGCTCCTTTACAGCAGACTAAAGCCTGTTAATTGTTTCATATGTCACCCGTCCCAGCAGAGCCTTCAAAGCCTTAAACAATCACGTGGAACCAAAAGCATGCTTTTATTTAATATTTCTCATCACAGCACACCTTTCTCTTTTTATGTGCTAAAGGTACTACCGTGTATGTGGGCACTTTAATTCCCCACTGGCAGAGTTCTCTCTGCTGCTGTTTGTCTCTGTGTGTCAATGCAGCCTTTCTCGTCACACTTGGCAGCTGCTCTACAGAACTTTGTCAAAAACTGAAATAAAGTCACCACATGTCTAGCAGGAGCATCGGTGTCCGCTGAGTGGACCCAGGACCAGCTCTGTACTAGCTTGCAGGGTGAACTCTGGGCATCGGTGTCCGCTGAGTGGACCCAGGACCAGCTCTGTACTAGCTTGCAGGGTGAACTCTGGGCATCGGTGTCCGCTGAGTGGACCCAGGACCAGCTCTGTACTAGCTTGCAGGGTGAACGCTGGGCATCGGTGTCCGCTGAGTAGACCGAGGGCCAGCTCTGTACCAGCTTGTAAGGTGAACGCTGGGCATCGGTGTCCGCTGAGTAGACCCAGGACCAGCTCTGTACTAGCTTGTAAGGTGAACGCTGAGCATCGGTGTCTGCTGAGTAGACCCAGGACCAGCTCTGTACTAGCTTGCAGGGTGAACTCTGGGCATCGGTGTCCGCTGAGTGGACCCAGGACCAGCTCTGTACTAGCTTGCAGGGTGAACGCTGGCAGTGAATGCACCATGAGCCTCAAGGGCACAAACCGGAAGGCTTGACTTGGAGTCTGAGACATCAATGTTTTTTTTTCTCTCTGATTTTAGTGACCCACAACTTTAGTGGGTCAGAAATAAACTCTTGGTCATCTCGAAAGCTTTGCTGCCACTACCAGTTTAGAAATGCAGAAGAAGAATATGTTTTTAATGTTAGGATGTAAAAATAACTGTACGTATGAGGAATTCTTTCTGATTCTAAAGCTAGCTGGTTATTAGAAATCTACTCCCATTATTTTCCATAGTGTGATGGGAAAGTGCATCTGGGAATATTTCTGTTAAGAACTATGTGGGTAAATTTTTTAAAATTAATTTATTCTTGTTACATCTCAATGGTTATCCCATCCCTTGTATTCTCCCATTCCTCCCTCCCTCCCATTTTCCCCTTACTCCCCTCCCCTATGACTGTTCCTGAGGGGGATTTCCTCCCCCTGTATATGCTCAAAGGGTATCAAGTCTCTTCTTGGTAACCTGCTGTCCTTCCTCTGAGTGCCACCAGGTCTCCCCCTCCAGGGGACATGGGTAAATGTTTTTTTTTTTTTTTAAACAGAAAAACATGCAAATCATAGTAGGTCTTACAAGTTTCTGTGTTGATACCAAAAGAGAAGACAAGATTCATGTAGAGTTTTGCCCACAGAACCTGTTTCTCTATTGCTATCAGTTGTTTAATTAGTGCACAAATTAGTGCCTCAGACCAAAAAATAAAAATGTAGTATCTATGTTTGCATATATTGACATGACTATGAATATATATGTATATTATGTATAACCTATACATGTTATACACACATGGACATGAAAACACGCACACATCTAAGATTTTAAGTCTCCTTTATAAAACTGAGGTAGCGTTTACATAGAACCAATGCACATACTGCTTTTGCATTTTCACTCACCTCTGGAGTCAGTCCTTGTAGGATCCATCATGCTGTGATGAAAATCTGTGTATCCAGAGAGTGTCTCCTTTGAGAACCTCTTCCCCACTCGAACATCAATGTGTGAAAAACTGCGTATCCTTCCACACTGTAGTCTGCTAACAACGCTAGGCTAAACTTAGGCCTTTCTAAATTAAATGCTATGCCATCAACTCTCTTACGCAAAACCACTAACACCAGTTAACAAGCTCTATTGTTTTGAACTTACTTATTTTTAATATTTGTTTCAGTCTTCTCTTTTTCTAAATTGCCTCCCCTCCCTATATACCCAGTTTATTCTTTGACACTAATTTATTTAAAGGCTTTTTTGATTTAACCTTCAATCCTTACCCCTGTTTTCTCTCTACACTGTTTAGTTCAACTTGTTACCAACTCCTATCTTTCTGTTTCAGCCTCCGAGGTGCTGGATTAAGGGGGCAGCAGCAGCTCAGCTTACAAACCTCTAATGATGGTTATTGGTTTCTTCCTTTGCCCTTTCTCCTAAAGCAGAGTTGGCACTTTAGTCTAGTCACTGCCCAGCAAAAGCATTTGGTCATCTACCTCCTGGCTCCCTCAGTGCAGGTTCCTCTGTCTTCTAAATTCATGTGGTTTCAACTAGGAGTTTGCCACCCCATAAATTCATGCCCTCATTTTCCTTTTGTAAAAATATGTTTTTAATTGAATAAAATTTTATTACTACCACCTCCTTTTCCTCTCTGCTATCAGACTGATAGTCTCTTCTTTGATTATTATTATTATATAAATACATGTATATTATATGCACAAATACATAAATATTTTCCTCACTAGATGCCCATTTTTTTTGCCCTCTGCTTGGTCATCTTTACCATTTCCTTCAAATTTTTTTGTTGCATTTTGATTTCTAAAATGTTTATTTTTGGCCAGCCACCCAAAAAAGAAAGAACAAACAAACAAACAAAAAATAGCCACATAAGACCTATACAATTATAACAATGAGAAACTAACACAAAACCTGCATGTCCGTTTTGCTTTGTCTTCTGATGAGCTGTGAGTTCCCCGTAGGCTCCCTCCCTCCTGCTCTTATTTTATTTCATGGCTGCTGCTGTGGTGTACCACGCATGGGGCCAGGCTTCCCTTGCCAATCACTGTACTGTCGTCCATGTGTAGATTCTTACATGACGAATTCCTGTTGTTTTCTAAATATACTAATGATACTGGTCTAACTGCTGTGTAGTTCAAATTCATAGTTCTTCCTTATATATGCCCTCTTCTGAATCCGGGCTAGAGCTCACTCCCCACATCATCGCCACTGAGTGACAATCACTCTAGCCCTAGTATATTGAGAACCATCTTAAGAATGGCATATTTGACAAAGGTACATATAATACTGTCAATATTTTCTTCCTAGTATAGTAATTCCTTTCTTACCAATCACAAATGTGCTAGTTCCTGGTATCATATGATATCTGTACACTCGGTGGTCTCATTTGCCAATCAAAAGTCTTTCTTAACATAATTTACATTCACTTCCCTTGGACAGATTTCTCTCAATCAACCAAACAGTATCTTTTCAGTACTTTTTTTTGCTGTTGTTGCATTTAGAGTCATTTGCATTGAGTCTTCAGTTGAGCGGAATCTCAGAAATTGTGCGGTTTCCTCGCTCTCTTTATGTTTTTATTGGCACAAGTTTCTCATCGTTTTTAGTCTTGTCACTTCTAATTTTATTCCAACATCTTCAATCAAATGCTGTATATACATGGCAAATGGATGAAGAAGATACAAATACGAATCATATAAAGATTTTGTTTTTAAAAGTTTATGATTTGCAAAAGTTTCTTCACCATAACATCAAGAGACAATGTGCTCACATAATTGTGAAACATCTTAGAATAACGAGTATGGTTAGTATTTCCACATCAGGTGCCAGCAGCAGCAGCCAACTTATTTGCTTTATTTCAGGAGTTGTACGGGTACCTCTAGCAATAGCCTCTGGGACCGTCAGAGTGAGAACCACTTCTCATTTGCATATGAGTCATAGAGCTTCTCTGGAAAGCAGTGATATCCACCACTGGATATGATTTTCATCATTCCTTCAATAGTTTAAAGACATCTTGAGTTGCGTCCTATGTCTTCCTGATGCTCCATATTGCTATCCTCCACTTAAATACTTACATTGTGGTATTCTTGCTTTGAGTTCTGCATTGTCAACAATGACTCTATTTCACTAGACAAAGTTATGCTGCCTTCTTCTCAGGATATGATACTCCATGGCGGATGGATCTGAGTCAATATGCATACTGTCATTATCCTAGTAGGCCAAGTAATGATGTCCTTGCTTAACAGCAAGGAAAACTTGAGGTGCAGAGTGTGCATCACTTTCTTGTGCTTGCACTGCTGACCAGCAATTCAACTGAGATTCATTCTATCATAAAGCAGACACTTGTTTTTTTCCCCCTTGCACTGATGTGTTTTATTATAAAGAGGTGGAATAGAACTGAGGGGATGGGAAAGCTATTTCTCTGAGAGAGGCTATGCTCAGCATGTTTTAGACAGGGAGAGAGGGAGTGTTGTGTCAAGATGAATGACAGATAGGTGAGAGATATGAGATGATAAATGGTTGATAGATGCTTAGAGATGATAGATAAGTAGGTAGATAGAAGACAGGTAGATAGATACGTAGATGGATAGATAGACACACACACACACACACACACACACACAGATAGATAGACAGACAGACACAGATAGATAGATAGACAGACACACATAGATAGATAGATAGATAGATAGATAGATAGATAGACAGACACACATAGATAGATAGATAGATAGATAGATAGATAGATAGATAGATGAATGTAGGTAAATGTAGGTATCACTTATTTCTCACAGCATCATTAGGAGAGAATGTTGTCTCCAATTTTACGAAAGAGGGAAAGGAAACAAATTCCCCAGTACTCATAAGAAAGGCAAGGCAGGATCAATTGTTATCTACCTCATTGCATCCAATACTCAAGCACAAGTTGCTTTCCATCTTACGGAGGAGGAAGCTGTGTTTCGGAGGCACTGATGTTTGCTGGAAGCCAATTATGCTACTGTAAAATTTTTGTTAATTCATTGAAATTTTTCATGCAATGTGTTTTGCTCCTATCCGTCTCCACACTTCTCACTCCCACGCTCTTCTTGGTCTACCCGTCCTCTCTGCTTCCTCCACTTATGTTCTCTCTCTCTCTCTCCCTCCCTCTCTCTCTCTCTCTCTCTCTCTCTCTCTCTCTCTCTCTCTCTGTCTCTCTTTCTTTAAAGAAATACTAATTTCACGCATTGCTCGCTTTCTTCCCCCCCATGAAATATGTTTGTTTAACTATTACTCAGCTTTTCTATTATATTTTCTTTCACTTTTCCCCACCCATTTAGCTATAGAATATGTGACTTTTCCTCAATTCTGTTTTTGTTATTTTAAATCGATCTCCGTACACTATCAGATATGCTTTTATATCTTAAGTCCTTAGATAGTACTGAGTTGCCCTTAATAATACTCTCCTTTGTGTAAGTTACGTATTCTCGAATTTCCTTGTGGATATTATAATTTTATTATTGGCTCCTGAATATTTTTTTCACCTTTGGAGTTTATTGTCTTATTTATTGATTTTGAGCTTTCATTTTTATTATGTTGCCTTTCCCCCAAACTTTCTTTTACTACGTGGATTTGTCTGTAAATAAGATTTCAACTCCTTTTTGATGATCGGTCATATATGATGAAGACAAGCTAGTAAATGCTACTCATACGAGCTCCTGCTGTACCGACAGCTCTCCAGTGTCCGCTGAGTGGGACAGCAACGTAGTAGCTGGTGCTGACATGCGAAGAGTCCATCTAAGGTGAAAACGGGGGCAGTTTTCACTAGAAATCCCAGATTTTCCTGGACAGATGGCCACGTTTCTTGAGAGAACAGTTGTCCAGCTCCCGCCTGGGGGTAAACACAGGACAGTCAGTTGCTCTGGGTAAAGGGGGTAGGAGAGAGAATGGGGGGATGACAAGAACAGCTGCTCTGGAAATGGTCCTTCCATAAATCACTCAGCTTTCTGCACCTCTGCCCACCCAGCCCTTATCTCCGTGTTGGTAGAGGAAAACTCTGAGTCCTTTCAGAGGTTTTATTGGGAAGCCTTGCTGTATGTTCGTGGCGGGACTCAGGACTTCATCCTCCTCCAACTTTTATTACTCGGTGACTCATCCTCATCCTTTTGATTTTTATAGAGGAAACTTTCCCACTCCACTTGTAGCCGTGGACGCTACTCTTGATTTATGCTTTCCTAACATGTTTCCTTCTGAATTTCTTGCCACCGTTTCGATAATTTATTGGAAGGAAAGGAGTAAGACCTTGAGCTCATCTTTATCTTTGTTTTTGAGTGAAGGTAAAACTGGAAGATGATAATAAATAAAACTAAGTAATCATTAGGAAAAAAAGTCTCCTGTGCCTCCACTTTGTGTGTGTGTGTGTGTGTGTGTGTGTGTGTGTGTGTGTGTGATAAGATTACATTGTATAGCCCATGCTGGCTTGGAACTCAGTGCAGTCCAAACTGGCCTCACCCTTGTGTCAGTTGTTCTGTCTCAGCTTCTTGAATGCTAAGATTACTGGTGTGAACTATCACATCAAGCCTTTTAAAAACAAGTTAAAATACATGAATCTTTGCATAACCTACAGGGTTCCTCTCCAGTCTGTGTTTAAATTTTAGAATAGAAAAAATAATCATTGACTTTGGAATAAGACAATCATGCATCAACATTTTCAGTTACTTTACCTTATTAGAACAGAACATTTTTCAGTCAGCAAAGTTTGAAAATTATTAAACACACAATATCTTCCTTAGTAAATATCTTGTGTCTTTTATGTTGTTTGGAATCATCAGCGTCCTCCAAGGCAGACCCTGAATGTCACTCGTTCACATGGCTGTATGATTTGTTCACAAGACTGAGTTCTGCCTATGTCTGACAACGATGCACTAGGTGGTGAGTCTGTAGTTCTGGGCAGAGTAGACCAGCTCCCCATTCTCAGGGAGTCTGCGTTGTGGGAGGGCTGCGTACTGTAACTGGGTGTGTACAGCAAATGGATATTCCAGATACTATGCAAAACACACGCTGGGCGGACAAGTAGAAAGGAAAGAAGTAGAAAGTCCTACAACTTCTCCATTCTTTCTGTTGGTCAAAGCTACTTCACATTTCTCATAATGTGTTTACTTTTCTTATGTTATTATATCTTCCTTTGCTAATCAAGACTATATTTAATACGACAGCTGGACTCTTTCAATTTCCTGCTCAAATTCCTCAGTTTGGCTCACATTAAGCAAAAAAGCCTCAGCTTCTTACCATGAAAGAGCAGTGCTCCGTGGCTTTGCCACTACTCTCTGTAGCCTTATCAGCCCATTGCCTGTATTTCTACAGTGCACCCTACTTCCTAGTTGCTACCTGAGGCCCCTACTGTAAATCTTTACAGGATTATTTTCATGTGTTTGATCTTGTTGCACTAAAAATATGAGCTTTGGTCACTATGGAGATCTCACTGAGGCCCCACACCTACCTCTTCTCCAACTGTTTTGCCCCATGAAGTGGCCTCTCCCATCCATGCACTGTTATGTTTCCAACAAAATGCACATCAGTTTTATGCATCCGTGGTGCATAATTCTCATCTGTGCCACTCCATTTATCATAGTACATGGCAACAATCATTTCTGTGATTGTTTTACTCCCAAGGTGAACTGTCTATATAACTTTTAGAATATTCTAAATGATAGGCTGCTAGATCTATTTCCGTGGGACTTTTCCCCATCTTTTTGAGGATTCTCCGCAGATTGTCCTAGTGGATGCTCCAGTCTGCACTCCCACCAGCAGTGAGTGAATATTCCTGTGTTCCCATGACCATGCCGGCATTTCTCATCATGTCTTAGCCCACCTGACTGGGATAAGATGAAATCTCAAATTAGTCTCAATCTGAGGGATAAAGATGTTGAATATTTCTTTAAAGTGTTCCTCAGCCATTTGTATTTTATCTTTTAAGAACTATTTTTTAGTTCTATGCCCATTTTTAAAATTAGGTTGCTTGTTTCCTTGATATTTAAAAAAAATATTCTAGGTATGAACCCTCTGTTGTATGTATGGCATGAAAATTTTTTTCTCCCATTTTACAGGCTTTTTGGAGATGGAAACAGCTTCAATGCACACTAGCTGGTAAAAAAAATGGAAATGATATATATTTATACAAGAGAATATTATTCAAATGTTAATAAAAATGAAATTATGAAATTCACAGGGGATGGAAGCACTCGTTCTGAGAGAGTTAGCCCCATGTATAAAATCAGACATTGCATGTTTTCTCTCATTTGTGGATGTTAGCTTTGAGTCTTCTGATGTGTATGCTTCATTTAGAATATCTATAGAGGTCACGAAGGTACCAAGGGGCTGTGGGGATGGGATTTCAAGGTAGGGATGATAGAAAACATTAGAATAAATTCTCTTAAATCACTAACAGAACAGGCATGTTTCATTAGGGCAGTGAGGGGAGGTCAGGATAGAAGCAGGAGTACTGGGAGGAATAAATAACATTTAGTGGATACGTAGTGGACACACACACACACACACACACACACACACACACACACACACGCATGCATGCACGCAAAGAAGTAAACTGGAGTTACCCTATAATGAAGCAACAACTTCCCTACTAGACACCAAAGGCCAAGATGTAAAAAGCTTACTGCCAAGAATATCTCAGACTCCTATTTTTGAATTTTTGTCCAGGGAGGCCTCACATGACAGTCCCAGCATGACAGACAATTGTCAATGCTCTCAGTTACCCTCTAGGACTTGACAGTCAGACCCTATCACTGAAAATGTCATACATAAAGAACGTGAATAGATAAAGCTGGCACTTACCTGGACTTTCCATCTCTACTAGCTAGGTTCTTACAGGGATGGACATTGCAATGCTTAAGTATGCAGACAATTGCCTATTGGTGCAAGAATTGCACAAGCGCCATGGGAGTAACTGACCACTTTAGTGTTAGGTGAAACCCACCCAACAAGGTGAAACTCATACCTGGCACCAGTCAGACCAAGAACCTATAGCTAGACAGTTCATGGACCCTAGGATGGAACCCGCTACCATTATTTGGCTAAATGGACACAATACTAAGCCAGCTCCTAATATCTATTATTATGGCCATGGATTAAGGCATCCCGAGGCCACATCTGTGAAGCCTCTATTTGAAGTAGATGGTGACTGACGGCAACTGCCCAAGGTGTGGAAGACACAGTGCTGAAGAGAGTTCAGCCCTAGCTCGGGGCTCAGGATAGCTGTAGAAGTGGAGCTCAGATGTATGGTTGAGAGCCGCATGTCTATTTCTACAGGAAGTAGACAGGTGGTTAGCTGTCCATACGAAGTCACAGCAGATGTGACAGTATGCACAAGACCTGTGCAAGTTGAGGCCACACCAAGCCCCAGAATGGAGAAAGGAATTGGGCACTAAGTTCCACCCCAAGTCGAGGACCTATAGGCAACTGTTAGCTCCTGGAAGTGGGAGAGGCCGTTTCCTCTAGGAATATAGCCCCTGGAATGTTGACTGTACTCCACTGGAAAACCATGCATCAAAGAACATCTGGGAAGCACAAATTGGGCTCGGTGGTTTTTTTTGTTTTGTTTTGTTTTTGTTGTTGTTGTTTGTTTTGTTTTTTGAATTATATTTGTGTGGGTGGAAGAGGAGCCATTTATCTGGAAATAGTTGGAAGAGGGGAAGCACACATGATCAAAACACATACAAACTTCCCAACTAAAACATTAAAAAAATAAGTATGTTAAACTGCATCAGAACAGAATTAAATCATACAAAACAAGACAAGCAGAAAGAAATGAGCATGTAAGAAGAGAAGATGGTAAAAGTTAAAAAAACAACTTTTTCATTAATTATTGTTTCATAGATAGACATTTCTGAATTCAACCTGCTCCGTCTGCAGAGTGTTGCTTATATGTCTGCTTCCAAGGCTGACCACTCGATGGTTGGCTAAACGATTGATGTGCTCTGTGCTCTTCACTGAGGGCGACTGTTCTTTCCGCCCTCGGTGCCCTTTCCTGCCTGTAGCTCTGTGTGTTGGGTTAAGGCTCCTTGGGCTTTTCCTCATCCACTTTGGTGTATCCATTACTGTTGTCCTTGTTCAGCGCCTGTTCACATAGGCATGTTGGCAAGAATGTATAGGTATAGTTTCTGACTTTACCAAGAGGAAAAAAAAATGAAGGACAGCACAAGGATATATCAAGGGCGGACGGAGTTGAGGGCAGAAAGGGGAGGGAGAAATAATGTAGTTATACTAAAATCTTAAAAATAAAAGAAAAATAAACAAAAAATTCAAAATATGCTGTTATTTTACTCATTCAATAATTATTAAAAACCTAAAATTCTACATGGAGACTGCCTGTAAAAAGGAATTTCTACAGATGTATCATGCCAAGAAAAATACTTAGTAGTCAAGTATATTTTTCTTGTGACAATGTATTGTCAATACCTCTCTAGACAGGTAGACAACACAAGTAAATAAGAGAAAGCCCCAGTGCATGTCTTCTTTATGTGTAAGTGTGGGTAGTAGTCCTGTTTCCTAAAATATCTATGTTTGGATTGCAACTGTATTAGATTTTATAATTAAGAAAGGAATTTGGCTAATAATAATTTATTTCTTTTGCTAATAATAATTTAAATAAAATTTACATTCAAGTGTATAATGGTAAACTTTATGTTTATACAATTGTTTAAAATATTATGGCTCCTGCTTAAGGTCTGGGAGTGCACTAGTGAAGTAGACATGTCCATAAAATTTGGAAACAATCGATGGTCATTGATAGTTAGATTGACAATTCACAGGTGAGCTGAAAACGGAGTGTTGTAAGAACAATGCTCTGGAATGTACCTCATGACATCGACCCAGTGAGTGAAATAAAAACCCTCCCAGTTATCCAAAACTGAAAGTGTGGAAATGGTTTTTTTTTTTTTTTTTACAGATAAATATATTTGAGAAAACCGTGGAAATTGTATTTTTTAAAAAAGTAGCCCACTTATTGGCACTTAGAGGACGGAAGGGGATTTAAGGACTAGGTCTGTGGATAAAGAGATGACTGAGTGATTAAGAGCACGTGCTCTTCTGCACAATGTCCAAGTTCAGCTCCCAACGCCTACACTGCAGCTTGAGAGGACCTAGTGTCCTCTTTTCATCCCCCAAAGCACTCCCATGCATGTACATGTGTGTGCATGTGCAAATAAGTAAAAAGTAAAAAAAAAAAAACAAAAACAAAAACAAAAAAAAACCCAAAAAACCCTGGTGATACTGTACCTTTAGCTTGTGATGTGTAAATGGTTGCTTATGTTTAACTATATCTACATACTGTATCACATTTATTACAGTATATAAAAACCTTTACACATGTAAGATCAAGTTCACAATTCCTTTTATGAAGTAACTCTTTTCATCTAAGAAACAATTACCTTTTAGTTAGTACTTTTGTGAATCAAGAGTTTGAAAAATTCCTGTTAAATACACTAGGCCCCGCCAGCACCTGACAGCTCACTGAGTGCTTAGAAAGCTGAGAGTGTTATTTCAGCCGCCTGGCAATTGATACCAATCATCGCAGCTGACTTTTCCACCTAGCAATCTGTGCCAATTGTTAACATGGGTGAAGTGAGCCAATTGCTTGAGGCCAGGTCTTATTAATTTATATTAAAATTTAGCCTTAAACAGACATATTGGGGAATTAAGAAAATAAAAAGGACCAACTAAAAATGCCCGAAGGAATTTAGAATATTTTGAAGCCAGAGCTTCCATCTCACAACATAATCCTTTATTCAGAGTGATTGGAAATCAAAAGCCTATTGAGTGCACATCATTTCTGGCAATTGTATAATTCATAAATAGACAAATGGCTTAAGAAACATGGTGCAAAAATGTACTCACAAGGAGGTATCATCTATGCCAAGTTTACTGCTGAGATCATAAACCAGTGACAATAGGGGTTAATAATAGAAATGTCGGTAGCCCTCTCCTTACAATAGAATGAACAGTGCTGCTGTAATTACAGTTTTCTTTTTATCCGTGTTATATAGAAATGAATCAATATCCAAGTAGAGAGAGGATGAAAATGTCTTCGATAATTTGCTCTGCTCTTCAAAAGAATTGGCTTCTTAGGTCTGCATGTCAATTGGATCATTCAAAATTATTACAAGGCTATTTATCAAATAGTTTAAATTAAAATTTGTTTGGATTTATTGAAGGCTATTTTGTGTGATTTTCATGCACATTTTTTTCCTTTCTTACCAAGTTACTTTAGAAAAGAATCAATATGTTGTTTCAATGGATGTTTAGAAAAATCAACTCAGGTAATTTCTTGCTGGTTATGGCAACATCAAGACTATTGTATATGGATGTTCCTTTCCCTGGCTTGCTATTAATTAGGTCTAGGGAAACATTTGATGAATGACTAAAGCAAAACCTAATATATCTTAAATGGATCATTACTATTCCTAAGAAGAGTAACAGCCGATTTGATTGGTCTTCAGTAAAGCAGTGCATAAGAAGAGTAAACAAATCAAGCTGTGGTCTACGCACTGCAAACTTTACTGCACAGACCTAGACTTCAATTTGTTTTGGGGGCCACGTGTGATGGTACATGAGTTTAACTCCTCAACTCAGGCAGACGTAGACAGAGCTCTGTGATCTCAAGGCCAGCTTGGTCAACATTGTAAGTTTCATGACAGGCTACATATAAAGACCCTGTCTCAAGAAACGAATAAATGAATAAATAAAAAATCAATAATACAGAAGTAAAAAATGAAAATTCTGTTTGTGTCATATAATAACAACATATGATCTATCTTTTTAAAATTATTTCTTTTTTTACACATACATTTATATTATTGCACACATATATAATAAACTACATGTAGCAAGAAGAGCCACAAAACAATAAGGAATTATATAAATGTTACATTCATAGTGTCTTGGTTATTTGTATTTAGCAACCTTGAGGAAAACATCTTTCCTATCTTGGTGCATCTAAAATTCTGAATGTAAATAAATATCTATCATATCTCATCTCTGTCAACTTAAAATGTCTATCTAGACCTAAACAGCTAAGCTTAAATGTAAAACTAAACTATCTGATCTTCAACCCCATCAGAGACTTGAGAAGGAATAAAAGTAATTACCTGAGTAAATAAGAGGTGCGGGTTAGCAGCTTCCAAAGTAAAAATAAAAACTATGACAGAGACAGCTTGCTGCCTGAGCAGTCACCCAAAACTCTGTATGATGTTGGAGAATCATCTTCAGCCTTCTGGCCCAGTATATCTGACGGACATATTTGTGAGGCAGGAACTATTGAGGACTTGCTTGGATGCAGGCAGAGTCGACAGCCAAATTCTGACAAGACAGGGTAAGCAAGTCCTCAATAGTTCCTGCCTCACAAATATGTATGTCATATGGTCTATCTTGTTTTTCCGTGCTTTTTTTTTCTTACATTGAGAATCTGTATTTAGAGAGAGAGAGAGAGAGAGAGAGAGAGAGAGAGAGAGAGAGAGAGAGAGAGAGGGAGGGAGGGAGGGAGGGAGGGAGGGAGGGAGAGAGAGAGAGAGAGAGAGAGAGAGAGAGAGAGAGAGAGAGAGAGACCAGCCTGCTCGGCAAAGCAAGTCCAGGACAGCCAAGGCTACACAGAGAAACCCTGTCTTGAAAAACAAAACAAGAGAGAGAAGAGAGAGAGAGAGAGAGAGAGAGAGAGAGAGAGAGAGAGAGAGAGGGAATGCTATTGACTTTTTTACTTTTTTGTACCAAATAAGTCTTTTTCAGAGGTGGAATTGTATAATAGATGCAATTAAATCGATAAGCATGAAAACAGTTGAAGAAGGAAGCACATCAGAATTTCATAGCAACAATTTTTTTGAAGAATGTTGTTCAGTGATGATGTCTCCGTCGTTTGTTGCTCTGCGGGGCTAGGTTCCTTTGTTCGCAGTGTTTGCTCACCTCTCCCTTTACTCCTTTCGCTTTTGACCACGCGTTGCTTGAGTAAGAGCCTTGTCCCTAACCCCTAGGCATGGAATTTCATCTGACCCTCACATTCGTATTCATAAGACCCTCATAAAGATAGTATTTCTCAAATAAATATGAGAAAAATCACGAAATACTGTAGGGCCCTACTTTTCCTGCCAGCAATGTTATAACTATAACTGTGTGGTGACAATACAAAGGGGGAAGTGGAGAATGCTACCAGACACGGGGCTCTCCTGTTTTACCTGCCTCCATTGCCTTGAACTTTCCACAGTTGTATGAAGCATGTGGAATCTCTATTTGCATTTTACAGATATGGAAACTGAAATCATAAAAGTTAAGTATTTCACTCAAGTGCTTGTACTATCCGAAGTCCGCCTACTGTGTCCCCGTGTAGAGATTCTTCAAATACTTGTTCAAAAATTTACGCATTCAACAAAATGAATGCAGAATTGACATACTTTTCAGTGTTGGCCATCACTTGCTTTTTGTTCTTGTTAAAAAAAAACCTGTCCATGTGGAATAATTAATACATACAGTGTCTAATTTGTGGTTTCAAGAATTTTCCAGCTTTAGGTTTTATTCCCTTTTGGATGGCATTCAACTTTACCAAGGTGACCCTCGTATCTAAGTGACATGTTCTGTATTTGGTCTTGTGCAAATTTACAGTTTTGCTAATATAAAAAATATCTCGAAATACTATAAGCTTTGATTTAGCTCACCAATAACGTCATAACTATGTGGATGGTAGTATACAGGGGAATAAAGAATGCTATTAAACACAAGGCTCTCTTGCCTTTCATTTGCCTCCATTCCTAGGAACTTTACATAGTCTATATGTAAATACACTATAATAGTATATACTATATATAACTATATATGATACAGAGTATAACATACAGACAATATGATATATTATGTACTATAGAACATATATGCTATACTCTCCAGATAGAAAACCTCACCCTGTTAGACCCTGGGAAATACCTTCCTAGCATTCTCTTCCAGCTTCTCTTGAGAATAAGTGTGAAAGAAGCCAAGAGTGCCCCACCTTCCAAGTGTGCTCCTCTGGTTTTCACCGTTGAGCTATTGGTGCGAGCTTCTTTTGTTCCCTGCATACTGCACCCACATTCTTATTTTCCCTTCTTGAAATTGCTGATATTTACTTACATGCTTCCACGGATAAATCTGTCTTGACGTTGTGTATTTGCCAACTTCCACTCTTCCTACTGGTTGATAAAGGTCTTGTGACTGATGTTAGGATACCTACGTATTTCATCAAGACCCTACACCATTAGTATATCGATGTCTCAAGTGGATGCTGCTGTGATTAATATTTTGTACTTCACTCACATGAAACTGTTACAGTCCTTGCATTCTGAGGTGCTATGGGCATGTTCTGATGTAAACCTTAGTAGCCAGCACGATGTTAACTTCTGGAGAGGTTAGACAGGAAGGCCTGAAGAGGCATTGTTCATTATTTAATTCAAGGTCATTACACAAACAACAGTTAGGTGTTATGTGTGTATGCAAGTGGAAATTATTTATCACTAATATATATATATATATGTATGTATATATACACATACACACACATTATATGTATATATATATATACATCTTACAACCTAAACTATCCCAGATACTTAAAGACATCTTAAGTTCTTCAGCTGTCAGTGGCATGCTCATGTTGATAGTTAAGAGAGCTGGAGCAGGATCTCATGGATTTCCCTTAATCACCATGTTTAATGGTGAAAGGTGAGATTCAAAGTCATTTTTACCTGGCTCTAAATCCTACTGTGTTTCGTCACACTTCTTCTATAACACAGTACATTATACATTTTGCTAGCAAATTTCATGCAGAAGGACATTAATGTGTCACAGTCTTTGAAGCACTCAGTCCTTTTCAAATCATTACATCAAAATCAAACAAAATTTACCTATTTAACTGAAAGAGAGTGATGAACCTCTTCAGAATCTATTGCCATGCCCAGATACAACTTATGAAGAATTTTGGATCTAAGGGGTTCCACTGTTCCACCTACATGTGCTTTTGCACATACACATACTAAATAAATAAAAAAATGCAATCAAAATATGAATTTTTTTTTTCGAGACAGGGTTTCTCTGTGTAGCCTTGGCCATCCTGGACTCACTTTGTAGACCAGGCTGGCCTCGAACTCCCGAGTGCTCGGATTAAAGGCGTGCGCCACCACACCCGGCCAAAATATGAAATTTTTAATTAATTAATATGTTCTTTCATTATCTGGCTTGGGAATACATGGAATGCTTCAGGAAATAAAAGCATTCTGGGATAGACGTTGTATAGGTTTATTGAGAGAAGGACTGATTTGAGAATTCAATCTGGACAGATGTCTAGTTGCCAGTTATAAAAAGTCTTACGTTTCATGTTACAAGAGTCACAACGTTCTACAGATAGCAGAAAGTGTTCTGGGCATGGGTTTACCTGATGTGCTTTAGAGCAATTCCCTCTATGTGCTTTCCCTTGTTGCTTACTAAAAGTGAGATGCAGAATTCTGAGGTAGCCCTGAGCGTTTCCTGCCATAGTGCATGAGAATAGGGATGCAACAGTGAATTGGTTTTCCTAATATTAGGCTGTGTTATAAGACGCCGTCAACATAAGAAAGATGCTTCATTCAATAGGGCCTAACCTCATCATATAATCCATTTAAAAATCATGGCGCTTTCTTTGGGTTAAAGCAGCACAGGGGCTCTACAGTCCCACATCTGGAAATTAGCAAGGGCTAGAAATATTCTTACAGGTTATTTCATTAATCACCACACCACAGAAGCTTCCGTGTGCCCTTCCTTCAGTTAAAGTTTCTCATTCTTCTATTATATCTAACATAAAGATGATGGTGCCATCCATATTTTAATGAGGAAATAGAAGTAATAAGAACTATCTCACACATCTATTACTCTGGCTATACTGACATCTGTGAGCTCTGTCTTCCTTATTCCCAGTATTTATTTGTCCGGTCTGATTCAGATTCTCTTTCACGATTTTTTTCATACTCTTCCCCTTTGTATATCATTCTTTTTTTTTCCTACAAGTTCTTATGTCGCTTGTTGTATTAGCTATTTTCTCTCTCCTTTTCTAGTAGAGCCTCCCTACCAGCGGATTAAAAACAGTCTAGAAGCTCCCATCATAAATAAAACTGCATCCCTTTTTTTCTCACCTCTAGCTTCATTTCTGTGTCCTTTCAAATGTAGCCTCTCAAAAGAGTTGTATACATTAGGTATGTACGTGCTTTTACCTCCCATATCTCACCCAACGACACAGTGACTTTCATTTCATCGTTTCACTGAAGCAACTCTTATCACAACCACAACTGTTTCCACTAACCTATTGCAGTAGAACTTGCTATTATTTATGTCACTGAAACTTGCAGCAGCCCACACTAGGGTCACCGACCCCCTCCTTCTTGAAATATTGTCTTCTCTTAACATAGGATCAGCCTTCTCCTGGCTTTCCTCAGCCGAAAGGCATCTTCTTTTCTTTCTCTTTGGCTTTGTTGTTATTATTATTATTATTTTTCATTTTGCTTCTACGTAGTTGAATTCCTCAGTGCTCCTTTAACCCTGTTGATATTTCTCTACACCTTTGCCTTGGAGGTGTGACCTATGTTCAAGAATTTAAATGTTATTTTAGTTCTAGTTTTAAAAAAGCTAAGTAAGCAAAGCACGTTTTATGGGCAGTATATAAAGATGTGACACGATGTAGAGAATGTTGAGGAAATTTAGCATGAGCCAAGACAAGCCTGACAGGGGAACGTTTAGAAGGAGAGTTTAGCACCAAAAACCACAGTACACATGGGACAGAAACACAGGAGGTGCAATGGAACGAAATCATTGTTGAGTCCGTGATCAGTGTTGGAGAGATACAAATAAATTTGCTATATATATATATGTATGCACACATACATATATATGTATATATATACACACTAATAAACTGTCTAAACCAACTTTTCTGTGAGAGAACGTTGTAGAGCTAGTGTTGATTGGTAATGTGAGTATATTCACAGTTAAGTTCATAGAAGAAGAAGAAGGAGAAGAAGGAGAAGAAGAAAAGTAAAGCAGAGTTGTTCACAAGTTGACTCAAGGTTCAGAGTAATAACAGAAGTAACATAAATCAGATGTAATGAGCAAAATCAGAAAAATTAGTAAGGTTCAGCAAGCAGTGGTAAATTGTTGATGTTATTTTTACAAAACAGTGTTTCTCTTAGCTTATTTCTTAATCCAGCTATCACACAAATAGTTGAGACTCTTTTATATTTGACAATAAGCTTCACAACACAATCTATTCTTAATGCTCTATGTTATTTTATCTTACTCCCAGCAGCCAGCTCTTTCCTCTTGATCTTCCCCCTCCCCTTCCCCACCTCCCACATCAAGGTCAACCCCTTACTTCCTCTTCTAACTCCTCCTCCCCTGGCTGGCAGGAAGTCTGGCCCTATTCTCTCCCTTGCTCAGGGACTGGCTGTAAGCTGCTTTATTGGTATACCACGGGACAATTGGAGAGCAGTGTTTACACAACACTGAAACAGAAATCAGAATTTTTAATGACACACTAACCTTGTGCCCACCGTCTATAGACATAGAAAAGGCTACAATCAAACCTTGTTTTAGACGGTGAGCTTGAAATGATGGGAATTTGGAAGCTCTCCTGTTCAAAACCCTGAAGAAAACAGATGAATGGGCTGTTGTCGGGACAGCTGATGATTTTAATCAGGCAGAACAGGCAAGTTAAATTTGAAAAATCTGTCTATAGTGTAATTCCGCTTGATTTGTACTTCCTGGTGTGAGATGAGGAAGGTGTGAGGACCTGCTTGAATTTGTTACACTTTTCCCCCCTCATTTACCAAACAGAAGCTTTGGTTTGGTGGACATCAACATTGTAAACTTAAGGAGTCAGATGATGAAATGTCTTCAGCAAGCAGAAGAGACCCTGAACGTCAGATCCTCAGATGTGAGCACTCGCAAATCTAAAACACAAAAGCTGACATTTGCATTCCTCCACTTGAATTACAAGTTCCTTGGCAGAAATAAATTCAGGGAACAGGAAATGTATGAAGTTGTATTTTTTTCTTCTTCCTGAGATTTCCCTTTTATTTGATATACAAAAACCAAAACAAAACAAAACACATTTTATTGCTTCAATTATAATTTTCTTTTAAATTATAAACTCTTGCTTTAGTAAAATTATGCCAACTCGGTCTTAAATAAAAATGGAATAAAAATTAATGAAAAACCTCAGATCTATAATTCCTTACATTGGTTCTCTTTTTTGTTACAGTTATTTTTTTTAGTTTTCACATATATATAGAATATATACTACATACAACAAGAAGAACCACCAAACAGTCAGGAATCATATAAATGTTATAGTCATAGTGTTTTGGTTATTTGTATTTGACAACCTTGAAGAAAACATCTCTCCTATCTTGGTGAGTCTAAAATTCTGAATGTAAATCAATATCTATCATATCCCATCTTTATCAACTGAAAACATCTATCTAGACCTAAAAATAACTTACCACCCTAAACAACTAAACTCAGTTGTAAAACTAAACTATCTGATCTTCAACCCCATCAGAGACTTGAGAAGGAATAAAATTTAATTACCTGAGTAAACCAGAGGTGCAGGTTAGCAGCTTCCAAAATGAAAAAAATGGTCTTCTTTTTATAAGCTTCCTTTGAGATAGCAATAGCTGACCTCTTTGTCTACACAGTGTTCAAAACATCCTTTAGGAATCATGAACTCAAGAATTTTTTTTAATGTAGGCAATATGTGAACTTGAGTAATGCTTTTTATTTGCAAATATACAATTCTTTTACTTTAAGTGATTTATACAAATGCTTTCCTTCTACAATCCCAATGAGGAAAAACCAATACCATGGTTTTAGCATGTTAAATCTTAATCTTACCTTGGTAGCAAAATTATTTGAATCTTTGGGGCATGTGACATTGACTATTTGTAACTATTGTATGGCACAGTCTCTTCCATTAAAGTATGTGGTCCTTTTCTTTCTTTACATTAGTGAAGTAATAAGGAATCAGAGGAAACATTTTTTATTTACTTAGGAGATGATTATCAATAACACTCTCCTTAAAATAATCATATAATCATACATGTATACTAGCTTATTAAATAAGTACTAACTCTGCTTTGTGATATAATTATGGTACCATTTTCAGGTATATTCAAATGAAGTGAAAGTTTTAGTACAATGAACTGTTGACTTGAAAAATTATCTCAGTTGATTTGTATTACTAGTTTCTGTTTTTTGTTTGGTTATTGGTTAGAGGTTGGGCAGAGTTGATGTCTTTTTTCAAAACCAGTAACTTGTGTATCAATCCAAAAAATAAACACCCTAAGTGAAGCACAACCATAGTTTTCTGAACCTTTAAACTTTTCTATTATGTTAACCAAACCAAAATGTAAATTAAAATCTTTTTGAAATGTATAACAAAATTCTGAAAACAAAACAAACCTGTGACTCTTTCTAAGAGTGACAGAAAGAGAGACCTTGGTTACACTTGAGAGAAGGCCGTGGGTGCCCAGGACACATGCAGCCCACAGCCCACAGGTTTACTCACTGGCTGGCGCTTCATCCATAACGGTGATGATGCAATCACACTGGTAAGAAGTTAAAGATGAATCACCCCAGACAAATTCTATTCATTAGTAAAAGTATAGAAATATGATTTGTTGTTAGCTACAGAAGAGATTTGTATTCAAGAAAGCTTTATGGTATTGCATTTGGGGAGGCTGTGGAGGAATACAGGATTAAAGTTAATGAGTAAGTAAAGGACTTAGAACTAGATTAATTAATTTTTACTTGAAAAGGCAACAAATTCAGATTTAAGTAGGCAAGGAAGACGTATAATTGCCAAGTCATTCTCACATTTGGTAGCAGCAACCCAGAACACGTTTTTGCTCATTTGTGTCTAAGGAAAAGACATGAGTGATGTGTCTGTCATTGTTTCTTTGGTGTTTGTTTAGTCACATTTATAAAAGGCCGTAGAGAGAGGCTTTATTTATTTAGAATCCTTTTACAAAGCCACTTTCCATAAAAATATCTTTATATTAAAAGCTAACTAAAATTTGAAAAGATACATTAAGTACATCATGATTTTAGAAAATACCATCTATCATTTTCTGGTTTCTTTGAAATGAACGCTACTATACAAAAAAGAACAAAGGCACAAGAAAAACATTGTTCATAACTATACTGAGGCAGGAGTGATATATTGCTTTATTTTCAGTAACAGATTCAATTTTCTTTTTTCCAGATTAAAAATTAATCTTTTTCATCTTTATGACCTTGGATGTCACTGATTTAAAAGTGTTCTAAAATCGTATACAGTACAGTGAAAGTTTTTACTATTTATATTTGGAATTCTATTTCCAACTACATGATATAACATTGTCTATTAAGGAGTTTAGCATTTGTTTTGTGACTGTTACTTTTAGGAGCATTAATTCTGAGAGCATGAATTTTAGCAGCTCCAAAGTCAGAAACTTTTTAATAGACTGCCTTCTTGTTAATGCATTGTACTGTATCATGTTGTGCTAAACAATATGTTTTATGTAGCAAATCGACAAAAAAAAAAAAAAGAAAGAAAGAAAGAAAGAAAGAAAGAAAAAAGGAAGAAAGAAAGAAAAAGTAAAAGACCCTGAAAATATAAATTTAGGGCAAATTTCACAATTGATTTTTCTATTAATCCAGAAAAAAATCTAAAAATGAAGTGTGATTTAGAGGAATGAAAAATGGGCTTTACCTCTTTATGCAGCCTTAGCTACTGTCAACAGCTAGAATGTGGAATTGTCAGCCAGTACGCAAGCCTACCCTACACCCGAGCGCATGCTATCAGCAAAGACACTTACCCGGCATCCGTCCTGTCAGAGTGAACGCCATGGTCCCGCAGTGCTCACTCTAGCCGTGGTTGTGACCTTGGCATAAGACAGAAGATGTCTCTTTTTATAAAGCTGTGGTGGTCTAGTATGCTTTCCTTCAGTACTCTGAAAATTAGCATATTTAAGTGAATGGTGCACAGCTGTCTTGGCAGTTCACTTCTTGCACGTGTGTTTTGTTTGTGTTCAGCAATGCCTGTGTTTTTTTGGAGTTTCCGCTGTTTGGGTTTCCAGCCATTACTCGGCCCTCAGGTTTCCACCGTGGGGTAATATAACGTTCTCAGAATTATGAATTATCGAATTTTTGTAATTACTGTGTCTTGTAGATATTGCTCCTTGATATCGCTTGAGCAACTTTTCAGGTTTCTTAATAAACTTTGACAACTGCTAATTCTCCCCGTGGAGTAGAAGAGACACACGGCAGGGAGGAAGAGCAGAGCCCGAGTCTAATGGGGTAAAAGGGTGGAGGCCACCAAGTCATTTTGGAGTATTCTTAATTCTTTTTTATTTTTAATCCTTTTATATATATTACAACATTCTGACTTAAATTCTTTCTGAGAAGAGAGCAGACACCTCAGATCCCTGAGTGATTTGTGAGATCTTCGTACTTGGGCTGAGGAGGCAGCTCAGCGGCAGAGCGCTTCGACAGCACGTACGTGGTCCAGCGTTTGATTCCCAGCACTGGGAAAACAACCAAAAGGCGGAACGTTTACCACAGAGCCCGTGTCTAGCTCTAAGGCCTTAATAACAGCATAGAATATATACCAAGATACCACTGTATCAAAACATGACTATACTTTAAAATTAGATGAGATTATATATATAAGTCAGTCAATACAACAATATTACTAACGGTCGCTGATACATTTACTCACAAACTGTTATTAAACGTCCCTTCGATGTCTTTTCCCCACATCGGGCATGTCCTTTCTTCTGATAATACATTTGAGACAGGCTTTCTCTGTGTAGCCTTGGCTGTCCTGGACTCACTTTGTAGACCAGGCTGGCCTCTAACTCACAGTGATCCACCTGCCTCTGCTTCCCAAGTGCTGGGATTACAGGCGTGCGCCACCAGACCCGGCTGCTGCTTTCCTTAAATCCTATGCTTTTGGAGCGTTATTTCTTTTTCCCCTAGGCAGATTCTGTGGCCCCGGTTTGAGAGTTGTATTCTCTATTCAGAATTTATGTAGGTGGGGGAGAGGGTTGCATCATGAACTGAAATGTAAGGTTAAAATTTAGATGAGAGGTGGCAGCAATTACAGGGAGCAGTGATACAGCAACTGTGGGGGTTTTTGTTGAAACAATGAGTCATAAATACTTCTCACCATGAAAAATAGGTAGAATGAGACTAAAAAAAGGACAATGTTTTGTGGGTTATCTATATTTATGACTACACTTAGAAGTTTAATGGAAACTGAAAAAGAAATTTTCTGCTAAGAAGAGAAAATTAGTTAGCATTTTATTTTAGGTAACTTTATTCCTTCAATATTCACCAAATATTGAAGAAAATAATCAAAAAATTCAAAACAGGATGAATAATATCATGTAATATACTAACGTCAACAAGACTCGTCATCGGCTTGGCATTGTGAACACATGTAGCTCTAGTTGTTGGGAAAGTGGAAATGAAGAATCCTTGAACTTCCAGAATCCCAGCAAGCCAAGTGAGACTCTGCCTAAGGGAGGACAGGAAAAAAAAAACCTCCCCAATACTGGTATTAAGGCAGAGAAATTAGTTGGTATTCATCACTAGAGACTGCATTTTCAAACTAGATTGCTGATATATGTTGATTCCTTCTGTTTGCTCTTTATCCAATGTTCAATTGATCACAAATTCTAGCACCTGAAGACTTCATAAATGTCTCCATCTCAGCTAAATTTTCAATACCAGAGTCAACTGCTTTCTTTTTTTTTTCTCTTCTTTATTAATTTATTCTTGTTACATCTCAATGGTTATCCCATCCCTTGTATCCTCAACTGCTTTCTTTACGTAGGTGTTACCTGTATCTTATCTGTATTGGTGGGGTGTTGGAATATTTCAATAAACAGCTCCCCTTAGAGGAAAATAAAACAGAAAGCCAAACCTGGAGTCTTAATGTTACAGTTGTAGGAAACGCCCAGAGCAGGGACCATTTCCGCCCAACATGCCAACATCACTTGCTCATCAGCACGTGCAGATGAGAAATGCTGTTCACATTTAACTCTCGGTACCTCCCAAATGCTGCTCTTTCTAAGCCAGCATCTCCCCATTTTCTGCATGGTACACATATGTGCACATGGGTGTACACCCTCCAACGAGCTGTGTTCAGTGTTTGATTTATCCAGGATAAGACAGTAACATTTTTAAAAAAATCTCAAATATTTCTAATCTTTAAAAGAGGTTAACATAAATTCTCTTCATTCTATTTCCATTTTTGAACACAGGGAAACAATGCCGACTGGTTGGGTGATGTGCACGAGTAGGAAATGATGAAGAGGCGTGGGTAGGTGCATCATGAGTTCAAGACCAGCCTGAGTATGTAGCTCAGCACCAGGGCTTTAAATGATGTCCTAGTATCAACTCTCCCCACTTTATCTTTACTTTAACACAATGTTTTATTTATTTTTGAGAATTTTATAGATGCATGCAATGTATTCTGGTAATCAAAATATATTCTATTGCTCTTTATAAGGTTAAGTCTAAGTGTAGCTTAACCTAGCGTTGCCGACTCTGGTCCCCACCATCCCCGCTCATTCACTTAATTAAAGCCACTTAATTACCTTAAAAAAAAAACAACCAAATTCTTGCCAAGGCACTTTTAAGATCTTAATGTTGAGTGCGTTTTATTTATGAATTATATCAATGCAATTGTTTGAATCTCCTTAGATTATATAAAGTAAATGTAATTAATATGTGTAAAAACCAATATGGATAATCTGTCATTTTGTGCAGAATCTTTAATAAAATAACTGATGTAAAGGTTGGATGGTCAAGCCTTTCTGTCTTAGTTTCTAATCATGATCAATGATGTTTCCTGTATTTTATACAAGTGAAACAATTTCACGTCTTTTTTTATTTCTCTCCATCTTTTAGGGAGCAGGTTAGGTAATTATGTGTTCTTATTCCCTCCTTCACAATCCACTGCCTCATTGTGCAGATTTAAAGAAAAAGATACACACAGAACTCTTCAGATATTTTAGAAGCTGCCTCTTCAAGTGACTAGAGTCTTAATACATTTTTTGTTTTTAAATTTTTAAATTTATTATAATTTATTTAGTTACATGCCGAATATTATCCCCTTGCTTGTATCTTCCCATTACCACCCTCCCTCCCTCCCTCTTTCATCCTATTCGCCTCCTCTAGACCTCTGACAGAAGGGGTCCTCCTCCCCCACCATATGGCCACAGCCTATCGAGTCTCATCTGGATAGACAGCTTCCCCTTCCTCTGTGTGCCTGCAAGGCCACTCTGCCAAGGGGCAGTGATCAAATTGCAGGCACCAGAGATAGTGTCAGAGGCACTCCCCATCGCCTCTTACCGCCCCCTGCACCTCCCCCGCACCTCCCCCCGCCCTCCAGCCACACACAGGTGGAGAATTAGTTGTCCTTTGGCTATATCTGAACAGAGGTCTAGGTTCACTATATGTATTTTCCTTGGTTGGTTCAACAGTTTGTGCAGGGCCCCTGGGTCCAGATCCTCCGGTCTTGATGGTCTCCTTGCAGGACTCCTAAACCTTCTGGGTCCTTCCATCCCCCCATTCTTTCATATCACTCTCCGCCAATCTGCTCCAGAGTCCAACGGAGAGTCTCAGCACCTGCCCAGCTCCCACGCTGGCTGGAGTCTCTCAGAGGACATCTATGTTGGACTCATATCCACTGATATGTGAGTATATACCATGTGCATCTCTCTGGGACTAGGTTAACTCATTCAGGATGATCTTTTCTAGTTCTATTCATTTGCTGCAGATTTCAAGATTTCCTTGTTTATAATAGCTGAGTAGCATTATTGTATAAATGCACCACAGTTTCTTTATCCATTCTTTGGTAGAGAGGCATCTAGATTGCTTTCAGATTCTGGCTACCATGAATAAGGCCACTATGAACATAGTTGAGCAAATGTCCTTGTTGTGTGGTGGTGCATATTTTCAGTATATGCCCAGGAATGGAATAGCTGGGTCTTAATGTAGCACTATTCCCAACTTTCTGAGAAAACACCAAATTGGTTTCCAAAGTGGTTGTACAAGTTTGCACTCCCACCAGCACAGGAGGAGTGTTTCCCTTTCTCCACATCCTTGCCAGCATGTGCTGCCACTTGAGTTTTGTACCTTAGCCATTCTGACAGGTGTAAGATAGAAGCTCAGAGTCGTTTTGATTTGCATTTCTCTCATGACTAAGGACAATAAACATTTCTGTGTTTCTCAACCATTCAGTATTCTTTTGTTGAAAATTCTGTTTAGCTCTGTGCCCCATTCTTTAATTGGGTTACTTGGTGTTTAATTTCTTGAGTTATTTATATATTTTGGATATTAGCCCTTTGTTGGTTGGTTGGTTGGTGAAAATCTTTTTCCCAATCTGTAGGCCATCATTTTATTCTCTTGACAATGTCCTTTGCCTTAAAGAAGCCTTTCAGTTTCATGAGGTCCCATTTATTAATTGTTGATCTTAGAGCCTGAGCTATTGTAGCTCTGTTCAGGAAGTTGTCTCCTGTGCCAATGAGTTCTAGGCTCCTCCCCACTTTCTTTTCATGCATTTCTTATACAGAGAAGAAAAGATAAAGAGGATTTAAATTCAAATAATTCACTTAACCACAAGGATTCCATAAGGCAGTATCTGGTAATTTTCAATTACTGACATTTTTGTAACTTTTACAAAATGATGAGACATTTTGTTCAAAATTCCTCAGGTTTACTTTTGACCTCACCATTACAGTATTTGTGTCACATGTTAGCAGTTTTAGAAATATGCAAAAGAGGGCTGAAAAAAACCTATGACCTTGGCTATTTATTTTCTGTGTTTTAAGTATGCTTTCTAAATATTCATCTACCTATATTGTATTCATAAATCAAATCTAAATGGCCTTACATTTTTAAAAACCTTCTTGCATTACCAAAGATGAATCTTGTTAAAGGAAGAATTGGTTATCTTCTTAGTTGTGCCATAGCACTTTATTAATCTTGGAGTAAATATCTTGTGTCTTAATTTCCTCAAACCACAGTCAGAGTTGTTTGCTTTATCTCTGCATCTTCAGGGACTGGAATTTTAAAAATACTCTTGCAAATAAAGAGTAAGTCTAATGTTCTCATGTCTGTCTTTGTTGTGAATTTATTAAACATAAGATTATGCAAGAAATAGAATATGGAAAATCTTTTTTTAATATTTAAATTTTAATTTATTGTAATTTATTCATATTACATCCTGAATGTTATCCCATCCCTTGTATCTTCCCTTTCCTCCCTCTTCTGCCATATTCCCCTCCCCTAGACCTCTGACAGAAGGGGACCTCTTCCCATGCCATATGAGCAGAGCCTATTTCCCCTTCCTCTGCTGTCTCAGGACCTCCCTACAAGGAGACCATCAAGGCCAGTGCATCTGGACCCAGGGGGCTTGCAGAAACTGTTGCACCAACCAAGGACAATGCATGCAGAGAACCTAAAACCCCTGTTCAGATCTAGCCAATGGGCAGCTCATTCTCCATGGCTGACAGGGTGTGGGGACTGCCTCTGGCATGGACTCTGGTGCACTTCCTTGCTTTTCAATTAATGTGACCTTGTAGAAATAACTGAGTTCGAACCTATATCTGTCTCTTCTCCAATGCTATTTAAAGCTTCTCAACCTCGCTTTTTTCCACTGTAAAATGGAGTTAATTGTGTATCCTTTAAAGGGTTACTTTGGTGGTTAATAATAATAATAATAATAATAATAATAATAATAATAATAATAATAATAATCTAACACAGCTTTGTAGTTCAACAACAGTGAATACCATCGAGTCCCTAAGGAGCATCATCCTGAGAAACAACACAGAGTTTAGCAGAAAGAAGATGAATCATGCAGCCTTTCCCGTGCTCATCTTCATTAAGTGAGTGGGGGCGAATGCCAGAACGCAAGGAAGCTGTAGACCGTAAAAGCCGACTACTCCTCAGAGCACACAATTAAAAGGAAAGGAGAGAAATATGTGGTATCTGGAGGGGGCAGCAGAGTCATGTAAAAGTTCTCAAGTGAAACTGTAAGTAAGACAGTTACATAGGAGAGTTTAGGTGCAGGGAGTACCTCAAGTGGGAAGTAAGGGCTGTATCATTGGCAGAACACTTTTGGCATGGGATTTAACAAGTCGGGATTAGCTGAGTACTATTTGTGTTTTGTTTTGTTTTGTTTTTTTTGGCCCTGTATTTCTTCTTATGAAAAGAACTAAATTCATAAGATCAGGCCTAGTAGTCAGAAGAGATCCTTGAAAAGAGCATCAAGACATGGATGCTTAACCGTGTCAGTTTGCTGGCAATTAGCGTCATTGTTATCTTTGTATTTTGATCATCCACGAAGTCTGAGAAATAGCTGGAACCTAGATTTAAAATAATTGACTGTGTATGACTCAAAATCGTTGCAATTTTCCAAAAGAGGAAGGCGAGTCAAGGTCAATTTTGTTTCAAAGAATTTGGTGCAGTGAACACCTGAAAAACTGCCCTCTTCATACGTGATACTGTTTGCTCACTTTCTTTTCACTGGAATATCATTTTATATTGAATACAGCTTTTAGTTTTTATTTTTAATTTATGTATTCACGTTACATCCCGATCGTCGCCCCTCCCTCCTCTCCCCTCAGTCACTCTTCCCTCTCTCTCCTTCTTCTCGTCCTCAGAAGCCCAACTCAGCACATCAAGTTGCATCAGGACTGAGCTCATCCTCATGCACCGGGGCAAACCCGTTAGAAAGAAGTGATCTCAAGCAAGCAGCAAGAATGCATGTTACAGACAGCACCCACTCAACTTACTAGGGGACCCACATGAAATCAAACTGCCCAATGGTGTCATATGTGAAGGGGGCTTAGATCCAGTCCATCCATACCCTTGGTTGGTGCTTCCACCTCTGTAAGCCCCCATGGGTCTAGGTTAAGTAGAATCTGCTGTCTTCTTCTTCTTCTTCTTCTTCTTCTTCTTCTTCTTCTTCTTCTTCTTCTTCTTCTTCTTCTTCTTCTTCTTCTCCTCCTCCTCCTCCTCCTCCTCCTTCTCCTCCTTCTCCTCTTCCTCCTCCTCCTTCTTTTTCTATTCTCTTCCATTCTTTTTAAAATTAATTTATTCAGATTACAACTCAATTGTTATCCCATCACTTGTATCCTCCCTTTCTTCCCTCCCTCCCATTTTCACCCTATTCCCTAGGTCTATGACAGAGGGGGACCTCCCACTACATGGCTACAGGCTATCAAGTCTCATCTTGGCAGCCTGCTTATTCTTTCTTTGAGTGCCACCAGGTGTCCCCACCAAGTGGAGGTGGTCAAATATGGGGCACCAGAGTTCATGTCAGAGTCAGTCCTCGCTCTCCACATAAACTGTGGAGAATGTCCTGTCCATTGGCTAGATCTGAGTAGCAGTTCGATATTTACCACCTGTACTGTCCTTGGTTAGTGCAATTGTTTGAGCAGAACCCCCTGGGTCCCAATCCACCTGTCACAATTTTCTTCTTGTAGGACCCTCTGGATCCTTCTATTTCCCCATTCTTGAGTTCTTTAACACCATTCATGAAAGGGTGTTAGATTTTGTCAGAGGCTTTTCTTTTCTTTTCCTTTCTTTTATTTTTCTTTTTTCTTCTTTTTTTTGCACCTAATGAGATGATCATATTTTTTTCTTTTCAGTTTGTATATGTAGTGGATTACATTGATGGATTTTCATATATTGAACCATCCCTACATCCTTGGAGTGAAGCTTATTTGAACCTGGTGGATGATGTATTTTATGTGTTCTTGAATTCAAGTATTTTATTAAGTATTTTTGGCATCAATGTTCATGAGTGAAATTGGCCTGAAATTTTCTTTCTTTATTGAGTCTTTGTGTAGTTAGGTATCAGGGTTACTGCAGCTTCATAGAATGAATTTGGCAATGTCCCTTCTGTTTTTATTTTGTGAAATAGTTTGGGGAGTATTTGGATTAGCTCCTCTTTGAATGCCTTGTAAAATTCTACACTAAAACCATCTGGCCCTGGACTTTTTTTTTTTTTTGGGAGACTTTTGATGGCTGCTTCTATTTCCTTAGAGTTTATAGGACTGTTTAAACTGTTTATTCAATCTTCATTTAACTTTGGTAAGTTAAATATATCAAGAAAATGATCCATTTCCTTTACGTTTTCCAATTTTGTGGAATACAGGCTTTTGAAATAATACCTAATAATTCTTTGGATTTCCTTAGTGTCTGTTTGTATGTTCATAGGTGATTTTGTTAATTTGGACATGGTATCTCTGTCTTTTAGTTAGTTTAGCCAAAAGTGTGTCTAGTTTGTTGATTTTTCTCAAAGAACCAGCGCTTGGTTTCAGTGAGCCTTTGTATTGTTCTCCTTGTTTCTAAGTTACTGATTTCAGCCCTGAGTTTGGTTGCGCCCTTTTGTCTTCTTGGGTGTGTTTGCTTCCTTTCATTCTAGAGCTTTTAAATGGCCAATATGAGAACTCTGCAACTTTCTTTTAATGAAGGCACTCAGTGCTGTGAACTTTGACCTGAACACTGCTTTCATTGTGTCCCGTAAGTTAGGGAATGTTGTACCTTAATTTTCACTGAATTCTAGAAAGTCTTTACTTTTTCTTATTCATTTCTTCCCTGATCCAGAGGTCAGTGAATAGATCATTGTTCAGTTTCCATGAGTTTGTAGGTTTTTCTCTTGTTGAAATCTAGCTTTAATCCATGGTGGTCTGATAAGGAAGAAGGTGTTCCTTCAATTTTCTTGTATCCATTGAGGCTTACTCTTTGACAAAGTATATGGTCAGTTTTGGAGAAGGTTCCATGAGGTGCCATCATGACTGTATATTCTTGGAGCTGGAGCATGTAGGAAGATTTATAAAGTAAACCTGAGTGCAAGACCGGAGTGAAGAGCCTACAGAGCTTGTATAACATAGGGGTAGAGACCACTCCATGAGAGAAGAGGGACAATTCAGCAAACAATGTGGGAACAGCGGACTTCCTGTATGGGAAGGAGTACATTTAGTCTCCATACAAACTCACAAGAAGAAATAAAGTCAGATGAGGTTCAATCTCAAAATGTGGGAAAGAACCTTTAATACATTAGATGGACGCTTAGGGGTGACATCTTCATTTTCTTTTTTTTTTTTTTTTTTTTGATTTTTTTCTCCTTTATTCATTTATTCTTGTTACATCTCAATGGTTATCCCACCCCTTGTATCCTCCCATTCTTCCCTCCCTCTCATTTTCCCCTTATTCCCCTCCCCTATGACTGTTCCTGAGGGGGATTACCTCCCCCTGTATATGTTCATAGGGTATCAAGTCTCTTCTTGGTAACCTGCTGTCCTTCCTCTGAGTGCCACCAGGTCTCCCCCTCCAGGGGACATGGTCAAAGGTGAGGCACCAGAGTATGTGAGAAAGTAATATCCCACTCTCCACTCTACTGTGGAGAGTGTTCATTTTCAGTAAGATAAAATTCCTTTAAAACATATAAAAGGATAACTGGTATTTACTCATATCAAAATGTAAGCTTTTACATAAAAAAAAAAACCCTAACAACATAAAGAAAATTTAATAGCGGTCCCTATGCTGCAAAGGCATTTATAAAGGCTATAATTGGCATCCAGAAGAGAAGATGAATATTGCCAAATGAAAGAATTAAGCTCTACAAAATGAGCCTTTGCGAAGGTGTGTAGCAATGGCAGCATGCAAGCTCTGCTGCAAGATGTCTGTAGGTGAGGCCACTCCAGAAAAGACTTTGACAATATCTACTGATGGTGAGCACATCACATTTATGATCCAGTTAAGTAGATACCCTCAAAGGTCCACACCAGCACATTCTTGGGTATGAAATTTGTAATAGAAAAACAAAATTGAGCATCAATAGGAAAGTGGGTAGAATGCTTACAGCATGAGCAACAGTTATAATCTGAGCGCTATGTGACTGTGTCTGTCTTGTGTGTGTGTTTGTCCACATATAGCCACAAATGCACGAATACATACGCATACACACATATATCTATGAAATAAAAAAAATATTGTCAGGCCACTTAGGGTCTGATGCATATATGCATACAACAATAGCAATATAAATTTTCTTTTTAGTTGTTTGTCTTTGAAACTGTTTTATTATGTGACCCAGGGACAGCTTCAGCCTCTTAAGTACTTGGATTGCAGCCACGAGCTACCATGCAATGTAGCTAGTGTGTGTGTGTGTGTGTGCGCGTAATATAAATTATCAGTATAGTTGTACACTTATGTGTGCAGAAGAGACTGACCGGATGGGAACCTACCACTATCTTGCATCACTATCTTGGCAATGTTTCTGGCTAGAAAAAAGGTACATAACAGAGGTGAAGAAATGATCAAAGGAGTTCTTCATGTATCATCCGCTGTTCTACACGAAACAGCCCATGGTGCACGTGTGTGTGTCCATGACTCCGTGTATGTATCTTTCAAATCTGAGTTTAAAAGTACAGAACCTTTGACCTTTGAGATTTCGTGTTTTTTTTTTTTAATATTAAATTTTGCTCATACTTTCTTCTTGATGTTAAGTATCAAAAACCGTGAGAGTGAGCGAGCCACGGCTTTATGATAATCTGAGGCCAGAAGTCTAGCAGAGGCGTTAGAATCCTAACGAGGAGGTCTGAAACAGCAAGGTGTGTGTCAACGATGGTCATTTACCTGGCCCTTTCAAGAGGCAGTCAAAGGCAGCCTGAGGCTCCTGCTGTGCTGCGAGTTAACAGTGCAGCCCCACCTGACTCTGGACTGTGGCTTTGAGCGCGCAGAGGCAGAGGAGCAGCCAAGGTCTTCGTGGAAAAGAGGCTGAGCATAAGGTAGGGTGCAGAAGTGACTTCTGCTGGGGCTAGGTGAGGCCAGCAAAGCAAGGCAAAACAAACAAAACCCTGAAACGCTGAGGACAGAAGAAATGCTTCCCACTTGAGCCCTCCTGGGGCCAATAAGGGTTTTTATTTAGATCAGCTTTGGTCCACCCCCTTCGGCCCCCCCGCCCCTCCCCCTCTCCCCGCTCTTCCCCCACTCCCTCCTCCCCGCCGCCCCCCCCCCGCCCCCGCCCCGCTTTGTCCTCTGCCCTCACCACAGCCTTTCCCACTTATTCCCACACCCCATTTCACAGTATCAAAGGGACATCACATGCGAGGCTACATTTCATATCTTGATGTTTGAACTTTCTGAGAATTTTTGCTTTCTTCTTTTTTCTTGTCCCAAACAAATGCAAATTACTAGCTGCCTTTCAAACATAAAACATGAACACACAGCCAAACTTGTTTATATACCTTACATATACATATGTTATAATCAGTGCACTGTGTTTATGTATGTAGAAGTAATATACAATTGCATTAATTTGTACTTTTAAGGTACTAATAAAGAAATGGCCTATTATGATCTATATAAAAATGTAGAGTAAAAACAATGAATTGTCCTAACATGTGGTACTGGCTTGAGGCGCATCTCTTTTTGTGATATAAAATGACATTGAGATGGGATGAATCATTTAGGTGCAGAGAAAATACTTTAAAGATCAATAACAATGTGTACCCAAGGAAGACAGAAAGCATTTCTATGTAGAGACTTCTGTTTTGCTTATTTGTGAAAACAGATTTAAATAAGCTTTCTTCCGCGACATAGTTGTTTAAGAAAAATATAATGCAAGTGGATACAAATAAAATGGCCTAAAACACTTGTAATCCACCCAGTCTTACAGAGGTTAATTCTAAATGAATTTATATCACTTAGTTTTGTGGCTTAATGAAAGGGGTGAAAAAAGGCCAAATTTAAGTCTCCTGTGAAATTTGTGTTACCAAATGATTTGGGTACCTCTCATTCTATCCCATTATCACTCTAACTTTTTTTTTAAACTGAGAACTGTTACTTTTCATGAAGATCAAATTTGCCAGCTGAAGTGGGCTAAGAGGGGGCTCTCCGAGCCTGGCTTGCAGCTGGAGGTCCCCGAGCTCACCTGGGCGTCGCCCCAACATACCTATTCTCTTTGTTATGTGTCTCCATAGCTCCTTTATGCTAGAGCTCCTTTATAGCCATTGTGACATCTAACCCATCTCTGCCTTCTAACTGCACTGGAAGCAATTGTTCTGCTGGCGTGACGTCACTGACCTTGGAAGCACATGTTCGAAGCTCTAGAAAATGCAGTGTGGAAGGCAGCTGCCTTTAAAAACACAACAGTGCTTCCTATTTCCCAGTGGGAGTGAAAATATGAGCTAGTGTGTGTTTATAAATCTGCCACTGGACTTAAACCACACACACACACACACACACACACACACACACACACACACACCCCATATCACAACTACCTTAACTTATGAGGATGGGAATAAATAAATGTGACTTATTGATACACTCACCTGAATGAACAGATATTTAATTACTTTGGTGTGTGACTTTTTAATACCCTTACCTGAAAGAAAATATTCAGTTCCTTTGATAGTATGTATTTTAAAATATTAAGGTAAGTCAGTTACATTACAATTTATTTAGAATTTTCTGGAACAGCAGGTAATAAGCTATGAAAAGTACTGCAGTCTATCAAAGCTATCCTTATCTATAAAGGTAGGCTTGGCTCTATGCCACAACCATATACTCAGTTCAGTTTATAATCCCTTTAAAATAGAATGTTGTTCTCTGTCTCACAGTCTCTCTCTCTCTCTCTCTCTCTCTCTCTCTCTCTCTCTCTCTCTTTCCCTCACTCCCTTTCTCCCTCCTTCCCTCTCTCTCCCTTCTTTCCTCCCTCCAAATAATTAATATGGTTTAGTAAAAATTCTTAGTACAAAATCTATCAGTCCCTCTGACCCATTCCTTCTTGAACCCATCAGTTTTAGTGACGTCGTCAGGTGCTGGGATGGAAGCTGACCTGAGATGCCTCTGCTCTTCATAGCTGCCTTCTCACCACTCCTTGGATAATTGAAAAGGGGAAGTAAAGATTCCTCAGGTAGAGGTTGGTGCCAACGAATCTTGGAGACTTCCAAAAGCCTACTGTGCAAGAGGCACAGCCTGTCTTCCAGGCATTACGGTAGGTTCAGTCCTCGTGCAGAGACAGAACAAGCAAAAACACATACATTCCATGCTAAGGATCCAGAAGGGATCTCAAGAGCAGCTCCCACCCCAGATGACACATGGCAAAGCTTGCATATTAAACACCAAGAGGCACAAGAGGCTGGGCTGTTCTGCTGAGGTGGTGGTAGCAGAATCATCAGAATCTCCCTGAAGAGAGTGAGCACTAGAGTGATTTCTTTCTTTCTTTTCTTTCTTTTCTTTCTTTCTTTCTTTCTTTCTTTCTTTCTTTCTTTCTTTCTTTCACCAGTACCATTATTGTGTAATTTTTTATTAATTTATTCATATTACATCTCTATGGTTATCCCATCCTTTGTATTCACCCATTCCTCCCTCCCTCCCATTTTCCCCTTACTCCCCTCCCCTATGACTGTGACTGAGGGGGACCTCCTCCCCCCTGTATATGCTCATAGAAGATCTTGAGAAGTGTCCAGAAGGTAAGATGAAGAACGGCTAGAGACGTGCCGTGGAGCAGAAGTGTAAGAGATGATAATGAAGTACGAGTCATGCCCAGACGTCCAGCTTGAGGGATAGGAAAGCACAGATAACCATGAGAGGAAGGGGTCTAAGACAAGCTGTTCGTTTGGAGAACGCTGTCATTCGGGCGTAATGGCTTCGGTTTGGGAAACTGTGCTACGAAGGTGCAGGTGATCCTCCGCGGGAGGGCTGGGTATGTGGTTGGAGCTTAGGAAAAAGTGGGCTGTAGTTTTGAATATAAAGCCATAAATGAGGAGAAAATTGATTGGGGAGAGACAGTGGAATAAACTCAGATGTGACTATTTCTAATAAAAACTTTATACTAGAATTTTCTTCTGAAAGTTCACAATGGAGCCCAGAAATGAACATGCAAATTAGACTAGAAAAGTCGGAAAACAGAAGACTGTCCTCGTCTTATTTGACACCTAGAACTAGTGTGTTCTCTTATGGAGAGGATATCACTCTGAGTTGTATAGTTCCATCTTATGTGTGAATGTGCTCATATGAATGTATGTATATTATGATAGGCAGAAAACCTTATGCATATATGTAAAGTATATAATCTGTAATATAATGTGTAGATTTACAATGAGTTATATATGACAAAATGATTAATATAGAGACATTAGATTTGTTTTATGTATGTGATATGTATATACTATACATGCATATATATATGTGTGTATTGAGCCTATTATTAGTATTTTTTACACGTGGAGCAAAGGAATTTTCCCAATATTCCTATAATCTCTCTCTCTCTCTCCCTCTCTCTCTCCCTCTCTCTCTCTCTCTCTCTCTCTCTCTCTCTCTCTCTCTCTGTCTCTCATACACACAAACTATCATGTACACATATAATAATAGTAGTTTGAAAATGTTGAAAGAGATTTTAATCTACAGTATAAATGGCATATGTGTAAACACAAATAAATGATAAAATACCATAAATCAGAATATACACTTTTCTTACTAGAATTAAAAGGAAGTGAATTTGTTAGTCGATGTTAATAATAAGTAACTTCTAATTTATTCAAAATGGATATGAAGTGGTTCACTGTATAAAAAAAACAATGGAATAAATTAAGAGAATAAAGTAAGTTTGAATAAATAATTTGTCAATAGAAAATACATGGTCTGGTCTTGATACTGCATGCTTGTAATCCCAGAACTCTGAGTTTTAGGCAGAGCAATCAAGAGTTCAAAACTAGCTTGGGTCACATAGTGAGATCTTGTGTTAAACAAATAAGCAATAGTAATCGAGTAAAGAAAATACATACTGTAAAGTCTGAAAAACTCTGTAATAGGCATTTGGCTTATGAGCTTTCTAATTGATAGGAAAACATGAGAACATAATTATATTTATCCCATTACCTACAAAAAAAAAAAAAAGAAAAGAAAAGATAAAGAGGAAGAAAGGAAGAAAAAGTTTCATTTGTTGTAATGAAATCGAAGTTTTCCTCAGTCAGAAAAGAGAACACTGTACATTCTCAAGATAGGTGGAAAGTCATTGCAATAAATAGACCTCACAGGGCTCTTTCTTACAGGTAGAACAGGCTGATGATGACATAATGCCAAATCACGTTCAATAAAAGCATTTACAAGGAACCGTTCACAAGGGGCCACATATGTTCCAGATATGTGGCTTTCTAATTGTCAAGTTTACTCCAAGGATAGATTTCCTTTGGAAATATATAGGCTATCTATAGGAATACATGGACTATATTTCCTTCAGTCAATTCTCTGTAGATATACATTGTACAATCAAGTCTTTGATTAGGAGTAGCAGTGCTGACTGCACTGTGTTAGGCTCTGACAATCACTTAGAACACAGTTGTATGATTCACTGGTTAACTATAGATATTCACAGCTTCTCTGCAAATGGATATAAAGGGACCACAGAACACTATAATTTGAGGGGTTTTGTTTGCTTCCTTTTGGGGTGGGGTTAGGTGTAGTTAAGTTGTTTAGCTGTGTTGCTCACTTAGCCTTCAACCCACAGTCCAGTCTTCCTGCTTGGGTCTACTGAGCTAATAGCCCAATAGTCCTAGCTAATAGCCATATTTTTACTGTGGTAAAACACACATTGCTCCCATGATGACTTTTAAATGTACAGCTCAAGCTGTTCATGATGGTGCCTGTTTGTAGGCACTGCATTGCAGAGAAAGGCTGGAAGATCTCGCGTTCACGGCCAGGCCAGGCTGCATAGCAAGTATTCCTCCTACACAAACAGTTGAAAACAAAACAAGTTCAGTGGTTGGTAGATGGCTTGGTTGGTAAGATGTTTGTAGTACAGGGTCAGGGCCTGAGTTCAGATCTCCAGCACGCTAGTGAAAAACCGAGGACAACAGCGCACATCTGTAATTCTAGCACCAGATACAGCAGGATCACTAAGGCTAGCCAAATTGGTGAGCTTTAGGTCAGCAGGAGGCTTTGTTTCAAAAAGTGAGGTAGAGAACGATTGCGGAAGAGACTAGTAACTTCTGGGCTCCAATGCTTGCATACAAATGCAATAAACTCCCACATGGGTACATATAAATATATTAAATCTATTCATAATATACACATATTTATAAACAACATATACACTATATATACACACAGGGGCAAGTGGCCATTGCAGTGGTGTCCTCCCTGTGTCTGAAGACTGAGGAATCCAATGCTTGGAACTCTAAACACAGTCAGTACCCATGGTGAGGAAGATCACAGGTCCAAGGTAAAAACTGAATATTACTTAGCTAAACTGACATGGCATCAAGCTGGCTCTCATATTGAAGTTTTTACTTATAGACAAGCTCTACTTTCAGCCTGAGAAATCTCCCTCTTCTCCCAGTGAACAACAGCGAATGCAGAGATGCTCCTGGCTGCACAAGGTGCTGAGATCAGGTGATGGGTGAGCTCTCGTCTTTGAACAAGGCATTTATACTATCCCCTCTAGGGCTCAGGGAACACTGCAGAAGAGGCAGGAGAAAGAATGCCGAAGCTGGAAGAGGAAGAGAAGCACTCAATGCTCTCTTCTCCTGGTCAGGATACCGCCATTGTGACCCTGAACTCACAGCAGCTGTGGAGGCCCGCAGCAGTCTGCTCAGAAACAGTCCTGTCAGCAGCGAGGCTAATTTTTTTTTTCTACAGTTCTTTACTACCTACAGATTCAGGGAAAGGAAGAATCGCTGGCTTCAGCTGTGTGTCACTTGTGACCCCAGTAGGTCCCAAAGACAGTTCTGATCCAATGGTCACACAGATGGCCCTGGTTAAATAATATGGGTCACAAAATAAAAGCAGAAGTCATGGCCCTGTGAGAGGAACTGATAGAGATGAGAGGGCATAGAGTAAAGTAGGAGTGAGATGAGAGGAAGAAAATAATCAGAATATGTTATGACATGGATGATTTTTTTCAAGTGACAGAAAAGGAAAAGAAAATTGAGAAAACTTATTGACAATGCCAAAAGAGGGGGGCTATAAATTCTGGAGAGACAAGAGTGAGAGGATTACAATCAGGATGTAATGCAAATAAATTATGATTTAAAAAGTGGAAAAAATTCTGAAAAGAATTGGAAGTTTTAAAAAAATGTATTGTGAGTTCTCTGGGGTTTTGTTAGCAATACCTGTGATCTGTGATCTCAATATAGAATTTTCCCTAAGACAGTACGAAATTGGTTTACAAGTAGGCATAGTTCAATTCAAAGCAAAAGATGACTTAAAAAAAAATAAAGAAGCCATCTCTCTACCTAACTTGGTTATTTGGTTAAGATAAAAGCTTGCTACCGTTGAAATGATGGGAGAGGCGTCTGCATGGCGAGCTGCGACGTAGAATGTCTAACAAATCCCCATGAGGAATTCAAGTTTGCTTGAGAATGCTAGCACCAGCCGCAGGTTTTGATTGACTTCATATTATATCAACACAGCTTATTTAAAAGTGATGTGCCTCAAACTAGCAGAACATTCACTCATTCTTTGCCCAGCACGTTTTCATATTCTAAGTGTTATGATGTTTCCCAAGCCCTACAAGTCTGATGCATTTGTGCAGATATGTGTGTGTAAAATAGCATGGAGATTCTTCTGGTGTATTGGCATTACAGAATGCTGGGGCAACAACTTTTGGCTTCCATTTTTATATAGAAGTAAGCCAGATTTCCCCAAACCCTGAGTGTTAAGTATATCAAATAAAGGAAGCATGAAATATGATTTGAATTTTCAAGTGGTTAAGTATGTAGGAAGCAGATTCAATGAAAATTCTTGGCTAAGAAAGAAAAGGAAGTAGAGAAACTCCAACAGAAATCTCTTTTTATTATTCACACGTATTCCTTGTATAGAATAACAGGTTTGTCACAACATTTACACACAGGTAGACGATATTCTTCAGTAAGCCCGTGACTTCAGAATACACTCTAGTACAGTTTATCCAAGGGTCCCCACATGATTCAAAAGTAGAAAAGAAACTGATGGTACACATGGACATTTTATAAACACGTAATTAGGAGCACAGATTCTAGCTTCTATTTCCCTACTCCGCCTCTTCTCCATTGAGCCATTAAACAACCCGGCTAGGAAAACTTTTTACCGCTATAGTCTCAGATTCTTCCCTATGTCCCCAGTGGGAACGCCGAACACATTTACTTCTTTGCATTACTTCTATTTGTGAATTATTGTGTGCCCAAGTATACATATATGTATGATAATGCAGAGAAAAACTCAGTTTGGCTATTGTGGGTACTTGGAACTGAACACAGGGTCTTCTGAAAGAGCAGTACTCTTAGCTGATAAACCATCTCTCTAGCACTGGGGTATATTTTACATATATGCCTGAATATGTGTAAAATTTACATATATATAATTTACATCTATGCACATATATGTGAGATGTGAGTTAGTTTACAGTCGGCATGCAGAGTGAGAAGTGGGAAGTCCAAGAAGGTTTATGAGGATACAGAGATCACTGAGCTGGAGCCCAGGGTGGACCAGGAGTCCAGCCTTCAGCCTCTTTTCACACTTTACCTCCCATCTTCCCTCCTGCTGCATGTCTGTACGTAGGTTTCAGATGCTAAGCAGAAATGGGATCATTTTGGGGGAGGTTAAAGGAACTGCAAAACAGCAGATGCAGGCAAGGAGGAGTAACAGGTGGGCACCTATGATCAGGGTACAAGGACATATAAATGTACACGAGAAAGTAATAAAAATCTGTTCTTTTGTATGTTAAGTAAAATTAATAAAAAAAAGAATTATTTTGCATCAAAGTACAGTGATGTTTATGCAGACTTTCGGGACGGTGTTTGTATGCACAGCGACTTTCACCTCAAGCTTGTTTACAAGCTGTTCTCGGTTGACAAAGCTCAGCGCCGTGTTTCAGTCGGTCCTAACACAGAAAGCAAGTCTTCCAATGCCATTTCCCCGATTGGCTGTCAGTAGACTTAGCTTCGTCTTATGTGTGCATCAAGAAGCATGCGGAGGAGCATGTACTGAGAGAGGAGGACCGGTTTCAGGAGACGAGGGGGCAGGGTGGGCTGAGCATGAGCTTAGCACATGAACATACGTCATAAGGAACCCGGTCGGTGCCCGTGCTGAGAGTGCTCTAAAAACGATCTTAAAAATAGGTGTTTTGCACGATATTCTCCACCGTTGAGTGGAGAGTGAGATCTGACTCTCACACGAACTCTGGTGCCCCTTTTCTGACCACGTCCCCTGGATGGGGAGGCCTGGCGGCACTCAGAGGAAGGATAGCAGGTTACCAAGAAGAGACTTGGTAATCTTAGAGCATATATAGGGGGTGGAAGTCTCCCTCAATCACAGACATAGGGGAGGGGAGAAGGGGGGAAGTGGGAGGGAGGGAAAAATGGGAGGAAAGAGGGGAAGGGCTAACAATCAAGATGTATTATGAATAAATTAATAAAAAATGGTAAAAACAAACAAACAAACAAACAAAAACTCTTAAAAAAATAGGTGTTTTGATTTTGCTTTGACTCTAGCCAAGAAATGTAGCTTACAAGTTTCAATATGTGTCCCATAGATCCTAAAAGGAATGCTGTCATTAAGATTATCCCTAGTATGGTTTACTTTATATCATGTGAACATTATAACATTCCTATGGGAATATACACAATACACACACAATATGCACATACTCAAAGTCCTTTTTTCGGTTCTACTCCAAAATTTGATTTTCATATTAAAGTTGTATAAAATTTACAATGAAAAATTTATTCTTTAATGAGTTTGGATAAATATCCAAAAATGTTAAGATAGACAAAATTATAAAGAAGATATAAAATAGAGAAATATTTTATTTTTTAAATTAAAGTGAGCAAAGAGCTTTTTGTTGTTCAATTTCTTATACAAGAGCTACCAGCTTTATTGAAAATATAATTAGGTTAAAACCAAATGAACCTAATTGAATCACATAACTGTGACCTTTTACCATTATTCTCATGCTAATTTGCTAAATCAATTAAAATTTTAAAATAAAATTTTCTGATGATGAAAAATAAAGTGAAGCACAATTTTGTAAAATCTCATCTTTGTCCAAAACAAGGCATGTAAGCCTTAAAAACATTTAGTTTTAATATCTTATTCTATAAAATTATCAGTGTTAAGGTACAATAAAATATGTCCAAATGTTGTTTATCAAATAGCTGATGAGGCACATTTTACAGTGAATAAATAATTGCTCAGTAGGACAAAAATGTGTATATTGCTTTGCGATACAACAATGCTCAAAACAGTATTCAAGGGCTCCAGCGATATTTTAAAACCAACCCACATCAAGAAATAAAAATCTTGCTGTTGATGTTGCCCATTTCCGCTACTCAAAAACAAAACCCCTGCATTAAATTCAGCACACACAGCCGGAGTTGCTTCTGCCTCTTCCTTTTAGGATAGTTGTTGAAAGTAAAATAACCAGTCGGCCTTAGCTTAGGTGAGACTGTTTTCGCCTTGGAAACAAACAAAGCTCCCTCTCCATGAGACAGGTTCATTTCATATTTGTGTAATACCCTGGAAGGAAACTGGGTTTCAATAAAGTCCATTTTTGTCGCTGCATGTAGCAATGACTATCACACCCAGCAGGGCACAGTGGCACCTGGCAGTCCAGACCCCAGTGTACCACAAACCATCTGGGGGTAATTACAACAAGGTATTCTTTCAGGACAGATGGGACCAGGGAACAGAAGCGCCGACCCCTCCCGCCATTCACAACATAATTCCTTTCAATGATATACTTAATCCCCCAACCAGCCATGCTTTTCAGTGCGCTGTTGTCTCTGTTCCTTTATGTTAATTCAGTAGCAAGACCGAGAAAAAGAGGGGGAGTGAGAGTACAAGAAAAAAAAGGGGGGGGGGGAGGGAAGGGGGTGGTGGAAAGGGAGCCACCAGTGCCTCTAGGGACCAAAAAGAAGTTATTCATCCCTAAATTGTTTCTACCACAGCAAGTACAGTAACAATTTTTTTTTTAAAGGGGGGTGAAATTATCCTAAAGAAGGCCAGTGTGACAGCCCTGTGTGACACCAGCTGAGGTTTACTTAGCCACCTGTTAGCTAGAAAGCTCTCTGCACTCGCTTAGGATGCATTTAACCAGTTTAAAGGGTCTTTATTGACAGGCAGGCCACCTCCATTCAGCGGCCTAGCCATAGGCCTGCTTTGTGGTCATATGTAGCACACAAGCCTTAATTCAATTACGCTGTAAGCCTATCCAATCTGCACCACTGCCCTTTCACTTTTGTGCCATTTGTCTTCTACGCTCTAAAGAATTTTATTTTAAAGAGGGAGGAAAGGCACCCTACAACCCAGTCTTCTTTATTTTTCATTTAAGGTTTCTGCCGCAGGTGGGCCTCTACCTTTCAGCCCGTGAGAGGCGTACTTCCTCGAGTGATGTTTCAGACGCCAAGTGTTGGGTATTGTCTGGAAACAATGCTTTCCACGCATCCTGGTTTTTTAATTTTTTGTTAATTAGGTGTTGTATGTTTAAAATCTCTGCAAAACCGAGTCTCTAAATTTTCATGTGGAAAATGGAAAGAAAGAAATACAAAAGGAAAAACAGATGATAATGACAGCCATTACCTCTGTTCTTCAATCCTTTTTATTAAAAAAAGAAAAAAGAAAAAGTATTTTGTGGAAAATAATATATATACACATATATGTATACAAATGTATTGTTTTTCTTACATGTCCAGCACAGTAAATATGGTGTACTATGAATAATGCTCATTCACTGCTGCAATTGTTCCTTGAAAAAGCTGAATTTCCATGAGTTATTAAATATATTGAATCTGTTTATACTGTTTAAATCCCTGGAATTTCCAAATTCCCTTTGCATTGGAGCAGTGTACATCGTAGCTGTTTGGAATTTTTTCTAGTACTTTATGAACAGTCCACATTTGAAGATGGGTTTCTCAGAGTCCCCAATGATTTCATTTTCAAAATCATCTTTTTTTGGTCAAGTTGAGAGTTCATCTCTGTTAAACGATCCATGTGCAGTTTTGAAACCACCCATAACCTACCCTTTTGCCCAACACATGTAATAGTGGTGTGGCTCATTCTGCACCAATGTTTCTATAAGTTGTCAAATCATTTGTCATGGGAATTGAAGGAATTTCAAAGGAAGGAGAGACAAACCTTTGGCAGAATATGTTTATTTTCCACCCAAGTCACGCCCATGCCTGGTTTATGCAGTCCTGGGGATTAAACATGGGACTCTGACTCTCTCTCTCTCTCTCTCTCTCTCTCTCTCTCTCTCTCTCTCTGTGTGTGTGTGTGTGTGTGTGTGTGTGAGCTTACCAACTTACTGACTAATTTGGAAACCTACCTGCCTGTTCCCTCCCAGTGGCTGGGGCTACAGACACACACTGTCATTGCCAGTTTTCACGTGGGTCCTGGCCATCCATGTTTAGGTCCCGTCCTTGTGTGTTAGGTTCTTCACCCACTGCGTCATCTCCTAGCCTGTGCTTATACAACGGCTACTATGGCCCTTCCCGGGTCCATATGTTAAGCTAGAAACAGTGAAAATTAAATAGCATTGCAAAGGAAGGATAAAGAAAAGCAAATTCTCATGAACCCGGAGGACATAAAAAATACCAGGGGTTGGGGGAGGGGAAAAGAAACAAAAAGAAAAAGCTAGAAAACAGATGAAAAAAAATCACAAAATTTGTTTTCACCTTATTCATCCACTGCCTTTGACATAAGGATGAATCCAGCTGGCTGCAGGAGAAAGACAGTGGGGCCACTTTTTTTTAAAAAATACATTTTATTGATTTATTCATATTACATCTCAATTGTTATCCCATCCCTTGTATCCTCCCATTCCTCCCTCCCTCCCTTTTTCCCCTTACTCCCCTCCCCTATGACTGTGACTGAGGGGGACCTCCTCCCCCTGTATATGCTCATAGGATATCAAGTCTCTTCTTGGTAGCCTGCTATCCTTCCTCTGAGTGCCTCCAGGTCTCCCCCTCCAGGAGATGTGGTCAAATATGAGGCACCAGAATTCGTGTGAAAGTCAGACCCCACTCTCCACTCAACTGTGCAGAACGTCCTGTCCATTGGCTAGATCTGGGTAGGGGTTTGAAGTTTACTGCATGTATTGTCCTTGGCTGGTGCCATAGTTTGAGCAGGACCCCTGGGCCCAGATCTGCAGTGGGCCATGCCACTTATAAATGCTGTCTTCAGAAGAAAGTTCCTGGGCTTTCTATTTCTCCTCACAATACACTGCAGAGAACATAGCGTTCCATTCTGCAGCGGTAATTTTTGGCAACACAAGGTTGGAGATTAGCACCAGAGGGCAGGCAACATAAAATGTGCTAATAATTCTATACATAGGTGGCTGGGTGAGAGGCCCAGTGGTTAAAGTGCTCACTGCACAAACATAAGGATCCGAGTTCGGATCCCAAGCCCCCACATAGAAAGCTGGGTGTGGTTTGTGCTAGTGATGCCCATCATCACAGTTTTGCAGGAAATGGTATAGAGGCCGGTAGGTCACAGGGGGTGGCTAGCCAGCCAATCTAGCTGAAACAGACAGTACTGCATTCGATGATATGCCCTGTCTCAAAAAAAAAAAAAAAAAAAAAATAAGGCAGATAGTAACAGTGAGAGACACACAAAGTCAGCCTCCACATTTATACATGCAGGTATCACCCATACACATCAGAGAGAAAGAAAGAGAGAGAGAGAGAGAGAGAGAGAGAGAGAGAGAGAGAGAGAGAGAGAGAGAGAGAGGAGACCTTGGTTTACATTTTAGAAGCTGTGTCCAATGCCAAGAGGAAAATAGATTCCTAGGCCCTTTGGCCAGCTGGTGTAGCCTCATTGGCAAGCTACACACACACACACACATACACACACAAACAAAAAACAAAAACAAAAACAACCCCCCCCCCAAAAAAAAACCCAAAAACCAAAAAACTGTCTTAAAGGTGGTGGAAAACATTCCCAAGGATGCTGCCGTACCTGAGGTTTACCTCCCGTCTTCGCATCATGCTTGCACACACACACACATAGGATTAAGGGTGTGCACATATATGTACACACACTTATAAAAACAGAGAAGAATAAAATAGACTGAGGTGTTGTGGACACATGAAAGGAAGAACAAATGTTCATGTTTGTAGGATTGTGTATGCACGGATGCTAGCAATCTGGAGAGTGTTTAAGGGCATACACTACATGCATAAAAATAAAATTTGAATGCATTCACATGAGCAGGAGGATTCAAAGCAACAGATTACTTCCTGATGCCAATGATGTTGATTTAACATACTAATATTGAATCCAGTGCCTAATAACAGCCAAGTAAGCAGATTCATTTTATAATTAATACCTCTAAAATATTATTATTATGTGGACCACTAGGTCCTACTAGAAAACTCAGCAATTTACCTAAAGTCACTTTGACAATAATGTTGAAAGATGCCTTTGGAATACAAAGCTGAGTCTTAAAATTGCTGCTAACCACCATATTAAGCATTCATATGAAAAAAAAATATACACTTGCCAAGAGTTAAGCCTATGGTCAGTAGCCACTGAATGGCATATTTGTGGTGCCGGTGTCTTCTCAAGTTTTTTCCTCTCTGGTTATCCTGACTATCACGGGAAGCACGTGTGAGGTCTGGAAGTCATTAGTAGGGTTCTACATGCACATAAGGGGAGGAGATGGTTATCTGTGGCTCTGAACCTCCCAAGCCTCTCCCACATCGTATGAAGTGCTGCCTGACATGAATTAACCTGCTACCACTGCTGGAGTATAAATATATTTTACAGTCAGTCTCTTGACTTCAATTATATTTATTGTACCTGGTGGGTCTTCTACAAGTATTGAAAGAATGAACAAAATCTTAAAGTAATTATATTGTCTTTTTGGTACTTACAAATAAAGAACTAATTTACATAAGTGGAGTTTCTCTGATGCTTGAGACAGAGAGAGAGAGAGAGAGAGAGAGAGAGAGAGAGAGAGAGAGAGAGAGATGGAGAGATGGAGAGATGTAGGGAGGCTTAAGGAAGCTGTTCTAAATGGAATATTCAAGGCGAGCACTCAGGATGATCTGAGGGATGAATGGACATACCATAGAGGGGATCAAGGGCTGCAGATGACAGCAGTTTCCATGGGAACCGAAGAAGAAAAATGATGAACTCCTTCCTTCCTTCCTTTCTTCCTTCCTTCCCTCTTTTTCGTTTCTTCCCAAATATATGGTAATCTTGGGTGAGATCCCTGACACTGTCACAGATCCCAGGGGTCACAGAAGCATCCAGTTCTAAGAGCAGGCTTATCTAACAGAGATGTCAACAAATAGAGCAGATGGCAGCACAGGCCCTGACTCTTCTTATCTATTCACATTGTCACCATTTCTTGATTATGTGACAACCCCCCCCCCACCAAAAACAAAACAAAACAAAAAAAACTACAAACAAACCATCCAGCCCTATGTCTGCAGGCTTTCCCATAGTTTTTGGGTTTTCCTTTTGTGTCACTCATGTGCTTAGCGTGATGGTGTAATAATTAGAGTATCACCAGCTAAGTATGCTCTGTGTTCATTATGTGACAGGCATCCTGTTACATACCTCACTCATTATCTTCTCAGAAGCAAAGAGGAGGATGCTTCTTGTTATCTTCCTCTTAAAAGTGAGGAGCTGAGGATGTGATAATTGCTCAGAGTTCTTTGACCAGCAACTGGCACAGTCAGCACAAGAATCCATGTTGTCCGTCTCCAGAAGTTCACTCCCAACAACCGACCGTGCCACATGGACAGGACTCAGTACTGAACAAACTGACTTGCGAAACCCACTAACCCGCTAAGTGTTTCTCAGAATTATGCGAAGACCAAGAAAGCCCCCAAAATCAATGGCGGCGGTAACTTTAGCAGTACAGAGAAAACAATTGTTTCTGCTTCTCTGAACGCTGCTGCAAGCAATCTACTCAACAGGTAAGAGTTGGGACAGCAAACCAAATACCGACTTGGAGGGCACAGTTCTGAGCAGGTGATTGTGGGCCCCAAGGACACATGGGAAAAAGTCTGAGGCCCACCCTTCCTCAGCATTTTCTTCAGCTGAGGCACTTTTTACTTTTCACTTCCTCCAGGTAGACCTATGTACCTTTAACGTCCTCCCTGGAGCAGATTTGTGAAAGTCTCACTGCTGAGGTGCAGTCTCACCTTTATTCTACATGTAACCTAGTTAGTGGTATAATTGCTTCTAGCTCTGTTTCCTTCTCTGGCTCTGCCTGACCAAGCATCCTTCTACACTGCCCTTCTTCTCTAGGTCTTCCATTCCCTGGCTGGTCCTGAGCCCCGACTATTCACTATTTGATAATACACGTCACTCACTCCGGGTCTTTTTATTTCTTTTTTCTTTTTCTTTTTTTTATTAACTTCCTCTCTTAGAAATTGCCACCCTATCCGTGGCATCTAACAGTTCCTTACGTGCTACCACAGCACCCACTTCCTCATCATTACAGATAATTCTATGTCCAGATGACTTCCTGGCTCTACTGTACCCCCAGCCACACCAGCAGCTCAGGTAAGATAGCCACAGGGTCTGCTGTGCTCCTGGGGAACAGTCAGGTTGATGAAGGCTCAATGAGCAAAACGGCTTGTTGAATTTGACTGCTCTTCAAGGAAGGAGGCTAGGGCGGATGGGTGGGAGAACCTGGGGAGGGTGACAGGGTCGAAATGACGTCCTATCAGATAAAGGATTCTGTCAGGCTGAGGAATTCCACTACCCTGATACCTTATCTGGGTCACCTCCATTTGTGACTATTTTAACCCTGATATTTAAGTAGGCAAGCCAGGACAGTGACAAACCGGGTATTGCCCAGATACCTTTTAGTACCTGTCAGCATTCCCAGATTGAATTTCCCATCCTAGAGTCTGCACATTTGCTGGGAAATGCCTGCATGACATCTTCCAGTCCCTGGGAACCTAGCCCACCCTGGTGTAGTATTCAAGCAACTGCTTTCAATTCTCCCTGTAGAGGTCATGTCGTTAAGCCTCAAAGCTCATAATCCAGCAGTTATATGAAAATGTCCTCATCTTCTGCAGCCTGATTTTATAATCAGTACAACACAGGCAGGAGGGTTGTAATTGTCACTTTGCCTATTTAATTTCTCCTACTATCATCACATTCTTAGGGGACACCCCATCCCTTGACTAATTTCAGATGTTAGTCAAGTTATAATTTGAGTTCTGAAGAAAGTCTCTCTCCCCCGACCCCACGCACATACAAACCCTTTGGAGCCCAGTATAAATAATGCTACCACTAAGACAGCCTGTGACTTTGGGCAAGTTACTTACTTCAGTCCCTTTCTGCTTCAGTTTCCTTGTCTACAGGCATAGTAATAAGGACGCGCCTACCTTACTGCCTTTGGTACTCAGGTTAAAGATGCCAGTGTGTGAAGAGCACTCAGAACAAGGCCAGGCCCATGGAAAGTACCGACAGTGTGCTGTGCGTGTCCCAGGACAGCTGTTAAGAGCCTTCGAGTCGCTGTTTCTTCTCAGCACGAAGCCAGGCTGGGTGACTTTTTCCCTTCAAGTGTTCAGTTTGCTCCAATTTCCTTCCAAAGGGAGAAGAAATCATGTGAAGTTTGTTGAGTCAGCCAGAAAACCCTAATGATTTGCTCCTTTCACACACTGTAGGCCTTTTCTCTCCCAAAGTGTTTGTTAGGCCCCAGAGAGCAATAACCTTAGACCGTTATGCCATCATCTAGAACACCAAGAGTGGTGCCTTGTGCGCAGAAATGTGAGTTTCCGTGACTGGAAGACCAACTACATGAGTAATAACATCACTGGCGTCTTTAGGGCTCTACCACAGTTTTTCCTTAGCTTCTTAACGGAGATCTAAGAGTGTCGGGAGGCCCTGAAGTGCCAGCAGCCACCACCAAACACGCACCTTCTCAGGGAGGAAGCCGGTGAAACGGGTAGAAAGCTTTGGCGAAGATCTGCAACTTGTGTTGTAACCCCGTCTCATAATGAACCACCAGTGGAAGTCCTGTGGAGAGCCCAGTTGTGGTGTATTTGGCTACAGAGTTGAGACAAGGAAGCACTTTTCATGGGGAATTGGAACAAGGCAGATTATCTGGTCACAGTAAACACTCACTCCAGTACTAGACACTCATTGGGCTACACAAGAAATACATTGTCACAGAAGACACTCACCCACACAAGAAATACATTGTCATAGAAGACACTCACCTACAGAAGAAATACATTGTCACAGAAGACACTCACCTACACAAGAAATACATGGTCACAGAAGACACTCACCTACACAAGAAATACATTGTCACAGAAGACACTCACCTACAGAAGAAATACATTGTCACAGAAGACACTCACCTACACAAGAAATACATTGTCACAGAAGACACTCACCTACACAAGAAATATACATTGTCACAGAAGACACTCACCTACACAAGAAACATACATTGTCACAGAAGACACTCACCTACAGAAGAAATATACATTGCCACAGAAGACACTCACCTACACAAGAAATATACATTGTCACAGAAGACACTCACCTACACAAGAAATACATTTTCACAGAAGACACTCACCTACAGAAGAAATACAGGGTCACAGTGGACACTCAGTCAGCTATAGCACAAATACTTAGTCACAGTGCGCAGGCCACTCAGTTACAGGCTTCACATTTGAAAGCATTCTTTGAAAGTGTTAGTTCCTCAACAGAAGGAAAAGGAAATTAAACTTTTAATAAAAATACGTCATTTAAAGAAATATGTAATTTGACCTCCAAGAAACATGAAAATAAATCCCACTAGTTAAAGGGAAACTACAAATAAAGGAGACAGGAAACATAACATTTTTGGTTTTAACTTTTTGAATGATACCACTTTATTATCAACATATAATTAAATACATTTTAATTTCTCTGCCATCATTATTGGTTCAGGACTTAGCAGATATTATTTGCATGTATTTTCATATTATACTCAGCATATTGTCTAGGAATGTCTATAGGAAAAAAAAGAAACATTTGTTAAGAGCACCTTCTTTTTCACTGGCTTTAGGAGCATTTTGATTGGGGAAACTTTTAAATAAACTTTCTTTTATTTTTTGGATTGTTTGAATAGTATTTTAACTTAATTATATTATTCCTAAATGACAGATGTGCAATAAATACATAAAGATCATTAATAAATTAGTATACCACAGCATTAACATATAATATAAACTTCTAGTTAATTTCATTTGGAGCTTTAAAAAATTGATAGAGTTTAAGTTATACACTACCATATTTTAAGTTTTTTTGGTAATTAAATTATAATTTATTTATATTTTCAAAGTACAAGTTTATATACTAATAATATATTTCTACATACCCTTTAATAAAATATGACTTATTCTCTTTGTGAAGAATGTAGACATTAAGACCATGATTTCAAAGTATAAACCACAAAATAAAAACAACTCTTCACACAATAATAGTCAATGCAAAATGTTTGAAGAAAAACTGTGATTTAAAAATTATTATGCTATATCTAGCCAGATTTACTCACATCTTTGTTTTTGTAAAACCAATTCTATTCCAATTATCCAACAATTGACTGAGTCCAGATATAATTGTTATTTGAATATATGTATACATATCTATTCATATATATGCACATATATATGTTTTTGCATATATATGTATGTTTTAAATGAAGGATTTTATAAAGGTAGAAATGACACTAAAATTTAGTGAATCTGTATTATGTATTAATACTACAGATGATAGGCTACCCACATTTACTTTATCAAGTAAGGATTGTCATGATGACATCCTCTATTTCCAGTGCATCATGTACTTTGTAAACTTAATGAATTATGAACATTTTAAATCTCATTTTCTCTCACCAACTCTTTCAGCTGTATATTTTTCAACTGAATAGATCTATTTGGATCTTTTAGATCTAATAGTTGTGAATGGATCTGTTTATGGTTCTAAGGTTTTGGGCCTTCCTTTAAATTATTTTGTAAGTATTCTTGCACTTGTTTTCAATATAAATATTCTAACACTATTTAAAACCTGGCAATAGAAACTGTGGTTGATACTTTGCTGGTGCAGAGAAGTGACTCATCTCTAGGTGGACAAGTACTCCTTAGACAATTATATTCCATGTATACAACGGAAGATCGTGGAGATGAAAAATCTCTTAAAGTAACAATAATAAGCCTGCTTCTGATGATCATAGCTGCAACCAGTGTGATTCACAAGTGATCACAGTACATAGATTTGCTATGTACTTTTCTTAACATCTGATTTTTCTGTCTGTCTTGAAGCTGCATTGTTACCAGAATTCAGCTTATTTTTAAAGGCAGTTTGCCATGACTTGGTGCTGCTTACATGTTCAGCCTTCTCCTGGTGTTAGACAAGCATGTACTACCAGTCAACCCGTGTGCACACTCATATGCATGGAGGAGGAAAAAAGGATGCTCCCCCGACACAGTGATGACAGAGTGCACTGTGGAGACAGTGAGGTAGCAGCTAGGGTAGTTACAGGGAGATGGAGGATAAGCACACACACACACACACACACACACAAAATGTTCCAGGAAAAAGTACAGCAATGACAAGGGCCTAGACATGGATGAGAACAGTGTGCTTTAGAGACCTACAACTATCTGCTGGTGTAAAGACTAAAAGGGAATTTTCAAGACCAGGGACTTCAGTGGACGAGAGCTCTAAGACTCCACACATTCCTTAAAGTTAGCTCTCCAAATGCCGTGGTGCTAAGATGTATTATTCAGAAAAAAAAAAAAAAACCTTACTCTCCACACAGTAATAATGTATCAAGCACTCAGGAATGCAAACATAAGAAGAGTTCTGCCCTTTCAGAAGTTACAAATGTATACATATTATACATGGAGACTTCTGGCTGTGTTCAGGGCCCTTGAATGCGTCGGAAACATTCTTTAGGTCGCTGTTCAGGAGAGCTTCTTTAAGCAGAGGAGCAAGAACTGTTACAATAACAAAGGAGAAGAGACCAAGCTGCATAGAGGAGAGGAGGTCAGAATAGCATCATGGAACATGCCAGTATCCCAAGCACAAGAGGAGCTGGGAGAGTTCTAAACAGGATTATAGGATCTGGTTCATGTTTTGTAAGGAACTGATAGGAGTGAAAGGACATTTTCCACGGCAGCCTAGGATAGTAAGTTGGATTTGAGAGGCAGAGACGGAAATTGCTGGGAAGATAATAGCATCAGGGCCTAATGGATTATGGATGCAGGTCTGGGAGAAGAAAAGAGGAGGTGTGTATTATTTTAATTCTACTTTGGTCTTTTTATTATAAGATCGTTAGTATATATTTTCCTGCATCTCGGTTATTTGGAATATATGTGTGCTCACCATTTTATAAATATATGAATAATATCATATTATAGTGTATAGGAAGAATATCATTGAAACAAATGTATTTTCATCTCAAACATAAGATAATTATTTATTTTATCAAAATATTATATTTCAATGATCTTGTATAGGAAATATCTCCCTTCCTGGACCCTCATTATTTGAGACAGAGACCTAAGACAGCTAAGGCTGGTGTTGAACACCTAATCCTCCTGTCTTCACCTTCCAAATTTTACTATCAAAGGCATGTTCTATATCTGGGATGGCTTTTAAATGTTTATTATTATACATTTTCTTCATTGGAAATATGACTCATATTTCTCATATTTTTTATTATTTTAACTAATCACCGCTTGAAATTATAATTATAGCCTGTTAGTGAGTAGCTGCCTCCATGTTTTGGATTTGAACATGAGATAGTAAACTATACTATATTCTGGAAGTAATTATTGGCAATTTTTTGAGTTAAAGAAAGATGCTTCTAACTCTTTAGGATATGTCAACCTCATTTACCTGGATACTCATTTGAAAATAAAAATAGATTAGAATCTTGTAAAGAAGAAAAAAGTTTATTTAAAGTGTCATTTAAAGAAGAAAAACTATCCAGTTTGGTTGAAATTTGGAATTTCAATTCAGTTAAAAATTGAATTAATAAATTAGTCACATGATTATTTGAAGGTCAAGGTAGATCAGAGGATAGAATTCTTTAATGTTTTATATTTTGTGACTTTTACCTAATAAATGTGTGAATAAATTGTCTGAATTTCCATTGGAATACACAAATTACAATATTTACAAAGGATTCTTTAAAATAGAATGTTAAATAGAAAAAATAGTTTTATGGTTATGATTCAAATCTTATATCATTCAGGCTTTGCAATAAAAATTTCTATATATTAAATATATGTGGAAATATCTATTATATGTAAATATATTATATATATTAAATATATATTTTATGGATAAAATATATTTAGGTATTGAACACTGGGCAGCCAATTTTCAATTAAAAGAATTTTTAAAATGAAAATATGTTTTAATTAGAAAACACTCTTGGAGTTTGACATTGATAGCTCCAGGAAAACACCTTGCTCTGCATTTTATGCTGTCTGATTTCTACTAAGAACACAAATGTCATGTGTGTGTTAGAAGGTATTTCTTCACACAAGCAATATCTGTAGATTATTCATCCATTTTAGAGAAAACTTACAGGATTGGGTTCAAACAAAGAAAAATAGAGTATAAACTTAAATGTCTAATCTTTTTTTGTTTTGTTTTGTTTTTTGTTTTTGTTTCTTGAGACAGGGTTTCTCTGTGTAGCCTTGGCTGTCCTGGACTCGCTTTGTAGACCAGGCTGGCCTAGAACTCACAAAGATCCACCTGCCTCTGCCTCCTGAGTGCTGAGATTAAAGGCGTGGGCCAACCAACCAAGGAAAGCCCACTTAATGCTGTTAGTTTCCCTCCCCTCAAAATTACTATTTGTTATGGCAACAGAAATCCAGTATTTTATTAAGTTTTGGGTCAATAATACATAGTAAATTCCTTTCTCTCTCTCTCTCTCTCTCTCTCTCTCTCTCTCTCTCTCTCTCTCTCTCTCTCTGTCTCTCTCTCTCTCTCCCCAATACAGTTATAGCTATGCTTTCAAAGTTTTGTTAATTATGTATTTTTATGTGTAAATGTTTAAATAGCAAAACCAGATATCAAACATGAAATTGTGATAATTCATTTTTAAAGTGCTATAAACATAGTTATGATTTAGACATTATAGTCACACTATTTATTACGACAGAAATTTAGTTAAAGCATATCATGGTTGATAAAATGCAAGGAGTCATTACTTAAACCTAGCCTTAGTTTACTTCTTCCTGATACTAAATTCTTAAGAAAGCTCTCTACTGAACCATCCTGAGAGCTGTAGCTGCTCTGGGCTGCACAGCAATTCCTTTCTTCATCTACAGCAAGCACCGAGCTGCATGCCTCCTTGAGATCATGATCAACTGTTTCAGAGTTTTGTTCAAACATCTGAGTTTCCCTGTGGTTATACTAAGTTGCTGATTGACTGGCCTTCACTAGCAGTTAAGCTGGTCTCCAGATCCTTTAAGGCCCAGCTTTCATAGGGACACACCAATCCAGCTAACCTGGGTGCTCCTTGACTTGTACGTTTCTGTGTTTGATACTGACTTGTTCACTTCTGATGTGACTTACTCTTGTTTAATATATATTTTCCTCCATGACCCACACCTCTACCATTTGAAATCTTACCTGTTCACCAAGGCTCACACCAGAAATCTTGTTGACATTTTTTAGCTAAGTGTTGTATCATCTCCGTTTGATTAAAAGCACATTTAGGACCCCTTTAATGCACTGTTGTTTGGCATTGTGGTTCAGATACTTGCCTTATCCCATGGCCGTGTTTGTCGCTTCCACAGAATCCTCCGGTAGCATTAAGATCACAATAACATCCTAAAATGGGTATTTGTACACAGCCACCTGTCAGTTTAAAAAAGAACTGACAGGTAATGTTTTCATATAGCTTTTAAATGTATAATATTATTGTTATATCACCACACAGAAGTGTTTTCTAAAAAAGATAAAATGTTGGAGTAGCAATAAAAGCCCATTGTAGAAAAACGTGTGGTCGACAAAATAGGATGCCTTGTCTCCGGGTCTTACTGTCCACTTGGGTCATGTCAATCATCTGGCCAAGGTACCACCCTCAGAAGACTGTCTTTCATTGAGCCATGCTAAGTAGAGAGTCAGAATGACTGTTCTTGTAATGAGGCACTGTACTCTTCCCCCATAGACTTCTTGATTGGTCGAGCAGTTCCCACAAGCCACTGTGTAGTTCAGCTGGGTCTGCCTTCCTTTCTGAGACCTGAGTAAGAAATGTCTGATTTTTCTCCTTTTCCTTTTTTTTTCCTGTCATCCCTTCCCCATGGTTGCTGACCAGATGCTTTTTCTGATACTTCTGCGCTTCTTTCCTCTTTCTCTAAAACTTCTCTGCTTTCCAAGAGGCTGCTTGGCTGTCGTGTGCCAAACCTCCATGCCAGCTTACAAAGCATGGCTTTTCTGTTTCTTCTCCTCATCTGGGTAGATTTTCAGTTGGCCTATTCTGGGAGTTTCTCTTTTTAACTCTAATCAAACTGTTCCTGAGCTTCTGTGTGAGTTCTTCCTTAAATTATTTTATTAATGAGACAAAGAACCCAAGAGGTCATACCTGATTTTCTGGTATGACAAAAAGAAGTGTGCCTGCTTAGTCTCCTTTTGTAAAAATGAGATCTTAACTGCTGATATTAATTATTCATGTTGATGTCACACTTTTATGTTAATGTGTTGAAAACACGTCTTATGAAACATAATTGTGTTGTGGAAGACTAGATTGTGGCTGTCATTTTTCAGAGTAAACTTTTTTCTAATTAAACATTTTTTTACATATATATTTATATTATCATACATATATACAATAAACTACCTATAGCAAGAAAAACAGACTCTAATTCAGCCTGGAATTTCTCAAGATTTAGAAACTGGACCACAAGTGCTATTCCTAGCTTGTTTAGCCATTTCCCCAATTTTACTTGGGCCCCTACAAAGGTATTATTCGTTCCAAATCAGCCAGAAGAAACCTTAAGAGAATGATGCCCCCTTTCCTTTAAGGGGGGTGAGGTAGGTTTTTGGTTGCTTTCTTGAGCTATAGAGCATTATTATCAATAGGAGTTAATTATAAGTTATTATTGGTCTTATTTAGAGATAAAACAAGTTTGGACTCAAAGATGTTTCTCTTTTCCTTTATCTTATATTCTTAGCTTTGGAGATAAGGGTTGGAAAGAAAGAAGGGGGAATATAGAAATATATAGAGAAGATAGAACAAAAAGTAGATTAGTGAATCTACTCCTCAGCTTGATGCCTCAGTTGTCACTCACAAGATTACTTTTAATTCACTGGTATAGAACTTTATAGATAGATACAAAATAAGTTTAATTCTAGATACACTAGTACAGAGTAACTTTTAACAACTGGATTTAACTTTTCCAGTAGTAAACACACACACACACACACACACACACACACACACACACACACACACACAATCAGATGATCATTGTTAACCATAAGGTATCTCACACATGATAAACTTTTATAATTAATTTAATGGTAGTCATGTGTTTTACAACTATGACTCCAGTGGCTTACTGATTGTATGAGTTGTAGAAATTATTTTAAAAACAAGATATGAAAGACAACTAGGAATATGAGGTGAGAGGAATATGTAGATATTGCACAAAATACCTAAAATTCTCTTGTCATGTGTTTCTTTTTCAATTCAAGAAACAATAGATGTGCTTAGGATAGATGATTTCTAGCAGGTTGGATGCATTTTATTTGTCCTTCTAGATAAAGAATACCATGATTGGAAGTTTGCTCATTCATGTATTCCATCTTTTGCCTCATTCGTCTGGCCAGTAACTTGTTTATTCTTTCAGGAGTTACTACTGAGCTCTGGTTAGGTGCTCCGCGCCATGTCAACAGGGAAGCAGTGGACAGAGATGGACCACACACTATCTTGATGCTTTAGGTATTCAGAGATTCGGCCCAAGACTGTGCTGCTTGACTTGATGCAAGGTGAACAACGTGAATCAACATTTAGTTGTTTACTTGCCGTGGTCTATCAATACTTTACCTGGCTTGAATGCACCTTTCATACAGGGAGGTTTTGACCATTATCACTTATTGATCTTCTCCACCGCTGTCATCAAAGTATTTATCCCACTTTATATTAACCCATCCTAAATGTCATGACTAGATTTTTCATGCTAGTTCTCTGGCTTCTGGTTGTCTTAAACAAGACAGGGCATTCTTTGCTTGACGCTGGCTTGTAGCCACTCTAGCAAATGGCTACCAGGTTCTGCCCCTGGCTTTTCCTTCTTAGTGTCTTGCTTGATAGCTGCTAAGTTTGGGATTTCCAGACAACTTTCCATAAACAAATGGCAGAAAACAATATACACTGCTTTGTTTTCAATCCAGAAAAGCCTTGTGTGTTCACAGGTGCTCACAGCGAAAGCATAGACGTGTCCAAGCTTCTGTGAAGTGCTTCTAGCTATGGTAATTAACTTTGTGTGATTTGCCACATGTGTAATGTTTAGAAAGAAATTTCAGCAAGGAAGCATCTGTTAAAATAAAAAAAAAAACAGTATTAAAACACAGTAGGTAAAAACATTTAAGGAATATTCAAAAAGAAAAATCTCAGATAATCGATTTTATTTCCATACACAAATATGTAAAACACCAAACAGAAAATATCCATATGCTTTTTTATATTAAAGCTCATTAGCTCTCCTTATTAATACTTGCCTCATAAGCTTTGCGAGCACCCTTTCTAACATAGAAAAAGTGCAATCTGTATGCTAGGGGAAAAACTACAAAGAGGCAATAAATTATTGCCGTAATGACATGCTAATTAAAATTTTGCTTGTAACTCATGTAAGTGTTTGAAGCCCGGCAAATTTCTCTTTTCATTTGTGAAGTGTGAAGGTAAATTGCCCAGTGACAGTGGGACATCGCTAACAAGTACAAATTGAATAACATGCTATCTTGCTCTATTAGCCCTGACTAGCATGTCTGAATTAGATATTCAGCACCCTGCCCATTGTAGGCCTGATTGATAAATGCTAAGGAGAATTTGTCAAAACAACAGGGGCTACACCCAGTGGGACATCAATATGCTCCATTTAGTCACCCCCACAGCACTTCCTACGTAGGACTGTCACATAAAATTAAGACTAGCCGCTAACCAGCCATCAGGCTTGTAGCAGCCTGTGTTCTGTATGCATATTAGTCACATGCTTAACAATTTGGGCTGTCAGGACAGAAGCATGCAGTGACCTCCAGAGCAGAGGTTGAATTTTCCAACTACACTGAAACATCATGCTCAGCTGTTCAAGATTTTAGACCATTTCCTGCCAGATCTGGGCACAGATGCAGTGCCCTAAGCTATAATCTGCGGCAGCATCCAAATGACAAATGGCACCAGGAAGATTATTGCATTATATATTAAGTACCACAAGTCTGTAAATTATAAGTAAACTACTGTTCAGACTGTCTCCTCCAGCTCTCAAGATACTTTCCCTCTCTGCTCTTCTTTTAAATAAACCTAATAAATATTGGGTGAACCAGAGATCAAAGCCTAGAGTTTGAATTAGCCATCTCCATTGCTAATTAGCTGCTTGAATATCAAACAGTTTGGACCAGCTGTAATTTAATAAGCTATGATTGAGGTCTGCCTGAGTTTATTTCCCCCCACTGAAAATTCTTCTCAGGTGCAAGTTTGTATGATTTCTAGGATTCTGGGTGATAGTTTGTTTTTGGTATTTCCTTTGTCAACATAATTAGCCATAGGCCCAGATTTTAAAAATTCATAAAACAATGCTGTCTGATGGATGCTCATGGAATAAAGCTTCACAGGATACAATGATGTCATTTGTTGGAAATAAAATATATTCTATGCATTATCCATTTTCATATCATTAGCTTCTACTATATATTGAGTAACGGAAAATGTGTACATTCCCTGATTTGATCCTACCACTGGGATAAAAGTTAGGATTATTGTTGAAAATAAATTGTATAAGTTTCTTGGGTGTGATAGAAGTGTTCAAAGAGAATATATAAAATATTTTTTTATTTTGAAAACCATATGTATCAAAGAGAATATATAAAATATTTTTTTATTTTGAAAACCATATACATATCAACAAAGCATACTGCAATTTCAACTTGTGAACACTTAGGTAACTTTAGTCTACATATGGTGTGGAACTCTTGCTTTTATTCTGAGATTGAAAGTAGAATTATTCCAAACACAGGAGGCATATATTTTTATGATGCTTTTATAGAATTCAATCTTTAAAAATACAGACTTGATTTAAAAAAAAAAAAAGCTGTTAGAATGGCACAGTATTTCTTTTCCTAAGATCAAAATGCCAACATTTAATCAGCTACTACCTGTTTATAATTTTTATTTAAAACAACATTCTGAGAATGAAACATTATCTTTTGACATATTCTAGATTCCTTACATACAAGAGTTTAAAATTTTTCAGGGTTTTGATAGCTGCTGGCATGATGGTTTATGTTACAAATCTAATCACTGAATTCCTTTCAGAAAATATTGGTATTTCCATGAAAATAAATGACTTTGTCTAATAAATGTAATAGATGATTTCATAGAAATATTTAAATTTAAAATTGTTGATTGACTAGTTTATGCTGAATTGTAACGCTGAGGTGGGAAAGCTACATCCAAAGACCCTGGAACACAACTGCCTAAGCTGGGCAGCAATAACCACACCAGTACACTAGTGACTGAGGCCACTCTGGGCAGGACAGTACTCCAAAGGCACAGGAGGGAAAAGACGGAGTTCAATACTTAGTCTGAGCATCTGATGACTTCCCCTGAACAGGTACAAACTTTTTCCTCTTCAGGCATTTTCTTTACATTTAAAACTATTGTGGTGAAATGGGGAGGGGGGACATCAACATCAGTTATACATTTAAGAAATTAATATTTAAATTCATTCAAAGTTTTTTAGCTTAAACTTTTAAGTCAAGATGAATTATACACATTTCCCTTCCTGGGTCTCCTTTCTAACAGTCTTGCAGTTTGAACAAAGGACAGCAGGGTCCTTTTGCCCCAGGCAACAGTCTGCTCAGGGATATTGTAGCAGCTGAATTGCTCCCCATTCACAGTCTAAACCCCCTCTCCTAATTGTCCTCGGTATCATCAGTGTCACTAACTGAGACCACAGCCACAGTTCTACAGCCCTTTCGTGCAATATTGCCCTGGCTTTTCCTCCTGGGGCGAGCTTCTTGCCTGGTGCAATCTGTGGAGCCACTTAGCACAGGATCTTTGCTGACCGATAACAGGTACCAGATGATGCGTCCAGACCTGCAGACTATTTTTATGCTCTTAAGGCTGGCATGCCTGCCGCTGGTGTGTGTGCACAGATGTCAGAGTATAGATGATGCTTCTGTTGCCATTTTCATGAAAGAGCTTCAGGCTCGTGGGGGTCGATTGATTGAAGTAGAATAGGCTGGTTCCTGGAAGAATAAAAAAAAGTAATGTTGCTCTTTTAATATTGTATGGTCTTTAAAACAGCTTGCCCACAATCTCACCAAGCATTGATATGCCTGTTTCACTATGATGCCTGGGGAAGTCTATGAGAATGTCTACTCATCTCACTATTTTCCTTGATGTTTTCTTCACAATATAGAACAAAATTTCAAGAAAATTTGTCCCATTAACAGATCTTACATACATAGAAAGAACCACTACATTGTGACTATTTTATATAATAAAAATTCCTATTAGCATCGCTCTTCTGGTACAGGATACACACACTTTCTTTTCCTGTGAACTTGTATAAATATCCCTTGGAGGGATAAAATTTGTACCAAAATGTTCATCAACAAGCAAAGATGTATAAACACAACTTGAAGAAATTTGTTCTATTTACATTGTAAAACTTGCAATAAATTATGTATGATAAATTTAACATTTCATATAATACACATAACACACAATTTGTCATTCAATTAAACAACTGTATTTCCTTCATAAACTAGAGTTTGATATAAACACATGTTTTCTGTAGTTGAAGCTCTGTGATTTCAGTTATATTTACATATATATGCATACATATGTGTATATACTACTCACTTAAGCTCTTTTATTAATTACTCTCTTCCCCTATGCAATATTTAAACCCCATAAGAGAAGGGATAGTGTTGCCCATTTATGTGTAGTGTTTAACAAAAGTTTCTTGTTCACTGTGACAATATCACAAATATTGGCTCAGCAGATTAGTATATACATTAACAAATAAGTGAGATTGCTAGTGAATGAATAAATATGAAAACACTGTTGGTAGCTGACATGAAGTCATCACACAGGGAACCATGAACGTGGGCAATCGTAAATGGTGGTGTTGGTTCGGAGTGCCTTCACTCATTAATTATCACATGACCTCCAAGAGTCTTCAGCATTTTTATAGCGCTTCTAACCTTTATATCCCACCAATTCCAGAAGAACTTTTTGAAGAAGTTATGGCATTTGAACCACTGAATGAAATAAGAGCATCCACTAAATGTCTTACTCTCCTGCCCAGTGTCTGATAACTTTTCCCAGTCTTACTGGAAAATGCGACTTCAGCTCCAAAACACACACACACACACACACACACACACACACACACACACACACACACACACACTTGACATTTCCTGCGAGAAAAAAATGTAGTGAAAAGGATTTCTACTATTTGTCAGGAATATAGAAATACTTTGTTGCCCAGGTTTGGAAGGAAAGTGGAGAAACCCAACATTTCTCTTTCCTGCTTCCATGATAATTTGCTGTGCAGATTGGGTTACTGCAATGCTTCTGCCGAAGGCTTCCCCTGAGGACCACCCAAGAGATTTCCTTACTGCAAATGGCGCAGACTGTGACTTTAGAGTGTTTTTTTGCCTGAAGCATACAGTGCCTATAAAATATAAGGGAGCTCAGTCCTGCAGCTCACATATCATGAAATAAATCATTTGAACTGATTTCAAAAGCTTTCTAGGCAGTGTTGAGTAAGAGGCTTTGGCTTTTAATCAACTGGACTTCATGTCAGTGGACTCTGGCCGTGAGCGCTGATGGACAGTCTTCCTCTTCCCCAGCACTGTTCTGTGTCTGATCATGGTCACTGCGCTCATACTAAAAACAAAAAACAAAAACAAAAAAACCATAACTAAAAATAAATGTCAGTTTGTCTCATTGTATTTTGCGAGGAACTCACTTCATATATGAAGGAGAATCTTCAAAGGTCAGGACTTCAACTTGCTACTGGAATGTAAAAAATGGTTTAATCTGTGAGCTCCTTTCACTGTTTTATAAAGTTAAAAGTAATGTTTATTACCTTATTACCAAAAGGATGGCTTTGTTTTACATTTATTAATGTACTTAAGTTTTAAATTAATATGAATTTTTTGCAGAACTGAGAATGGAAACTTAGGCCCTCCTACACTAGCGACAGCTAGCAATAAGTTGTCTCTTCTACCCAGAAGTGATGGTTTACGCTTTTTGTCTTCATAAGATTCATTTTCAGTAATAATTTTTAATTGAAAGAAAACGTTTATGATAAACTTTGTCTTTCAATGCAAATGCTTTAAAAATGCCAAAAATGTTTTTAGCCTTTTTTTTTTACTGAAAATAAAAGTAAATATCTTCTATACACATATATCGATACATATGTACATATTTATACTAATTTTTCTATCGGAAACAGTAGTAAATAAATAACTAAGAATTATGAATTTTCTAAACACATAGATCAAATGACACAGTTCAATTCCAAAATCTAATTGAAATTGGAAACCATATCATTGAAATTGGAATTCATATCATGTCTGCACACTGATCAAAGCAATAACTGTCTCAAGCTCACTTCACGTTGTGGATATCTTTGAATGTAGCTAGTCCAAGACAAAAATTATTTTCTATAATGTCAGTTTTAAATTAGCATCAACAAAAATGAAATCTGTATCTTTTTAAAATGATTCATTTTCAACTTTCTTATTTTATTCAATGCCATGCTGTCAGAATTTCCAAGATTCTGAGAGTCTTCAGTCAATTTAGGGAAATTTGTCCTTCTTAACTGCTGTAGAAGTTAGGAGCAGGCCACCAGCTAAGACCACGGAGGAGCAGGCCACCAGCTAAGACCACAGAGGAGCAGGCCACCAGCTAAGACCACGGAGGAGCAGGCCACCAGCTAAGACCACGGAGGAGCAGGCCACCAGCTAAGACCACAGAGGAGCAGGCCACCAGCTGAAACCACGGAGGAGCAGGCCACCAGCTAAGACCACAGAGGAGCAGGCCACCAGCTAAGACCACGGAGGATGAGCTCATCACAATTCTCTCACACCCTTCACCTTTGCCAGTCCCTGCTGTTATGTCCTTGTCTCCTCCACCTACATAACTTTTAAGGAACCTTCCAGAACCTCCTGTTCATCCCCTTTCACCAATCTCAGATACTTACCAAGATTACTCGTGTATGCATTGCTTGTTTTATTACTAATTTTGTAAGAAATATTTCTTTGTATTAATTGAGTTCAAATGACCGAAAAGGTTTGCATATCAATGGGGTGCCAATTATTACAAAATGTTTAAATTGTGGTGATGCTTTCTAGCTCCTCAAACACTGGTGATGTCTGTGTGGTGGTAGATGCCCATGGCAGCCAGGGTGCCTCTGACCTGCTGTGTGGGTGCTCCAAGCTCTGGATAATCTAGTATGAAACTCTCCCCATTGTCTCCCACGTGTCACGCACGTCTTGTCTATTCTAGCCGATCTTGCTGTTTCTGACGTACTCCATTGCTCCCCACACTCCTGAGAGATTCTTCTAATCCCTCCAAACTCTGCCTCTTGGGGCAGGCTTCCTACTTTCCATAACCTCTTCACCTCCAGGGCTTTTCCTCCTCATACCCTTCTTTCTAGCGAACGCTTAGTGTTGGTTCTAGATTTCACTGAACTATGATTAAGGTCATGATTGCATACGCTGGATGCACACATGTTTACACAGTCCTCGGCGCCTTAAGGCAGGGCTCTCCACTTCCTCTTCTTTCCACATCACCCATCGTAAGTCAGGCTGGAGTCCACAAAGCACCAATAAAGAGAATAGAACACAACCCTATATGAAATACGATCTATCTTATCAGAAAAGTAAAACAACCATCTAAAGCACTTATTTTACACCAAATATCCTTCTACTACCTTGTGTATTGAAGAAACCAAAAATTTTAAAATAACTGAAAATTAATAAAATAGACTAATAAAATTGAACTTTTTATTAAATTCTTAAGTGTGCACATGTCTTATCAATAATGATGCTAACTAACAGCAGAGTATTCAAAAGTTTTATTTACAAATTTGAGATTTGTTACATGATCAGGCTAATATGGCCAGATAAGTCATGAATTTTATTTAGATATAAATATACAAGTTATGCCACACCCACACATATGTTGTTTATGTACATGTATAGATATGTACTCAGAGTCACAATCAAAATAAATTCTAATGAATGATTATGACACATTGTGACTATAACTGCACAATGTATGCATTATACCTGTTCCTATGTGCAACACTGTGCAGGAAACTTCATTGGGAAAATTCTTTCTTCCCAAAGATCAGTGGCTACAGGAAATGGTATGCAGGGGATTTCCTTGACGTTTTTGATGCCTTTTAAAGGCCTAAAATATGCTTCTTCTTTTGCAGATTTGTGCTGAGAAGTACTGAACACTTAACAGAAAGCTAGCAGAGGACTTCCATTTACAGGACGCGTGCTTTAGGTCAGTGCGTCCTTTTATACAACTCAAGCAAATGCAGTAGATGGGATTTCTAGTTCTGGTCATTGGAAAATTGGAATACTTTTTGAGTAAATAATTTTTAGCTAGTCCTCAATTTCCAAAGGCACCCTGAAAGCTTCTTGGGGTAGTAATTAGTTTATGACAAAGATTAAGAGCTTGATGCTCAAATTCATCAGAGAGGTTTCCTCTGTTGGTTAATAAGTAATGAACTTTCCATCCGGTAAAATTCACCAACATACGCTTCCAGTTTTATTATTTGTAGGTCCGTCTTGACCTCTGAGGAACAAAAACAGGACATATTTTCTTTAATGATGACTAGTTCCAACATCACTTTTGATCAAAAGGCACAAAATGAAAAACATGAGAGTAAAATATATTAAAGAAATCTCAGATGATTTTTGGGTTTCCAAAAAACAAAACAAAACAAAACAAAAAAAAAACCCAAAAAACCTCAAGTCAAAATATGTGTTATCATCAGATGTTCTATTATATATACATATATATGTCCATATATACACATTATATTAAATATATAACATGTATGTTTTTATTTTATACAAGCATGCATGTATTTATTTATATGTACATGTATCATATCTATGTACCTGTACAGCTGAGAATTCTTCATTGAAGTGATGAAAGTGTAAACAAAGGTAATCACAGGTTTTCTAAATTTACAATTCAGAGTAATTTTTTGGTAGGCATAATTTTAACGTTCTTTCAGATGGAACCCGATAATTTGTCCATGAATATAGTTTTACATGAGAAACAGAGTTCATGTTCTGAAGTTCCTCTTGTTAACAGACTACAGAACACCGTGTAGTTGGTTCAAGAACATGATAGCAGGATTGATTTCTAGAGAGCATTTTGCTGTCGTTGACAAGGAAAGGCAGCCTGCAAATACTTGACAACCAATAGAACCACTACTAGAGTTTGTAAAAAATCAGTCCTTCGGCAACTCTATTAGGAGAAACATGCTAGAAAATACGCGCCATTACAAATGCCTCTGTATGTATGTGTCTATGAATTCACAATAGCCATAAGCCTTATTTTCACAATATTAATAACAGAGCCCAAAAGATGCCATTTATGTTGTGACTCTGCTGGAAATGACTGTTTGTAAAGCACTGTCCGCCAATGGGTTACTATAAAAGTTAGTGGGTGTGCTTGCAGAGCAAGGATGAGATGGTACAAATGGCGTCATCATACCACAGACCAAGCTCAACCTTCAGTGAGCACCATGCTCTGCTTCAGGTCAGTGATGTACTTAGCTCATTTGAGGAATGGGTAACAGGCATCCTACTGAATCAAAAGGCACAGCATATTTTGGCATAAATTGGTAACTTCACAAAACTAAAAATAATTGCTCCATTAAGAAAGAAGAAATAAAACTATATGAAGGTGTATGGTGCGGAAAAAAAATGGAAAATTCAGTAGCAAAATCAAAGATAAAGGACATTTTTATTGATAACAACAATGAATGAGCTGGGCCTGGTTATATGTACCTTTAGTCCCAGTATTCATTGAATAGAAGTAAGACTATCTCAGTGAATTTGAGGCTAGCCTATCTAGGTAAGTGAGATCTTGCCTTAAAAACAACAACAAAATAAAAAACAGAAAATGAAGCCCCATACCAAGACATGAATATAATATCCAAAAATCCTTTCTAGGTTTAAAATGTGGCTGACTTTTGGTTTAACAAAGTACAGTAAGTTCTATACTCATGTGAAACTATTAACTACAAACACACACACACACACATACACACACATATGCACATACGCGTGCACACACACACACACATGCATGCACATGCGAGAGTGCAAATTATCTGACGTTTAATCTAAAAATGATATATTGTGGTCAATGGAAAAATTACTGAAAGTAACAAGGAAGCCCTATCTTTAAAAAGAAACCGCTGTTTAAAACAAAACAAAACAAAACAAAAGTGTATGGCTGAGCCGCAAACTCCAGTTGAGCCTTTCTGTGAATGGGTTAAACCGTACACCAGCAACGGAAAGCTGGAGGGTTAAACACACTGGGTCTCCATTCCAAACACGGGAAGGCAGCTCCAAGTCAAACACAATGGCAGTGCTGATTAATTAGACACTCCTACCCCCCGCCCTCCAGAGTGATTTATGAAGACACATCTCCAGCCTAATCCACTGTGCTGACTGGATTAATGGAGTGAGCTAGAAAAACTCACTGGCTGCGGTGTCTGACAGCCCAGCAAAACCTTAACCCGGGGAGTTTTCTTATCTAGCCTATTGACAAAATATTAATTATGACAAAACTTTCATGCCTCACCTAACTATCTCTTGATAGCTTAGTTTATATTTCACAAATAAATACGAAGGTCCATATTGCCTTGAATATTTAGATATATTGAAATTCTTTGCATTAGAAAGAAGCTGCATATAAACATTTAAGAACAGAGTTAGATTAAGCTGTGTATCCGTTCTGAAAAAAACAGCCAACTCAGCACATCTTTCCCATCTTAACCATCTGCTTGCTGAGAAGCCTGGATTTATTACAGAGTCAGGAAAAGGTAAAAAATTCTTTTATAAACAAAAACTATCCCAGTTGCATTCAACCATCAACATATAGGCTGCCTGGTGGTAGTGAATTCTAAAATAAAGAGCAATTCTGCTTGTGGTAGAAAAAAAGACACCTTCTATATGCTAACAATTAAATTAGAAATATTTTGGTGTGCCTATTTGGAAGCAAGCTAGTTAGCACAAAAACTATTTCTGCCTGTGTAAAATGAATACTAATCACATATGGGAATTTTGAAAATTAAAATACTTCATCAAGTTATGCCCATACAGCATCTAAAGTGATGTAAACTGAAATAGAACCATTTTGAAGTTATCAAGATGAATTTTGAGATATACCATGTTAGTTAATTTTTAATTATTGTTTACAGTGTTTGATTCATCACCATTGCACTTTTAGATGTGTTATATCAAATATCAAGACATCTGTAAATAGTATTATTCAAAGCTATCTGGGAAAATTACTTCTTTTATTTATGATCAAAAGATAGAGTCAAGTAATTAAATTGTTAAAGCTATCTTATACTAAATCCAAATTGAGAATTCAGTATCCAGGGACTGGAAAGGTGCCTCAGTGGTTAAGAGTATCGGCTGCCCTTGCAGAGGGCTCAGGTTCAGTTTCTACCATGTGGCAGCTCTCATCTGCCTATACATCTAGTTCTAACGCATCTGAGCCCCGTCACACAGACATACAGGCAGACAAAACACCAATGCACATTTTTTAAAGGATTAAATGAATCATTAAGTTTTTAAAAATAATGAGGTAGCCAAAACGTTGTAAAAACAAAATCTAGTGGATTAATGTAGCAAGTATCAAGCCATGTAAAATCTATAACATAATAGCATTGCAAGAGTAACAGGGTGTTGGTTACAAAATCTTGGATAATTTCACAAACTGTTCATGTATCACTATGACTCAAATCTCGCATTTGAAGGGAATGGATGTGAGTGTGTGCATGTGTGCAAGAGCGTGTGTGTGCACATGAATTTTATTCATTCCAATGATGGTTATAAAGAAGAAAGGAAATGCGAAAATGCAAAACTGAACAAGTCCAAGTCCGTAAATTTTTATTGCTTAAACCGTAATTTAATATCAGGCTTTAATGTCCATAGCTATACCGTGTCTCATGAAAAATAATATGTAAGATCAAAGCTGCTGCCTTGCACTTGTGGGGTTGCAACGACAGCCTGTCACACAAAGAAAGCCCTCGGCCAATGCCATTCAACTGGGGCGCTCTGCTCTTCAGTGCGATCGTGATCAATATCAAGATACAATGTGGGTTGTCCAAAGTGAGAGCCTGAAGATGGCTCCTGGACGGTTGGCAACCGTAATGCTGACAAGCACCTCATAATGCACAGAGCAGCCTTCCCCTGGCAGAGTTGCACAGACTCAAAGGTCAGTAATTCTGGGTGGAAAATATATCTAAATAATTTAATAAGTTTCCTGAGGAGTTTACCGATGTTGACTATCAGCTTCGTAAATAAAAATTAATTACTGCTGATTCAATTACTTCAAAAGGGAATGAAGTCTGCTTAGGAGTCTAAGAATGCACTAAACATCAGAGAAGTGGACAGGAAATGTAATATACTCTGACTACATCTCCATAAAAATGTTATGGTACAAACTTGAACACAGTAAGTATAGTAAGGCTGCTAAGAATATCTCAGATGTGGACATTTGTATATGAGCATTTGACGTGCAACACCGGAAGTTACCTAAGCACACTGTTAAGGAACAGAAGTAAAAGCTTTGTGCCATTCGGTAATGCTGGAATTAGGGACTAGTACATGAAAGAGAGTCAGTGACCCTTTTGCAAAATACCTCAAGCAATAATGCTTCCCTAGCTTAAATATCTATTCGTTTATGAACAAAATTAATAAAAATGATATATGCTAGGTGGAAATGTTTCAATTTGATTATCTAGACTATTTTTTGAGAAGTTAGTATAGGTCTGGCATTCCAGCTTTTCCATTTGAAGATAAAGCTTTTATGGTTGCTTTGTTAATAATGGGAAATCTTTTTTGTGGCTCAATCCCACATTTTTTGTTAAAATGTACTAGTCTACTCAGTTCTTGTTGAGGAAAATTTAGCTCACAGATGCCTTCCCCACTGAGCCCTCTGAGGACGGCAGAAGTTCACCGCTCACTTGGGTATTTTTATGATACTGCCCCTCACTTTGCTCTCCAACAATTCTTACCTAGTTGATTTTCTATCTTTCTACCTTGATTATAAGCACCAGGAAGGCAAAGCCCATATCACACACCTATCTCTTGCAATGATAAAGGCTCAGTGAATATTAAAGGGAGGGAGGGGAAGGAAGACGGGATGGGGAGGAGAAGGAGACACAAGGGAAGAGCAAATGGAGTTAAAGGAAACAAGGAGAGCTCTCTGCTGCCCTGCGTTCCTCAGGCTAAATTCTCTTAGGTCTTGGTTAAAAGAGAAGTGCCTCTGTCAGCCCTGCCCAGTCTTCTGGGTTCTGATGTTGACTAAACTGGCACCACGGTACTTATGGCCTGTGTGATACACTGCTATTTATGCCCAGATATGATACTTACATCCAGTTGTGATCACATTGAAGGCTCCTCTGGATTTTACTTTTCTTTCTTTTTTTTTTATTACTATTATGTTTCTTTTTTAATGTATACATTTATATTATTACACATGAATAAAGTAAACTGCACACAGCAGGAAGAACCATGAGACAATCAGGAATGGTGTAAATGTTACATTCATAGTGATTTGGTTATTTGTATTTGGCAAACGTTGAGGTAAACATCCTCCCTATCTTGTTGGGTCTGAATTTCTGAATGAAAGGTCAGTATCTATCATATTTAGTCTCTATTAACTTAAAACATCTGTCTTGATCTAAAAACATCCTAACCCCTAACCTACTAAGCTTAATTGAAAGACTAAACTATCTGGTCTTCAACCCCATCAGAGACTTGAGAAGGAATAAAACTTAAGGATCTGAGTGAACCAGAAGTTCAGGTTAGCAGCTTCCAAGATGAAAAAATGATTGAGACAGTTTAATATACGTAAGGAGATAGGAGCTGAAAACAAAGAAAGGGGGGTATTGGAATATAGACGGAGGATAGAACAAAGGGTAGATTATTGAATTAACTCCTCATCTCAAGGCCTTGTCACTCACTAGTAAGATTATTTTTTAATTGAATAGTATTGAATTTTGTATATTGATGCAAATCATGGTCATGTCAAAAACTAGTCTAATTTTATCACTAGAATATATATTCTAGGTCTAACAGATAGATATGATTCTATAGACATATAAGGTAAAATAGTTAAATAAGGTCTTCAAAAGCCACAGAGACCTACAGAATATGGCATTTAAAGATGTTTTTATTATTCTAAAGATTCTTTGTCTAGACAAGTTAACTCCTGGCAACGCCCACTCTGCCTCAAAGAAGATGATGAGCATCAAAGAAACTTCTTATCGAGTTGGCTGCAAATGTGGCAAACCAGACACTGGGCAAAATGTCTTCATTTCTGCCACAGACAGAATTCTGCCTAAAAATAGGCAAGTTTAGATGCAGGCAGAGTCGATGGCTGAACTCTGCCAAGACACAGTAAGCAAGTCCTCAATAGCTCCTGCCTTGCAAATATGTCTGTCAGATATATTGGGACAGAAGGCTGAAGATGATGCTCCAACATTATAGAGAGTGCTGGATTTTACTTTCTATAGTAGGGTTCAGCTAGGCTCCAAATGTGCAAACATTCAGACATGAATTCTCAGAAAGAAGACTAGAGTTTGAAAAAGAGTTAATCTGAACAAAAAAGAGCGTTTAACACAATTTCATATTTAGACAGCAAACTACTCTCATGAAGTAAAATAAAGCAAATATAACACTTATCAGAAGGATTCTTGAGAGCAAGATCTGGGCAAACTATTTCCGGTCCTAAATCCTTGTATATGTCCCTGTTTCCCAGTAAGTGAACTCTAACTCTTAAACGGCACAGGTAATTCTTTCCAACTCTGTTTCTTCTTCCTTTCAGCCACTGTTTCAAACTGGGATTTTAACGTATGCTGAGGAGGAGCTTCACTCTGCAAACACTTCATCCTCATGTCACTTCCTGATCATTGCGGAAGCACTGTTACCTCACTCACTGTGGTTTCTGAGCCCCACCGTCTCTCTGACACTTGTCTAAAGTGGGTACACACACACACACACACACACACACACACACACACACACACACACATACACACACACACACACACACACACACACACACACACACTACATGCTTCCAATTTTACACCCAAGTTCATGGCGCATTTGTTGCATACTTCTCTCTAGCAGCATGTCACCCAAGTGCCTCTGGTCACCTCTGTCACCTCTGGTCCGCGCTCACATTAGACTTAAGGCTGCGTGAGCGACTTCAGTTCTCTGGAGGCCCCATGGGCATGTGTTTCGTCTCTTACTTCCCAAGTGCCCTTGGCAGCCAGCGGTGACCCAGGCATGTGGATGATACAGTTTTCTATAAACAAGCTTGCTAAACTGCACTAAGACAAATAGGGTTGAAGCAGGTTAGATGATTAAAAAGAAATTCACTGCAAAGCTACCCAAATTTTGATTTTGATTTAAAAAAAAAAAAAAGGAGCTTGAGTTTTCCCTTTAAATTTCAATGCTTATGTTCAAATGGCTTTGTTGTCTTAATATCTTTCTTCTGAAAGAAAATCCACTTAACGTTTCCAGGAGACCTGCTTATTGACCAGTTTTTAATAGTAACAGATCGTAAACCGTGCTGAGATCCTAAAACTCACGCGGGAGTCTCCGACCTCTCTAGTAGCTGCACTTACTTCAAGCTTCAGATTTTATTCTGTTAAATAATTATCTGCAGCACTTCAAGAGCACCTTTCCTGTACTTTTTCTGAAATTACACTAGAAGATATTTTAAATAGTTCATAGCATTCTTTTACCAAAACTTATTTTCTCTTAGTTATTTTTCTTTTCTAAAAATTAACTTTCTAGTCTTTCATGGATTTTTCCCCAAGAAATATAAGCAAATGATGATGATAGTTCATAATTCCAAAATCCAGGGAGACAATCCCTTGTAACATTTTGTGCACTTTTTTCCTTTCCCCCCTCATTTGACTTATAAGCACAAGGTTAGCCACGTGGTGGCTGTGCACACTTTTAATCCCAGCAGTTGGGAGCCAGAGGCAGCCAGATCTCTGAGTTTGAGGCTGGTGTAATATACAGAGTGACTGCCAGAACAACCAGGGCTACACAAAGAAACCCGTGTGTGTGTGTGTGTGTGTGTGTGTGTGAGAAAAGTGACATGAGGTTTCACAGTTAACATCATAATGGACACACATAGTATCCCACATGTCAAAAACAATCTGATATAAATGGAGCTGCCCTATGACAATTCATTTGTGTGTGTGTGTATTTGTGTGTGTGTGTGTCCACATAATTTTAAAAGACTACGTCTGCACTTATATGAGCATATCATAAATTACTTCCCTGATTTCCTATTAATGGCAATTTAGTTTTATCTACGATGTGTTATAGATGTGTGTACTTTCAGGAAACAGAGGCCACAGAACCCCAAGTGACACTGTGCTGGAATGCATTCCTTTGTTTCTTCCTTGTTTGGGTAACTTGTCATACACAGCAGTTTCTTTGGTACGGTGGCACCGCTCAGAGAAACACGCTGCACATGCGTGAATACATCAGCGCGTACTGGGGAGAATGAATCCTGCTTGGTTTTGCGTTTCTCTGGCAAATACCGCCATGACTAAGGGAACTGTGCCGACTCACTTCCTTAGCTCAGAGTACTTAGGGTTGGTGCAACAACTAGGCTGAAATTGACAGGAGGTGAAGACGCTGCTGCAGCAGCTCTCCATGCTCCAGGGGCAGGGGTACCTCCTGCCAGCCTGCCTGCGAATCCTGGCTTTAGATGCATAAAGGATAGAATGGCGGCATTGCAGGCACCTGGCATTGCAGTAATACCAATGCCAACCTTTAACTGAATAGGACACAGAGTTGCAAAGGTGAGCAGGCTTTAGGAGCAGGCTTTCCCCCCCGAACCTGGTGATTTATAGGAAAAGCCATTAAAATATCTGCACAATGAACTTCTCTAGATGGACATATTCTTGGCAAAAAGGTCAGCAGCGTGCCTCTTCAGAAAAGTCATTTATGCCAACAATTTGCTTCCACTGTTGATGAGGGGATGGGGGGCGTGGGAGGAGGACTCACATAACTGGATTAAATGGCTTTTGCAGCTTGACCTCCCGGAAGAGGAAGAAAAGAAACCAAAGTGCTCTAAATGCCCAATTATAATGTGCTTTAAGAACGAAACACCATTCCTCGGCTCCGGAGACTGTATTCCCATTAAGAGATGAGACAAACAATTTCTATATTAAGGTTACTTTTAAAATGATTTTCTGTCTGCTTTAAAGATGCTGTATTCCTTATCTATAGTTAAGAACTCACAAAAGGCTAAGAAAATTCAAGCGTCAATTGTTCATGCAGACTAGAATTCAAGGACTTTATCTATATTTTTAAAAAAGCAATGGGAACAACAGGAAGAACCTTGATTTTATTGTGAGCCTGTAGATACGCTACTCCCATAGTCTGGTAAGAAAAGGAAATCCAAGTAGGAGGGTCGGAAGGAAGGCGAGGCAGCTAAGGGGCACTGACACCACCTCAGTTTGGAGAACAGGTGTCTCAAAGGCTCTGAAGTGCCCAGGTCCGGGGTGGTACGGACCAAGCAAATGGGGCCCCAGTTTCTGTAGCAGATGGCCAAACAAGCAGGCAGGTTTCTAGGAAGGTTCTCCTGGGCCTGCACCCACATTCCCCATGTACCTGGGATCACAGATGGCAGTACCAGCTGGCAAAGGAAGAGCTCTGTGTGTTTTACTTACTCTCATCAATTATAAAGACCGAAGTCCATCTTGTATGTATAGGATCAGTTCTAAACGGCGGCACGTACCTACTAACTCCTGATGTATTTGTGTACTTACCGTGAGGTCATTTCTCTTCCGAAAGGATTCTAGAAATTATGTTGCTTGAACAGACCTATACGTGGTTCTGAATGGCGCTACTTAGCTTGAGCTTATGCAAATTAATTTTCTAAGAAGTAAAAAATTCTCATTTTACTTTAAATTATTTTTATGTAAAAGAAAAATAACAGGAGCTAAAAATAAAATTTTGTTGGAAATGTTGAGAAAATATTTTAAAGTCGTATTTCTCAGATAGTTATCTACTAACCTCACTTATTTGTAATCGTGAGTAACATTATGGAAAAGTGTTTGCCTGTGCCTTTAGTTTGTCTTAAGTACTTAATATTAATGTCTTTTAGCTGTACATATGTTACTTTGTTCATAAAGGCATGACTACAAATGGTACCACAACATATAGTGTAATTTAATTTTATCTATCTTTTCAAAATCTGCTTTTAAAGCAAAATGCTTGCAAATAGTTTTCATTTGGGCTTAGAGTTTTAAAAAATTCTAAACAAAAACCTCGATGCAAAGAAGCACAGCAAGGAAATTATATACAATAAAATACAGTTGGTATAAAGTAGTAAGGTCAGAGGGGCTCAGAAGAAATCTCCGTGTGTAAAGTGCTCCCTGTGCCACCATGAGGACCAGAGCACTGGTTTGTGTGGCGTGTGGTCATTCAGCCTAGTCTAAAAATAGTGAGTCCAGCTTCCCAGGGAAAGATCTTGTCTGTGAAAATAAGGTGAACGGATACTGAGGGCCAACCCCTGAGAATGATGGTCTCCAACCATGTGCATGCACACATGTTCACAGAGAGAGAAAGAGAGAGAGAGAGAGAGAGAGAGAGAGAGAGAGAGAGAGAGAGAGAGAGAGAGAGAGAGAGGAGGGAAGGCGGACGTGCGCACATACACACAAGCACACACCTGTGGAAAAACAATAACACATGCACGCACACAGATGAGGAACTAGCAAGTGAAGCTGAATTCGCTGATAATTTTGCGGCTAATGACAGGTTTCCAGTAATAAAAACCGAGCCGCATCCTCACCTTCCCGAAGACTGAAATCAGAGTGTGTCATCCCATGTGGGATAAAAACAATAATGAACTTGTCTACAGTGAAATCTTTTGTTGCACAGATGTGTACACTGCATCTGAGTTCAGATAAAGTGGGTTTGCTCATTTGATCATGCTTAAAGTGTTTAATTTGCAGAAATGACAATTAATATATACTGAATACGCTAATGAAATGGATCAACTCCTATATCCAAGAGCAAGCAATCCCAAAACACTACCAGTGCTGAGAAACCCATTTTAATCTCCTCTTAGAATTGCAAATGCTCTAGACAAACACTGGCTGGAGACTTAGAATGTAAGTGACTACACTATCCTGTAATGACATGTGTACTTTAAATTAAACTGCTTTTTAAGAAAAGTCTCCAGATCCCTCTTCAACTTATCTGCAGTGTTTAAATTGGTTTTCAAAATCTGTTTCGGAATGTACTACCATTCTGGTCAGGCAGATCTCATGCCAAATAAGACGTTCTTTTAAAATGTTGTCGTTATTTTACTCCTTTGGATTGTAATGATTATTTTTCTCCTATACACTTCAGTATATTGTAATATTTAATATTCTCTGGAATTTGATTAAAACGCTTTAGAAGTCTAAACTTAAGTTGTGCCTCTTGTCTCGGCCCAATAGTTTAAAGCGTAGCTCTTGGCTTTTTGTTGTTTAATGCCTGTTTTTCTAGACTGTACACTTTTGTGGGGAAGGACAAGCCATGATTACCAATCTCTATACCTCCTTTGATAGCTTCCAAAGACCCACACATACATTAAATACACAGCAGGCGCCGTTGTTTTTTCATTCAATTACTCCTTCACAGTGCTGGGATAAGGAACAGTCAGGGAAGGCTAGGGGGAGGAGCATGAAACTAAGGACACAGGGCCTGTGCTAAGTCAAGATATTTATTTTTATTATTTTTTAAATTTTTCCATTTATTTATTTTATTTGATGTGTGTAAGTGTGATGTGTGTAAGTCTGCTTGTATGTGTGTACCCCATGGGTGTGCCTGATGCCTGAGAAGGTTGGAAAAGGTCACTGGGTATCCTGAAATCGGAACTATAGGAGGGCATGGACCACCATGTGTGTGATGGGAATGGAACACAGATCCTCCGCAAGAGCAGCAAATGCTTTCAACCTTTGAGCCATCTCTCTACCCCACAGTTAAAGCATTTCAGTAATCTTAACTTGTGTGCCTTCTCCATGCCTAACTAAATGGAATTAGCTTCTATTTAAGCCCATCAGTATCTGTCATGTAAGAGGGGTGAAGTCTGTTAGAGTTTTCTACAAAACACTACCTAAGCAGTAAAATCCCAATTTTTTTTTTTTTTTGTACTCTATGTGTCCAGACCTAGCTAATTTTCTGGGTCACCCACCTATTGACTGTGACATTGGGAAATTTTCTGGCTCTGAGAATTTCATCTGTTATATGGGAATATTAACAATGCTGACTTCATGTGACCATTACTATGAATAAATGAGATAATCGATGTGCAGGCTTAAGGTAATACCAGGCAAAAGGGAGAGAGGGCTCAGCCAGTGTTGGATAGGCTCATTACTAAAAGCATGCTCTAATCCCGTGATCTCCCCCAGATCGTATCTGTTAACATGACCTTAGATCTGTGGTCTTCAAATCATCTTAGCATTTCAAACACATACTATAATGTTCTTTAATGAAATTATTTTATTCCCAAATTACCTAGGAAGTAACATTCTACAGTCGGCTGTTTTCATACTGGGCAGATTCGCTCCACTTTCAAACATTTTTCTTTCTTAATACATGTAACCTTAGAATAAAGAGTAAAAATGTTCTTCCTCTTACGTTCTATAAATCTACGGTTGTGTGTTCATAAACACCGCGTTCATGGTGAAATAAATTAGCGCTGTAAAGTACACACATGTCAACAATTACGGAGTAGAGTAATTTAAGGCCCAGACCGGTAACCTTTCCTTTGGCCAATACTTTACTCTTGCACAAGAAATGTGATTTAGGGGGCGAAAAGGGCAGAACTCTAAATGTTGTACCAACTCTGTGTTTCATGTTCCAAAGTGCTGCGTGGCTCTCTTAGTACTATTTCCTGCATTTTAGCCCCCTTCTACGAGCGGTTATTAACGCCATCATTTTTTTTCTGGATTAATTCTGATTTATAAATAATTATGCTTGTGGAAAGCTTAGCAGAAGTATGATTGAATGCCAGGTAAGAAAAATGTGTAGGTTTTAGTTTATCAAAACTTGTAAGGGGTATTAGTGGGAAAAATCCGCCTTCACAAGAAATGGCAAATGTTTTCAGGCTCTACCTTTTGATTTAAAAGGTTAATTAATTCAGAACCCACTTTCTGGTTTTGGAGCGTGGAACTTTAGTCACAATACTGATGACCAGAGGTGTGACCTGCAGCTTACCAACATGAATGAGTGGCCTGCTCCTAATGCCTAGCTTCAACTGTTTTATGCTTAATTTGTGCAAGCTCTTTTAAGCCCATGTCTATAAGAAAAAAAAGCAGCTCTGCGTTAGGGACAAATAGCACATGCATTTCGTATACCATGAAAGCGAAGGGAGTCGAGGCTCGATATCCATACTCTAGGCTAACGGGCGTTTGAAACAAGCCTCATTCAGCATCCGAGATCACGGAAACAAGCCTCATGCAGCATCCGAGATCATGGAAACATGCCTCATTCAGCATCCGAGATCACGGAAACAAGCCTCATTCGGCATCTGAGATCACGGGCCCTTTATAGACATTCTTCTCCCTTGCACAAAGTAAACAAGAAAATAAGTGTACCAAAACAACAGCAGCAAAATGACTCAGGAAATAAAATGGCTGGAGGCATGTGGAATGCGTTTAGTTCTTTACTCCCTGGGAAATTGGAGAGTCGAGTTTAGTACTCAAAACAGGCCAGCAAATATATACTAATTCATGTCTGCTCTTAATAAATATAAGCAACTGCAACGGCTTCTTTATTTGTGGACTTTCTCTGCCTCTAGTCAATGCAATATATTTCTCCTTGGTTCTTTTCTCTGGAAACATTGGTTTAATTTCTTTCTTTGTTCTGGTTCTGAACACACAATTTTTTTTTCATGGCTTACTGCCTTGTATACGCTTGAATAAGTTGCTTTTTCCTGATGCTCAGCGTCCCTATTAGCAAAACTCTCTTAACGGAGTTTAATGAGATGGTGTCTGAAACCATAGTAGGAACTAAGCAAATGTGAGCCTAATATGAATCTGTAATATTTTGGTCTAGAGACATTTACCCTGACTCATCAGAAATTCAACTAGGCAGAAATCCAAGAGCGTTTGAATAAAATGCATTGAGTTGTTTCATACCGTCCTTTTGCTGCTCTTTCTCTCCACGCTCCCCCATGCCTGCGACCTTGATGAGATCGGCAGGTTGCTCGAGCAATGTTTCAAAGGACGCCACTTCACTGCCCCATTCACTGATCTCTACAGCAACCCAGTGCGCGGATAAACTGAACCCTAGCCGCTCCTAAATGGTCAGTGTGTTCTTATCTTACTTTAGGCCCCTCCCACTATGCTCAATGGAGATGTTGAAGATCTACTGAAGAAATTTTTACAGAAAGAAACAAAACAACAACAACAACAACAACAAAACAATGCTGTGAGGCTCCTGACCCCCACAAGGAGACTCTCAAGGCCAGTGAATCTGGACCCAGGGGGCCTGCAGAAACTGTTGCACCAACCAAGGACAATTCATGCAGTGAAACCTAGACTCCCTGTTCAGATCTAGCCAATGGACGGCTCATTCATTCTCCACGGATGTAGGGAGAGCCAGGGACTGACTCTGACATGAACTCTGGTGCCCCTCCCCGACCCAATTTGATCACTTCCTCTCAGTGGGGAGGCCTTGCTGACACACAGGAAGGGGAAGCAGGCTATCCGGATGGATGCGACCTGACAGGATGTGACCATACGGTGGAGGAGGAGGTCTCCTTCTGTCAGAGGTATAGGGAAGAGAAATAGGGTGGAAGAGGGAGGATACAAGGGATGGGATAACAACCAGGATGCTATCCAAAGAAATTATAATAAATTAAAATTTAAAAGAAAAAAATGTCAGGAGGTTAATAGAACTAAATTTTTAACTATTTCTAATATCCTTAAATATTTACAATAGGTCAGCTTTGAGATAAAAATAAAACTCAGTTTAGTATGAAATAATCCAAAATTTTATCTTGCATGTGTGAGAAAAAATATATGTATGTATATGTGTGGGCACATATGTCATGCATGTACTGGTGTGTACGTGTGTACATGTTCTCTGTCTCCTTAGAACATATGGCCCTGGTGGCTAATTGTTTCTCCTCCTAAGGGTTCTAGGGTTTTGCATTCAGTTCCTTATGCTTTCTAGGCAAGAATTACAAACTTAGCCAAGCACAGCAGCCTTGGAGTTCTAGGTTGACCTACTGAAGCGGCAACTTTCAATCACTTGAGATTGAATGGAAAAGGACGTGTCAAACTTCCCATAAGTCAATTGGTACTTGGGTAGAATTGTTCCAGAGGCCACTTACTGCCATTGATCTATAAAACACAGAAATTATGTAATGTCTTTTCATTAAGATTTTAGAGATAGCAGTTAAATAACACTCACTCCAACCCTCCCACCCCCCTCCACTCCTCATGCCTTTAACTTTGAGCGAACCAATAATTTTGTTGATGCCATTTGAAATATTTAGGTGCTTCAATGACTATGTAAATAAAATTTTAAAAAAGAGAGAGATTTACAACATAAAGCATTAGCATTCTGACATGAGTGCACAAATACTGAAAATTGAGTTTAAACTGAAAACTAAACTAATACATATTGCTCAGATAATACACAGACAGCCTTTCTGGAATATTCTAGGCACCATGCATGACCATGAGAGTGTTTTCACACTTAAGAACAGCTGTTTACACAAAATCAACACATCGCTCTCATATGAAGCCTGCCCTGCTTTCTGGTAAGTCAGCTACAAGGTTTTGTGCACATTGCTGAGGGAACAAGTGACTGCATGGGCTGCGCTTTGCCACTCTGAGCAGCAGTGACTTGATTATTACTCTTACATGTATGTAGCTCATAGGTATTTGTAATTAGATCCAGAATTTGTCTGCCCTCTATTTTTCCAGAGCTGGATTTATTCATCCAACTTGCATCAAGTGCCAGATACAATGCTAAGTACCAGGGATGAAAATGAACAAAACAGAGTCCTTGCCTAAGGAGTCCACAGTCAAGTGAAAAAGGAAAAATGCAAACTTTAGGATTTACAAGGGAGTTGTCTGAGGAAGTAATCAATCTAAACAGACAGTCTGTTGAAGTTCAGATGATACAGGCTGGGGAATTTTTTGCTGGATTTTTGAAGACCTTGGGGGCACTAAAGCATTTCAGCTAAGATCTATTGATGTTAACACTGCTTTGTTCTCTTGGAACTAGTTTGTCTCATACTGAATTTGGCCAGTTCAATGATTATTATTTTAAGACGGTAACTTCTGGTGTTCTGCTAGAACATGAATATAAATGTATTTATTTCCAGTTCCTGTGTTACTCATCCACAGAAGAAAATCAGGTGTGAATTTTAGAAAAATCATTTTCCACATTTAAGGTGGTATTTGAAATTGGTGATCTACGATTCCTTCATTTCAGATCTCTGGCTTATTTTCATATTGAAGATTATCTTCTATGAAGAATTTCTATAATAAAAAATTTTTTCCAGGAAGGGGAGATGGCTCAGCCATCAGTGTGTTTGCTGAGGAAGCATAGAGTCCCATGCTTAGATCTACAGCATTTTCCTAATAGCCAGTGTAACAGCATGTGTCTGCAATCCCGACACTGGGGAGGCAGAACAGAAGGATGCCTGAGATTTACAGCCAGGCTCATGAACTGATGCATTCCAGGTTCAATGGGAGCCCCTGTCTCATGGAACAAGGATGAGACTGAATGAGGAAAGTACATTCTGGCCAGAGCATTCAAGAGCATGCATGTACACACATGTTCACGTACTATGACAACATGAAAACACATACACACACATTCATTCATTCAGGGTAGAGGAATTCTCATATCAGGGGAAAATTAAGATGTCTTTGTATTGGTTTCATTTTGTATTTTAAAATAACAATTACAAAAATTAATTGCACCCTGAGCAAAACTCAACAGCAAATAGGTAAAAGGCCTCAACATAAAGGCAGATACGCTGAACCTGATAGAAGAGAAGGGGTTGGATACTCTCGTTCTCATTGGCACAGGAGAAGCCTTTCTGAGCAGAACACCACTAGCACGGCACTGAAGTCAACAATTAATAAATGGGAGCTCATGAGACTGAAAAGTTTCTGCAAGGCAAAGCAGCAGCCTGCTGAAAATGAAAATAATTTCACCAATGATAGATGCAGTAGGAGGCTAATACCCAAAATATATGAAGAACTCAAAAAGCAACGTATTAAAATATATTACACAATTTAAAGTGGAGTAGAGATCTAAACAGAATTCTCAGTCGAGGAAACTCAAGTGAATGAGGGACACTTAAAGAAATGTTCAACGTCTTTAAGCATCAAGGCAATGCAAATCAGATTTCATCTTATGCCCGAATGGCTAAGATCAATAATACAAATGACAGCTCATGCTGGTAAGGGTACAGAGCAAGGGGAACACTCCACCATTCCTGGTGGGAATACAAACTTATACAGCCCCTGTGGAAAACAGTGTGACAGTTCTTCAGGGTGACAGAAATTGATCTATAACACTCTTGGGCATATACCCAAAGGACACTTCATCCCTCCATAGGGACACTTGCTAAGTTCTGTCCATTGGGAACAACCTAGATGTCTCTCAACAGAAGAAAGGATAAAAAAAAAATGGATGTTTACACAATGGAATATTACTCATCCAGTAAGAAAAATGACTAACATTATGAAACACGTAGGCAAATGTACATAACTAGAATGAAACTATCCCGAGTGAGGTATACCCAGAAAAACAAAACCATTATGTACTCAGCTATACGTAGCTATTCGCTCCTAAGTCAACATTACTAAGCTATAATCGACAGAATCACAGAGGGTAGGTGTAAAGTAAGGGGCTGCAGGGAACAGATAGAGCTCATCAGGCAAAGGAAATAGATTAGATGATTATGAATCGTTACAGAGGGTAGGCACTAGATCAAGACCATCAAGTGGGGAGAAGGAAGGGAGAGGGAAATGAGGTAGAAGATACAGGAAGAGACAGTTAAAATTGAGGGAAATTTGAGGGGTAGTACGGAAACCTAATACACCAGAATCTTTCTTAAATATAATATGAAAGGTATCTAAATAAAAATCCCTAAATAATGGGGGAGGCAGAACCCCAACTGACCATCTTTTATCAACAAATAGAGCTTCCAGTGCCAGGACTGAATTATAATTAATTGAGTTGTGGAGGAAAAGGGTCACATTGGAATCCCCCAACACCTCAGGTTATTGCCAAGAGAATAGGTTGCTCTCCACAATCTGATAGCCTGGCCCCATTGCTGAAGACAACGCCTACACTGCTCATTGAACAAGAGGCCGAGCTGGTGCATACATAGAGCCTTCACGCTATGTTCTAGCATCTTTGCTATAGGAACGTACTCTGCAGCCTACTAAAAGAGAAAGAGAAACATAAACACAAACCACAAAACCTTTGATTTACAAAGGTGTCCTGCCTGCAATATATGGTGGCACAAAACATGAGGGATTGACCAACCAATAACAAATTTGACTCAAGGCCCATTTCAGGAGATGGAACCCAAACCCAACATGGCTTGGATGACCAATAACCTGCCACTAGATAGCCCAGGGACCTAGGGTAGAACCAAATACTATTAGTCTTAAAAAAAATAGTGATAAAATGACTAATGATATCCTCATGTATTCATAGATCTGGTTCTGCCATAATCAGAGAGGTATCCTCCTGCAGCAGATAGGAAGAAGTAGAGAACCATGTCCAGACGTTATGCAGGGAGTGAGGGACTTGGAAAACTCAGCCCTACATGGGACGGTTCCATCCACTCTCTCCCCTCAGAGCTCATGGGTCCTTGTGGAAGAGGGTGTGGAGAGAGTGTAAGAGACAGAGGGGATTTAGCACACCAGAAGAGCAAGGCCTTCTAAACCAACATGAACAAGCTCATATAAACACACAGAAAGTGAAACAGAAGCCACAGGACCTACAAGGGTTTGCAACAGGCCCTCTGCATGTGCATCAGGGCTTATAGCTCAGTGTTTTTACGGGAATCCTAAGTGTGGAGACAAGTTGGTGTGACTCAGGGTTAGGTGGTTCTCTCTTGAGCTACTATTTTTCTGTTTGTTTGCTTCGTACAAATTTGATGTGATAGTTTTAAAAAATCTTATTATATTTTATTTTGTTGCATTTTACTATTACTTATTAGAAGCCTGTTTGTTTTTTTAAATGTGAGAAAAGTGGGATCGGACCAGGATGGGAAAGAAGGTTGAGATGAGCTGGCATGAGTAGAGAAAAGGAAAGCTTCAAGCAGGGTATATTATGTAAAAAGCCTGTTTTCAATAAAAAGAAAAGCTAATTACCTAAACTTTTGAATTTAAGATATATTAGAAACTGGAAATAAGACAAAGTGAGAGAACAGTTATTGTTTTGAGATTATGCTCTGAAACTTTGGCCAACTAAATCTCTTTAATAAATCCTCTTGTTGGAGCACGTGGTGAAGCGGTCAAAGTCCTTTAGGAATTGTGAACTGATGACCAGTGAAAGATGATAGAAAAAATTGCTGACTATGTTCCACAAACCAACTACTATGTCTCTCATTAGCATAATCAGATGATGGACTGAATTTATGTTTTCTAAATGTTGCCATATCCAGATGTATTTTACAAATGTGCATGCAAATGCTTGTAGAAAAAAAAACATTTAATCTAGAAACATTGCTGCTGGGGAAAGGGATCTCATCCGAAGACCTAGGTCTGTGTGATCTGACTTGAATACAGACGTGCTGTACACCTTTAATCCCTCCGGCTGGAATGCACGCTTTTAACCCCCCTGCCTAGAATAAAGACGTGGCCTTAGTGCACACCCAAGCAATGAAGGTAAAGTTAGCTTGTAGAAGGAAGCACCCATGTTTCAAAGTGATGTCTGATTGAAGAGAGAAAAAGTGATGAATCAGAGAAAAATTTGACACAGAATGAGACAGAGATAGGACACACCTAACTCTCACAAGGACAGACAGGAAAGAGAAGCTACCTAAGAGCCGTACAGTAGAGTAGGGTACAGAACATTAGAGTATAGGACACAATACAGTAGAACACAGTAGAGAGCTCAGCAGAGAACAGGGGACAGTAGAGCTGAGTCCAGTACAAAACAATACAGTACAGATAGTTTGGTGCAGTTCAGTTTGTGGAACTCAGAAGCAGAGCAATTCAGGAGAAGCCGAGAGAAGCCAGTTTGAACCAGTCAGCTTGGAGAGGAGTTTTGAGCCAGAAAGGGCGCTTACTCACTAGTAAGCTGCTGAGAAGACAATTACACCTGGCGAACTAAATATACATCATAAATGTTTTCCTTTATGAAAAAAGTATTCTATTCAATATCCATCAAACTATTCCACTTTTAAATATGAGGAGGTAGTACACTTTATGTTTTACATATAGAGCTACAATCCATTGGTAGATTTGTGTGTGTGTGTGTGTGTCTTACAAGATGAGTCGAGATTTATTTTTCTTCCATTTGTTACCAAAGCCACCATTTATTGAGAAGTTCATCCCTCTTTTTTGGAAATATAATAGTACCTTTGTCATATAAAATTTAGCCATGTATGTAACATAGTATCTTTGTTAAAATCCTATACAGTAATAGTGAGTTTGTCTGTCCCCTTAATTTTATTTGTTTGTGGTTTATATATAGGTGATTTTATTAGGTATATTCCTATACGTGGTTGATATACTGGTGACTGATTTTGAGTGAATTTTGGTGATTTTTTTTTTGTATCTCTACCAGCTGTCTATCTATTGCTAATTATTCCTTTGATTTGGCTTACTATATACTTAATAAACTCATTTAAATCCAAAAGCACAGCTATTATAGATCGCTTTCTATACCATAGAAAACAGGAAAAAACTTAAAAATAGAAGAGGTTCTACACAACCCGTAAATCCCATTGCTGGGAATATGTGTCATAATGTTAAACCAGTATGCCAAGGATATCACCGCACTTGCATGTTTACTGCAGCACGAGTCTCCCAATGGCGAAGATACACAGTCAACGTAAATAAAAGTGTGTTACACATACATCATAGAAAAACAATAAGTGTTACACATACATCATAGAAAAACATGTGACCACGAAGTGAAGATATTCAGTGAGTTAGAGCATCAGCTACAGTACTAGAGACTGTACTGTGAAATACGATGAATACGGTGAAGAGAGATCGATACCGTATGTTTTTATCTTTATCTCAAAGCAAAAAAAAGTTGGAGCAGAAAGTCCAAAATTGTTTATCAGAGGCTGGGAAGGCGTTGGTGGGGTGGGTGGAGAGAGGGAAAACTAAGATGAGCGTAGGAGAAACAAAGAACAGTCCCTCTGCAGCCACAGCCGCACAACCGAGGTTGACAACAGTTGTACATTTTCAAACAGTCATTAGAGGGGACTTTTCACCGTTGTTTTCAACACAAAGCAGCGATCAGTATTTGGAGCGGTATATGTGGCAATTGTCGCAAGTGTTGTGTATGTACTGAAATATCACATTACAGCTCATAAACATGAAGGAGAGCGGGGAGAGTGGGATGGAGGTGGTGGGAAATCCATCAGCATACAATATATACATGTATAAAATGTTCAGACCAAATACAAATATTATTTAAAATTATTTAAAAATGTGGTGGCTCACACCTTTAATCCCAGCACTCGGCAGGCAGATCTCTATGGATTCAAGTCCTGCTTGGTCTACAGAGCAAGTTCCAGAACAGCCAAGGCTACACATAGAAACCCTGTCTCAAAAAAAAGCAAAAACCAAAAATGTTATAAGTCAATTAAAAAAAATTTAAAGAACTACATTGCTGTTAAAAATAGCTTCAGAAGTTTTCTTCGCAGAGCTACACACTTTATCTTGTGTTTGACACATTCCAGGCAATTCAACTCACAGAGCGTTGCAGGTCTAGGCTATGAATCTTAGTCCACCATACATAACAATCCAATAAAAATCATTATTAACGTTTCATAATTTGAATAATAAAGTCATAATTGTTATGAATTTGGTTAATATTTCTTATTTTATATTCTGGGCATTTTCGCCCAAATCTGACCGTTTTCTTTCTACTCCAAAACAGCCTGCTCCGTTGTCTTCTGGTGAACACGTTTCCTGGAAAACCCCGTTGTCAGCCTCACTGACCTTTGGAGAGCAAGCTCCATTTTCTTTATTTTCTTTTATGATTTCTCTATAGCTTTGGTTTATAGTAGTTTGGCAGACATGCCTAAGTGTGATATTTTTGCATATTTCTTGCCTGGGCCTTGTAGAGGTTTTAAAGTATACACTTTTATTAGTTCAGTTGTCTTAGAAATTTCTGCTCTATTCTCCTTTCTTCTCTAGCCTGTTACTATACTGCCAAGTGAAATTTCAACCGGCCTCATATATCTCTTAGATTTTTCTAAAATTTTCAATGTTTTTATGCTCTGGTTTGATCCCATATACTCTTAGATAACCTCTTTCAGTCTACACAGACTCCTTTCTGTTCAATCCATCCTATCAAATGACTTGCTCATTCTTAACTCTACATATTTTTTAATTAATGGAATTGGTTCTTACAATTGTATGTATAGTATCCAGGACAATAATTAACTTCCCATGTTGGTTTCTAAGTTTGGGGATGGTTTTCAAGACATGGTTTTTCTGTGTGGCCCTGGCTGCCCTGGAAAACACTCTATAGACCAGGCTAGCCACAAACTCAGAGACATGCCTCGCTCTGCCTCCCGAGGGCTGGGAGTACGAGCCACTGTTCTCAGCATCTAATTTTAAGTTTGTACTTGCCAAATTTAGGTATCTGAGCTGTACTCTCGCTGGTGATGTTTTTTATTGAGTTTTTTGGGTGGTGTCATGATGGTACCACAGTCCTGTTTATACTTGACTCATGCCACAGAGAACAGACATAGGTGGAGAGCTGCTGGCTAAGTGACTCATACACATCATTGTTTCTCTTGAAGCTATTGACTTGAATTCGAAGGGCTCGTGCTAGTTACACTCCCACCGAACAGGGCATTTTCTACTCTTCCACCGCCTCAGTAATGCTTGTTGTTGCCAGAATTACAGTTGCTAACCTCGTGTGTAAATTTTACTATGACTGTTCAGTTCTTGATAATCACTATACTGCTAAGGTTTATGATAAGGCCTTAAATTTGTACAAATGAGTGTGAAAGTAAGCAACAACCACTTAAATCTAGCTGTGTATTGTTCACTTGTAGCATAGGTCTTACTAAATTGTATACATTTGCTTTTATTATTGGGCTACATTTCAGTGTTTTACCAAAATGAACCAATGGCTCATTTGAGGATGGAGTTATGCTGAAGTCGTAGAAATACTACTGGATGCTGTTTTGAAAATGGGAGTAGGGAACAAACCATAAAGTAAATACAGAATGTGCCCCAGACGGTAGTAGAACAAGTAAATCCAAAATGTAAACATTTACCCAAATGAACAATAACCAAAAGAGAAGAGGATGCATTTGCCGGGAATCCTGAGCTCCTGCATTCCAATTCTATTAAGTTCATCTTCCACCATTTTTTCCATGCTTGCCCTGTCTGAACACCACGTGGTGCTGGAATCTTTTAAATGTTGTGCATATAGGTATAATTTTAGGAACTTGACTGTTTCATAATATTTTTTTTAATTCCTGTACTCATTCTCCCTCACAGATCATAAACCCACAATACCGCTTTAGTATGTAGACTTTATCAAAACATTTAGACCTAACTATTTCTAAGAAAATGAAACAAACAGAAACAATGTGATATTGCCTTGTTGAGTATGCCAAGGATTGTTTACCCCATGATCAAATTATTTTGCTCGAGTAAAAAAGAAAAGTATGGATATCAGCTGGGCTGCCCGAGATCCTCTGAGTGTGAACCCTAGTCCCCCACGTGGCCCTATTTCCACTCTGGCAAGATGAAAGAAATGATCATGAACCAGGAAAAATGCGCCAAACTGCAGACACAAGTGCTCATTAGTGGGAAAGGGACTCCTTGCAGAAAGAGGGTGGTTCACAGAACAGCCACAGCAGATGATTAAAAACAAAAACAAAAACAAAAAAAAAGTTAAAAAAAAAAAAGCCCTGTAGTTCTCCTTAAAGAAGTTAGGCCAATGGTCAGAACATTCTCCACAATAGAGTGGAGAGTGGGATATGACTTTCTCACGTACTGTGGTGCCTCACATTTGACCATGTCCACTGGAGGGGGAGACCTGGTGGCACTCAGAGGAAGGACAGCAGGTTACCAAGAAGAGACTTGATACCCTATGAGCATATACAGGGGGAGGTAATCCCCCTCAGGAACAGTCATAGGGGAGGGGAGTAAGAGGAAAATGGGAGGGAGGGAAGAATGGGAGGATACAAGGGATGGGATAACCATTGAGATGTAACAAGAATAAATTAATAAAAAAATAATAAAAAAAAATGAAGAAGTTAGGGGTAAACAATATCTCTGGTGTTGAAGAGGTAAATATGTTCATAAAGCGAGGAATAGTGATCCATTTTAACAACGCTGAAGTTCCAGGTGTCTCTGATGGCAAATACCTTCACCGCCATCTAGAGAGAGCAGCTGACAGAAATGCTCCCCAGCATCCGAAACCAGCTTGGTGCAGACAGTTTGACTAGTTTAAGGGGATTGGCTGAAGCTCCGCCCAAACAGTCTGTGGATGAAAAAGCACCATTTGCTCCTGGAGTGGAGGGTGATGGTGAGGGTTCAGATCTGGCGGAGAATTTTGATGAGGCTTCTCAGAATGAGGCAACCAAACTGAGGGAACTTCTGAAGAAGGTGACACTTGCAGAAGTTACGTGAGCTGCTATTTTATATCATGACTCCTTTAAAAAATTTCTTTTGTTTATGGATTTGATAAAAATCTAGCTCTCTAATATTTTTAAGTCCAAGCCCCTGGAAGTTGTAGTTCTTTTCAGTTTTTGCTTTACACAATTCATTCTTTGTAGCAAACTAAACTGAAAAAGCCTGGAAATAAAGTTTGGGAAAGGCTAATTAAAGAAAAAAAAAGAAAGAAAGCAAGCAAGCAAGCAAGAAAGAAAAGTGCACATTTCCAATTTTGCTTACATAAAAATTAGTTAATTTATTTTGAATTATTTTACTTGAATTCATTCACAGCCTCTTACTGAATGCGAAGTGAACAAGAGAAACAGTGATTTAGTCTTATTTAATAATTTAGAATTGTTTTAGGTGATTTATCTTATAGAAGATGATCTTTAACTACCTATAATAAGTACACAGTCATTTTCCTCTCTTTTTTAAAAGCCAGATGATGCTTAATACTATCTAAAAATTCCTCCGGAACATTTGCTATTTTGTGTGATGAAGTTTACATCTCACTGTCTTGCTTCCAGACTTCACTGAAAATGTTCCCGAGCGCTTTCTTCAGTGCTATGAGCACCGGGCAAGCAGCCAGCGGTGCTAGTGCATGGAAGCCAGGTAGCTGTCATAGGGCTGTGGCAGCATGTCTAATTTTGCTGTATTAAACCTGTCACAAAATGTTAAGTAAGAGATTACGGGAAGTATGCATAGAACGCACGGTTTATAACTTAATAAACGTGTAGTGCTGGGAACAAGCTAAAGCCTCTGCCTCTTTTATCTTCTCTTCCATTTGGCTTCACCAAGCTTTTTAAACTGCTGCTAAAAGGAATGAGTGAAACTGTAGAAAATGTTCCTGAGTCCAAGAGAGGTCTTTCCCAAGCAGTAGCCATTATCAACTACCTACAAATACCCCAGAAGGTAATAATGGCTTTCTTATAAGCCACACGAATACTTCTTATGCCATGGAATATAGTAAAACACACACACACACACACACACACACAGTTTACTGAGACAAGTAATTCTTATCCAACTCAGGTTGCCCTAATACTTTTCCTGCATTAGCCTCTTAAGAACCAGGATTATAGGCATTCAAAAATCTTAGGCAGCTTCAAAATATATTTTTAATAACCAAGGAATAATATTAATTACTTTTTTCTATAATTCTGAACTGAGAATTGTGTACATGCACACGGCATGCTTTGATCAAAGCTATGCCCCCTCTGCCTTCACCCCAATTCTTTCCCTGTTCTCTCACCACTTTTCCCTTCCAACTCTAGATGCTCTCTCTCTCTCTCCCTCTCCCTCTCCCTCTCCCTCTCCCCCTCCCCCTCCCCCTCCCCCCTCTCTTGTTTTTGGGATTATAATATCATTTCAACCTTTAGTCCTTCTCTTTCCTCCCTCCAAGCTTGCCCATGTGCCCCTTCCTTGCTATTTTTCAAATCCACGGCCTCTGTTTCCATCGATTGTTTTTGCGTGCAGGTACGTACACACACATATATCCCTAAATCTAACCTGCACAGCCTGTGTGGCAGTCCTCATGTATTTGTTTTCAGGGATGACCATTTGAGTCTACTTGGTAGAAGCTGTAAGGACGTGGGTATGGGACCATCTGCTGGATCATGGGTAGGGTTCGAGTGGCCACAGTCCTGAAGAGAAGTTACTCTCCTTCCCCGTGCAGCCATCAGTGGCAGGTTGTTTTTTTCAGCTAGGGGTGAGGCCCCATCTAAAGCTGGGGATTTTGGGCGGCTCAAGTCTTCTGCAAGTCTAGCTTGCACAGTCTTTGCCTGGCTCAAGCGGTACTGAGAAGAGAACCTGGTGCTTCCTGCGTCCTGGGTAAGCAGCACTCTATTGGCTGAGCTACATACCAAGCCCCTCTAGGACAGCCCTGGGTAAGCAGCACTCTATTGGCTGAGCTACATACCAAGCCCCTCTAGGACAGCCCTGGGTAAGCAGCACTCTATTGGCTGAGCTACATACCAAGCCCCTCTAGGACAGCCCTGGGTAAGCAGCACTCTATTGGCTGAGCTAAATACCAAGCCCCTCTAGGACAGTCCTTGCAACTCTTATATAATTTGGCAATAGAACAGAGACCAACTGTGAGCATTAAATTCATGACGCTGTTCCCCTTTCATCACAGCTAGTTCTTTTCATTCTGTGAAGTGCCTTTATTTAGGAGATACGGGTCTAGTAACTATACTGAGGGCTTGCTTCGCATTTATACTTTCAAGGTAAATGCAATATTCTAGGTTGAAAAAATACATTTCTTTGTGAAAGAAGGACTTGGAATGTTCGTTTAGAGATTTCTTTTTTAGTTTTTACTTGTGTTCTCTCTCTCTCCCTCTGTCCCTCTGTCTCTCTGTCTCTCTGTCTCTCTGTCTGTCTGTCTGTCTCTCTCTCTCTCTCTCTGTGTGTGTGAGTGTGTGTGTGTGTGTGTGTGTGTGTGTGTGTGTGTGTATGTGTGTGTGTGTGAGAGAGAGAGAGAGAGAGAGAGAGAGAGAGAGAGAGAGAGAGAGAGAGAGAGAGAGAGAGAGTGTTGGTGTGGTCGGCTGTGACAGGATGAAATTTATCACTAGATATCCAGACACCATGGAACAAAAAGTCCCATTCTTATAACTACTCAGTTTTCCTGGAGTGGCACTGCCATGGAAATTGAGGCATTGAACTATTGAGAAAAGCTTTTCTCTGAGATGGAAAGCAAAGCATATCTCGCAAAACCCATAAATTAACATTTGGAATAAGATCAATGCATCATAACCCCTCTCCACTTTATAAATCCAAACCCCTAGCTCTCGCTTAGACAAAATGAAATAACAAAGACCCACAAACCCCCATTATTTCTTGGAAACATAAGCCTATGGTGCTGTTTATTATTTTATACAAGAATTTCTACATACATGAGTGTGATGGGGTAGGAAGTTATGTGAACATCGACTTGGTTCTCTTAATGATAAGAAACGAGTTATGTGTTTTGAGTACACTTGGCTGTCTGAAAATGATGGGTGTCTGTATTTTGGAGATTTTGCAATTTTAAGTGTGAATTCTGAGTTGAGATTCCACTGAATATCTCCTAGGGTTCTTTTTGTCAGTCATGTTTAGGAGATGGAAACATAATGCAACCCCACAGTGAAAGTTGCCCAAGAGTTTCTGAAGGAAGCTGAGCTTTATAGTAATAAATAAATGTTGACCTGATGCATCACATCTCTGTGGGGCTATGGACTGCTCTGTTTAGCTTCTCAGGACCTCAGTGTGATGTAGGAAGGGGCACTGATCTAGCAAGGACGCCCGATGCCTGATGGCCAGCTTGTTAATAAATATGGCGATATCAGTATGCTTGACAATTGGTACTAATTTCTTTTGTGTGAAATTATAGTTACTGCAATGCCATGAGAAGACACTTCAACACACCTGTTGCAGAAGCACACACTGGGGCTCAAAATATTTAAACAGTTTCCACGAAACCACAAAGTGGCCGTGGCCGAATTTAGTCTCCACTGCAATCCATTCTTTGCTCATGAATGTTTAATACATATTACGTGGATATACATCATCGTGTCTATCCATCACTTGCTATACAGAGCTAACGTGATAGTAGGAAAAGCTTGGTGGGAATAATTCCGCAATGCTTTGACTAACAGAGACTTAAAATGGCACTATTAGTGATAGGGATGGAATTATAGTTTTTACCAACATGAAAGAAAAACCAGAATATGAAAGTGTATCCACATTTATGATAAAAATTGAGTAACATAAAGTATTTGTATACACAAAACAGAAATGCCTGCACCTATAGAGCCAGGGAATGGCACATACCATTTTAGGATTTTCTATAATGTGATATTACTATAATAAGGAGTGATGAATGAATATATAATTAAAATTCAGCAACCCTTGGGTGAGGAGTGATAGAACTTTGAGGATTATATTATTATTAGAACAAATAGAATTGGAAATTATTTTGATTATCAGAAATTAAACTTAATAAATCTTAAGTTTCTGAGATGAGGGATTTTCAGGTATTTAGGTGAAGTAAGGAAATACATTTGTGTTTCAGTCTATAGCTTTAAAAAAACAGTATTTGCCTTTTTCAGTTTTACCAGTGAAAATTATTAAATGGTGCAAACCTTTCAAAATTATTAAACTCTGCGAACCTTTCATGCATGACAAAGTTGAACCTCTGTAAATAGTAAGGACTGGGCCATGTGACACATTTATCTTTCTCTTAGAAATCGAGCATGGGACCCCTGTTTCCTTGTAATGTGGATCAGACCCCGGGCCCATTACTGTCTCTGTATGAGGTTACCATTTGCTCACTGAAGACATTTTATTCAATCATGTGTGTTTAATATTTTCTTTTCTCGCCGACTCTTCTAACCTTGAGGCCACAGAAGAGTCTTCATTAATATCTGCAATTTAGTTTGATTTCACAGGAGTAATCACCTGACATCTTGTTAACTATAACTCATTAGGCTAATATCATTTTCTAATAGTGGGTTTTCCAAAAAAAATATAGACCCTGGTGAAGTGTGATGAATTTAAATAGGTCTGCTAAGCGATGCTAACAGTGAAATTATGATGAACACACGTGAAAGTTGAGAGGTTTGACAACAAATGCGAAGAGAGATTATAGGATAATAGACACATTTTTGAATTCCAATAGATCTTTACCCTCAGTGAGTGTGATTCTTTATCATCTAATGGGCCAGAACGAACATTGTGAGGTAGGGGTTATTATACACCTGACTGTCTGCTGATAGATTGCAGTCTGGTCTTACCTGTGTTGTTTCAGGGAAGCCTTAGGAGAAAACCGAAAACCTTTTCAGTTTGGGACTCCATATTTGAATAGTTTTTACATTTTTAAAGAGTTGTTTTTATTATTTTGTATATACACTCACACACACACACAGAGAGAGAGAGAGAGAGAGAGAGAGAGAGAGAGAGAGAGAGAGAGAGAGAGAGAGAGAGGGAGGGAGAGAGGGAGAGGTATGTATGCATGAGTTCAAGTATTCTTGGAGATCAGAGACTCCTTTGAAGCTGAAGTTACAGTATACAAGTTCATTGTTGGTTGATCAAATCATGGTCATGCCAATCACCAGTCTACTTTTATCACAAGAATATACATCTTAGATACGGCAGATAGATATGATTCTATAGAAAGGTAAGTTGGTATAGTTAGATAAGGTCTTCAAAAACCTCAGAGCCGTGCAGACTATGGCATTTAAAGATGTTTTACTATTTTAAAGATTCACTGACAATGAGGCCAGTTAACTCCTGGTAACACCCAGCCTACCTCAAAGAGGATGATGAGCATCAAAGAACCTTCTTATGGAGATGGCTTCAAATGTGGCAAAGAAGCCACTGGGAAAAATGTCCTCATTTCTACCACAGACAGAATTCTGCCAAAACACGAAAAACGTAACATTTATATAATTCCTAGTTGTGTCATGGTTCTTCTTGCTATAGGTAATCTATTTTATTTATATATATAAAGAAAGTGCAAAATTTATGGGTATAAATTTTGAAGTCAAAGTGGCTGACTATTCTACATAAGCCACTGATTGACATACTATATTATGTGCTACAATTAACTTACTTGATGTTATTTCTGGTACCAATTATTATTTGATGTGATGCATATTTTCCTTAATTTCATTCTTTCCCTCTAACAAGTAGAATAACAAGGCCCAGAAAAATCATAATTCTTATTTTTCACAGTTTTACTAAGAACAATGCCTGATGCCTGCACACACACACACACACACACACACACACACACACACACACACACACACACATTTTTCTTTAATAAATAAAAGGTACTGAAATAAAGTAAGTGAGAGTAAAAACTTTTACTTGAAAATCCTGTCTTTGGTGAAATGGGAAATATACCTTCTAAATATACATGAAGATGTGTAGTGATTTCAATAAAAAGTAAGTTATCTGTTAAAAAAAATAAACTGAACTGTGGTCCCCTGGAAGAACAGTGAGCTCTCTTAGCTGAGGAAGCATCTCTTATTCTGTAAAGGTTTATTCTTTGTTTCTGCTTTAAAAAAAAAATACAGTCTATTTCTAAAAGTCTCACCTGCCTATAAAAGTAAAGAGTAAAAAATATCTTTTGCTGAAACATGGATGAATCTGGAAGAATTTAGGTTATGTTCATAGAAAAAAATGAAAATTACATAATCTTGGTGGGGGTGGCTCTCCGGCTATGAACATACACTTCTCTTGAGGAGGACATGAGATTTCCGTCTTCCAACACCTGTGTCATGAAGCTGACAACCACCCGCAATCCACTCCATGCTACTGTCACCACCTTCCGTCTTCCATGGCCAGTCATACTCACACGCCTGTAGCTCTCCACACCACATAATTCCAATAATAAAAATCAATCCTCAAGTATGAAATCTAAACACTTAGGAGGTAGTGACTGAGATGTTTTTCCTAACGATAACAAATTCACAATTTTATTTGTTAATTAAGCAAAAGAAAGTTTACACTTAAAAGGGACCCATCCAACTAGGTTAGACTCTATTCTGAAGTCTTATTCTAAATGTAATGCACAATTATCCTGAAAAGTGACAGCCGTGGTAGAACTGCATATAGTTTGCAGAGTTTGCTCCACATTGATTGAGCTTGTTTCCCAGTCGAAGGCAAATCTTTTGATCGCATCTATGCACCTTTAGCGTATGATTGACTTGTAGAATGTGAAAATGGCTGGCGTAAATGATTTTAAGTGTTTGAGAAAATTCAGACGATTGTGATGAGACACTTTTAGTATATAGAAAACTATAGAGATATTAAGCTTGCCATGATTGGACACATTGAAATTATATCGCTTTTGGAGTTCTTATTCTTTAAGTGGTTGGTCTGCATTTAAAACCAAGCAGGACTCAGTAGCTGACTCATGGCAACATCCTTTGAAGTGACATGGGGATGCTGATTCCTTGCTTCTCGGTGAGAGCCTGAGGCGATGATGAGGTGCATTACAGTCTGTCAATGGATGCATGAGAAAAGAAGAGAAGATGGCATATCTTTCTGGAGGGTCATGTCTACTTACATGTTTCCATTTTTTTTTTGTTTCCAACAAAGGTCATAATTAAAGGGAAAAGATTTTTTTCCCAAAACATATACTAATAAAATTGTCACGATAACTCACGGTTATAGGCTTTTTTACTTTTTGTGTTTTCCCATGTTGTTTATAGCCCACTGGTATTTTTCTCCATCTCAGTCTGGTAGGTATTTTTAGTTATTACTTGAGGCCTTGCTTATCATGAAATACCCCTAATGCAGTGAAGAAGACATGAAAAGTTAGGGTGGCACTGCAGATAACATCTCACGTAGAGTAAGCCTCATGAAATATATACACAAAAATCATTTAATTTTATACTCCAAATACCCAATATCCTCAAGACTAATCAATACATAGCACTTGTGTGTAGAACAATAGGACAATGGCACAGCCTCTTTTAAATTTGATTTGTTCTGTTTTGCTTTCAGTTTAGAATTTTTATGGTTTTGGGAGAGAACATAGGAATATTCCCCCAAAATAGTTCTCTGGCGCAAAGCCATTGCATTCCCTACTTTCCGTCATCGTTGTATGATCTCTCTTAAAAAGAATAATGGACGAAATACAGATCTGTACTCAGAGTAATCTGTCGGTGCAGTGCATGTGGTTATGTGTGAACTGGGCAAGTAACTCAGTCATCCTGAGCCCAGACTTTTCCTCAGTTTTCTGGGTCAGTGAATTAGTAATGGCCTCAGAGGACTGTGATGACAAGCGGGTTAACGATACACAAGTCTGGCCATCGGAAGGCTCTCAGATGGCCTCATCCTAAGACCTCAGCTCTGCTAACCACACAGGAAGCCATGTGCCCATGCTGCTTCTCCACTTTCTGATGCTCTTCTCAAGCCACAGCTCCCCCCCGCCACCCCCATCTGTTTATTTACAAGAGGGAAGAAATGATGCAGTAGAGGAGAAAGGGGAAAGAATATTTGAGAGTACAAATGGAATGGGCCTCCCTTCCCCCTTAATTACTGACCCATCTTTTACTAGTCGGGAGCACATCTCCATGCAAAGACTTAGCTCTGATCCCCCTGAGCTCCCTCCAAGGGGTACACACACTATTTTATGGTCCCAAATTTTTAAGCATCGAGTGCTTCCTTCTACGTCCTCCACTGCTTGAATTCAGAAAAGGCAAAATTAGGTAAATTTCAACCAATATCTACCACCTCAGAGACATAAGCATAAATGCTTCATTTTTTGAAATAGGACTAAACTATTTTGCTTTTAGTTGAAGTCTAAGTCACAAATGAGGATTGGTGCAGATTTCATTTTTCTCAGGTAGAAGACCACGGCATCTGCAGCTGAGCATCCAATCTTCATCTTATGACACAAGCACCATCATTAGAAGCTTAGTGTACAATAACACTCTACCCGATTTCACCATATGGATGCCTCACACTTCTATAAATCAAATATACTTTGTTCTTAAAGTCTGAAAGGACTCCATACCAGAGCAACTGGGTGCTGAAACCTCTTAAATATTGTTGTAGTTCAAATTTTACTTCCTTTATTATCCTACTTGGTTGGTTAAAATTAAATGTTGTGGAGTCTGGGGAGATGTCTTATTGTTGTTTTATTTTTAATTACCATTTTATTATGTCTACCACATTGGCGCCACTTGTTATTAATTAATCAATAGGTGCCACTTGTTGTAGCTAAGTTATCAGCAGGGCCTAATAATGTTTATTATCAGGCCTATAATTATTATTACTTCAGTATGCCCAGCTAGCAATCAATCAAGGCGCAGACACATATCTTAAAATAGCCTTACTTAACCCGGGGCAGGGCAGACATTAATCCCCTACACTGCTTCCCGTAGTGGGGCAGGTATCCCATACCACGCCCCAATCCCATGCCATCTGCTTCTAATAACTTCTATCAGGCTACCTCCCATCCATAATCCCAAATATTTGCCGAATCTTCCATCCATGCCGGCCACATGCTTTTCTTCTACCTAACCCATGGCGGCCTTCATCTCCTCTCTCTCCTGCGGCCTTCATCTCCTCTCTCTCCTCCCCAGGCCCCTCTTCTTCTCCTTCCCAGGATCCTCTCTGTCTCCAAGCCCAGGAACCTTAGCCACACCCATTTCACCGCCCTGCCCAGGTGGGATGGATTTTTATTAACTAGCATCAAAATACGTCAGACCAACCCACCAACATCTCATTGGTTAAGGGAACTGGCTGCTTTTCCAGAAGTCCTGAGATCAGTTCCCGGCACCCATATGGCAGCTCAGAAACATTTATAAATGTAGTGCCACGAGATGCGATTCCCTCTTCTGGTGTGTGTATATACAACAACCGTACACGTGAAAGAAAGGAAAAGAAGTGCTTCGACTCAAGAACAAAATGCCGCCCAGGTACCTTCCCGTTTATGACCACTTGGCTTATGGCTGGTTTTACAATGTTGTGAAAACAGTGTTGATTCCAGGGACTGCATGTTGACGTTTGGGTCTTCACTTCTTTTTCAAGTATACCCATATACTAGATAGTATTAGCCTCTTTTGATTCTGAGTAGTGTTAGCCAGCCACAGCTTCCAGCCAGCTGTACGATCAAAAAAAAAAAAAAAAAAAAAAAAAAAGGCAGACAAACAATACTCTACCCGCAGTGCACTGTATTCAATAAATTACATGAAGTATGTACAACTTACTGTGAAATACACCCTCAATTAGATGATACTGGTCAAATGAAGGCTCAACTAAGTGTCCTGAGAGTGTCTATAGAAGTCTAGACTCAGCCACAATGGGTAGTAAGCTAAGCGTGTCCAATTTATTTTCTGTTTTCACTATTTGCTTCTTTCAGTGCACTCATCTGGACATAACTCTATTGTAAGTGAAGGAGTTGTAGAAGTTTGAGGTAATATCACACTCGGTGGAATAAAAACATCAGAGAAGCTCAAGGCCATGTCTTAACATCATACTCAGTGCAATGATCAAATTCCCTGCTCGCTGTTCTCCCTGGGTCTCTCTATAAGGCTTCTATGGCCAAACCTTTCCCTGTGGAGATGGCTTCCGTTTTAAAGAGCTCTTTGGAGTAAGGCTGGGGATACCTTAGTGTTGCTTAAGTAAGTCCTTGAATATTAGAAGAAAGTTCTTAGGCCACACTTGACTCTCCCTGAAAAGAAGAATGGTTTTTTTTTTTTTTTGGTGTGTGTGAATGGGTGTGACAGTGTGTGCTTCCAGTGCAAATAGTAATGCTTTCAGCTCCCTCCAGTACTGCCTTTTTTTTTTTTAAATTAAGGGACAAATTCCCACTTACCTACATATGCATCTTTTAAGGCTTGCACAGGCAAACCCAAGTTTTCACATGAGCCTCTTAAAGAAGCAACAGCCAGAGCACTATCATTATTTTGCTGCTTTCAGAGACTGTCCGTTCAGAATTAGAGGAGTGACAACTTAGTGCCAGCTCGCTCACTTAATATTAATAATATGATGATAAATGCTCATTGAGATCCTCATCTGTTTCAGGACCGTATCTGATGTTTTCTTTAAGATATTGCCATTAACCCCTTCCTCAAAATGCCATGGCCTAGGCATATTTAAAGGTTTCTCAAGCCGAGTTCATTAATTAAAAATTCATTTGCTACATGTCAGGGTCTTGAACTAACAAACTTGAATGTTAAAATCATGTAACATCTTTGTTTTATTCTCACATACATTCATCATTCATCCTTTCTCTGATGGGTGTGATGGTACAAGTGGTTGATAATAAGACCTTTACAAAAGAAATGAAATTTAATTAAAATATAAAACCCTACAAAGCTGATATATGAATGAGATTGCTCTGTGTGTCAACCCAGAGGTCTAGTAACAAAATGTTCATTGTGCATAAAAAAATTAATAATGTGCCTCTCTTTTTGTGACACAGACTAGCTCCCATGTTTTTGTTTTGTTTTGTTTTGTTTTTGGCTCTTTTTGGAAATGATAACCACAGAGAACTTCCAGAAAAGAAACAGCTGGCAGTTTGCCACTATAACAATGTATTAATGTAAGGTCCTGTGTAGAACAGAATCACTTTTCTGTGAGAAACCTGCTGTAGGTGGCAACCCTCAACCAGGGGAGGGGTGGAGTTTTCATCTTTGACTTTGCTAGTAACCATTAGAAACAGATATTTGAATAGTACAAAATTGTAAAACTTTAAGACTTTTCTACAATTGCTTCTCAAAAACAACTGCAAAATGATTTTTTTTAACATTAAAAAAAAAGATGTTCATTCATTAGTGAGTGTTGGTGACATGGTTTGAGTGCCAGGATGACCTGCACCTGTGAAAGAGACAATGTTCCCATGGGGAAAGTGTCTATTTGACACAGTGGGAATTTTTTTTCCCCCTGTGGAGAAGACACTGTATATGATTACCTAGTAAGTGAAAGGCTTTTTTGTTTCATTTGTGGTTTTCCGGGCTCATCTTCTGCCTGCATTTGTCATAAATACTTTTGTTTCCTGAGTGTGGCCGGTTGCAAAAAGAGCAAGAAGTAAAGTCATCTGGATCCTTCAACCCCTGGGAGGTGTGGAGCAAGGCTAGCTGCTAAAAGCTGCTAATTGCAGTTTACAAAGGAGAAATCCCTTATCTTTGAAAGTTCCTTTGCTTGACTGACTCATTCTTCCTAGGAGGGATTAATGCTTAATTAGAAAAAGATGCTAAACAATCCGTGTGTTTCCTGACTGAAAACCTCACCTTAGTTTTAGAGATTCTTAACAAGGTACTATGCTAATTGTTTAATGAGTGATTCGCACCGAGAACTGGAAATGTGTGTTAAAAAAGCAGCGTTTATCGCGATTGGCACCGCTCCCAGAAATCGGTCCGCTGACCGTTCGAGGACCTTGTGCCAAGACCGTTTGTGTTTGTGCTTGGTGGCTGCATTTGTCCCCCCCCCCCCCCACCTCGGAGTGTAAACATGTTTGTCAAGGTACACTGTTAGGGTAGGAAGCAGAGAGCCCAAGGGAGGGGAAGACTAGTGGTGACAGAGCTGGGGGAGGGGAGGAGACAAGGCCGTCAGAACTGCCCCCATCTTCCTTTGGGAGTGAAATTTGCCTTTTACTGACACTAAAGCCTATCAGCCTGTCAGCCTTGGTGTAGGATACAGGGAAGAGAGATTTGCGTGTACACGTCAGTGAAGGGCACAACGCATGGCAAGCCGGACTTCTGGCTGTCAAGGGGCTGACTCCTTCCTTCACAACAGAACCTGATTTTTTTTTTTTTTTTTTTTTTTTTTTTTTTTTTTTTTTTTTTTTTTTTTTTTTTTTTTGCTAGGCCGGCTCCAGTTCCCTCCGTAAGTGAGGAGGTATGGGGTGGAATGTCAGGTATGTCTACAGCGTGAAGCAGTGCAGGCAGGCTGACGCCAGGAGAGAATAGGCAGGTACCGATTGGGTTACAGGATTTCTACAAATCTAATCCCCATGTAATGTGAGACTTCTTACAGAGCCAGCCTCTACTAGGGCTGTGAAGTCTGAGGATAGGAGCAGGTTTGGAAGCAAGGATACCAGTTAACCCTCTGAAGGCCAGCTACAGTTGACTAAAACGAACAACCTCTAATCCTTGGAAGGTTGTTTAAAGGTAGTGGTGATTAGAAGCCAGCTGCTAATTGTAGGAAGAAAAGAGGTCTTACTGATCAGAGATATTCAATATGCCAGCAGTGCGTTGGACAGACACAATAGAGCTATAACCTGCTAGGGCTATTTTAAGGAGTTCTCTACTTAGTATGTCTGACACTGGGTAGTCTATACATTACTAATGGCAAGTATGTTTAATTTATGGGGCATTTCTTGCATGTGACAAGCTTGTTATGAAAATTTAAAGCAACACAGTTATTTATTACTGCCTCAAAAGCATCTACTTAAGGGAAACATTTATTTTTCTGGGACATCTTCATTAATTATCATAATAAACTGATAGTATTTTTATTAAATGCATGAAATCAAAGTAGCCTGCCTAAACAGAAGAATACCTAAGTATCAGAATCCCATAGATCTATGGTGTCAGGTGCTGTTCCTCCCACCAACAAGCATCATTATTCGAAAGTAAGTAGAAAAAAATAAATGTCCCTCCGCTTAATTCTTACATTAGGAATTAATGTAATTCCTAATTCTTATATTAAGAACTCTTCAAACCAAATTTACTAGAACAAAGATGACCAGTCTTCAAGCCAGCCTATAATCATACAATTTTAAAACACCAGAAAATTGTCATTATTTTTATCAATACATTGTTACAAAGCGTCCGCCTTATATAACTCAAAGCCTACAGTACAAAATATTTTTATCTGTTTCTGCAGCATTATGGATCAAACCCAGAACTTTGAGCCTCTAAGCAAAGGCACTGCTAATCAGATACATTACTAGTCCTCAAAAATAGTCTCAAGACCGAATCTACTTCCTATCACTCAACCGCAGACCCATTCTGTGGCACATGGCGCCAAACTACCGTTGTGCTTGCTACATGTTGACTCTCTCCCATTTGAAACATGTGTTAACTATCATCCTAAAGTCTAGACCTATTAAATACATCAGCAGCACCTGCTTCCAGAGTTTTGTTTATTGCTACAAAGCTACCCCGGTAGCGGAAACGGAATGGCTGTTCTCCACCCGTGTGTTCTAACAGTCTCCTAAGGTATGGGAGCTTCTGTCTGCGCTTTCATGACCCTTAGTGTTCATGTGCGGAAACCGAGGTCCATAGCATCTAATCACTGAGTAAGAAGCGTAGACTTAGATCCAAGGCTTACTGACTCAGAGCTGTGTAGAGTGGCGTTCAATGGGGGAACACTACAGGCCACTCTGCAAAACTGAATGAAAAGCTAAGGCTGAGGCAAATCTTAGACCTTTTTTTTTTTTTTTTTTTTTAACTAAGCAAAATGGCTCTGCCACTTCCTAGCTCCTGAGCTAAGAGATCATGGAATTTCCATGTGCCCTAGTATGCTTGTCTTTATGTAGGAACATAAAACTGACTTTAAATAGGGAAATAAAAACCTTATCATAAGGCTTGGGTGAGGGTTAACTACTATATGATAACGCCAAGAGAACACAGTTCCAGGGATCCCGCAGTGGGCGATAGCAATGTTCCTTAGCTCTAAAGAACGCCGCGCCAGTCTCCATGAGTTCTGAACTGATGTCTGTGCTGAGGCTTACACAGGGCAAAGCTATACTTGCTGTGGACATTTGCTGGAGTAGGAGGGAGAAAAAAAAAAAAAACAAAAAACCAAAAAAACCAGGCCATTCCCTAGCTTCTGGCTGAACTATAGAGCTCAGGTGGAGTTTACTAAAGGAGTTGCCCCTGCATACTATTACAAGTTAGCTTTTAAGTTAATTTGTGACTTTAAAGTCAACCCAATCCTAAATTTGCTCACTCCCCTGTTCAACTTGTTCCTTTCAAGCTGTTGCTAATTTCATCCCCATTTCACCTTTGCGGTAGATAAGACGATGGCATTAAATCTTGGACTACTGAGACAGCCTCTTGGAAACAGCAGCCCATATCCAAGAAAAGAATGTGGGAAGATATTCTAAGCAGTTTCTCAAAACCCCAAAACATGATCAAAACTAATAAATTAACAAAACTATATCTTATTTTAATGGTATTCCAAAACTTCAAGTTTTTAGTATCTATAACGTTTGTTAAAGATAAAAATTTCCTCCACCCACTGAGTGATTTTACTGGGTGAGAATATTCGATATTAATTATTGCTTTGGCATTGCTTTTTAACATGCATGAAATGTCTTTGTTTTCACACCAGGCACATATTTGAAATAGCAAATGTATCTCTCTTCCAGTGGATTTATTTCCATACTTTATAGATACCACACTTAAGGTTCACAAAGAAACTTGTTTTAAGGAAGATCTGCGTCTAGTATAGAAAAATCTGAATAAATACTTATAATTTAAAAAATTTTTTAAACATATTTATATGTGTATGGATGTTTTCCTGCATGTTTTTTTTATATCACGTGTGGTACCAAGTACACACAGAAGCCGGAAGAGGGTTCTGGGTCCCCTGGATCTGGAGTTGCGAGCCACCATGTGGGTGCTGGGACCTAAACCTGCATCCTCTGGAAGAGCAGCCAGTACTCTTAACCACTGAGCAACGTCCCCAGTCCCTATGAATTAAAATTAAAAAAAATCTATTTAGGCTTAAGAAGCAAGATCGGGCCGAACCCGGCTCAACAGTAGAGTATGTTCTTAGCATGAGCCATGGGTCATAACCCCAGCACTAAATAAAAATGAAGTTTTAAAAGATGTTTTTCATTGCCTTGTTTCGAACAGTAAGAGTATTTAAAATCTGATTTGCTTAGAATTGTTTAAAATTCAATTTCTTAGGTTGGTGAGATAACTCAGTGGGTAAAAGTGCTTGTTGATTAAGCCTGACAGCCCGGGTTTAATTTCATGGGTCTCATGATCAAAGGGAAGAAAAACTCCCCAAATTTCACACGTGTGTATGGCAAGCGCACGCACGCGCGCGCGCACACACACACACACACACACACACACACACACACACACACAAAGTAAAATTAAAATCAATCAAATCAAACTGATGGATATTCTGTGTGTACTTTAACTATATATGTGCTATTGCTATTGGATAGAGTGTTTGATAAATATCAATTAGGTTATGTTAGCTACTTGTGTCAAAACTACCATAGCTTGTTGATGTTCTTTGTGACAGGGCAAGATAGTGCAGAGGATTCCTCCATCTTGTTTTCTTGCTGAGGTCATTTTTGGTTTAACTAGAATTTGGTCACCTTGATGGGAAGGCTTGTGGAAAAGTACCCCACCACTATTCTAAGAAGCTGAGGCCAAGGTGCCCCTTCTGTTAAACTACCCGCTTGTGCAAACATCCTGCTCCAGCTAACGGCTTGTCTCAGCTTTCTGTTGAACAGCTTGCTTGTGTAGAACCTGCCCCTCAAGCTGCTTGGTGAGACAACACAGGGTGTAGTTTTTCCATTTAAAAACCCATTCCTTACCCTAGTACCCAAGTGCAGTCCCAGCCATCTGACACAAGGGCTTTGGGTTGGCTACAGATGTGTCTGAGTGGGCGTCTCTGGTGGGCCTCTCATAATACTGAATGCACAATCTGTCCAGAACTGAGAAAGCGATGATGAAGGTAACTCACGTAAACTGTGACTGCGGCTACTTCATCTTGCTTCTGCAACAGCCATGGCTGTCTGCATTTTGAAGATCTCTTTCAAAAGGAAGAGCTGCTTGGATTTTCATGAACTGATCCCTTATTCGTTACGAAATTCCCCACATCAACCCTGACAGAGTTCTTTACTCTAATATCTATTTTTTAAAAATACATCCACTCTCATTTCTTTTTCTTTTCTTTTTTTTCTTTTTTCTTTTTTTTTTTAGATGAAAAGATGACTAAACTTTTTCTATCCTCTCAATGCTAACCCACGTGTATCTTCACAATTAAGTACATGTCTGGTAGGACACATGTAGCTGTTTGTTTCCAACTGCTTAAACTGTGTACAGCGTGGTCATTGGTTGTGTATCATTGGTTGTGTAACTGCTTTACAACTGTAATGCTTCTGTTGTTTTTTAAAAAATATATTCCATATTCTGCTTCTTTTCCTTAATTTTATGACTAGTTTTAGATAGTTTTGATGACTCTAACTTTTTAATGACTATGTATGTGCATGTATATGGGGTGTGTGTGTGTGTGTGTGTGTGTGTGTGTGTGTGTGTGTGTGTGTGTGTTCACTTTACATCCTGGTTGTAGCCCCATCTCTCCTCACCCCCCAGTCCCACTCTTCCTCCCCCTCCCCCTCCACTGTTCCTCAGAAAAGGGGAACCCCCTTCCCATCACCTCAGCTCATCAAGTCATATCAGGACTGACTCTATCTTATCCCCTATATGTGTTTACTAATCATAACTGTCATTCAACTTTGTTATCTTGCTTTTTACTTACTAGAATCTCCCATTAAATGATATTATGATGCATCGCAAGAAGCATTCTCTCATTTCTCCTTTCACAGCCTTTGTGTTCTTGGTGTGAAGTTTGTATATTAAACTCCAATATGTTTTATTACTCTTAAGCAGTTAATTATATAATTTCCTTATATTCCAGAGTTTCCTTCCATCACGTATGTTTCTATATTTTTTGCCTTAGTGTTTTATGAGATTTTTTTTTATTGGATGTAGAACTGCATGCTAATATATTTTCTCTCAGAACTTTAAAGATGTTGTTTCACTGTCTTAGTTGTTTGTTTTGCAATGTAAATTTTTTTTATCTTTATTTTGTTCCTTGGTATTTGGTTTGCTTTTCTTGCCCCTGCTGTAGCTGCTTTTGAAGACTCTATCCTCTAGCTGTGGACTGCCCAGCCCTAAGTGAGACATTTATGTCACAAATCTTTCCACATGCCTACAAGGATGTAGTAAAAGAGGGGGTGTCAAGAGCCAGAGGCTCAGGAGCACTGCTGTGAAACCATATCCCCTTGACAAGACAGGAACACTACACCCATGAACTCCAAAGGCTGTGGTTGCCTGAACACGAACTGCACAAGATCAAGCCTGCCATAATTCCAGCATAGACGGTGGGGAGAGTGGGTCACAGTGCCCCGCCCCTAACTGGAGAATTGTGGGGAAGCAGTCTGTGGTATGTCACTCATGGTCCAGCAGTTGTCTTAACACACATGTCTATGAAGCAACACTGGCTGATTAGACTGAGGGTGGCACAGAAAGCAGACCTGAACTGAGGAGAGGGTGTCCAGGAGGGACTGGAGAAAATAGGGGATCAACAGCAGACAAAAATACTGAAATTCTTTAAGAATGAATAAAGATTCATTTTTTTTTTTAATCAAGTTTATTAAGAGGTATCTAAATGCTGTTTTTTTTTTCCATTTCCTGAACTTTGAATTCATTGTCTTTCTTAGACTGAAGGACCATTGTTATTTATATTAGATTCAGAATATTTTTTTCCTGCTATTGTTTCTCCAATTGTTGTTTTACTTATTCTCTTCCTGGGGTACTCCAAGTATTTTATATCACTTGAAGTTGTCCTAACACTAAAGCTTTATTCGTGTTTTAAAATTATCTTTATAGTATTTCTTTATATCTTCCTTATCTGTACATAATTTTCAAACATACAGACCAGAGTTTAACTACTGTTTTAATCCTCTTTTCCTACAGTCACAGCGCTTTCTCGTGCCTGTGTCAGTTTCACTTGACTATGCTCATTTTCGGCTCTGTTTTCCTTCTTTGCTTTTCTACCTCTTGAGCAGATTCCAGATGTTGCGAAATGTGTCTTGTTAGGTAGGTGAGGGAGACTTTGTATTTTTGAACTTTGTTCTTGGCTGCTAAGTTCCTTGGAAGTAGTTCAATCACTTTGGTAATGATTTATGATTTTTAGGGTATTTTTGAGCAGCGCATATCTCAGGGGTAATTGATCTCCATGTTGAAATAAGACCTTACGGAGCCCTCTGATAAATATGCCATGGGCTTCTCCAGCCTGGATGGCAGACACCGTGGTGTCCGTGGGCCTTGTTCTTTGAGAGAGCACTGTACCTTGAATCTTCTCAGAGTTTCTCTCTGCACATTCACGCAGTAGCTCCACGTGCATGTGTGGACCAGCGCTGGGAAATGCTGGATGATCCTTTGTAGATCTCTTTTGTGCAGTGCTTACTTCCTAGAACTCCAGGGAACAGTAACCACCATGGCCTGCCTAAGTGTTTGCGCTAACTTCGGAATTTAGGAGGCCTCAAATTTTTTCTAGGCCTCAAGAAAAAGCTCTAAGCTATCTTCTTCTTCCACCCCGTGCGTCTCCTTGCACGCCTTCCCTTTTTTAAGGTAGAAAGCTGGAAAGCCATGAACTTCGCTTTGCTAACACTTATCTCTTAGCATAAGTGTCTTGTGCAGTACGGGGAAAAACATTGGTTTATTTCATGTTTCGCCTTGTTTTTTTGTTTGTTTGTTTTTGGTTTTGTTTTTTTTTTTTTCAGCCTGGTGGGGAATTCCAGTTCATTTATCCACCTTGGCTAGAGGAGACAAAATTCAACTTACAAGTCAGGTAGAAAAATTCTTAGATTCTATGGATGTTCATACCAACTATTAGCTCCGTACTGAAGAGCTGAGGGCATTGGTGCATAAGAAATTAAATAACTTCTACACTGTCACATGCAATTCATAATGTGTTTATATGGCTGTTATTGTTGTGTTTTATTTAGTTTAAATAATCTGTCTTCTTATTTATTCCCATGTTTTAGAATTTATCTGTGTATGTTTTTTCAGTACATAAATTTGAAAGGGATTTTGGCTAGATTTCATCTCTTAATTTTGATCTAAAAACAAAAGTTGAGACCTCATCACTTGTTTTGGACCTAGTGGCGTGCGTGGATTTGAAAGGGGAAAAAAAATTAGGTTGTCCCCAGTTGTTTCCATTCTCCAGTTCCTGACCATTACTAAATAGAAAGCAGAAAAATAAGATGGTGGCCTTAGAAAATATCCTACTCTGTTAACATCACTGTGTTTATATTTAACAACAGAGAGAGGGGGGAGGACATTAGATGGATGCATGGATAGATAGATGTCAGACAGAAATATAGATAGAGGAGGGAAAACATCTTATATATGAAGAAAAAACAGAGAAGACTAGCTTTAATGTATTTCGAAGTTAGAAAATGCCTGTGGCATTGAGAAATATACAGTTACTATCACTGTGCCTAATATAGTCAGTGCTTTTCCCAGTCATGGAATCACAATAATTATGCAGAAAATGTTTAGGAGAAATGAGAGGTGAACAAGAGAAGGAAGAACGATGTGCAGGCAGCGGTCGTGCTTTTAAATGACTTGTTTTATTAATTTGGTATTCCTTCAGTTTTTGTTTTAATGATATCTCCTGTTCTTAGAATTCATCAGTCGCTTCTGGTTCTTTGTGTGAGCTTGAAGGCTCCTGAGCACCTCCCCTGCCCAAAACCGTGTCCATGTCACCATCGCTAGTGTATCAAAAAGGAAAAAAAAATGAGCAGACTCTTTGTCCAGCTAATGAAAAGAAGTGGGGAGAAGATCAAAATTAACAGAGTCATAAATTAATGGGGAATCACTGAAATGTTACAACAGATACTAAAGAAATCCAGAATATTATAAGGGAATACTTTCAAAGCCTAAAATCAAGGAATTTTCTAGATTCAGTCTTAGCTATATTTTTTTTTAAACTAAGAACTGTTCCTAAGACCCTGAGATATTTAATGGGTTTATTCCTTCCAAGGATGATCTTATGTATTTGCCAAATTAGTATTCTGAGGACTGTCTCTCTTTCTAAGAGCCATTCATGCACACTATATGAAAAAATGAGAGAAATTAGTAGAAAATTTCTACTCATACAGGAAACACTCCCAATAAGTAATAACACATTGAAATTGTATTTTGGGGGACAAAGAGTAGAAGCTTGATCTGGGTGGCACTAGGAGGAATTAGAGGTTTATTTTCACTTCCTTATGAAATAATTGCATAAGAAGCTTTTTATTTCATCAGGAAGTACACTTAGAAATGGCCTTCTTGACTTTTGCTAATCACTTTATTAATGCTTTGGGCAGACTTAAAACGCAGTAATATTAATATCTGAGGAAAAACCTTTATTGTTCATAAATTATGAATTGACTATCTCAATCACAGTTGAGTTTTAACGCTTCCTTTCTAGAAGGCCCCAGTATTTGGTCTTTGGGGGCAGGGCGGGCTACGCTATAGTCTCTCGGGAATGAACTGAACAGCTTAATGTGTCCTTCCAACATTAATTTCTGTAATTCAGGAAAACCTCATAAAACACACGCTTCCTTTTTTGAATTAACTTTTTCTGAAAGTATTTAAGTCACTTTCTTCTCTTTGGAAATGCTTAAAAGTGTTTAACGATATTAGAAATATTTACTGAGCCCATATTGAAAAATAACTGGTAAATTAAACTTAATGGTCCAAGTGTAATTTCTCCAAAGGATATGATGTCTTCACCCCCTTTCCAATTCAGGGAAGTCATCCTTCAAAACCGCAAACAATACATAGGGAGAAAAAATGTTCTGTGGAAAGAAAGTCAAATGAAGTTCCTGAGTATGTTTTACGCTGAAAAGTGCAGAGCTAATGCACCACTGTTAAAGGGACAAGGCAGTTACAGACGACACTAAAGCATGTCTTGTGCATTTCACAGCCAGTAGTAGATACATCTAAAATTTTGCTAAAAAATTTAGTATGTGCCAGAGAGAGCAAAAATCTTATCAAAAATATTTTGTGATGGTTTACCATATTTGATAATTACGTCGAAACAAAGGAAACTTCCTGTCATAGGATAATTAGCTGAAACACTGTGAGTCGAAAATTTTAAGCTAATGAGAGCTTTGTTGGACTTCTAAGACTGAAATAAATCACAAAGAACCAGCCTGAAATTTCATTTAGGTAATACCAACTATGGCATTCAAAATAAAAACTATTTAATAATATTAATGAATCCACTGGATTCCAGGTTTGCGACTTCCTCAGTAGAAGGTGTGACGAGATTTCCAGTCACCTACTATTAATTTTAATATCATTTGACAGTAGTGAATCATTTAAAAGATGTTTAGTATAGTTTTTCCAAACTTCAGCTATAAAACTCCACCATAAAGAAACTATAACTTTATATATTATAGGCTTTAGAAGGGTGTGATTATGGTGTTTGCAGGCCTCAGAAATAACCCAGAGCCCATCAATGCCAGCTCCCTCTGTTAATTAACTTTTCTTAGCAAGTATTTACGTCACTTTCTGAACCAAATGACAGACAACAGATGACTGAAGAACAGAGGGGAAAGTAACATTTACAATATTATCCATAAAAGGAATGAAATTCTGATGTGTAACCACCACATGGATGGATCTTGCAGAAATTACTCTAAATAAAATTTTAAAAAGACACAAGAGAACATGAATGGCTTGAATTTTAGTAAGAAATGTATAGAGTGGGTAAACTATAGAAAGGGTAAGCAGATCACAGTAGCTTCAAGTAGCTTGAAGCTAGCGTGGGCTGAGAAACTTAGGTAACTTCCTCAGAGATTCTGTAGGATAATGAAAGAAGGTTGGAAATTAACAGTGGTTGGGCGTGTGCACCATTATGAATATATTAAATGCCACTAAAAATGTACATGGGAAATGGTTAAGGTGGCATGTTTTATATTTTACCCCAATGAATAAATATTGCAAAAATATTTAATAAACTTTTTGGCATAAGGAAGATTACAATTTCATTATCTCATCCTGGTAATTTAGAAAGTTATATAAAAAATATTTAAAAGCTACCTATTTTACGGACTAGAGGCCAACCTGCTCTGATTTGGAGTCTAAGTTTTAGGAAAGTTAAGAAGGAATAATGGGGCAGGAGAGACGGCTCAGAGGTTAAGAGCAATGCCTGCTCTTCCAGAGGTCCTGAGTTCAATTCCCAGCAACCACATGGTGGCTCATAACCATCTATAATGAGATCTGATGGTCTCTTCTGGCCTGCAGGTGTAATGCAGGCAGAGCTCTGTATACATAACAATAAATAGATAAATAAAAACCTTTAAAAAGAAGAAGAAGGAGGAGGAGGAGGAGGAGAAGAAGAAGAAGAGGAAGAAGAGGAAGAAGAAGAAGAAGAAGAGGAAGAAGAAGAAGAAGAGGAAGAAGAAGAAGAAGAAGAAGAAGAAGAAGAAGAAGAAGAAGAAGAAGAAGAAGAAGAAGAAGAAGAAGGAATAATAAACAAAATGTAAGCATCAGTGGAAAATGAGATGAAAGACAGGCACACCAAAGGCTAGTGCTGGAGTGGATCAGAGAACAGTGTTTTCTGAGGCACTGAACTCATGAAGAAAGGTAAAAAGTGTTAGCAGTGTTGAAGAAGGGGCCTTGAGTAAACATGTACAGTCTACACTGGTTTCTGTTGTTTTCATGTAATTCTGGAATCTGCGTTCTCTGGTTCTTCTAGCAGCTATAAATAGAAATGGAGCTAGGAAAGTATCATTAGGCTGCATCACAGGTGTACAATTTGAACACGGTAAGTTCATAATAGTATGAGCCTATGGCTGGTTACTTGGTAAATCCAGATGGTCAAATAAAATTTGATTTTTTAAAAAATAAAACTACTAATTATCTTGTTGTCTGGTGAATAATTTTATTCACAGTTGAGGAATGTGACACTGTAATTTGTGACAAGGTAATTTTTTGTGTACATTAAATTCAGAATTAAAACATGAGTTAATGATTCTGTCAAGATACTTATAAGATGCTGTGTCAACTTGTCCTTCCAAGAGCACATTGCAACATTTCAGCTTGGAAACTACAATGTGACCAAATGATTGTCAGGTGGATGTGACTTGACTGTGAAATATTTTCCCCCAATGTTCATGTGTTTAAGTATTGATTCATTGATGATGATATCAATGAAAGAAAATTAGATCCATTGGTAAATTTACAGTCACTGGACTAATAGTAGGTGGACTCTAGAGGGGAAAAAGTCTGTAACTATTGAGACTTTGAATTAATCATATGCTTTGTGCCTAGCCCCTTAATTTTGTGTGTGCTGGCTGCTGTGAGGTGAGCCGTTTTCTTCTGCCATGTTTCTTTATAACGTTCAATAATCTTCAATGCTTAATATTCATTTTTGCCTTTTCCATGAGCTCACCCATCTTTTCTTTTTATTTATTTTTAATCGTTCATTATTTGGGAATGTCATACTTATAAAGAATGAAATATGGTCACATTCTTCTCCACAGCTCTCATATGTCCTCCCTAAAAGACTCTTCTCCAAATTTCATGTCCCTTTCTATTTTTATTTTATTTTATTTTTCTGTCTTTATTTTCCTTTTTTATAGTTTATTAATTTATTCATATTACATCTCAATTGATATTCCATCCCTTGTATCCTCCCATTCCTCTTTCCCTCCCATTTTCCCCCTACTCCCCTCCCCTATGACTGTGACTGAGGGGGACCTCTTCCTACTGAGTAGGCTCATAGGGTATCAAGTCTCTTCTTGGTAGCCTGCTATCCTTCCTCTGAGTGCCACCAGGCCTTCCCTCTTCTATTTTTAAAATATCCTGCTAAGTCCTTTCAGTGGGTGGGGAGCCTTCCATGGCCACGTGGTCCGCTGTACCCCAGAAGAACACATTCTCCCTGCTCAGAAGCCATCAGCTGTAGCAGCTTCTCCCATCAGTGGTGCTTCCTGGCCTCCTTCCCAACTAAAGTGGTTCGTGCAGATCACCTCGGGTGCTATAACTTCATGAGTGTAACCATCTTACACCCAGAAGACAGCACTTGCTTCTACCATGTCACAGGCCTAAGAATGAAACCAAGTGACCATGAGCCTGAAACTGTGCTTTTCTTCTTTTTAAGTTGTTTATGTCAGGTGTTTGTTGTAATCTCTCTCTCTCTCTCTCTCTCTCTCTCTCTCTCTCTCTCTCTCTCTCTCTCTCTCTCTCTCTCTCTTTCACACACACACACACACACACACACACACACACAAGTTACACTCACAATTAATACATTCAAAGTAAGTGAATTAAGTTTTCTCTTGTAATATTTCCATTGTTTCTTTGTCCTTCCTCAGTATTAACCACGAAGCTTCCTTACAACAACTAATGCATCACATCTGCCCCCCAACTTCTCTGTAGACTCCTCCCCCCACTACGAGCCAGACAACTTCAGGACACTGAGTCTTGGCTGGGATCTCAGGCCCACTTCTCTATTTTGTCAAGACTGTCCTAGAGCCTTGTTGTTTGGCATGACAGTGGCAATGGCAGGAGTATATTTTAAGGATTTGTTCTTGTCTATTGTTAATGTATGAAATTACGGACATTTAAAATGTACTGCTTTTTTATGCAGTGGGCTTGATTAAGTTTTAAATTGCCAAATATTCTTAGGTTGAAAAGGAAATTATGTCTTCTAGTTGTTTTGATGTAACTCCAACATGGCATCAATTACATGATAAAATATCAGTATTTTATCTGTCCTTATTTTATGCTTTGCTTTTCCTAGCACCTTGTAGCTGGTTCCAGGACACTAGTGAATACAGGTTTTGTCATATACTGTCAATACCATGGTCTAGGGTATCTGGTTTCCTTAAGTTCACGACATGAACAGTCAGATCTGAGACTGAGTGTGTCCTGATGGCTCTTTAGTCATTGCACAAGATAGACTCAGGTCTCAAGTGACCCAGTAGACCATGTAAACTGAATATCCAGATCTCAGATACTCAGGATCTGTCCATTCTATCCAGCTCAGAGTTTTCCAATTTCCTTCTCCCTGTGATATTTAAACCTCACTAGACCTGCAAAAATCTTCTGTGATGGACTCCATTGGCCACTTTTCCCCAAGGGCCTCTGTGACAACATAGGCACATGCCACAGTGGGCGAGCTTTAGTCTGTCCCAATTAGAGTCCTAAATTCTGTCACTTGTCATTGTCATTCTCTCACTAATACAGGCTTTATGGAATATGTTACTAATTGGTAAATAGGACAGAAATATGGGCACTGTAACACAGCGGGGAGGATAAGACACCCACCCACCCTGCAGTATTATGCAGCAGTAAAGAAAATCCTGGGCTGGAGAGATGGCTCAGAGGTTAAGAACACTAGCTGCTCTTCCAAAGGTCCTGAGTTCAATTCACAGCAACCGCATGGTGGCTCACAACCATCTATAATGAGATCTGGCGTCCTCTGCTCACATGCAGGCTGGATACTATATAAATAAATAAATAAATAAATACATCTTTAAAAAAAAAAAAAGAAAAAAAGAAAATTCTAGATCCCCCATATCAAGCTGAGCTAAGTTTTCCACATCAGGCTGTTTTATAGATGAAGAAAAGTGGTAGATGTTTTAACTCTAAACTCCCAGTGTTTTCAACTACTTGCCATAAGAACGTGTTTATGAATTCTTCACACAAATGAAAATAGATGAAAACATCGGAGAGCAATCTGCACTCAGCAGTTTTAATGAGATGTTCATCGAAATGAACTGATTTGTTTCCACTATGTGTGAAAAGGAAAGAAAGTTTATCTTGCTAACCCTCACGTATGTCTTTCTGGAGCCACAAGTTGGAACTGTGTCAGCTTTCAAGAATGCCCAAGGAGTGTTGAAGGAAAGGCCAGTTTTCTTATGTGTGATAGATGGGTACATATCTCTTTTTTTCCTTTTTTTCTTTTTTAATATATTAAATTAATTTATTCAGATTACATCTCAATTGTTATCCCTTCACTTGTATCCTCCCATTCTTCCTCCTTCCTGCTTTCACCCTATTCCCCTCCTGCCACATTATATGATCACAGCCTATCAGGTCTTTTCCTGGCAGCCTGCTTATCCTTACTCTGAGTGCCATCAGGCCTCCCCACCAAGGGGAAGTGGTAAGATATGGGGCACCAGAATTTATGTCAGAGTCAGTCCCTGCTCTCCACACAACTGTGGAGAATGTCCTGTCCATTGGCTAGATCAGAGCAGGGGTTCAATGTTTACTTCATGTATTGTCCCTGGTTGGTAACAGTAGTTTGAGCAGACCGCCCTGGGTCCACATCCACCTGTCATGATGTTCTTCTTGTAGGTTCCTAGGACCCTCTGGATCCTTCTATTTCCCCATTCTCCCATGCTTCTCTCACCTAGAGTCCCAATAGGATGTCCTCACATCTATTCCCATTTCCTGGTAAGTGAGGTCTTTCATGGGACATGTGCCTTGGACTAGTGTCCAATTATAAGTGAGTATACACCATGTGAGTCTTTCTGCTTCTGGGTTAACTCACTCAGTATGATCATTTCTAGTTCCATCCATTTGTCCACAAATTTCTGGAGTTCCTTGTTTTTAATAGCTGAGTAGTATCCTATAGTGTAAATGTACCACAGTTTCTTTATCCATTCTTCTACTGAGGGGCACTTAGTCTGTTTTCATGTTCTGGATATTATGAATAAGGCTGCTATGAACATGGTTGAGCATATGTCCTTGTTGTGTGCTGGAGCATCTTCTGGGTATATCCCAAGGAGTAAAGGGCTAATATCCAAAATATATAAAGCACTCAAGAAACTAAACATCACCAAACCCAATAACCCAATTAAGAAATGGGGCTCAGAACTAAAGAGAGAATTCTCAACAGAGGAATATCAAATGGCTGAGAAACACTTAAAGAAATGCTCAAGGTCTTTAGTCATCAGAGAAATGCAAATCAAAACGACTCTGAGATTCCATCTTACACCCATCAGAATGGCTAAGATCAAAAACTCAGGTGACAGCACATGCTGGCAAGGATGTGGAGAGAGAGGAACACTCCTTACTTCCTGGTGGGAATGCAGATTAGTGCAGCCACTTTGGAAATCTATCTGGTGCTTTCTCAGAAAACTGGGACTAGGGCTTCCTCATCTCTTTTTTTAAGGAAGGTGCCTCTTGGTGGAAGACCTGACACACTTTCCGGTCACGCCTGCTGCATTTTCACCTGCAGTGCTGCTTGGCATTTATCACAGCTTCCCTGGAACCCCTTGTGCTCATATTCTGGAGCTGTTGTTTTCCCTGAAATAACCCTGAAAATATGGTATGAATTATAGCAATTTCTCACGGTTTTCTTCACTCGTTATACGATAAATAAATATGATAGTCCTCTAGATTTCTTCCATAACCTTCTTCCTTCTTGGTAATGCGAGAAATTGGTACATTATTATTTCTACTAGAACAGAAAGGGGGTGGGAGATAACTTAGAACTAGACATCTGAAAGAGCATTTTAAAACGTATTTAAATGAGTCAGACATATTTTATTTGAAAAATGCATCAGTCATCATCTAGATGCAAGATGCCATTAGAGGGCATTTCTACTTACTAGATCAATTTTCTTGGCAAAACTACATTTCTGGGGATATCATGTGCTAATGCTTCCCAGAAAAGGGATGAAGAGATATTCATTTTAAAAAATAAATATGGTTTCTCAGGGGCCCTCTATTGAGCCCTTACATTAAAGAACGAGCAACTGTGTAAAATTTCAGATTTGTCTTAAAAATGAAATACTCAGCCCTAATCAGCTTACACATGATCCATAAGCCTCACGTGCACAGAGAGAAAGGCCTGGGAGAGCAGATTCATCTGGTTCTCAGTACGCATTGTTATTCTACCCGGCTCCCTCACAAAGCCCTCATCCTTCAGTGTGTAACGGCTCAATCCGAGTGTCCTCTGAATCCATTTTGTAACAACAGAAGAAGGAAGCGCTTGGTTGGCTGCAGGAAGTGCTAAATGCAGCCCTTGTGGCTTGCCCTTGTCCCTGTGAGCACTGCCATAGCAACCCAGGAGGGCCGCGACACTGGCGGCTGCAAGGAGAAGCGTTCAGTTTTAAAAATTCCATTTTTTCCCCTTAGTCTAGTGCCAATGACCTGATTTTCCTTGATGGGTTGAGAGTTATTCTACCAGTGATAAAGGTGAAGAGTCCTAAGGAAAACAAAGTCTTTCCTGGAGGGAGAATCGGACCCTGAGAAATAGAATGTACCCGATAATTTGTTTACAGTTATGCTTTAGTTACAACAGTGGGGCGTGAATGCTGAGGACTATGAAATGTTAAACATCCAGCAAGGTGGTTCAGAGGGGAGAAATGTTTTCTGAGCAAGCTGATGGCCAGGGTTCAATCTTGGGAATTCACACAAAAGTAGAAGGAGAGAACCAACTCCACAGAGTTCCCCTCTGACCTCCACACGCATGCATGGCACACATATGCCTACACACATATGCAATCTCAGACTCCCCCTAGCACGCGCACGCGCGCACACACACACACACACACAGTCACACACACACACACACGCACACACACACATGCACACACACACACACACGCACGCACACACACGCGCGCGCACACGCATGCACACGCACACACACACGCACACACGCACATGCACACACACACAGTCACACACACACACACGCACACACACACACATTCACACTGTCTCCCACAGACTCAGACTCACACACAAAAACAAATAAGTAGATAAATATTAATTTAAAGGCACAACGCACTGTTTTTAATTTAGTACTACTTTAAAATAGTAGTTGTCTTATCATTAAATAAATAATTTTACATGGATTCATTATTCTACATAATATTTTGAAATAGACATTTTATCTAAATTTAACCACTAATGAGATCTGAAATATTTAAGAGATCAATTTCTCAGAAATTCAGATTTTTATTTGCTGCTGCTACCCTTCCACAATTGCAGAAAATACTGTCCCAAATAACTTCAGATTCTCGATTTACTGACCCCATTATTTTGAGCTGGAAATAGGACTCAATTAACTTTGAAATTTTAATAGAATTATTTACTATAGAACATTTAGAGCTATTCACATATCCTTGAGCCCTTCCTCACCAGTACCATGTACTGTACATTTTTGTTTCATTTTATGAGTTAGACTGAGGTCAGAAATAGCTTTTTATAAAGACGCATGAACTCCCCTTAACATCAATCACTAAATTGTTCTATTCTTTTTTTTTAAAGATTTATTTATTTAATGCATATGTGTGCTCTGTCGCATGTACACATGCATGCCAGAAGAGGACATCAGATCTCAGTACAAATTGTTGTGAGCCACCATGTGGTTGCTGGGAATTGAACTCAGGACCCTCTGGAAGAGCAGCCAGTGCTCTTAACCACTGAGCCATCTCTCCAGCCCCTGTTCTAGTCTTTTGATTGATGTGCTTTAAACTCTAACAGAGAACAGCAGTATTTGCTTTATATATATATGCACAACACTTGGCAAAATTTCTTCCACATTGATGATCTCACTGACAGAAAAGCAAAACGCAGAACTCATGTCCGCTTGTGAGGGAGCCGTGGCATAATGACACCTTTTGGTTCATCTGCCGCTGAGACATATTTACATCGTCATTGTTTTGTTTTAAAATGGCCCTAATTCTTAGCTTCTCTGCCTCATGTTACTGAGTGACAAAATGGCCCCAAAAATGTTATTACTCTGTTCAGTGAGTGAACAATGTCTTGCCACTTGTGACTTTTCAGATTCAGGTAAAGTTTCACATTTAAAAACTATAACCAAGGTAATAATAATTTATAATTATCCCACAGTTCGATGTCTGTCATTTGCTCATGATGAGCATGCCCTGCCTGCACGTGAATGTGGGAGAATTTAGGAAAGCCGTGCCGATAGCTTTTCTTATCTTTTTTTTAAAATTCTTTTTTTAAAAGTTTATTAATTTATTCTTGTTACATCTCAATGGTTATCCCATCCCTTGTATCCTCCCATTCCTCCCTCCCTCCCATTTTTCCCTTACTCCCCTCCCCTATGACTGTGACTGAGGGGGACCTCCTCCCTTTGCATATGCTCATACTTCTCATCAGGCATATGTTGTTTTATTTTTATGTGTTGTAATTGTTCAAAATGACTAAAAGGCTGTATATATATATGGAACGACTGCAAAAATTTCCTTTATAATGTAACAAAATTGATATGTACTGGACATGCAGAATTCTCATGTGAATGCTTTTGTTTTTGAGAGACTGAGAGCTTTTTATCTTGTAATATATATGTGTGATTGGTGTGCTCTGGGTCTAGCAAATATCTGCCAATGATAGATAAGTGCACGAGTGAATGAATAAATGGATGGATGGATGGATAAATGGATGGATGGGTGGATACATGGATGGATAGATGGGTGAGTGAGTGAGTGAGTGACAATCACAACTCCTACAGGTGGTATATCAAATTGCTCATGTCTGGACTCTGTCAGGCACTACTAGATACATACAACTAACATGGCATTAAAATTTGATGAACAAGTGTATAAAAAGATTGCCCCAAATTCGTGTATGCTGTAGATGAAAATACTAAAATGTAACCAGTCCAGTCGAAGAGTTTGAATTTCCCAACATAAACCTGTGTATCATAGCAAACTTTAAACTATTTGTATGTACAATACTTCATAAGGTACCCCAACGATTATCATTTAATTTTGCAAAGTGCAAAATTATATAAACACTGCATGCAGTGGCATAAGTGCATAAGGTTTCCATTCCTCCTTTCTTCTGAAGGTTCTAGAATATGCAAAGCCACTGTGACACACGCACACACCACATTGCTGAGAGTGTAAGCGGTTTCAGCTCATTTCTAGTTCATTTGATTAACGTAAAGAATATCTTTAAAGTATGCAGTTGACAAACTAGCTCTTTTTAACATTTCAACTGCTTCAAATACAGAGGAATCAAATTATCTGAGCTCCAAATATAGCATCCAAGATATGTGTTTGTATTTGGGGATGAACAATGTGAGGCGTGTGTCACACTGAAGAAGTAGCTGCCTGAACTTCTGTTCCATGCTCTCTGAAGAGTGAGTGTTTTAAGATTCATCAGGTGAAAATGCCAGAATTAGGTAAGGGATTCAAAAGACGTGAGCGGTAGGCAGTTACTGGAGACTGACATTATACCACCAAGCTTTTTGCTGTTATTTTGACATGGAGTCTCCCTAACACAGAAGCCTTGAACTTGCTCTGTGGCCCAGGCAGCCAATAACTTGTAACTTGTCCCAGGCTTCCAGCCTCGGGCTTCTAAGCAGCTAGGTTTCAGGCCTATGTCACCAAGGCTTGGCCTCCGGTCCCCACTTCCTCGCCTCTATAGACCCTTTTCCTGGCACTAAATGACCTTTATTAAATCCAACAACCTCCCTCAGGATAATTGATTATGAAAACATCAATTAATGGATATATTTCCTTGCAGTATAAATAAAGTATGCACCTTTAAATCATTCAGCGCATATTAACGGCTTCCAGGAACGAGCCCGGGTGCCTTCGCATGCTACAGTTTGTGCTGTATTCTGAAGTTTTGCTATTACACTTTTCTCCCCTCTGAATCACCAAAGAGCCCCGCATTCCCTCTCCACCCCCAACAGTCACCGCACCCTCCTCCTCTTGGCCTGCCATTGCTCCCTCTTCCTTTTCCATCTGGACAAATCACTGTCATTTAAGAATCAAGCCTCACCTCTGTCGCAGTTTCCTGGTAAGTGAAGGCTTTCGTGGGACATGCCCATTGGGCTAATATGCAGATATAAGTGAGTATATACCATTTGAGTCTTTCTGCTTCTGGGTTAACTCATTCATTATGATCATTTCTAGCTCAATCCATTTATCCACAAATTTCGGGAATTCCTTGTTTTTAATAGCTGAATAGTATTCCATAGTGTATATGTACCACAGTTTCTTTATCCATTCTTCTATTGAGGGACACTTAGGCTGTTTCCATGTTCTGGCTATTATGAATAAGGCTGCTATGAACATGGTTGAACAAATTTTCTTGCTGTGTGCTGGAGCATCTTCTGGGTATATTCCAAGGAGTGGAATAGCTGGGTCTTGAGGAAGTCCTATTCCCATTTTTCTGAGATAGCACCAGATAGATTTCCAAAGTGGTTGTACTAGTTTGCAATCCCACCAGCAATGAAAGAGTGTTCCTCTCTCCCCACATCCGCGCCAGCATGTGGTGTCGCTTGAATTTTTGATCTTAGCCATCCTGATGGGTGTAAGATGGAATCTCAGCGTTGTTTTGATTTGCATTTCCCTGATGATTAAGGCATTCTAGTGGGACTCTAGATGAGAGAATCATGGGAGAAAGGCAAAGTAGAAGGACCCAGAGGGTCCTAGAAGCCTACAAGTAGAACATTATGATAGGCAGATTTGGGCACAGGGGTCCCGCTCAAACTAAGGCACCAGCCAAGGACAATACAGGCGGTAAACCTTAAGCCCCTACCCAGATCTAGACAATGGACAGAACACTCTCCACAGTAGAGTGGAGAGTGGGCTATTACCTTCTCACATACTCTGGTGCCTCACCTTTGACCATGTCCCCTGGACGGGGAGACCTGGTGGCAATCAGAGGAAGGACAGCAGGTTACCAAGAAGAGATTTGATACCCTATGAACATATACAGGGGGAGGTAATCCCCCTCAGGAACAGTCATAGGGGAGGGGAATAAGGGGAAATGGGAGGGAGGGAAGAATGGGAGGATACAAGGGATAACCATTGAGATGTAACAAGAATAAATTAATAAAGGAGGAAAAAAAAGAACCAAGCCTCAGAACTCCCTCCTCTTAAGAGCTTGCTCTCACCACCTCCACAGCAATGAAAGCCAGGTGAGCCTCATGGCCCATCCCAGGCAGGGCCTCTCCTGCTTACAACACTGCAGCTGTAGTCTGTCCATTTGCACTGCACCTGCCCCATAGAGTGCATTCCTGGTAACGAGGCCTGTGTTTTGTTCCCATTTCTTATTTCTTATTAGGTGCCTAATATACGTAGCCACTATACTCCCGCCTCCCACTATGCACTTCACAAAACTATAGGTGACAGAATCTGCTTCCATCTTATTCCTGTGATTCTCCTGAAGTTTTCAGCATTTCCAGTGTTGCTTCCTTGCTGACATAGCAGAGTAAGCTTTTATTCTAAAGGCCATGTGATGGAAATGGGTAAAACTTCAAGAATTTTTCATCAGGTTTCCTAAATAATCTTTTTTATTTTGTTTTGTTTTGTTTGTTTTTTGTTTTGCTTTTCAAGGAAGAGTCTCTCTCTCTGGACTCTCTTTGTAGACCAGGCTGGCCTCGAACTCACAGCGATCTAACTGCCTCTGCCTCCCGAGTGCTGGGATTAAAGGCGTGCGCCACCATGCCTGGCTTTCATAAATGATCTTATGTTTGTCAAGCCTTTGATTTGCAAACTTTTAAGGCAACAAATAATCTGGTAGGATTTCCTATATTGCTGCTTTTATTATTATCTGGAAATCAAACTCTGGTTTTTTTCTTTTTTCCTTTTTTGACCAGTCAAGACAAATCACTTGATACGGAAGTTCAATTGACCTGACATACTTCCGTTATAGCTAATGGACGGTGACAGTCAGTTTGCAACAGCAAAGACTTAAAACTTTTAATCACAAACGAACCATTTGGTGCCACCATATATGAAGCACAATCCTTTGCTCCCCACCCTTTATTGTTGTGTTTCTTCTCCAGTAAATATGAATTAACTTAAGAACGCACATAGCGTTAGTTTCAAACCTAGGAGCAAAAGGCATCGGGTCTTTATTTCAGTTAAGCATTTTCCTAAAAGAGAAGATAATATTTCCGTTTTTCATTGAAACATAATTGCATCACACTCTGTCCGTCCTCCATTTCCTCCTTCGAGTTCCGCTAGCTGTCCTCTCTTGGACCCTTCCCTGTCCTCACCCCCTCTTAAATAATAGCCTCTTGTTCTTTGCTTATTGTTGTTATATACATATATATGTATACATGTGTATGTAACACACACACGCACACACACATACACACAAACACACACACACACAACATTCTCAGACTAGACTTGTTCTTATTCTGTGCATGGCTTCAGGTCTGATCACTCCACATTGAACAATCAATAAGAGAGTTCATCCCCGGGAGAGGCTAATTATCCTTTTCCCAGCAGTCATTAGTTTAAAGGCTTGGACAACTTTCATCTGCATAAAATGGTTTTTGACAAAATTGAGGATAAAATGTACACATTTAATATAGATATAATTGAATGTAGACGGATGCTGTATGCATGCAGCTGAGAAGGCGTTATCATGATTAAGATAATAGGCAAAGCCTCCAACCTTAAAGAGTGTCTCACTTTTGCTTTGGATTTCTTTCATTTGGTTCCTTCAGAGTAAGGATGGTGAGCGTGAGATGTGCCCCGTTAAACTACCTGTTGTGCTGTTTTTAACTATAAATGTTACTTTGTACTCACAAGTGTCTAGTATTTATTCATGTAACCTAACAGAGACTGTAACAACCGAGAATGTCCTTGTTTCCCTCCTCTTCCATTGCTTAGATCCACCACTCTACTCTCTGCTTTTGTAAGTTAAATTATTTTGGATATCTCATATCACTGGACTCAGTCTCCACAGGCCTCTCTGTGACCAGCTTCTTTGGCTTAGCGTGATGCCCTCTAGGTTCATGCCTGGTCTTGTAAGTGGTAGCATTTCTTCCTTTTATAATAGAATCCTTTTATAAAAGAATCAAGTAATTCTTTGTTTTGTTATTCAAGCTGTAGGAGTTTCTTGCGTGTGTTTGAGGCAAGTCTTTCCTCTCAGTCTTCCCGTTGCCTTTGCATTTACAGTTCTTTCCTTGGACATGTACAGAAAGCATACAGTGTGGCGTGCTTCTCCATCACTTGTCTAAGTTTTGTTTTGTGGCTTCTGCCTCTGGTATCATATGCAACGGATGCTGAGGAGATCACTGTTGTATATACATGTCTCCCATTTTTACTTCCAGGAACTTACATGTCTCCCACTTTCACCTCCAGGAACTTACAGTGTTGAGACATTTAACCTTGAATCCATTGTGAGTTTGATTTTTCATGCATGGTATAACATAAAAATTCAATTTCATTCTTTCACATGTGGATAATTAAAAAAATTATTTAATGGGGGAAAACTTGCATTTTTCCTTTGTATAATCTTGGCAACGTTGTTAAAAATCCATTGATTTTTAACTGAGTATGCATGGGATTGTACCTAGGCTTTCTGTTCTGCACTGTTAGTCTACATTTCTTTTTATATATTGATGGCAATTTATTTTAGTCATTGTAGCTTTAGGACATATTTTGAAAGCAGACTTTTGGTTTTCCCTTTACTTGAGTCTTCTTGATTTCTTTCATCAGTGGTTTGTCATTTTTGCTTCTATAGTCAGGCTTTTTCCCATTTTAAAGGGATTGTTTAACTGAGTTTGTTTGTGAATAATTAATGTGTAGAAATGTGACTTATTTTTGCATCCTGGCTCTGGATCCAGCACTTTCACTGGAGACCATGGCCTTGTTACCTATATTACATATGAAAAAAGTTTGAGTGAGATATGCATTAAGCCAAAAACCTTTCCATAAAGTTTATATAAGATACTTGTCTCCAACAATAAACATTTTTGTTATGTAAATAAAATAGGAAATGATTAAATACTTGAGAAGCACACGGCCCTTTCTTATTATTTATGCCTGGCATAATACATACTAATATACTATACATATAATATGTAGATATGTATTATATTGGTATAATAGATAAACAATACGTACCTGTATTACTCATTAAAATTCCAGCAGGTGACAATACAAGAGACAAATGAAACTGTGACATGTTATTAGAGGAGAAAGCCCCTGTGGTCATGCTTGCTCTCAGTGCAGCCAACAATCTCAGTAAATGGTTTCAATAACATTTGCTTATTTTGCTTTATTTGAAAAAACTTTGCTTTAGTTAGGAACACAAAAAAATATCATCCACAATTAAAACATTGCAAAAATCTTCCAAATACTCTAATTACTAAGACACTTTCTGGGTTCCATGTGTAAGTTCATTTGTTTTCCTGTTTTGAATTTAACTGTGACGTTGCCCTTCAACATACGCTTGTTCTATTGATGCCTTACCAAGAAGTGTGTTTTCCTTTGATTAGGTCTAGAAAAATGTTTTAAGTTGGAGATGGTGAGATATGATAGATATTGCTTTACATTCAGAATTTTAGATGCCCCAAGATAGAAAAGATGTTTTCTTCAAGGCTGCCAAATACAAATAGCCAAAACACTAAGAATGTAACATTTATAGAATTCCTGATTGTTTCATGTTTCTTCTTGATGTAGGTAGTTTCTTATATAGATGTGTGATAATATAAATGTATATGTAAAAATATTTAAATAAAGAAAGAATTATTTAAAAAAAGTTTCACCATGAAATATTTGTTTCTTAGAAAGCATCACATTTTAAAATCAACATCCATAGATGTAGAAAAGTATTTTGAGGTGCATGTAACTGACCATCTAGGATAACTTGTAACTCTTAGTAGATTACTTTGTACTAATAATTCAAACTCCTGCTTCAGTTACTGGAGGGAATAACTCACATTTTGTGTAACAGAAACTCTGATGTGGGAGACTTAATGTACTAGTTACAGATACAATGTTATTCTTGACCTCTAGGTTTCGCTTATGTGTTGGTTGGCAGTTTTCATGCAGTAAAATCATCATAGATAAGATCATGTTCTTGGTGGTCCAGTCCTCAGAGGCACTGAACTGGTAAAAGAACAGAACACACCCATGAACTGCTCAGCCACTGAATTAGGAAAACGGAGACTTCCTTACCCAGGGTTGTGTGATGGGCTTCTGAGCCATTCTTAAGAACTTTGTAATGTTTTTAAAAATTAAGCAATAAGTCTAACATTTTGTATTTCTGGAAAACTAGAGGAAGGAAAAGAGCACCCTTTTGTGATGATAATTGAAAATACTCACAGGTTATTTACATATTACAATATTTTACCATCTAAGCAGAGGGAGAAAGTATTTCTATGCTTATGTTAAACTGCACGTCTTTGCTTTAAAATCAAATATGCATTTTATTTCTATACATAAATTACATAAAGGCACTTTAGTTAATTTCCAAAAATGTAAATACAGTCAATATATGTCCAGGCACACCATTGTTCTTTATTTTTAGAAGAATTCCAGGATGAGAACCTCCAATCCCTTTTAGCCATCAGTGCAGACTTCTCCTGGTGCTATGGGCTTAGGCTAACTCTTCACACATGTCCGCAGTAGCCTTTGCCCGGACCTCCACCGGTGACAGCCGTACTGCTTCGTGCTCGGCTTAGAATCCAAAGCCAAGAATGGGATTTCTGTCCTCTCTCTGCCTCTTTCTGTCTCTGCCTCTGTCTCATTCTCTGTCTCTCTGTGTCTCTGTCTCTCACTCATATCTGTGTGTGTATGTGCATGCCTGTGTGTAATCCCAAACGCTCACTTCATTCAGAACCTCAAAAAAAAAATAGAATAATTTCATGATGAACACAGTATAAATTCTTTATTGCATTGTTTCTGTATGCAGCTGTCTTTCTTTTTTGTTGTTCTTTTCTTCTTCGTTTTTCCCACCTTTGCTTGTTTTTGGGGGGTTTTGGTCTTGTATAGAATTGTACATCACTCAAATCCCCATTGTATATTCCAGTTGTGGCTCGCATTCAGAAGTTCTTTTAGAAGGAATCTCAAAGTGGAAATCTGCCTTTTAACTTCTCCAAAAGGTAAATGTTACACAGTTCACAGAATAGGCAGATACACAGAGATGCAGCAACATCTTCTTGGTGTCTCGTGTGTATTCATGTTGCTTCCTCAAACTAAAAAGACATAGCCACCAGGGCACATGATGAGCATGCCACTTAGGAAACTGTGCCCATATCTTCTCTGTACAGTTCACTACCATATAAATAAAAGCTGAAGGGAAGTGTGTGCTGGTGAACAACACAGCCATCATATTATGAATATGAAGATTTTAAAGGCATCATTTGCCGTGTTTTAAATAAAAAGGTGATTTTTAAAGTCTTTTTCAGCTTCAGTATAATTGGACTACACAGGCAGTATAGATAACTCTTCCAACAGCCTCTTGCCTGTATGCACATTCTGTATGAAGATTATTACTAGATCAACTGCATAGCATCCACAAAGGCTTCCACATTCCTGTGATGTCATTAGCACTTGTTATTTTGAGAAGAAACTAGTAAGAACTATTGCAGTGTTTCATAAAAAGATACTGTCCTCCTGTTATCACAGAGGACATGAAAACACAAGAGTGACTCATTTTTTCTCAACATAATATGAATTCCAAGTCACCTTTTAAGCATCTCTTGTTTCAACAGTGAGTACAACAAATGAGCCAAACCGGAAAAAAAAAAAGCAATGAATTCTGCAGATGGCAGAATAATTCATGGGATAATCTGCATAAGCAGATTCATGTTTTCCATGAAAACATTTTAATTTAATGTTGGGCTTTTATCACAAGCTTACTGGACATCCTTAATTTTTTTTTCATCTCGTTCCCACCTTCTTCTTAATTAAAAATTGTACTGCGATTAGAGATTAATCTTTTCCCTAGTGGCGATGTGATTACACTGTGCTATGTTGTGTGGTGCAGATTTTCCATGGTTATAATTTCGTTCAGATATGTAGCTCTGTGTCCTCTGCTTCCTTAATGAGATGGTGCTCCGTGTTGGTGCTCGGTGTTGGTGCTCTGTGTTGGCTACATGTGGTGCAGTTCAGTGTGAGCTTGCCCTTTAACTTGCTTACAAAGAAAGTGGTGTCAAAGCTGTTCCACAGAACGAAAACACACACTGTTCGATATCCAGGTTAATTGTTGCATTCACGTGGCAATTTAAACTTTTGTTTGGTCGACAGCCTTTTCATACATGTTGAATCATCTCTGACTTAACAGACACAATGACCAGTGGACCCTTTTCCCTCAGATTAGCTTTTGCATCAGGCTGATGGTACGGTATTCCAAGAAGAGTCCCAAGCCTCAGAGGTCCATGAAATAGACACTGAGCCAAAATAAAAATGAGTTGGCTGCACTTTTTGTCTTCCGCAGCAATGAAAACCAAGTTCTAAGCTAGTTCAAATAGAGTTGTGTTGGGAAGAAGTTTGGAAACGTGGCCAGGGTTTTGTTTCTATTCCATGCTTCTCCTCCAATTACCTTATGGGGGATTTTACTCGTTAGCTGCCAGAAAGTTAGCATATTGATCAATATTCTTATTTGTGTTTAAGATTTTTGAAGTTTTTTCCCCTTCCAATGGTTCATTTATTTGTCTGCTTACTTTTTACCTTTTTGGCTTCCAGAGTTTAAAGTAATCAGTAAAATGCATGACTGTATTTTCTGCTAACGTGGTAAATGGGAAGTGGAAGTAATTGGAATGTACTAGGATACTTTTTAAAAGTCTTTCACAGTAGTAAGAAATATAAGAACTACGTTAAGAGGACTACAGCAGATTCAGTGCACCTTGAGCGTTAGCCCGGACCTCGACCACCCAAAGTGCCGTGGCTCCCACATCCACTCTTTGATCTGTTTGGGTGGCTCATCTTTTGACTTCAAGAGAAAGATAGTTCCACAAGAAGCTTTAAAGAGATAGCTGCTTAGATTTGAAAAGTGAGTTATTTATCTTCTGCCACCTCACCGGACAGAACTCGGCTTCTTACATTGTTAAGGTGCATCAGCATGGCCTAAGGGGTGTGTGGTATTAAACATGTTAAAACTCTCTGGCCCAGAGAAACAGATTCCAGAGGGAGCTCATGAATTTGCCTCTCTGACAAGCTTCCTGGAGACACTCTCGCTGCTGGCTAAGAATATGTAGGGGAGAGAATTCGCCACTGAGTTCAGGAGCGTATGCTCTTGCGATGTGTTACTTACTTAACCATTGTGTATTCCAGCAGAGGTCCTAGTGTCCTGCCTGTATAAGTAACCCTTAAGGTGATGATCAAGTTTATAGAAATGGTACCAGCCTGTAGTTTTGTAAAATGTGTGCACAAGAGAGCATGCAGATACACCGGGAATGTGAGCAGAGGGTTGTTTGTTTGTTTGTTTTGTAGTATTAAGGACCAAATCTCAGGGAGTTGTACGTGTGAGGCAAATGCTGCCAGATGGAGTTACATCCTCAGCCTTCAAAGGGAAGAAATTTGAGCATTAACCTTTTCACTTTTGTGTCCTCACTCAATGGATACGACAAACCACTTTTAATAGTAGAGTGTTTTAAATTTATAAACCAAGAATGACGCCCATCTCCAAAAACTGTTAGGGTTTTGGCATATGTGTCTTATAAATAGAAAACCACTTTGGCATCAAAGAGTTAAGGCTTGTGTGTCTTATAAACAGAAACCTAACTACAAGTGTAATTATTTCTATTGAGGCTATTAGTGATTTTGCTATGACTTTGCATACCTCTATGAATATTAATCCAGAAAAGATCCATCATATTGGGTGATTTTTTTAAATGGAGATGATTTAATTCCTTGGAAGGTATATTGACACACACATATATATATGAGTATATATATGTATATATGTCACACATGTGAATATCCACATATATTCATATGCATGAATAAAATGCAGGAACTTTGAAAGAGCATCTGAATAACCTGTACTAAAGTTTGTTCTGAATCAAGCCTGGTTACTAGGTACTATTTATTCAAAATTTATTTCAAATATCAGACGCCAAGGGAAATTCTTAATTTTGTCTAGATAGCTATGCTTTGAATTTGAATTAATTTCATGTAAATCCTCATGTAGTTGATTAGTACAGTGAAATTTCTAGTTCAAACTCAGTAGTATGATTAATGTGTTTTAAGTAAAAAAAGAAATCACGAAATAACTTTGGGAGTGGTGGAGGCCTACACATACAGGCCCAGAAGGCAAAACGTAAAGTCCCTGTGGGTTGTTTAGTGGAGAGAGAGAGAGAGAGAGAGAGAGAGAGAGAGAGAGAGAGAGAGAGAGAGAGAGAGAATAAGGAGGAAAGAAGAGAAACTGAAGAGAAGAGGTAAAATATACATTGGTTAAAAACCTCCAGTGGGGAGTGAGAGGTAGGTCAGCAGTAGGGGGATTGTTTAGCGTGGGTGGTCCTAGAGTAGAGCTGTGCCCGTCCTTCCTGCACTGCACCATTATGTACGGCATATCGGCATATCTAGGGGAGCGAAAGAGCTCAGTGAGAAGTGCGTACCGAACAGTTGGCGGTTATTAACTGTGCAAAGAATAGAGGGGGGGGGGTGGTGACATTTTACTCCGTCCCGTATATTTCATCCTGCGTTGTATATATCGCACAGCAATAATTACTCACGCGGCAATTTTGTATTTGAAATGGTTGGGGAATTAAGTGACTCTTTTATTTTCCAAGAAGATATCATCGGTACACAGAGAGGGCTTTTCTGCTTGGTAGTAGTGGTCTCCCATACGCTGAGTTTGTGTTTCATTTCTGAAATATCCACCTATGGATCAGCCCTTCTGGTCCGGTCCGTGCTGAGATGAAATCCCAATCCATGTCTCTAAGCGGTGATTTTTCTTCCAGCTCCAGCTCACGTGGCCCTTGTGTTCTCTGTCAGAACGCGCCACTGCTGAGCCCTGGGCTTCCCTTTGAGCGGTCAGTGAAAGTGATGTCTAATCAAGGATAACTTTCCCCTGCAGGTTTCCTTCCTGTAATTTACTTCCCACTGATTCTCCGGGAGGCGATTCTGCAGCAAAATGCGGTGGCTGTTTAATCAGTTCTCTTGATTTCTTTCTGAAATTCGTAAGAAGATGGTTTGCGATAACACCCATCTCTGGGAGGCTTTCACGCTTTGTCAGTAAGTTTCTCTGGGCAGATCTCTCCTCTAGGAACTATATGGATGGAAAAATAGCAGCACAGAATGCGTTGTTCACTCTGTGTCCAAAAGCTAGAAGGTCACCCAGAAGAAGAAATGCATTCTTTTGCATGAGGAATCAGAACTGGACAGAACGAACCTGGAAAGACCAACACATGAATTAAATATGTCTTCCTTTGTTTCTTCTTTCTGTTGGTTTCTGTACAATGACCAGCAAGTTAACAAGTAATAAGGAGGGGTGGGGGCAAAGCCATGTCAGGGCTGACCTGACTTTGCAAGAATGATTTGGATTTCCAGACCCACCCATTACAACAGAAACTAAAAAACCTACCTTTAACTGTTTTTGTGGTAACCTAAAATTGAAAAGGTGACCATTTTTTTTTTTATACTATCTTGGTGGCAGAATGTTGTTCCCTGGAACAAACGCACACTAGTCGCTCGCTCTTTCCTACCCATGCTGGCTGCCACTGAGCGTGCTCCAGCTGTGTTCCGTCTGAACGTCCGTCTGCAGTGCAGACCTCAAGCTTCTAGAACATGGAAACTGTGCTAATTTTCTCAGCTTTTCAGACATGGCTCCATGGCTGTACTTCAAGTGAATGAAAACTCGCTCATACAGAGCCCCGTAGTGACATTCAGAATTCCTTTTGAAATAGATCTTGGATGCTGCTGCCTGAGGACATATGTAGTTGGTTATTATTATTTGCAATCCCTAACACCGCTGCCTTCCCACACTCCCATTGTTTTCTCACAGTGCTCCTGTCATACCCTTTCACACATTTTGCTCATGTTGGCTTCCGAATGGAAAGTCTCTGAGTGCCCTTGTCAATGGAGCGACTTGTGGGGCCCTGGCTCTGTTCTTGTCTTTTATTTTTAACATGGGGGAAGGACAGAAAAAGGATGACAAGAGTATAGAAAGGAATTCGTCAAGAAACTGGGGTCGCGGTGGAGGAACTCTGAAGGAAAGATTGTTGCCAATACTGTTTTGTTTTGGTTTTGTTTAGTTGGCTTCTTTTTTTTTTTTTTTAGTCAAAGAAAATCACTATGATTTTGTTTTCTTTGTGAGATTCTTTTCTATACATTGATTGCCATGGTGGCAAGTAATAAAGAGGGAGAGAAGCCATTTTTGGGAACTCTAAGTCAAGCTGCTACAATAGCAGCAGGGAAGCCAGGCAGGTAGGAAGGGGGAGGGGGAAAAACAATCAACCACTCCAGAGAAGAATCAGATCTGATAAACAGATATCTGACAGAAAATTTAGAATGGAAAGTGGGCAAGAAGAGAAAAGCAGTTAGTGAAACCAAGTTGACTTTATAGAGGATTATAAATCTACATACATTATAGCTTGCAATATGATTGTTAAACATTCTTTAAGCCTAAATCATACATCCTCATGGGGTCCTTACTTTACAAGCTCAAAGTGTCATCATGATTTTTTCCCCCTGTATTCAGTGAGTTGTCAGTGCTGCACAGCCAAAAATCAGCCAGCAAATCCCATCTGGACTCAGTTTTCATACACGATACATTCACTATTGGATTATACATTGTTTTTTATGTAGCAAGTAATAGCAGTGGTAATAACAATGTTACCTGGTCCTCTGGTGGCTAAGGAGTTCCTAATATACATCATGTGTTGCTGTCTCTATTTGAGTTGGAAAAACAACCTCTACGTTCTAACAGTTTGCTAAAAGAACAGAAGTCAAAGCACTGAAAAGTGGAAAGTGTCTCACAGTAAGTATGTTGCGAACCAGCCTTGGACACTCCCATAGGACTGTTACATTTTCTTTGTTTTCTTAATACGATTAAAGTCATTGTGGTGCTTCCTTCTTGATGTCTTCCTGCCCAGTAAACTATGAGCTGTGTGTACAAGAAACTGTCTTCCTACTAAGGCTTCAGAGCCAAGAGAAACAACACCCTGCAGGCTTTTATGAAAAGCCTAGCAAACTGTAAACGTGCTACCGTTTCTGTCCATACAATATGAAGCTACATAATCCCATAGCTTGCTTAGACAGGCCCTTTGAAATAGGACCTAATGGGAAAATGGGCAAGTATTTCATCCATATAAAAGCCACAGATACATATTTTTTTTAAAAATGGAAATAGTTTTAAGAAGAGGATAATGTAGGTTCTCAAAAAATATGAAGATTCCAGATCTCTATTTGCTCACTACTTATTAAAATATCATTTGGCTTCCAATGTGGCAAACCAGCCCCTGGGCAAAATGTCCTCATTTCTGCTACAGAGAAAATTCTGCCTAAAAATGGACAACTCGGATGCAGGCAGAGTCGATGGCCAAACTTCGCTGAGATGGGGTAAGTCCTCAATAGTTCCTACTTCACAAATATGTCTGTCAGATGTATTGGGCCAGAAGGCTGAAGATGATGCTCCAACGTATTAGAGAGTTTTTGGTGACTGTTGAAGAAGCAAACTGTCTCTGACATCTTCTCATTTATAAGCTGTTAACTTGCTCTGCCTGTTTACTCAGGTAATTTTATTCCTTCTCCAGTCTCTGATGGAGTTGAATACCAGATAGTCTAGTTTTACCATTAAGCTTAGTTGTTTAAGGGTTAAGATGTTTTTAGGTCTAGAGAGATGTTTTTAAGATGATAGAGATGAGATATAATAGATATTGACTTAAATTCAGAATTTAAGACTCCCCAAGAGAGGAAAGATGTTTTCTCCAAGGCTGCCAAATACAAAATAGCCAAAATACTATGAATGTAACATTTATATAACTTCTGATTATTTCACAGTTCTTCTTGCTGTAGTTTATTGTATATATATGTAATAATATAAGTGTACATGAAAAAAGAAATATCATTCATTTTATGGCCTCTACCATTCTTTATTTTTTTAAAATGTACAGCTTGTACCTATAAAGCCAGTACACAGAAGGATGATGGGGGAGAATTGCTGCTTACTTAAAGCTCACCTGGCCTGTAAAGTTTGTTCCGGCACAGCCTGGCCTATACACTAAGTTTCTACCTCAACTCTCCAAACAACCAATAAACCAATGAAAATCCAAATAAGAGGTTTTTTTTCAAAGTCTGTCCACAGAACAAGGCTAAAACAAGGGTTTAGATGACCTTTAAACAGATCTATGGTGCTCAAAAAACAAAATAAACCTCATAATGAGGGTATGAGGTCAGATCAAGTTGAGAGAGATATAGTAATTTTTGTTTAAAAGAGGAAGCTTTATTTTATTTTGGAGGGGGTTGGATTTTTATTTATTTTTTCCATTCTCTCTCTCTCTCTCTCTCTCTCTCTCTCTCTCTCTCTCTCTATATATATATATATATATATATATATATATATATATATATTCACATTACATCCTGCTTGTTATCCCCTCACTTTTATCTTCCTGTTCCCACCCGCCCTCCCTTTTCTGTCCTATTCCCCTCCCCTAGACCACTGACAAGGCCACCCCCCTCCTATCCCAGTGTCTGGCCACAGCCTATCAAGTCTCATGCCTCTACCTTTCTTTATGACTACCTACAAGAATGCTCACAATGTTTTCACATTCATTGTTTTTGTTGGATTTCTTTGTGTGCAAATGTACGTGTCTCTGCATCTGTAAGTGTTTCTTGTGCTTTTCTTTGACACTTTTTCTTCTGTTTGTTTATTTTTATTTTATTTATTTTTAAAATGCCTGTTTGTATTATAATAAGAGAGTAAGAAAGGATGAGGATTTGTGTGGGTGGAGAAGTGGCGAGGATCTGTGAAGAATTGGGGGGAAAGAAAAGATAATCAGAATATACTGTATGGAAAAAATCCCATTTTCAAAGGAGCAGGGTTATAGATGAGAAAAGTAGCATACCTGTAGTACAGAACAATGTTACTATAAACATTGAAAATAATTGTCATAAGACGTGGGGACCCTTATCTTTGTAACATCATCAATCAAAGAAAACAAAACAGAACTAGAAATAAGCCAAAACTTTTTTAACCTTAAGGTGGAGAAATACACTATGATCTGGTGGGAATATCTCACAGTATTCAAAGCAAATGAACTACAGCTATATCTCCTAGCATAGAAAAATCAGTAACAGTGCTGAGTAAAAAAAAAAAAAAAAAAAAAAAAAAAGGAAGCATAGAGTGCCCCCACAGAGTGTTCTGGTTCCCTAACAGTGCTTGTTTCAGTAGAGCAATGAAAGGAGAAGATAAACTAAGAATTCCTAGTCTGCAGTTAGATCTACAGAGTTTAATTAACATTTAAAAAAATTGTAAAGCAAAAATAAGGTCATTATGCACAGCTCTAAAATCACTTTGCATGTGTAATATGTATTTAAAAGGTCGAAATAAACATTAGTTAAAAACCTACGAGGTTTAAATGGAGCATCTACAGCCCACTGCACCCTGCAAGCCTCGGAGGCAGGAGTGGAGACAGAATAGGCAGAACAGGACAACACCACTGCAGTTCTGTGTAGAGGCACAAAAGTGACACAACCTTAGGCATGTCAGCGTTATGCCAAGGTGGGCAGGAACATGCAGCACAGAGGAAGCCTTCTTAGGGACTTTAATGCAATAACGATAGTTAGGAAGAAGGATTTCGTGAGTCTTTCTGATCCCCAAATGTCCACAGGCATTGGTGACTAGGTAAGAAGAAAGTTTCCTCAGTGGCATAATCGCTGGGCAGTAAGAAAGTACAACAAAACGTAGTGGGTCTCTACCTTAGTTTCGTCTCCTGTTAATGTAGTAAAATACTCTGACAAAAGCCACTTAAAGGAGAAAGGGTTTAGCTTACAGTACAGTCCCTGATGATGAAGTCTTGACACCGGCAGCCTGAAGAAATCACAAAGTCACATGACGTCGATAGTCAGAAGAAAGAAGCAATGGCTGTGCATCCCTTGTGGTGGTTTAAGTAAGAAACGCACCCTCTCGTATGTGTGTGAAATATAATGATACCCATCATTGTACAGAATTGAATATATGAAAATTAAAATTAAAAAATATGCCCAGTTACTAAGCATGAGATAAGATGATGAGCAGTGAAACTGAACTGGACAAGACGGACCTGTAGGAGCAGGGAAGCAGGTGAGATTAGGCTGCGGACTAAGAGGGACCCATTTGATAAAGGAGAGCAAGGAGGAAGTCACGCCACATTCATATTTCTGTGGGCGAGAGGTTCCTGGGTACAGCTACGCACACACTAATGTCCTTACCTGCTGTATGTGCCCTTGTGAGGAGGGCAGGCATAGAAAACTAGGTATTATTGCGTTGGAGAAATTTTCTTCCTTAAAACACAGAGATCAGGTAAAGACAGAAAGAAGAAGTACACAGTAAGAGCAAAACACAGAGTAAAAGACAGAGATTAAGGACATAGATATCTCCAGCCACGGCCAAGTCCGTCACATGACATGCCAGATGTTCTTACTCCGCTATGAAAAACACAGAGACCTCTGCTATGCGGAGTGCGCTGACTGAAAAGTGAGTCTGCACTTCACTTTGTCTCTTCTGAAACACGAAAGAGCCATTCCAGATGCTCACTGACACACCAAACACCTGTATTGTTTTTGCTCATTGATTAGTTACCAGAGCACTGTATTTTGTTTTAAAGAAGTTTATCTAGATTTTTCAATTTTTTTCTTTTAAATAAATATGTTAATGTTGAATAGTTTAAGATTTCCAATGTCAATCTTTGAAAAAAAAACTTAGAGCATAAGTGAAAAATTCTTGTGGCTGTTCTGTGAGGAGAACCTACATAGGAGGTTACCATACATTGAACTTTCACTTCATTTGATTACTTTAAGGCATCTCAACTCAATCGCATAGCCATATCCTCTGAGGCAACATTCAGTTTCCTTTCACGCCAGTGTCAAAAAAATAGAAAGTAGCCAAGATCTTTTTTTTGAAGCAACTGATTCCACGACTAGAAAAATCTTACGGCCTTAAAAGTCCCTCTCATAAGCATCTTTCTCTTTCCATCGTGGACACCATTTTATTTCTGCAGAAAATAACCTGGTTCAACACAGCTCCTGGATGTGAGGGAGATCTGGCTGTGACATCTGACACCCCACTGACAGCCAGGGCTGATTTGACTGATCTGGCTGGCTAAGCGTGCGCCCCCTTCCTTCCCTCACCATGTGCATCCCTTCCAAAGCTACATGCTGGGTGACCTCCCTGGACTAGAAGAGGACCAGTCTTCTGCCAAGGGTACACAAGTAGCTATGCTCCCTTGCTAGAACCTCCGAATAAGCTCTCAAAAACAGCTCCTGCTTTGAATACCTTGAGAGCACTACAATAATTTATGCCAACTTTCTCTTCCCTTTCTAGTATTTCTTACCCTAGGTGACCCACTGTGAATGGTGGTTTCCACCTTTCGGAACCTCCGATACACCGAATGTCCGTCTACCTGACCACTTTGTCTAACCTTCTATCTAGGCGATGGCTAATGTCCCTGAGCTTCAGACTCAGAAATAACTGTGCTGGAGTCTCAGTTTCACTCTGTCAATATTAAGTGGAGCACATAAGATGAAGCTCCAAGCAGAGAGTTCGGGGCAGGAGCAGCAGACAATTAGAATTACAAATTAGTTCCATGGATCAGTGTAGCCTTCAGGGTATCCAAACAGCAAAGGGGGAAAAGTAAGGCTTTTTTTGAGGAAAACAAAACAAAACAAAACAAAAAAATAGTACATTATCTAGAAAGAATAGTCAGTGTACCTAATGATGTTTTTGCAAGCTCTGATTAAGTGATAAGAGTTGCTCGGTAAAACTTATAGTAATGAAGTAGCGGGCTTTCTTGGGCTTACAAAATATTTTGACAGGAAAATATTCCTAAGCACTCATCTATCTTTATGATGCCAAGTGCTTCTCTATGTGCCACGTAGTAAGCTGCAGTAGCAATTTGGAAAATCTCACCTGATCTTTCTTTCAAGTAAACTTTGCATGAGGAGTCTTCCTTTGTGGCCCTTCTTTTGGGCCTATTTTTATCAGACTTTTGGCACGAGAGGCTCCATTTTGAGGAGGTTGGCTTTCGTAGCCACATTTCGATTGTGTGGGGTACATGGATCGCCCGTCCTTCCTTCACTGTACTCTTTCCAATTACCAGCATCTCCTCAACCGCCAAGTGTTCTCGGAGGGGTTCAGATGCCTACTGTTCCATGCAGAAGAAAGACTAGGGGTGAATAGCACGTGCAAATGCATGCTAAAAATGAGTGCCCACCACCAGAAACTGTGTCCACAATTTAACAGAACATTTCAAGACTCAGAACGTTAAGGCTTCACCACCGTCATCTTGGAAGTCGACTTTTCCTGTTTACAGGTGAAGTCTAAGAAAGTGCATTAGGTTTTACTTTGTTTGGGGCTGCGGGGGAGACAGGACACCGTCGACTTTCGCAGTTATCACATAGCTATTTCCTCCAAATTGTGACCGTCGTGGCTGGAAGGAGGAGAGAGGCTAACAAAACTCAGGATGCTTAAGGGAGTTGCAAGGACTTACTCACAAGGCCACACTTCCAGATTACAAAAGCCATAAAGTGTTGCTGAGTAGAGGAAACCATGGTGAGACTACCTGCGCCTGGGTAGAGAGCTCCCTGGACGCACGGCCACAAGTAACCCAAGCAGTGACGGGCTTTCTGACTCTGCAGGTGCTTAAGGAAACACGCTCTCTAAGTAACCCCGCAGCCATGCTGCTGTACGTGAGCCTAGTGAACTCACTGTCTCAGCACACCTAACTCCGTGTGTTTGGTCAGTTGTTGGAGAAGCCATGCGACATACCCAGCTGAAGTTCTCTCAGAGGTACTGGAGAGTTTGAGCACTGCTTCAAGACGCCATTCAATAGTATTTTTTGATCCTCCTTCCTTCCTGTTGGGCTGGCCGGAAGTGAGGTTGGAAAATCTGGATAAACAGCATCAGTGTTTTGTTGTTCTTTCTGGGCCCTAAAAAGAATGATTTCCAGCGTGACACTAGAAAGTCCCAATCTAGACTCTTGGAAAGGTTAACTGTGGAAGGAATCCCATGACAAGACAGCACAGGGAAACCAAGGCCGTTTCTTCCATTTAGTCCTGTGGACTGCATCCTTGAGAGGCATACCTTTGGGTAGCCAATTATGAAACGAGGTTGATATGTTAGGGCAGCTTTTTACCCAGCTGCACAGCATAATGTGAATTATACATGCAGCTGAAGAAAACTGGGCATTGGTTTTAATTAATTGGCAATTTTCAGCCTCTTATGCTAAAAGCTACCTTAACAATTTATTTAAAAAAAATGATATGGGAAAGCTATAGAATTTGAAATATGCAGCCTGAAACAACTGCACCATTAGAACCAGCAAGCTTTTAAGCAGCAATCCGTCTTTGGCTCAGCCATTACATGCTAAATATTTTGCAGTTCCAAAAAAAAAAAAAATAGATAAATAAGTAAAAAGCAACTGAGAATTTTAAATTTTTTAAGAGCTTTTTTGCTTCTGGGGGAAATTATTATAACCTTATTCTAAAATTGTATGCTTCTGAGTGAAAAACTGCAAATATTCCAATAATATATGTTAAGGCAAAAGGGATGTTACTGACAAATATTCTGAAATGAAGGGGTTAGTGGCACTGGAATCAAAGTCACCTTGACCCTGTGTGGCCTTTCTGTGTGAAACTTGTCCATATAGACATTCTCGGACCTCATTTGGAAAGTAGGTCACTCAGAGGCTGTCCTGTCCCAGAGCTTTTTACAGGAAGAAGAGTCTGGACAGACAGACCTTTCTCACTTCCCATCTGAGACCACTCCCATGAGGTCGTATCCTATTACTTGATCGCATTCCCACACGCCTGTCCATTTCCCATCATGCCTCTGCGTAAAAATAAGCCGACTTTTCTTAGCTCTCGTAGCACGCCTTAGCACTCACGGTTGTGTCTGGCTTTATTCGTGGGAACCAGGAGAGTCCAACCCGAGCTCCTCAGGCTTCTGCGAGTGCTCTTAGGCACTGAGCCATCTCACCAGCCCTGAAAGTATAGTTAAGTGAGTTTGTTATAGTTTTCACTTTTAGCATTATCTTCTGGTGTAGCAGTGTTGGCCATGATTCCTCTTTTTTTTTTTCTCCCCAAAACAGGGTTTCTCTGTGTAGCCTTGGCTGTCCTAGACTCGCTTTGTAGACCAGGCTGGCCTCGAACTCACAGGGATCCACCTGCCTCTGCCTCCTGAGTGCTGGGATTACAGGAGTGTGCACCACCATGTGATGAGGAGAATAAGTGCCTCAGTCCTCCATGACTGCTAAGAATCTGCCCGGTGTTCTAGGATTTATAAATCACTTTCATTTATAGTAATATATATATATTACTATTTCTTAACCTTAAAGGGAATGATAGAGAAATGAAGAATTATTATCCTCAATGACTGTGCTAACAACAGTATGTTTTGTGGGGTGAAGCTTCTACAGTAAGAAGCTTCTACAGCTAATTCATGAGTTTTGAGGAGAATAGAGACCTTTGATCAAGGTATATCTTTTAAATATGTTTTTTTTATCCTAACTTTCAATTTAAGTGTCAGTTTTACGTATGTTGTGAACTGGGGGATGAGATCTGCCTTAAATAGCAACTTTATCTAAAACCAGCCACACCACTCTTTCCATAGAATTTCCCCTGGTATGTTTTTTTTTTAATTAATTTATTCTTGGTATGTTTTGTTATTCGACTAAACTCCGCCCTCTAATGAAAGTTGCCCAACACTGTGTGTTTCATTTCTATCTCTTTTTAATTCTAAAATGGTAAATTTACACTCAAGAAAAAAGGAGAGAATGTCTTTGACCCTGTTTATGTTTGAAACTGTTTTAATTTTTTTTTAAAGTTAATCTTGACTGGCTTCAAGGCACACCTCTGTTATTTTGTGGAGAGAAAAGGAAGGGGATTTGAAGGACAAACCACTGGCTTCTCAGTGGTGCCTGGAACAGCAATGGTACAGGCATGAACTCCACCCCTTTCCTTTTCCATAGTGTGCCCCTAATGCCTATAGCTGACCATTTTAACCCAACAGTCCACCTTAAATTTAGAGCAGAGGCAATAAAAACCGCTCATGTTTAAGGTCTCATGTCACTACAGGATGTTATTCATGAAGCAGGTTCTCAGGTTCTCCTTTTACTTTAAAAATATGACTACACCATTATTAAATATTCAGTATATTTTCAAAAGATTTATAAGTAAACTTTCTATTATAATATTAACCAGCCATAGCTTCCTCTATGGATTAAAGAATTAAAATTTTTTAATGGGAAATTCATGGCTTGGGAGTTAGAAAGCTTCCTTTTTCTTCCACATGACTGAATATATATTTGTCTCTTTTCAATAACAGGACCTAGAAAATTCATTAGGTTTGCATTAAGAAAGTGAAGCAATATGCATTAAACTTTTCAGTCTTGAGGGAGGGGGGATAACTAACAGGTCTGAAGCATCCCTTGTGTTTCCATACTATTCAAAGCACTCTGAGTAATCCATCTTGCAGGGTAGCCGCTGTCTCTGTCTCCACATCACGAAGTCTGAAAATTATGGAATATCTTGAAATAGAGTAAAAGTGCGTCTTATAATTGTCAGTTCAAAGGCTATAACTTATTACAACAAGTAATTGCAGTCATTCCTGAGCCTTGGGCATGTGGCCCTGAGTCCCCACAGATGGCAAACTCTCAGGATGCTCAGGCCCTTTAAAGGAGCCAAATACTTGCATGTAACTCAGACAAGTGGCTCCCTTCGTGTACTTTAAGTGTGCGCGTAAATTACTTACGCTGCCTGATACGGTGTAAACGTTCCATAAATAGTTTCTGTATTTAAGGAATAATTAGGGGGAAAATCTACACATATTGAGCATAGAGACGGTTTTGTTATTTAGCTAGTGTGAGGCGGAATCTCGGGTAGCTTACTTTGTTCTGTAGCTGAGGATGTCTTTGCACTCTTGGCTGTCTAGCCCTCACATCCAAAGTATATGATCACATGTATTTACCACCATACTCGGGTTGATGTAGAACTAGGAGTCAAAACCAGGGCAGCAGCATCTCACATGCTACACAAGCAGGCACTCTATCAATTGAGTTATAGGCTCAGTTCTAAACACATGGTTTGTTTTTTCCTGAATATTTCCCCGGTTGGTTGAAAGAGCATACATAGAAGTGGTGATGCTCTGAGGGCAGGTGGGCCAGTATCCTGTTCCTCTGAGGAGCCATTGCTAGAGATTCAGGACAACAGAAGGGAAAAATGAAACAAAGTTTACTGGCTCCTTCTTTCTGAAAACCAGACCCATCCTAAAGGATCTGGGGCTTTCCCAGCAGCCAAAGCCTTTGTCTTCCTCCTGAAGACTAGTGTGCTTTATGCCTGCACCTCTCTCACCCAAAGGCACAAGCCCCTGCTTTAGCAAGAAAAGCATCTTTATTGCTTGACGTAGTCTGTTACTCCTCAGCTCCTGAACACTTTATATTGGAGTAGCTCAGCCTTTTAGAGGTGATTTGATAAAGGAATAAATACTCGAGGTAAATCTTAAAGGTGAGAATCCCATCTAAAATGGGAGAGCCGTCCAATTGTTGCGCAAATAAATCTACAGTGAGAACACTTGAACATGAAGTTGTCAGGAAGGCGAAGAGTGAGGTTGTTAAAATTGTATCTAGAATTCTATAAGTCAAAAATCTTACTGTGAAGCATCAATTTATAAATGTTTCTGTCGCTCCCATTGAGAATTGTTACTGTAACTCAAAAGCCTTTAGGGGAAACAAAACACAGAACTTGTGCTTGCTGCCGGTTTCCAGCAGGATGCTAGGGTACTACCCAGTTTCCAGCAGGATGCTAGGGTACTGCACAGTTTCCAGCAGGATGCTAGGGTACTGCACAGTTTCCAGCAGGATGCTATGGTACTGCACAGTTTCCAGCAGGATGCTATGGTACTACACAGTTTCCAGGAGGATGATAGGGTACTACACAGTTTCCAGCAGGATGCTAGGGTACTGCACAGTTTCCAGCAGGATGCTATGGTACTACACAGTTTCCAGCAGGATGCTAGGGTACTGCACAGTTTCCAGCAGGATGCTAGGGTACTGCACAGTTTCCAGCAGGATGCTATGGTACTACCCAGTTTCCAGCAGGATGCTATGGTACTACCCAGTTTCCAGCAGGATGCTATGGTACTGCACAGTTTCCAGCAGGATGCTATGGTACTGCACAGTTTCCAGCAGGATGCTATGGTACTGCACAGTTTCCAGCAAGATGCTATGGTACTGCACAGTTTCCAGCAGGATGCTAGGGTACTGCACAGTTTCCAGCAGGATGCTAGGGTACTGCACAGTTTCCAGCAGGATGCTATGGTACTACCCAGTTTCCAGCAGGATGCTAGGGTACTACCCAGTTTCCAGGAGGATGCTAGGGTACTACCCAGTTTCCAGCAGGATGCTAGGGTACTACCCAGTTTTCAGCAGGATGCTAGGACACCACCCAGTTTCCAGCAGGATGCTAGGGTACTGCACAGTTTCCAGCAGGATGCTAGGGTACTACACAGTTTCCAGCAGGATGCTAGGGTACTGCACAGTTTCCAGCAGGATGCTAGGGTACTGCACAGTTTCCAGCAGCATGATAGGGTACTGCACAGTTTCCAGCAGGATGCTAGGGTACTGCACAGTTTCCAGCAGGATGCTATGGTACTGCACAGTTTTCAGCAGGATGCTAGGGTACTGCACAGTTTCCAGCAGGATGCTAGGGTACTACACAGTTTCCAGCAGGATGCTAGGGTACTGCACAGTTTCCAGCAGGATGCTAGGGTACTACACAGTTTCCAGCAGGATGCTAGGGTACTGCACAGTTTCCAGCAGGATGCTAGGGTACTGCACAGTTTCCAGCAGGATGCTATGGTACTGCACAGTTTCCAGCAGGATGCTAGGGTACTGCACAGTTTCCAGCAGGATGCTATGGTACTGCACAGTTTCCAGCAGGATGCTAGGGTACTACACAGTTTCCAGCAGGATGCTAGGGTACTACCCAGTTTCCAGCAGGGTGCTATGGTACTGCACAGTTTCCAGCAGGATGCTATGGTACTACCCAGTTTGCAGCAGGATGCTATGGTACTACCCAGTTTCCAGCAGGATGCTATGGTACTGCACAGTTTCCAGCAGGATGCTAGGGTACTGCACAGTTTCCAGCAGGATGCTATGGTACTGCACAGTTTCCAGCAGAATGCTAGGGTACTATACAGTTTCCAGCAGGATGCTAGGGTACTGCACAGTTTCCAGCAGGATGCTAGGGTACTGCACAGTTTCCAGCAGGATGCTATGGTACTGCACAGTTCCCATCAGGATGCTAGGGTACTACCCAGTTTCCAGCAGGATGCTAGGGTACTACCCACTTTCCAGCAGGATGCTATGGTACTGCACAGTTTCCAGCAGGATGCTATGGTACTGCACAGTTTCCAGCAGGATGCTAGGGTACTGCACAGTTTCCAGCAGGATGCTATGGTACTGCATAGTTTCCAGCAGGATGCTATGGTACTGCACAGTTTCCAGCAGGATGCTATGGTACTACACAGTTTCCAGCAGGATGCTATGGTACTGCACAGTTTCCAGCAGGATGCTATGGTACTGCACAGTTTCCAGCAGGATGCTATGGTACTACACAGTTTCCAGCAGGATGCTATGGTACTGCACAGTTTCCAGCAGGATGCTATGGTACTGCACAGTTTCCAGCAGGATGCTATGGTACTACACAGTTTCCAGCAGGATGCTAGGGTACTACACAGGCGTCCAGCAGGATTCTATGGTACTGCACTGTTTCCAGCAGGATGCTATGGTACTACACAGTTTCCAGGAGGATGCTATGGGACTGCACAGTTTCCAGCAGGATGCTATGGTACTGCACAGTTTCCAGCCAGATGCTAGGGTACTACACAGTTTCCAGCAGGATGCTATGGTACCGCACAGTTTCCAGCAGGATGCTATGGTACTGCACAGTTTCCAGCAGGATGCTATGGTACTGCACAGTTTCCAGCAGGATGCTATGGTACTGCACAGTTTCCAGCAGGATGCTAGGGTACTACACATTCTTCCAGCAGGATGCTATGGGACTGCACAGTTTCCAGCAGGATGCTATGGTACTGCACAGTTTCCAGCCGGATGCTAGGGTACTACACAGTTTCCAGCAGCATGCTATGGTACCGCACAGTTTCCAGCAGGATGCTATGGTACTACACAGGCTTCCAGCAGGATGCTAGGGTACTGCACAGTTTCCAGCAGGATGCTATGGTACTACACAGTTTCCAGCAGGATGCTAGGGTACTACACAGTTTCCAGCAGGATGCTAGGGTACTACACAGGCTTCCAGCAGGATGCTATGGTACCACACAGTTTCCAGCAGGATGCTATGGTACTGCACAGTTTCCAGCAGGATGCTATGGTACTGCACAGTTTCCAGCAGGATGCTATGGTACTGCACACTTTCCAGCAGGATGCTATGGTACTGCACAGTTTCCAGCAGGATACTAGGGTACTACACAGTTTCCAGCAGGATGCTAGGGTACTACACAGTTTCCAGCAGGATGCTATGGTACTGCACAGTTTCCAGGAGGATGCTAGGGTACTGCACAGTTTCCAGCAGGATGCTAGGGTACTACACAGGCTTCCAGCATCCCTGCCATTGACTTGTCTGGTTTATAAAGAAACATATGCTGAATTGGTTACTTTTAGACTATTTTTAAAGAATGTTTGTGTGTCAAAATAACTTTTATAGTGGAGCATTGAATATAGATGCTGATAGATATGTATAAAAGACCTCATTTAAAATTTTTCTTGTTGTATATCTTTAGTGAAAGATCCACTCATTACTCAAGCCTACTGTGTTAGCAATAACTCAAATAATAGTAGTTTTGATTATTTGAGTGTTGAAGTTTTCAGTCACTATAGAACTTGTAAATTTCAAAACTTGCATAATATTTTATGTTTTAGCTACAAGTACTAAACTGGATGCAGAAGAATTCTTAGCCAGGTGGTGGCACACGCCTTTAATTCCAGTACTCAGGAGGCAGAGGCAGGCAAATCTCAAAGTTCCATACCAGCCTGGTTTGCAGAGTGAGTTCCAGGACAGCAGAGTTCTCAATACACAGAGGAACCCTGTCTTGGAAAAAAAACCTTGCTTTTGTGAATGTGTGTCTGTGTGTGTGTCTGTGTGTATGTGTGTATGTATGTACATCTTTGTGTATATGCATATGGGAGGAAGCTCTTGCCCATGTGTTTGTACATGTTGAGGCTAGAAGGTGACAGTTTCTTTTCCTTAAATTGTTCCCCACAGTAGATTTTTGAGGAAGAGTCTTATATTGAACCTTGTTGCTCATCTGTTCCGCCAGCCTCACTGCAAGGAAATACAGAAATACAAGGGATCTGGCTGTCTCTGCCTCTACAGTATATGTATTCGTCTGTATGCTGCCCTGCTCACTTTTTATGTTTGTGCCAGACACCCCGATTCAGGCTCTCGTGATTATGCAACAAGCTCTTTATCCACTGAGCAAGATAGCCCTCATCCCCAATAGAGCAGCTTTTAAAAATTCAGTTCATTCTTGTAGACAAAGGAAAGAGGTGAGAACAGTCTAGCTGGCAGCAGGTCTAATTAGCATCTGAGGGCAAATTAGGTCAGTTCTTTATTGAACTCTCACTCCATTTTCCCTCTCACTGAACTTCACCTTGGATTTCTCTCTAGGCAGGTTTCTTTACTTTGAGACAGAGGCGGAAAGTATTTTGAAACAAAATCTATTTAGGTTATGTTGCTTCTCCTAGTTGCTTAGGTTGGTCCCTTGATTATCATATAGAAAGGCTGTCTATCATATAGAAATATGATGAAAATTTCTAAAGGATTCGGAATCACTTGTGCCTTGTTCCTCCTTTCATGGGAAGACCTAATTCATCCCGTGCACACCACTCCACTGGTGCACTAATGTGGCTTCCCCTGTGCACACCACTCTACTAGTGCACTAATGTGGCTTCCCCTGTGCACACCACTCCACTGGTGCACTAATGTGGCTTCCCCTGTGCACACCACTCCACTGGTGCACTAATGTAGCTTCCCCTGTGCACACCACTCCACTGGTGCACTAATGTAGCTTCCCCTGTGCACACCACTCCACTGGTGCACTAATGTGGCTTCCCCTGTGCACACCACTCCACTGGTGCACTAATGTGGCTTCCCCTGTGCACACCATTCCACTGGTACACTAATCTGGCTTCCTCTGTGCACACCACTCCACTGGTGCATTAATGTGGCTTCCCCTGTGCACATCACTCCACTGGTGCACTAATGTGGCTTCCCCTGTGCACACCACTCCACTGGTGCACTAATGTGGCTTCCCCTGTGCACACCACTCCACTGGTGCACTAATGTAGCTTCCCCTGTGCACACCACTCCACTGGTGCACTAATCTGACTTCCCCTGTGCACACCACTCCACTAGTGCACTAATCTAGCTTCCCTTGTGCACACCACTCCACTGGTGCACTAATCTGACCTGCAAACACAAGCATTTGCTTCTTGTTTCCGTAGCTTCGGGACAGTCTGTCTCTGCCAATTTGTTCATTACTTAGGCACTTACTCCATCGCAACTGCATTCAATCCAATAATAAAAGCTGACTATCAAAGCAAATCGATGCATCTTCTATTTTGAAATGAGCCCTTTAAAAAAAAATGATCCTCCACTAAGGATTAAAAATGTAAAGCAGTGGGCAATGAAAAAAACACTACAAAAACAAAAGCAAACCAGTTTGAGGACTGACAAGTTTTCATTTCACCAGTTACCAAATCAGTTCCTTAACTCATTCCTAGGAAACCACACTTTTTCCTCACTTACACATTCAAACCCTTCCAGCCTTTGCCCATTTCACTGCTAGATTGTGCATCTACGTCTACGTTTTATGTGCTTGCTGGCATATCATTGCTTCTCTGCACCAACTTTTACTCTTGTTGCTGTAACTAAAGACCTCAGACGGGGCAGTTCATGGGTAAAGGGAGTGCATCTTTTACATTTCTGGGATTTGAGAAATTCAAGGTTACAGCATCAGTACTCTCTAATTTTGCTGAGGACCTCCTCCCAAACGGCTGTGTTTTCATGGTGTCCTCAGCCAGTGGAAGGAAAACACAGGGTCCCTGACCCTTTCAGTTTCTTTCTTTTTCTTTTGTTGAGAGTGTTTTGCCTGCATGTGTGTGTGTGTACTGTGCAGTGTCTACAGCCTACAGAGGTGCTGGATCACCTTGGCCCAGAATGATAGATGGTGGGGAGGCGTAATGTAGGTGCTTCAGTCTGAGTCCAGGCCTTCTACAAGAACAACAGGTTCTCCTAACCTCTGAGCTTCTCACAGGCACCACGAAGGCTGTTTGATAAGACCGCTTCTCCTAAGGTCTCACCCAGGACATCATCTCAAATCCTCAACTCTCAAAGACCCAGGATTTTTTTTAAGAACAATCTTAATTCACTTGGGGCGTGGCAGATACTACCTTCCATTATCTACCAGCCTCCATCCCATGCCCTCTGTTTCTAATAATTTCTATTTGATCTATCTCCCATACATAATACCAAAGTAGTTGCTGAGATTGTCCATCTGGCCCATTTCTTTCCATGTAAAATGTCAGAGTTCCTCCTCTGGGTCCAAACGACTCCTTAGTGGCACCACAGTGAAGGTTAGGTTCAAGCACAGAAGTTTCCAAGAGCAAATATTCAGGCTTGCTCATGTCCAGAATGAGTATGTTAATCTTAAAGTTATTTTTCTGTGGTCTGGCATACAATTTAAAAAGCAGAATGATGTGCAAAGCTCAAAGTGTTAAAAATTTGAAACACAAAAAGTCAATCAAGTCTAAAATAAAGCATTCTATAACAGCCCAGAACTTGTACTCAGTCTACCAGACAATCCCTTTCATTGATCATGTCTACAGCTGAATATTATTTACCCAAATGTGTAACAGAATCTGTCAAACTTTCAGAAGCGAAACCAATGAAACATAAGATAGAATTCAGAAACTCAAAGACAAACTGACAGCCTTTTTCTTAGAACAAAACAAAATCCTTGAAAATCCCCAGGCAAAAAAGTAACTCTGTAGCAACAGAGTAGACTGATGGGCGAAAGTGAGGGTCACGCTGAGGAGAAGACGTGAGAAAGCCTGTTACAGCTGGTAGAGTGCTCTTTTGCCATTTTAACAAATTATACACGTTAAAATGATGCTCGGGCTTGTTTTATACACTCCTCTCTTGATCTTACCTCATGTTTTATTGCGTTTGAAAAAGTTTTTTTTTTCTACTTTAAACCTCTAAAGATCAGGCTGAGGGAGTCTGCCTTGAGAGCACTTATTAGAGGCTTTCACGCCTATTTTACTACATTTAAACCGTCGTGAAATCATTGGAGTGTTTCAGTTAGGTTTCCCTTGAACTTACCACCTTACAGAGGCATGTATAGGTCTTTCCCAAAGGCAGTATCTTTTTCAAAAGTACCATCTCACATCAGCTACAATGGCCACTTCAGTTGGATGACAATGTAAAAGGAATAGGAGTCTTGAGCACAGTGGAAAGTTTTTTGACGGCTTGATAAGCCTATGATATCATTTTCTGGAGTGTTTTGTTTTTCAACCTTATCCTTGTCCTTCCATTCTGAGGATCTAAAAAGGGGTTTAGCCCAATCTCTAAAACTCTCCAGTGGTATTTAGATTTCCCTTTTATGACAGCCAGCATATGAAAGGAGAGCCTCTCCGGGAGTGATAATGGGTAACTGCTCATCCACTCCAGACCCTTGTGCTTGGGATGCTGTAGCATTGAACATCTTCACCGTAGTTTTACAACAGCCCTCCGAACAATAGGTGCATTTGTTCTTGAGCCACCACTGAAAACTTGGGAGCCATATTACTATGTAGTCTCCACTCTAACTCACAACATAAAGTGCAAAAATGTTTCTCTGTATTTTTAAACTTCCCTAACTGCTCCCCAAGACATAAAGAAGCGAGTCAGATGCCCAGCTACTCTTGTGCCCCAAATTAGTTAATATAATTATCTACAGAACACACACACACACACACACACACACACACACACACACACACACAGAGAGAGAGAGAGAGAGAGATAGAGAGAGAGAGAGAGAGAGAGAGATTGACACAGTCCTGTACATGGGAAAGGACTAGAAGGAACTCTTTGCTTCGACCTGAGGTTTAAAAGATTGCATAGGAAATGAAGAAACAAGGCACTTGATATTTCTACTCTTAACATCTGTTAGAGTTTCAGTATAGAATTTCCTGCTGTTTTCTTGACCTTAAGTCGGTTACTCTACAACCCTTTGGCTTCAGGTGGTGACTCAGAACCCCTCTGTCCTCACAAAACTTACCCTCATTATTGTATCAGTTACTATCCAATAAGGAAAGCCACTGTCACACCAGGCAATTAGTAGGGTCTAACACAATTGGAGTTACCGGCTTTGAAGGTACAAAACAGAGAACATTGTTAAAACAATCAGTTCTCTGGGAAGAAACAATGACAAGAAAGAGTTGAACTGAGCCTCCCTGCAGAGCGGCTTGTGGGGAGAATCCCTGCATCTGTGCACAGCTGTTTTTTGTTTTGTTTTGTTTTTGTTGTTGTTGTTGTTGTTGTTTTGTTTTGTTTTTGACCTAATGAGGAGTGGAAGAGGCAGGAGGAAGCGGAGGGAGAACTCTGTCTCCTCAGACTTTGGCTGGTATCTCCAAGGGGCGTGATAGAGCTGATTCCTGACTGAAAAACAAACAGCTGGCACCTGGAGCCAACTGCCTAAGTGAGGGAATGCCGTTCTGGGTCTATGGAAGCAGAACAGCTCACTTGCTGTCTTCCATCCTCCTGTTCTCACTTTCCTTTCCCACTCACAAAGCTGGATGGGGAGCAAGCTGAATAGAAAGCAAAACAAAAATAAATAAATAAACAAAGGAAGAGCTTTTTGTGGTAGGTAGTTTTATGTCAAGTTGACAAGCTAGAGTTAACTGAAAGAAGGGAATATCAGTTGAGGAAAACACCTCCAGAGTTCTGGCTGTAGGGCAGCTTTTAGAATAGTGATTCGTGAGGGAGCAGCCAGCCCATTGCATGCGGTGCCATCCCTGGTGGCACCTGGTGGTCCTGGCTTTGATAAGAAAGTACACAGAACAAACCGTGATGAGCAAGTCAGTGAGCAGCACCCCTCCGGGGCCTCTGCATCAGCACCTGCTTCCGCTCCCTACCCTGTGTCAATCTGTGACCTGGTTTGTCTTCAGTGCTAGACTGCAGTGTAGAAGTGTCCAACTGAACCCTCCCCTCCAAAACGTGCTGCTTTGTCATGGTGTTTCATCACAGCAACAGTGCCTCCAACTAAGACACCTTTCCTAGCTGTAATCTCAGACCTCAAAGCAGTGCCGAGAACGGTGGAGGTCTGACTGACATGTAGTTCCTCCTTCCTCCACAAACTACCATGTCTACCCATCCTTCAGCGTCTGGCCTTAGGATGAGGCTTGGGCAAGTGCTTCTGCTGTTCCTCTGTGTTCTGTGTGGAGGGAAAGGATGGTATCACAGAAATTACACAGACAGAAAGGCTACATGGTCAGGAAAGTCAAGAAAGAGATAATCAACCCACCCCTGTGGAGAATAAAAAAAAAAATCCGTAATAAAGCAAATTGTTTCCACCCATCAAATTATTTAAAAAAGCATTAGTGATGGCCATCTGTAGAAATCTATTGATGAAGTGTGAAAATGCAAAGTGTTTTTTTTTTTACCATATTTTAAAATCTGCTCCTTGATACTCCTACTTCTATGGTAATAATGTAGCTGTTGAGTTAGAGAGCAGAGGTAGTCACAGGGCCCTCCTGAGGTCAGAGGGCAGCCGGAGCTGACAAGGAGGACTCCCGGCTTCTGGGAACTTGCAACTGAAATGCGAGAGTCAATTTCAGTCAGTTTAAGTCTTTGTTTTTCCTATGTGAATAGGAAACTTGCTGAGGAAAGAGATTTAAATATGTATTAGTGTTTCAAAATAGGAAAATATACAAACAACAGAACAACCAAGAGTTTTTAACTGGCCCATCCAGACAACCTCAGCTGACATTTTACAGAATGGCCGTTTAAATGTACCATCAGAACAGATGTATCTGTTTTGTGAAACACAAACAGGAATATGAACACCCACCCTCCTTGCCCAACTCCAAGGCCATTTAACACAAATATTTAGTTATTATTTTAAAGATTTCAGATGCTACAAAATAATTGACCATGCATAGAGATATAGCTATTTTATTTGGTCTGTGCTTTTTCACTTTGGTTTAGATTATGCTTAAAATATTTAATTCTACTCATGGGCACCTTACATCCTCTGAAATTCTAATGTCACTTTGGCTCCATACCAAAAGAGTATGGCTGAGCTGGATAGGCCTTTAGCAATATGTAATTTAAGTATATAATTATAGATAGATATCAAAATAAAAACAAAAATAGAGAGTAATTGAGATTGTTTACCTAGGCTAAACCCCTGTGTCGACAACTAGTAATGTCACCCGTTTGGTCTCAAGGGCCTATTTTACAACTCTAATGAATACCTCACCCCAACTTCAAGAAGCTATTTAGAGAAAATAGCTAAACATTTGTCTTCAATTTATCCATCGACCACTCATGATTATTTTGTTTTCGCATAGTACAAATTTTAAAGAAAAGATTATAGTCCTTAATATTCTGCTTACTAATGTTGTAATTATTGAAGCAAACATATTCACATCTCACCAGGTGTTTCACATAAAGCTGACAGCTGTTTTTAAAACATTGCTAACCCCTTAAGCTTGTATGTTAACATAAGTTGCATTTGTGTGACTCATTAAAAATAGAAACAGGGATATGTTCTAAATACAAGAGGCAATGAGAGACTCAAGAAATTAAACACCAACAAATGAAATAATCCAATTAAAAAATTGAGTACAGAGCTAAACTGGGAATTCTCAAAAGTGGAATCTCTAATGGCTGAGAAACGTTTAAAGTAATGCTTAATGTTCTTAGTCATTAGAGAAATGCAAATCAAAATGACTCTGAGATTCCATCTTACAACCATCAAAATGGCTAAGATAAAAATCTCAAGTGACAGCACATGCTGACAAGGATGTAGAGCAAGGGGAACCCTCCTCCATTGCTGGTAAGAGTGAAAACTTGTAAAATCTGGTGCTTTCTCAGAAAATTGGAAATAGTTCTACCTGAAGACCCAGCTATAGCACTTCTGCACATATACCCAAAAGATGCTGCACCATATCACAAGGATATTTGCTCAACTATGTTCACAGCAGCTTTATTCGCACCAGAATCTGGAAACAACCCAGACATCCTTCAACAGAAGAATGGATAAAGAAACTCTGGCACATTTATACAATGGAACACTCCTCAGCTATTACAAACAAGGAAATCATGTAATGTGCAGGCAAATGGATGCAACTAGAAAATATTACCCCGAATAAGGTAACTATGACCAAAAAAGACGCACATGGTATGTACTCACTCATAAGTGGGTATTAACTATACAGTACAGGATGACCATGCTACAACCCGCAGACCCAAAGAAGCTAAGTAAGAAGGAGGGCCCAAGAAAGGATGCTCGAATCTCCCTCAGAAGGGGAAACAAAATGGACATCAGAGCGAATGAAGAGAGAGCTGGGTGGGAAGTGGGAAGGGAAACATGGGTAGCAACCAGGTAGGGGGAGGGGAGGGGTGGAACTTGAAAGGACTGGGACAGAGAAGAGAACCCCATGGCGGGAGACATCTCTGAGACAAACTGGAGGCTTGTGACAGGGTGGAGACCATGGTGGGCTCCTGGGAGCATATGGGGTGACTCTAGCTGAGATTACTAGCACGGGAGGGGGATCTGGAGACTGAAGTAGTCACCTCCTATGGCCAGGTAGAAATTTCAGTGCAGGGAGGGGGACACCAACACACTCTCCACCCAAAATTTACCCTTCCTGCAAGGTAGACAGGGACAAAGACAGCAGATTGAGGGAATACTCAAGCAACGTCTGCACCAATCTGAGTGAGACTCACCTCACCAGAGAAAGCCAACCCTTGACACTATTAAGGATACTCTGCTATGCTTGCAGACAGCAGCCTACCGAGTAGAGCAGGGGATGTCTCTGACGTGGATTTTCTTCCCTGCTTTTGGATCACTTTCCCCTAGGCGGGCTGCCTTGTCAGTCCTCAGGGGAAGAAGATGCAACTTAATGTGCTTTGGTGGATTGTGGGGAAAGAGGGAAGAGGACTGGATAGTGGGGCAGGGAGGAGAGAAGGGATGGGGCTGCGATAGGGATGTAAAGTGAATAAAGAAATAAAATTTAAAAAGAAAACATAAAAATGGAGTCCATGAGAGATTCCTTAGCAATATCACAGTTAGATGTGCATGTGACTATCAATAAGAGGAGACAGTTATTTTGTATTAATGATATTCTAAGTCAAATACGAGTGTCCTCTCACTTCTATTTACTTGTCATTGGTGCATCATTATTATGACATAGACTCAGCAGATGGTAGTATGAAAAAGAAAAGAAGTCACAATACATTTTGCCAAAGGTTTAAGAATGTTAAGTTCAAATACCCATCAAGAAAACTGTGAGAGGTGTCACAACAGAAACAATATAAACATATGTGAGTAATTGTTAAATTCAACCTCTACCTTTTTTAATTAAAGTTTTGATAAAGGAATAGAAGCTTTTCTGTATATTCATATCAGAAAAAAATACATAAAATAGACACTGTCTAGTAAACGTAGTTTCAAAATGGTTGGTAATGATGAACTAGCATGAGACCATCTTTGGGATAATAGAGAATACACACTGTTGAGAAAGGTATAAATCAGACCAATTTTCTAGAATGAAGCATAGATTATTTTTAATAAGCAGATGACCTTTGATATATCAAGTCCTGTACTAGAGTCAATCCTGGTGCAGTTACTGGAAAATGTACCAAAACCTAAATGAATGCTAGTTGCATTATTTATAGCAGTAAGTCCCTGGGTGATGTTCTGTATGTCCATCAACTAATACCAGTCATTTGCTTAATGAATACAGCCACTCTAATGAATAGATAGATTGATTTGTATTGAGAAAGAAACATATTAATGACATATAATTTGTTGAGGAAGGAAATGGAAATGACTACAAAATATGTTTTTGAGTTGTTTTTAAATTTTTGTATAGAGCTTGGACTGTTAACACATACTTGTAATCTCAGAACTCAGTAGGCAAAGGCAGGCGGACCAGGAGTTCAACCTCATCCTCAGCTATATATAGCAATAGCATTTACTAAGACACAAATAAAACCCCAAACTTAAAAGACAATGTTGCTTTGAAACTGTGAGTGGTCATAAATACATAAGCACACACATAGCTTACCGTGTCTGGCTTTCATGTGCTATGTTATGCCTTCTGTATTGCTAAATTATTTTGGTAATGCAATTTTACTATACTACAGACAGTGAAGATGACAAGGGTATTCAAATTTTTGAGGGGAAAGACCACAATGCAATTGCTAATTTTCAATCTTGTGTGCACCTGTCTGTCTGTGTGTGTGTGTGTGTGTGTGTGTGTGTGTGTGTGTGTGTATGTGTGTGTGTGTGTGTGCTGTCTTGGAACCACTTAACTGTGTATGGAACACAAATATAGATGAGGTTTTCTGCAGCATGTTTTTAACTTTTCTCATTTTTTTAAGATTATAATAAAATTGCATTTCCTCTCCCTTTCCCTCCTTCCATGCTCTCCCATACACCCCTCCTTTCTTTCTCAAATTCATGGCCTCTTTTTACTTTGATTTTTGGTGCATGCATTTATTTATTGCATGTGTATATATTTATATGTGTGTGTGTGTGTGTGTGTGTGTGTGTGTGTGTGTGTGTGTGTGTGTTCCTAACTATACCCTGTCAAGTCTGTACATTGCGTACATGTATGTATGCTTGCGGGCTGACCATACATGACCTGTTGCTGTGCTCTTCCTGAGGAAGACCATTTCTCCAGGCTGCTGCATTTTGAGGGCATGCTTTCACTGAACAACCTAACATCATGTTCAGATCTTCTCGCATTCCTTACAGTTGCCCCTGGCTCCTTGAGCCAACAAGTGACTAAAGTACAGATCAGAAGCCATTGCTTTTGCCTTCCCTGGGGACCTCTCTGAGTCATGACATGTGTTCCAGAGCTTTCCTGAACAACTGACCTGTAGTGACCCCATCTAAGATTTTGCCTGACAGAGTACTCTTCTTAGCTCTTCTTCCTTCCTCCATCATCTTGCACTTCATTGGCCCTCTCTCCTGGTAGCCCTTAATCTCCTGTATTGAATTTCCAGAGTGTAATTTTGGGTAACCTAGCTTAAAAATCTGTAATCTAAACACGGAAAAGGCTACCAGTATGAAATTTACTAAAAGTACTGTGGCATTTTCTTTCAGCCCTTGAATATAATAGAACCAAGACCACTGAAGTAATACTCAAAAATCCACCAATTCACTATAGTATCTACCTTTAAAAATGTTTTTCTAAAACTATTGCCATGTAAATCTTAATAGAAGAAAACAATTCAGTGGCATATTGAATCTTTTTCATTGCAGTTGCAACTTCCCTTTGTGAAATTTTTGCTCATTATTTTCACTGTTCTAGCATTCCTAGCTTAGGGTATCTTGTCAGAAGATATACAGAAATTGCTTTTTAAAAAATTAATTAATTATTATGTATATAGTGTTCTGTCTGCTTGTACCCCTGAAGGACAGAAGAGAGCATCAGATCACATTATAGATGGTTGTGAGCCACCATGCGGTTGCTAGGAACTGAACTCAGGACCTCTGGAACAGCAGTCAGTGCTCTTAACCACTGAGCCATCTCTCCAGCCCAGAGATTGCTTTCTTTATCTTTGAATAGTGTGCAGCTCTCAGATTGAATGAACAGATGAACCAAGGTTCACATCCAGGTCTGAGTTGGAGCTGGAGTTCAAAGTCTTCCTGCTTCTCTCGCTCTATGTGCATTCTGTGGCAGAGTAAATGTCTGCGATCTGTAACTTACTGATGAGTCTCCTCTGACACTGACAGAAAGTAAGCAGTAGCATTGATCCAATGACTCTCACCAAAGAAAGTATTATGCATACCATACGAACCTACTAATCTCACAGAATTGTAATTCATTTTCTCAAATATTTTGTTGTAAGAGCTTTAAAAATTGTTTATTTGGTGTTAAATCAAGGAGGTAACTCATTAAAGAGACCATGAACCACTTTCTTGACTCTACAGTGCAGAAAAAAACCCCACAAATATAGCGTTTATGCAAGCTCTGAGCGGAGGAACTGCTATTACACTCAATATACTATGGTTCACAATCACTAAGGCTTAGATTGCTTAGATAATAACCCTGGAAAACTATTTGTCCGTGGTGGTCATTTTTGGTTTCTGAAAACTGATCAACTTAGATTCCTATTACCACACTGTCATGAAGCACATTCAGTTGTAATGTTGTATCTTTTATCTGTAACAACTGTGACGGTTTTCAGGAATGTCCACACAGGATGCACACGGAGCCATTTTGTTCTTTGTGGTCAGACACAACGACATATAATTCATAGCAATCTTTGACAGTGAAAGCGGTATAACTCAAGTGGTTGGCATTGTGTATGTCTGGCCTTACAAAAAAAATGCTATCTTCACATCCTGTGTGTCCTTCTTTTAACCCTGTAGAATCAAACGCTTTCCACATACACTGTGGTGCCATGGTTAGCCCACTACCCTGAATGTTTCCTGTCTCTTTTACTCAGCAACGATTTAAAGTGATGGCACTCAGACAGAAAAGGATATTAATGAAATTGACTGAAAAAATAATTTACTGGTGGTGGAACCCTAAAGTTATGTCTTTCTGTATATATTAGTTTGAAAGCTTGGGAACCGGCTCTTCTGTGTGTCTGTTAACGTGGATTGTAATTTGGTGAAGTTGTGTGTTGAACATATTTTTCCAAAAGATGTTCAGCCCTATCCCTCAGTACCTATGAGTGGAAACTGATTTGAAATAGGGTAATCAAATTAAGATATCATTCTTTGTCTAATAAGGATTAAGTAACTCATTATTGTTGTAACCTTTATTTAAGTGAAATTGGATGGGGACGTGAGGACAGCAGGAATGTCATGTGAGGTCAAAGACAAAGTGTTATGTGACTAGAAACCAAGAGAACGAAAAGTGTTCTACCAATCTACCAGAGACAGGAAGATAAATGTGGGACAGATTTTTTTTCTGTGTAGATCTCGGGAGGAGCTTGCCCTGCCTACAGCTCAATCTCAGACATCCAGCGCTCAAAACTGTCACATGATACACTTCTCTTGTTCAAATTGCCTACATCTTGGCACACAGTGATGGATGTCCTAGAGATCAGTTTCCTTTACTGTAGGCCAAAATCCAAAAATATTGACTTTTTCACGACCCCAGATAAATAATCTTTTCATCCCTCAGGCTGTGTTGCCTCCATTCTTCTGAGGATTTTTCACTGTAATTGGCAGAATTACTGTTGAGATCTTTCCGAAGCCATTCCATCTTCTTTGGTGTCCATGTTTTCACCTCTAACAAGGTCCCAAGTCTGTCTCACAGAATTCTCTTCATTATTGAGGAGAAGGTAGGTAACTATCCCATCCTTTTTCATTTTCTTGCCTGAAACTTTATGACTTGAAATGAGGGGTAGGAGTAGTTATCAGGATGGAAAACAGAGTGATACTTCTGTATAATGAGCTATTCACATGATGATGGTGATGATGATGATGATGATGATGATGATGATGATGATGACGATGACGACAATGATTATGACGAACTGTATGCTCTTTATTAGAAAACAATATCTTGGAGTTTAAATGCACATATTATATTAACTTCCGGAGTCTTTTCTCCAGCCATCATCTTATTCCTAGGATCCCCTGCTACTCCATTCACTGCTACTATATTCTCTCCACATAGCCAAATTGGATGGTGAACAAAACAAACATTATACAATTGTCCGTGCACATCTCTTCACACCGTGAGCATGCAGTACGTCTTCAGGCCAGTGTTTAAGGCCCTATTTGATATGCCTTGCTTACTACTTCAACGCCATATTCTGATAACACAAAAGACAAACTCATCAAGGTGGTGTCTCCATGTTTCTGTGACAATCCTTCATTTTCTGTGTTCCTACCATGTTGTGTTCCAGAAACATTCTTCCTTTTCCTGGACCCTGTTCTTAATTCAAGACCCAGTTTACCTCCGAGCATTTCCATAAAGCCTTTCCCAGAAGGACCCTCAAATGTGCAATTGCTCCGCACTACTCACTACCTGTATAGAATGTGACCCTTAGCCCACCAAATTATACATCATTAACTATATCTTTATGTGAGTATCTTATCTCTCTAAAAAGTGCAAAGTTATCATTTTAGACTTTTTAAATAAACAACCATAGAGAGTAAACATAAGTTTGATGTCAACATTAGTCATTTTCCAAAACAAATACTGTTTCCATTTGACTGCGTACAATAACAGAAGAGTTTTTGTATCCATTTATGAGATTTAAAAGTCTTTAATATTACCTTGATTTCACATAAGTTACAATAGAGTAAGTAGATTAAATCATGTTCCTGAAATCACTGCAAATATTCAGAATAAGGTAGCCATGTAAAAGGTAGAGCCTAAGTACAAATCTTGTTCCTTCACTCCCAAGCTCATTGCTGATTCAATTATAACATAGATCATTATTGAGTATTTATTATCAAGCATATGAAGATGAGATAACATCAGTGCTTTCAAAAACATCAATATTTTGATAGCAGAACACTTGTGAGTAAATGTTATAAATCTTCCTCAGGATAACATTCAGTTACTCTGACACAGGGAACTATTATATACATTGCTTTTCAGTGCCACATGGCCCTGAGTACCAACTTGAATTGGAGTGAATGAATATGAAGCTACTAAAAACAGAAGAGACTTGAGCAATTCAGATGCTATGAGCAAAGGCTAGTAGGATACTGGGACGGCATTTGTTTGACCCACCGGGTGGGACAGACAGTGCTAGAAAAACTATTTTGGCTAACTTCATTTTATTATACATTTAACTAAAATTTTTCTAGTACATTAATTAAAATTCTTCCTATATACATAAAAAGTGCCTTGTACTCCTAGACTTTGCACCCTTTTAAGGACTCGGATATAACTTGTTGATCTGAAAGTATCACTTGTTTATAAGGATGTAAGCAGGAAAAAATTAAGAATGACTATATTTTCTTACTAGCTTGCTCTTCTGCAAACATAATACCTGAACTGAAGAAACAATGTTCAAATATATGTTAAGTTTATAGAGCGCCTTATGTTCAGAATTAATTGTTTTCTTGGCTCATAGTATATTTTTCAAAGCCAAGTTGATATATGCACTTTGCTCCTAGGTATTAGGTGGAAAAGTAGCTGAGTGTCCAAGTAGCATTTAAAGAAATGCAGTTTTATTTAATAGTACCCATATTCTAATGAGTTATGTTTCATTTTCTACAAATGAAGATATTGAGTAGCATGAATTTTAAAAAGAATCTATCACTACTTAGTAATAATATAATGCCATACCATCCTGTTCTCCCAGCGGAAACACAATTTTTATAAACAGTGTTTCTTATGTTAGATTGACAGTGCATCCAACAGATATGAGGGACTTTAAACAACAAAGCCAGAGGGATTATTAGCTGAGAGACACCTGTCGCCTTCCCTTCCTGCCTTAGCAATTACTTTTTCCTTGTTACTCTCCTCTGAGTTCTCACCAAAGTCGCTGATCTTCGTTGTGAACTTTTCTAATTTTATCCACTGTATACTTTTGATCTCAAGCTATAGCTGGAACAATAGCAAAATGTTTTCCAGTAACATATATGTAATTTTGCTTGACTATGTGATGAACCAACACTTTGCTTGACTATGTAACGAACTAACACCTATTAAAGCAGTCATTGCTGTCTGCGATGCTGTTCTTGTTTATTTCAACGTTTGTTTCAATGTTAAGGGTTTTCATCATTACTTTTCTAAATAACCTGACCAAATACCTGAGATAAGATACAACTTTTTGTCAAATAGAATAGACATGAGAAGAGAAGGAACAGGACAGGAGCCTACCATAGAGGTCCTCCGAAAGACTCCACCCAGTGAGGAATCAAAGCAGATGCTGAGACTCACAGCCAAACTTCAGGGTGGAACGCACGGAGTCCTATGGGAGAGCTGGGAGACAGAAAGACCTGGAGGAGACACAATGGAGCCAACAAATCTGGCTGGGGCAGAGGGGAGCTGCAGAGACTGATGCACCAACCAAGGACCATGCCTGGTAAGGACCTAGACTCTCTGCTCAGATGTAGGAAATAGGCAGCACAATCTCTTTGTGGGTCCTGTAATATGGGGGATAGAAGCTATGTCTGACATGGACTCTAGTGCCCACTTGTTGATTATGTCTCCCCGGCAGGGCGGCCTTGCCAAGCCACAGAGCAAGTCCAGATGAGGCTTGATTGGCTGAGGTCAGATGATAAGGGAGGAGGGCTCTCCCTTTCTGAGGACTAGGAGAGGGGATATAAAGGAAGAAGGGTAGGACCAGGAGGCGACAAGAAAGGGGGCCACAATTGGAATGCAAAGTGATCAAATCAAAAATTTTCAAAAAATTAAAAAAAGAAAAAAGAAAGAAACAGTTTCTTAATGGAGAAAGCATTTGTTTTGGTTCATAGTTTGATGAGACACAATCCATTACGGGTGGGAAGAAACAACTTAGGATGGCTAGTCATAATGTGCCCACAGTAGGAAGCAGAAAAATAAAGATGAACTCCAGCACTCGGCGCGCTCCTTGGATTTATTCTTGTCATTCAGGCTGAGAACCTAGCCCACGGGATAGGGTCACCAATATTCAGGGAGAGTTTCCTCATGACTTACGTATCTTGGGAAGAGCCTACTTAGGCATGTGCACAGGCATCGTTAATATCCTAGGTTCTTAGTGGTCCAGTCAAATTGATGTGGCTAGAACTGATACAGTGGTAGACAAGTACCCTACCACCAAGTTATGCTAAGCTATGTCTTCAGACCTACTGTGTCATTGCACTACGATGAACCAGAAATGACCAAGTTATGCTAAGCTATGTCTTCAGACCTACTGTGTCATTGCACTACGATGAACCAGAAATGACCAAGTTATGCTAAGCTATGTCTTCAGACCTACTGTGTCATTGCACTACGATGAACCAGAAATGACCAAGTTATGCTAAGCTATGTCTTCAGACCTACTGTGTCATTGCACTACGATGAACCAGAAATGACCAAGTTATGCTAAGCTATGTCTTCAGACCTACTGTGTCATTGCACTACAATGAACCAGAAATGACCAAGTTATGCTAAGCTATGTCTTCAGACCTACTGTGTGATTGCACTATGATGAACCAGAAATGACCAAGTTATGCTAAGCTATGTCTTCAGACCTACTGTGTCATTGCACTATGATGAACCAGAAATGACCAAGGCTAAAGGATACTATAAATCTTCCATTTATACAGAAGCATAAAGCCCCCCCCCGCCTGCCCGGAACCTTCAGTGAAACCGGAAAGACTTCTAAAGTGACTGACCTACAGGGAAGAGTGGTGGTTTTCAGACGTTCCTTCATCTTCTTCAGTCAAAGCTTACCATACTGTACAGGACGCGCAATTTGAAAAGGTTGGGGTTTTGACAGTGACAGTAAAAACAAATAGATGAGTTAAAAGTGAATGTAAAAACAGCAGTGTTGGGGAATGCTTCGAGTGAGAACCAAAGGACATGGACAAGGAACCAGACCAGAGGGAGGGATGAAGAGTGAAGCTAGTGTTGGCGGCCTCTGGCCGGCACCCATGAAGACCTGCCCCCTGCCTCCCGCTGGAATACAGCAAGGTGCTCTTGCCCTTTCCCAGGCTCCTATATCTGACACATCTAATTGTAAGAAACTAAATTGTAAGAACGGTTTCCAAAAAGGATCTTCCAGGAAGATCAGCTCAGACTGTCCTGTAGGCAAAGTCGGATCTGAGTTAACCAAGGAGAACTGCAGTTACCGTTTGGTTCCTGCAGATGCTCAGAATAGCCCTTCATTAGCCAAAACACCTGAAGCTGTAGTGAAGCTGTTTCCACGGTATCAGTCCACACAGCAAAAGGTGTTCATCCTCAAAAGAACTGGTGTCAGTATATTACCACTTGCTTTATGGTTTTGACACACCTGCCCTTGTGGGGAGATTATGGGAGGAAATCCCCTAAAGAAAGATCTGATTCGTCAAGATTTAGGATAGACGAGTCTCATTACCTCATGAATATTCCACCGACCTCATGCATAAAACTTCTTTAAAGTCCTCACAGCAGAGTCCACTATGCTGGTACCTACTTTGGGGCAGCCTGCTGAGTATCTCTTTAAAGTGTTTGCTAATTAAGCTTCTGTTCAAGCTGTCTATATCTCTTGGCTGAATCTATTCCCTCAAGAGTAGAAGAACCAAGAGACCCTCATAATATCTGCAGCATCTATCTGTTACATAAACTAAGAAAGCCCATTGGCAGCATTCTGTGGAGGAAATGATGCTGTTAGCATGCAACGGAATGATGTCATCCACAATTGACTGGATTTGTTCCCAGGTAAAGAAGTTACTTTTTTTTTTTCCATCAGACTTTAGCCTTTGTACTGAGAGTCTACTTAGAAAATTTTAGACTTATTTTATGAGCCAGTGTAAGTATAAGTCTTCTTAGGAATATTTTTATTTTCCTTTTAAAAAAAATCTCACTGTTTCTTGCGGAGCTCCTGTCCCTTCTGGATTTTACTATCCTTAAGAAGACCAGCAGAACCAACTAACCTGCACCCAGCAGCCTTACTGAGGCTGAAGCACCAACCAAGCACCGTGCATAGACTGGACCTGGGCCCCCTACACAGATGTAGCTGATGGACAGATTTGTCTTCATGTGGGTCCCATAGTAAGGGAAGCAAGGCTGTCTCTGACATGGATTATTATTATTATTTTTTGACTACTTTTTAATCACTTTCCCCTGGCATGACTGCCCTACCAGGCCACCGCGAAAAGATACAACTTAATGTGCTGGGGTGGGTTAGTGGCAGGGGAGCTCACTTTCTCTAAGGGGTAAGGGGTCAGGGGAATAGAAGAAAAAGGGAGGGAGGGTGGTTCCAGGAGGGGAGGAGGAAGGGGGCTATGATTGGGACATAAAACAAATAACTAAAAAAAAATCTAAAAAATAAATTGTCCAATTCTAAAAATAAACCATTCAATTTAGTAAATTTGTTACGTTCCACTTGGCATGCCAGGAATCATGGCTATGATGCTATTTTAAATAGTTGTATCTAATTATTGATATAAAACTATTAATAAATACATATTTATCTGTCACTTGCCTGGGCTACAGCAGCAGTTGTTTATCAGATGCCAGCTGTGTTTACTGCTCCATTTTAGAGTAAGAGATTTTAATTCTGTGCAGTATGTAACATTTTTAGATGGGTCAGACTTAAAAGATTGCTCTTGGGTTTCAAAGGACACCATGGTGTTAAACTTTTGAACACTGTTGGAACTCTAAAAACTTTGAGGATTCCTGCTGATTACCTAAATGCATCTTGCGTTGTGAGATGGCCCGCCATGAGCATTAGAGGACATGAGATGGAATGTTATAGCTTAAAAGTGGTGTATTTATATGTCAGATTGGTAAAAACTCAGCCTGTTCATTAATAGCCTGCTGAATTTGGAAGTATCTGGGAAGCACAGCTCTGTGTGCATCTGAGGGTGTTTCCAGAGAAGCTCAGCTGAGGAAGGAATGCTCTGCATATTCCTGTGGACTGGGATCTCAAACTGAATAAAAAGTAGAGAAAGATGCAAGTGCCCCTCTCTGTCTGTCTGTCTGTCTGTCTGCCCCTCTCTCTCTTTCTTTCTCTCTCTCTCTCTCTCTCTCTCTCTCTCTCTCTCTCTCTCTCTCTCTCTCTCTCTCTCTCTCATTCCTGACTATAGAGGGAATGGAACAAGACGCCTCACTGCCATTTCTTCCTGTGTCTACATGAACCATGAGCCAAAAACAAACCTTTCCGTTCTTAAATTGACTGTGCCAGGTGTTTTGTCACAGCAATGAGAATTGTAACAAACACAGACGAAAAATAGCTCCCCTCCTCTGAGAGCCACTGTGCCCCTTACTTTCCTCCTAATTCCTGGCTCCTAATAGTCTCTGTGCTACTTCTGTAGTTTTGCCTTTCCCAGAAACTCACACGGTTGGCATCGCCCTGTAGCCAGTCTTTTAAAGTTAGGTTTTTTCCCGTTATATATTTTTTTCTGGGATTATCACCTTCCTTTACAGCATGAAATAAAGGTTCATTGTCTATACGCATCCAAATGTAGCTACCCGCTCATGTTCTGAAGGAAATCTCATGTGCTTTCAAGTTTCAGCAGTTGTGGATAACCCATGTTCTTGCATGAACATAAACGGCATCTCATTTGGGCAACTACGAGAATGTGATATGCTAGCTTCTGGAGAAATCTGTCCCTGGCTTTCTACGTTGACGAGCTGAGATTCTCTGCATGTAATGCATGTCCTCCAATTCTTTTCAGGCAGCAGATTGCCTTGTACCTTCTCCTTGCTGCTAAATCTAAAAAGAGTGATTGGTCTTTCAATGCCCTCGGTTTATTAATGGTCAGCAAGGGGTGCTAGCTTCTACGTTCCTTGCTGCAAGCCAGAAATCCTAATTCATTGCATCCTTAGTGATAAATTCCTGATTCCAAAACACAACTAGACACATAGATACTTAAATGCTTTGGCAGCAATAGCTATTGAAATAATAATTTTGAGTAAATTCACGTTTCTTCTCAACATTCCTTTTGTACATATTGGAGAGCATAGTTGGAGGTATTTGGGAAATAACTTTTCCCTAGTAAGAATAGTTCCTAAAGGTATGCATTTCGTTAGAAGAGAAATAAAATCTTAAATTCTACACTGGAGCAGCCTGTTTCTGTTGTTGATGATGATGTTTTTTAGCCCCATATAGGTGGTGTTTGAGTCTATGTTCATTGCTCTCATTCACAGGAAAAAAAGGCAGCATTGATGCCATAATCTTAGTGTGGAGCATGTTCATGTGGGTGCTTCTCCCCATAGCACGCCTGGAAAAGGAGCATGGAACATTTAAGAGTAAAGCTGTCTTATTGTTGAAGTCCTTGTAGCTAGGATCAAATCCTTGGTAGCAGCGGCAGCATGTGGCACAGCTTGACCTTTCAGATCAGGCAGATTAAGAATATTATCTTTTCCGCCCAGTCAATGCATAGCCCATGGTTAATGATTACTTAAAGCCTAAATCCCCCAGCTGATTTTATGTCATTTGGAAATGATCAGAGCCCATGTCCAGCAAAATCTGGCAGTGGCATTTTGGCAAGCTCTTTCAGCAGCAGATGCTTTCAGAGAGAGAGTGAGTGGGGACGGAGGGCAAGAGCAGCCTATAATTTCAGGTAGAATTAATTTTGTTTGCCGTTCAACTCTGTGCCCTCGGTTCTTTGAAATGAGGCATTGATATTGGAGACTTTTTTAGTATGGTAATGAATTACATATCATTATTGCTGAGGAATCGGCATTGCCTGTTTTCCTATTCCAGTGGCACAATTTAGAATTCTGTTTCACTGAAAAGAAATTTCACTGTCAGAAGTGCATTGAAATATATCAAGCATTTCAGGAGATGCAATTCTTTTCTTTAATATTTATCAGGATAACTTTCATGGGTCACTGTAAAGGGGAATCTACAGTGTTCTGCTTTCTTAATTCTATGCAGTAACTGAGGATTGGAATCAAAGTGAGATTTGCAGTACCTGGCATGATATCTCTCTTGTTAAGCAGGCTTTGATTCCAGCTAGACAGCTGTTAGTTAATTCTAAGATGCAAGGACCACTATTGCTTCTTTGGGCTTTGGTCACTGTTGTGGTTCACAATTGGGTAGGTAGGACTGCCCATTACTTCCCTCCCTTCGCAGTTTGCATATTACCCTTTCATACTATGAAATCTAGAACTCAGGGAGGAAGCTTTGGGCACAGTTCCAGTTCAAATATTCCTAGTCCTGTGTCCAATGTGTGTAGTGCCCTCAGCAAGAGGAATTTACCTTCAACTACTAGGAGGGAATTAAGGTCAATATCAGTATCCTACATTGTCTTGAGTTTCCCTGACCAAAAACTAGGGATGGAACTTATCATGGTGAGGACTAATATAAATAAGGAGAAAATGAATTTCCTTCCACCATCTTTTGGGCATTTTTCCCCTGTCTATCCATTGTTTAATTGTTGCATCTGTTTCCTTCCTTCTCTGTCCATACCTTTGTTTTTATTCAACCTATAGATGATGAGAGCAATTGAAAGAACTGTACGTCATCTTGACAAAAGGCCTAGTTTGAGTGAAAATACACTAAGGGTTTCTAGCCTGCAAGATTTTCCTCTTGGCTTCCATTACATACTACACACATTTTTGTTTGTTTGTTTTCTAACACTTCCTCTCTTAAGTCTTCAGGTCACATGGTCCTGAGAGTGGCCCCACTCATGGCTATTAACTCTTAGTTAAGTGCTTTATTCTCCAAAATGAAAGTTGGGCGCCATCAATCTCACGTCCATTCTAAATGTCACCCTCTGACCACTGCTCTTGTCAACAATGCTGTCATTTGTCTCCCTGGCTGTATCCATGGGCATCGGGCTATAGATGAAGTATCTACACAGGAAAATAAATACTCCCCCATGTAAATCTATGAGGGTAGTCCTAGTGAGGACTGCTAGTAGTGGGAAATAGCATCTCAACTGGCCGTTTCTTGTAGTCAGGCAAGGCTCTGACCTGCATTTGGTTACGTTGTTGGCCAAAGGGATCCTGTGGAGATTCCCAAACAACCCTGGCTGATGCTAGGATGAAAGGGTTGCTCTCTGCAAACTTGCAGCTGGGCCCCATGGCTGAGGACAACATCCGCACAGCTCATTCAATGTAGAGAGCCTGAGCTGGTGTGGGCATGGGCCCTTTTACCATACATTCTTGTCTCTTCGGTGCAGCAAGGCATCCTGCAGGCTACTGAATAAGAGATGTGGATACCAACCCAGACACAGAACCTTTGGCCAACCATCTATTATGCCTGAAAGATTTGCTAGGGCAGTGTGGCTGAGAACCCAAGCTCCAAGGGTAGGAACCTGATGGAGACCTCGAGTTTAGACTCCCTGAATAATGTCTGGCTGTGGGTCTCTGCATCCTCACCTGTCTGTTGCCAGAAGAATCCTCTCTGGCGATGACTAAACAAGGCATAGATCTATGAGCATAAAGAATATCATTAGGAATCATTTCATTGACTTTTCTTTTTTTTTTGGACAAGTTGTATATGGTTCTACCCTAGGTCTCTGGACTATTCACTCTCCCATTCCAGGCCATCCAAGCAATGTCAAGTATGGGCTCTCCCTCCCTGAGTGTCCCTCAAGTTAAACCAGGCATTGCTTGGCCACTCTTATGGGGTCAAAAGGCAAGGGTGACTGAAACAAACTTCAGATTCCACCCAAATGCTCCTTGCCGCCTCTTGGGATATTTCTGAGTTATATCATTGGAAGCCTAATGCTTGCCCTTAACGTTACAGCCTTTCTTGTTATGTATTTGCTCTTAGACATTTTAGAGCACACATATCTCTGTAATCAAATTGGAGATGGAACTTTCATTTTTTTGTAATGGAATGTAACGCACAAGCATTCATGCTTCAAATTGTCCATGACAGCTGACTATGATTTGCCTCATGCCCTGGCAGGGACATGCTTTTGCCAGATGTAGTAGATATTTTCTGCATGTGTATGAAGTTTGGAATTCTGGGGGCTCTTGAGAGGCTACATAAAAATGCCATGCCTGAGAGGGGCATTGAAGCTGCCACTCCTGCTACTGCTGCTGATGGTGGTGGTAGTGTCTGGCTGTTGTTGTGATTGGTTGCTGTTTGTCAAGTGATCATGTGGGAGGAAATAAATAGAAGAAATTGAATATCATGATGGTGAAGATCAAACTTGCCCTAAGGAAATCAATGTCCCAAATCAGTCTAATGATATTGACCCCCATTTCACCCTCTAACCTTCTTCCTTTCCCACAACATAGCCAAAAATGTAGCTACAAATAATAGTTAGCCTTTCTGAGGAGAGACAGAAATTAATGAAAATTGCCTGTAAGTAGGTCTTTTCTCCAATTAAATCCATCAGATATTCACTTCTCTTATCTAAGCTCTATTTTCTAGTAGTTCAATTATCTTCATATCATACACTGTATTCTAAAATTGGACTTTTCAGTTTTCATTTCGTGCATTTATTTTTGCTTTACTTCTGATTAGCATGTGCCTATGCAAATTTTAAACAAATTGCTGTCCTAGTTAGGCTTTGACATGTTTTTGTTGTTTACTTTCTATGAGAACATTATATAATATGAAAAAATATATAGTTTAATAACACAGTCTTTAAATTATATAATAATCAAAGGTATATATGTTGATTTCTAGTTGGAGCTTCATAATTTTTCATGTGGAATGATCAAAAACATAATCAGGATGGTCTATGAACTTGGTGACTTTTCTTTGGAAAATGAGGTTTGAACAACGGCGGGACTTAAGCTGGCACGTTGCACCTTGCCCCCTGGGGTGACACCTCAGCTGTACCCTGGCAGGTACTGTGTGAGTCACAGTGCTTTCTCTCGGCCCAGAGCTCTTTGGAATCAGTAAGTCTTGTTTTATATCATGAGCTGCTGAATTTCACACCTCCATTTGCCACATTTGTAGATCTTTTCTCTTGAGCTTATTAGCACCATCCAGCAGCTACCTTCAAGATACACTGCCAAAAGAAATAAAAGTTTTTGTGCAAGGAGCGGAAGGGTTTCTGATTCCCATATGTCAGCACTTCAGGTCAGGCCCATTGCCAGTGACTAAATAGCATCTAAACAATAGTTCACTCAGGTGACATCATTCATCAGATATTGTTCAGGAGTGAGAAAAATTGGCTGGTTTTGCATCTTAAAACTACCAAGGCACATGGAAAATGAAGCTAGAGGTCCAGTTCCTCATCCAAGCTTTGTAGGTAACTTACAGCTTGGCAGTGAATTTCTTCATGACCTTTCAACCTCTCTGCCTTCCCATGTGTACAATGAGGAGGATGTTACCTGTCTTATCTGTTCATTGTGATGGTAGAATCAGTCTAAAATTACAGGGAACTGAGTGTGTTCTGTATTTATGCCATCAACCTTTTAACTAGGAAGCTTTAAAAAAAAAAGAAATTTATAAATTGGGAAAGGCAGCAAAGAGAAGCAATAGTGATTAGTGGCTCTTGGTTTCTCATTCTACACTTGCATTTGAGGAAAAGTAGTAAACTTGTATTCTGTTTGACTGAATCGCAACTCAGAGTATAAAACAAAAGCTTTGTTTCACAATCACCAGTTTGGTTGATAAATTGTAGCATCATAGAAAGTCATTTATCCAAATTCTGGGGCTAGCATTTGTGTGTGTGTGTGTGTGTGTGTGTGTGTGTGTGTGTGTGTGTGTGTGTGTGTGTATAAACTCACTCCTGGCTTAAAACCTAAATCTGTTCCATGTAGAAATGAAAATGTAATCTTACTTGTAGACCCCCAAACATATGTAGCTCATGATAAAGAAGAGCAGAGGGATCAATTACATTACAAAATACTCCGATCATAATACAGAGTATGTCTACGCATTCCTCACTCAGTACCAAGCCATCAGCCATAATCACCAATGTTACCTGATTTGAGTAAATTTTGACAGGCAGACATCAATCAAGCAAAAGTTTCAGTTCTGTACGGTTAGTGGGAAAGCACATAATTTGTCAAGTTGTTCTTTTAGTGTCTCTGTGTTTACATTGCTATATGAACAGTGAAGTCTAGAGTCATAAATAAGTACACAGTAACAAATAAATAAATCACATGTAATCTTTATAGCCAAATGCTGATATTATCTACAGCACGGAGCCGTTACTAATCCTTCAGTCAGCATGAATAGAACCTCCACTTAGCTAATAGCCATTTGATCTTATCTCATTTCTCTAAAATCCCAAGACTGATTCCACACATCAGTTTAATAAATACTTATGCTCTGTGTTATGTTCATGTTTGTGTCCCCTAGTGTGTCCAGTGTGATGTTATGTAATAAGCAAAAGCGTGTTGCAAATATGGAATTGCAAAGATCATGATGATAAACCATGATAAGTCATTGGTCGTAATGTAATGGAGTATGATATTTTTTTTCTTACTGTATTTAAAAATATACTATGAAAGAAATATGTTGAAGTGAGTGAACGACGGAGGGGATGTTTAAATAGATGGATGTTCTCTATCCATGGATTCAGCTGTAGATAAATGCACTTAATTATCTGACAGAAAAGGTCACTCTGTAAGATGGTAGATCTCAAAGACAATACAGAGAGAGATCCACGCTTCTGAGAAGCCAAGGTGATGAGCACCTTTGCTAAGGTTAAGGCTCTCAAGGAGTTGTTTGAAATTGCTATTAGTGTGGGGGAAATGTGATGGTGTGATGTTTTGAGGTGATAAGCTGTTCTTATCTGGGGTCTGGGAGGGCAGAGACAAAGTTCATAAGAAAAATGCACTTCTGGCTTATGTCCTTAGGTCTTACATGTTTTCCTTTGTCACTTAAAAATAAATATAAAAACACATAGCTAAGGACAGAAGATCTACATTATTTACAGATAACCTTGCAGCTTCCTCAGTCAGTCTGTGGCATATAAAGAGGGTCACTTTCTGGAATAAAACACACTTTTCTGTTTGTTTCATCACACAGGCTGATGCCACCTAGGGCTTTGCTCTCTGGCTTAGGGACACAGACAGCAATGTCTCTGATACTGAAAATTGGCGGGGCTCAGTAGAAGTTCCAAAAGATTCAGGCCACGTTTAAAAGCTCAGTTAACTATCTTTGTTTCATGAGTTTGTGATATGCAGGACGTTCACTTCCTGTACCCTCCTTCAATGAAATACTGGTCCTAGTGACTACGAGTGCTGTCAGCCAATAAACTTAATCTCTTTCCCTCTTCAAAGAGACTGAAACGGTGTACTTTCAACAAATTCATGCCCTTCAAAGATTTGTACAGATGAACTGATAAAATGATGCAAGATTATAAAGATGAGGCTATTTGAGCTCTATTCAGGAAAATTGCATTCCCTGCCACTGGTGCTGGGCTTTGGTTGGTCCCGGCTCTATCAGCTTTTGGGGTAGGGACAGAGAAATCTTAGGAATGAAGGTTCTGCTTCTTGACAGATGCTGGGGCTCGGAACCAGACTCTGGGCAGAACAGTAAGAGTTGTATGTACCATGGTGGAGGCCTGGTGGCACTCGGAGAAAGGATAAGCAGGCTAGCAAGATGAGACTTGATAGCCTGTGACCATATAGTGGGGGAGGAGGTCCCCTGTGGTGACAGACATAGGGGAGGGGAAGAGGGTGAAAGTGAGAGGGAGAGGGATTGGGAGGATACAAGGGATGGGATAACAATTGAGATGTAATCTGAATAAATTTAAAAAGTGTCTAAAATATAAATTAACTTTTTAAAAAGGAGTCGTATGGAACTGGAGTGGGTGATAGAAGGACCCTGTAGGGGTCAGGAGCCCCACAAGGAGACCATCAAGGCCAGTGGATCGGGACTCAGGGCGCCTGCACAAACTGATGCACCAACCAAGGACAATGTATCCAGAGAGCCCAGACCCCTGTTCAGATATAGCTGATGGACAGCTCACTCTCCAAAGTTGTGGAGGAAGCAGTAACTGCCTCTGACATGAACTCTGGTGCCCCTGATTTGATCACTTCCCTTTGTCATATATATGTATATGTACACATACATATACACACACACATATATACATACATACATACATACATACATACATACATACAGGTTCTGCTTCTCTCGGGAGAGGCTAGAGTGCTCAGAGTGAGGTCCACGTGCAAAGCTTCAGTAGTATCTCAGCAGGGGTGTGGAAAAGAGTTTCCCACTGTTACAGTTAGTTCATTTTAATGAGATTGCTGGTACCAGAAGGCAGTGGAAACTCGGGCATTCCAAAGCCAATGATCATACCACAGTGCTTCAGCCCTTTAGTTAAGCTTCCACGGTTTGCAGCAGTGGCTGCCAAGGTAGTCCCACCATCGTTGCCTGACCGGAAGTCAAGCCCAGGGGTCCAGAGGTGAATTCTTCAGGGAGGAGGGGAGACAAGTCTCAGAAGGTCATAGTGAAAACATGATCGCACCAAGTCCTTCCGTCAGAACATGACAGCTCCCAGGACAGCTTTCAAAGAAAGCTCCCAATCTCAGTTGGTCTAGCATCTCATATTGTCCCACACAGGACTTCTATCAAGCCTGAAATTTCTCAACATTTAGAAACTGGACCACAAATGCTATTCCTAGCTTGGTTAATCATTTTCCCCAATTTTATTTGGGCCCCTACAAAGGTATTATTATTTGTCCCAAATCATTCAGAAGAAACCTTTAGAGAATGAAGCCCCGTTTCCCTTAAGGGGGGTTGGGTAGGTTTTTGGTTGCTTTCTTGGCTTATAGATACTTATTTTCATTGGGAGTTGGTTATAAGTTACTATTAGATTTATTCAGACAGAAAGTGAGGTTGGATTCAGCAATGTCTCTCTTTTCTTTTATCTTTCTTTCCTAGGTTTGGAGACAGGGGCTGAAAAGAAAGAAGGGAGAATATAGAAATATATAGGGAAGATAGAACAAAAAGTAGATTATTGAGTCTACTCCCTCCTCCATTTAAAGCCTTAGTTGTTGCTCACAAAATTATTTTTAATTCATTGGTACAGAAATTTGTATATTGATGCAAAATAAGTTTAATTTTGATACATTGGTATAGAATTCAAATTTAAAATTATTCTTTACACACATTATATTTATTTGTACTCTAGTATTGTACCCATACAACTCAAGTAGAATACAAGGTTTATCTGCAATACTATGAAAATGCTATTGCAGGCTGTTTAGGATAGTAAATTATACAAGGTAACTGTTAATTGATCATCACATCATGGTCATGTCAATTACTAATCTATTTTTATCGCAAGAATATACATCCTAGGTGTAACAGATAAGTATGATTCTATAGACAGGTAAGGTAAAATAGTTAGATTAGGTCTTCAAAAACCTCAGAGTCCTACAGACTAGGGCGTTTAAAGGATGTCTTTATTGTTTTAAGAATTCTTTGACAGTAAAACAGGTTAACTCCTGGCAACACCCAGTCTACCTAAAAAAAGATGATCAACATCAAAGAACCTCCTTATGGAGATGGCTTCAAATGTGGCAAACCAGGCAGTGGGCAAAATGTCCTGGTTTTGGCCACTGACAGAATTCTGCCTAAAAATGGGCAAGCTTGGATACAGGCAGAGTTGACAGCCAAACCCTGCCAAGACAGGGTAAGGAAGTCCTCAGCAGTCCTGCCTCAGCAATATGTCTGTCAGATATACTGTGCCAGAAGGCTGAAGATGATGCTCCAACGTTATAGAGTTGTGGGTGCCCATTCAGGCAGCAAACTGTCTCTGTAATTTTTCTCATTTTGGAAGCTGCTAACCTGCACTTCCGAGTCACTCAGATAATTAACTTTATTCCCTCTCAAGTCTCTGATGAGGTTGAAAACCAGATAGTTTAGCTTTACAATTAAGCTTAGCTGTTTAGAGGTTAAGATGCTTTTAGGTCTAGATAGATGTTTTAAGTTGATAGAGATCAGATATGTTAATATTGGTCTACATTCAGCATTTTTGGACTCACCAAGATAGGAAAATGTTTTCTTCAAGGTTGCCAAATACAAATTTTCAAAACACTATGAATGTAACATTAATATAATTCCTGTTTGTTTCATGGATCTTCTTGCTGTCTGCAGTTTATTTTATGTATATGTAATAATAAAAATATATATGTAAAAATATTTTTAAAATTTTTAAAAAAGAGATACGGGCATGTCCCACGAAAGCCTTCACTTACCAGGAAACTGCGACAGAGGAGAGGACATTCTAGTGGGACTCTAGATGAGAGAAGCATGGGAGAAAGGCAAAGTAGAAGGACCCAGAGGGTCCTAGAAGCCTACAAGTAGAACATTATGATAGGCAGATTTGGGCACAGGGGTCCCGCTCAAACTAAGGCACCAGCCAAGGACAATACAGGCGGTAAACCTTAAGCCCCTACCCAGATCTAGCCAATGGTCAGAACACTCTCCACAGTAGAGTGGAGAGTGGGATATTACTTTCTCACATACTCTGGTGCCTCACCTTTGACCATGTCCCCTGGACGGGGAGACCTGGTGGCAATCAGAGGAAGGACAGCAGGTTACCAAGAAGAGACTTGATACCCTATGATCATATAGAGGGGGAGGTAATCCCCCCCAGGAACAGTCATAGGGGAGGGGAATAAGGGAAAATTGGGAGGGAGGGAAGAATGGGAGGATACAAGGGATGGGATAACCATTGAGATGTAACAAGAATAAATTAATAAAGGAGAAAAAAAAAGAGATGATGGCAGCCTTCTTTATTTTACGTGAAAACAGGGACTTATAAATCTTGGGCAGTGTGAGGAGTTTTGAGGGTAAACATGTTGATTTTCTGGGTTTAGTGATGCCAGGAATCACTCATTTGCTTGCAGCAACATAGTCCTATCATAAGAGAAGGAACAGAGTACTTAATTACCCTACAGGTGGAGGAAGAATTCCAGGTACATCTAAAGGTCATTGGTTGAAAGCCCAGACACCAAAACATCTCATTAGCATAGGATGGGTGTTTCTAGGAACCAGGAGGTGTGCACTGAACCAACTTCTCATCAGGAAAGGGTTGGGTCTGTAATCTCCCTGAAGACTATGTGGCACTCCTTTAAAGGATCTGGAGTTTTGACAGATTGGGGGAAAGAAGTGAACCCAGCTGAGGAAGTGTCCTAGCACTGAGATCAGAGGCCATCCAGTGTTGCCAGACTTGGACCTTACCAGCAGAGTCCAACATCCGTGGACATTTTGATGGCTCTAGACACCCCCTACAGTTGGTCAGTCAGCCTGTTTTACATCCTGGCCACTCCCTGGGCCCACGTGTATTGATTTGGGCTGCCATCCACAGACATTGATTCCTTAGTTTAATTGCTGCACATTGAACTTTGTTGTAAGTTAGTTAGCTTCGGAAACCAGATACGCAAAAAGTAGAATTAGCTAGCATGGCAGAGTGTTTCTTTGCCACATAAGAAAAGATTCACAGGAACTAATTATCAGAAAATTTTAGAAAACTCTGGATATTATAACTTGTTCATAGGACATTCTCATTAGGACAAGTAGATTGTGAAAAATGCTAATAAAGTTAGATGTCAACAAAGTTTTACACACTGAAGTAGGAGGAAAGGGTGATTTTAAACTTAAAAGGATTACAACGGACTATAGCTAGCCACTTATCCTGAGCATGTCATATAGAACATAGAAGGTATTACAAAAACAAAAACAGAAAAACAAAAAACCAGGAGCTTTTAAAGTGAGGATGAGAGCTGTTTTAGTAAATTGTGACAGAACCAGCATGGAAAATGGATTTGAGGACAAAATGGAAAAGCAAATAATGACACTAGTAAACTGGTGTGTGTGTGTGTGTGTGTGTGTGTGTGTGTGTGTGTTCACATGCTTCTAAGAAGAAGGAAAGTTTAGAAATGTGTGAGAACCTGTCCCATGTCTCCCAGCTAATGGCTGTCAGATCTAGTTTTAAAACTGGTCAATGTGAATAAATTCAGTTCTCATAATCACTGCTGCATATCTACCATATGAGGAACTGACATCAAAGGTTTCATGTTATAGTAAATAATAAAGATTATTTTTTTCAATCTCCATCCATTATTTCTTACAGATGTCAACATATGTTTAAGCTACTCTGCCCCTAAGTTTCTATGTTGCATGGATACAGGAATCCAGAAGGAGTAATTATTAGAAACTAAACTTCTAGTCAAAATCAGTTACTGTCTTTCCTAATGTTAAAATCTGTTGTGTTAATTTTTTCCTGGAGAGATTGAAGAAAAATATATTCATTCCAGATATGTCTTAATGACAGACAAAAAAAATCATCTACCCATCTGGTTCAGCTTAGTAACTAATGTGTTGGGAGTTACTTACAGGAAAATGAGTAAAGGGTTACTTCCAGGAGCATGTGTGAGTCAAAGAACTGAGTCAATGAAAAGCCTCACTTAACCGAAACAAAACTCACGCCAGCTACGTCCTTTGGAGGTTTGAGCATGACCTTCAATCTGACTGTCATAGCTAACAGAGTGCTGGGGAGGGGCCTTGTAAATTTTGGTGGCTTGCTGAGACTTCCGAGTTTTGCTCATTTAAGAAGTTCTCAGGAGTTGTCTTCAGGTGAGTTAGATGAGCCCTAAGGAGCCTCCCTCCAGAAAAGAATGCTTTATTTCAGAGAAAAATTGGCATGAACCATCAAACAATATGGATGAGCATACTTATCCATGACCCTTTTGACAGGTACTTTCATAAATTTGTCATCTTCTACCTCAAAAGCTGAATTTTCAAAGGAATCTACTGACCTTTCCACGACAAAATTTTTTGTGTCGTTGAAGAAAATACATCATCCCCTTAAAACTGTTTGAATTATTTTCTCTAGCAGTCAATCCTCAGAAGAAAAGCAACAATACAGAAGATCGATGGTACAAGTGGTCAGTCCTGAAAATGCAAATGGTTTCATGTCCTCAGGAGAACTGCATAAGGACCACAGTAAAGACTCAATGAAGAGGAAAAATAAACAATATTTGTATGTATGTCATCCAGGTCACAGTTATAATTGTAAGAAGATACCAAAAATATCTTGAAATATCACTACATTTAGAAGGACAGTGGTATTTAGACAATAAAGACATTTTTGAGTGATAAACCTACTTAAAATGGTTGTCAAGATGCCTCCAAACAATTCATTAAGATATCTTTATCTGCCCTATAAAAAGATAATGAACAAAGGGGCACAGTCATACTTTTCTTCAGTTCAATTAGTGTTATATTTATATACTCCATATATTTCCTGGTTGGAGAAGTTAGTACAAAATGAAGATATTCTGGTTTTTTTTTTTTATTTGTAAAGTATGCTAGCAAAATCTGCAAGAGTCCTGTAAGAATTGCCACGTGGGTATCTAGCAGGATCTTTGATCCCTTCCCATGAAAACAAAACTGTCTTGTCAAAACTAGTAAATGTTTTAGCACCCATACCTTATCTGCAGAACTAACCTGAGGGTGGAGGGGGCAGAAAGAACTACTGCCTCATGGTTATATCCCGTACAGACGGTTGGCTAAGGAGCTGTAGGAAACCTCAAGTCAGGACAGAGTCTCAGGAAAGAAGTAGCACAGACAGGCCAACATCGGTCTGTGATTGCAGCCGCAGCACCTCCAGGTCACCTACTCCCAACTGTTTAGACAATCAACACACCTTTGCATTCTTGAGTGGCATCACTGTGATCACAGGTCAATTGCATAGACTAATCATATACAAAAAAACATGAAGCAATTTAGTAATAACAATTTTATAAAACGTACATGCATTGTGTTTTCATACACACAAGAAAAATAAGATCCTATGGAGACTCATTAGGCTCATCTTTGGATTTTCTGAGCTTATATGATGGATATATGTTACTTGTGAGGCCAATACCTATCAGTGGTCCTAAAGTGACACTTGGGACTCCTGACAGTCTATAGTTTTCCTTTGATAATCACAGAGACCAGAATATCGTTGGATCCTTTTCGGCATTAAGCTTTCGGTTTTTCTGGTTTTTGTTTTTGTTTTTGTTTTTGAGGGGTTTTCTTTTGTTTTTTGGTTTTTTGTTTGTTTGTTTGTTTGGTTGGTTGCCTTTTTTGGGTTTTGGTTTTTTGGTTTTTTTTTTTCAAGACAGGCTTTCTCTGTGTATCTTTGGCTGTCCTGTACTCCCTCTGAAGACCAGGCTGGCCTTGAACTCACAGTGATCCACCTGCCTCTGCCTCCTGAGTCCTGTGTTTCCAGGCTTCCCTGTTTAAGCTTTCAGTTTTAATATCATTCTTTGGGAAGCCTTTTGTGACTACCCAATTTATACATTATTATACACACATATAAACATATGCATATACATATACATATACACACACACAAGTAGACTCTATTCTTTTTTTAAAGATGGCTGTCCTAATTTTTACATGCACACTAACAATGTGTGATTGTTCCATAAAGCCTTGACAGACTTCCTTAGCTTGTCTTTCTGTTAGTGTTTTTATTTTGTTTGCCATAGTGTGTGTTTAGCTCAGGGTATATACATGCTAGGCAAGTAGTGTGCGATTGAGTTTTTTTTTTTTTAATAACTATTCTAACTGAAGTGAGGTGGGAACTTGTAGCATTGTTGTTGTTGTTGTTGTTTCGTTTTGTTTTCTTAAACAGGAGTTCTCAGCCAGGAGCGGTGGTGCACATCTATAATCCCAGCACTCTGGGAGTCAGAGTCAGGCAGACCTCTATGAGTTTGAGGCCAGCCTGGTCTACAAAGTGAGTCCAGGACAACCAAGGTTACACAGAGAAACCCTATCTCACAAACAAACAAATAAACAAAAAACAAATGCCAAACCAAACCAATACAAAAAGACGGGGTACATCTATATAGTTCTGGATGTCCTGAAACTCACTCTGTAGACCAGGTTGGCCTCAAGATCTATCTGCCTCTACCTCCAGAGTGCTGGGATTAAAGACATTCACACCACTGCTCAACAATAGTCTTGTGGATTTTGACTTTTAGAAACCTTTTCCTTACATTGACTGTTCTAGGTAGCCAATTTCCATATTGTTTATCATATGATTACATAATCTATTTTGCTTTCTATCTGTTTGCTCTACCATACAACAAGGGCTTTGCTCAGATAAGTTCATAGCAGCTTTATTTGTAATAGCCAGAATCTGGAAACAACTTAGATATCTCCCAACTGAAGAATGGATAAAGAAACTGTTGTACATTTACACAATGAAATACTACTCAGTTGTTAAAAACAAGAACATCATGAAATTTTCAGGCAAATGGATGGAAATAGAAAAATCACCCTGAGTGAGGTAACCCAGATTCAGAAAGACTTACATGGTATGTACTCACATATAAGTGGATTTTAGTTGTGAGATTCTAGCCCTTGGGTCATTTAAATAATGCTAGAGATAAATAAAATAGGTCTTGCAGTTTGCATAATGTCATTTTTAAGAGTCATAAGTAAATAAGTCCATTGTGCTAGGTAATTTATTTTTTAATATATTTTATTAATGTATACATATTACATCTCAATTGTTACCCCATCCCTTGTATCCTCCCATTCCTCCCTCCCTCCCATTTTCCCCTTACTCCCCTCCCCTATGACTGTGACTGAGGGGGATCTCCTCCCCCTGTATATGCTCATAGGGTATCAAGTCTCTTCTTGGTAGCCTGCTATCCTTCCTATGGTCTGACTTTCACATGAACTCTGGTGCCCCATATTTGACCACGTCCCCTGGATGGGGAGGCCTGGTGGCTAGGTAATTTCTTAATCCCATAAAAACATGGTATATTCCATTTATATTACTTTTATCTTTTTCTTTCCATGTGTTTGTTTTTTCCCTTTGTCTCTTGATCTCAGCTCCTCTCCCTTCTCTCCCTCCAACCCCACCCTCACATGCCCGTCTACTGTATCCCTTCCCTTTCCCTGAGGGGAAGGAAAGCCCCCCACCACCATGGGTTCCAAGCCACGCAGGAACATGAAGTCACAGAAGGACTAAAGGTGCCCTCTTCCACTAAGAGCAGCTTGGGGAAAGGGATCCAAAGTCAGGCAACAGTCAAGAACAGCCCTTACTCCAACTGTTAGGTAACTCACATGATGACCAAGCTGCACATCTGCTACATATGTCTAGGGAGCCTAAGTCCAGCCCGTGCATGCTCTTTGGTTGGGGGTTCAGTCTCTGTGAGCCCCCATGAGCCCAGGTTAGTTTACTCTGTATGTATTTTTGTAGCGTCCTTGACCCCTCTGGCTCCCTCAATCCTTCTTCCTCGCTCTTCCACAAAACTCCCTGAGTTCCACCTACTGTTTGGCTGTGGGTCTCTACATCTGTGCCCATCAGCTTCTGGATAAACCCTCTCAGAAGACAGGAATCTAGGCTCCTCTCTGTCTGCAGATCAAAGTATCATTAATAGTGTCAAGGTTTGGCTCTCTCCTGTGAGGTGGGTCTCAAGTTGGACCAATCGTTAGCTGGCCATTCCCTCAATCTCTGCTCTATCTCTATACCCTTGCACACCTTGTGAGCAGGAAAATTTTGAGTAGAAGGTTTTTTGGTGAGTTGATGTGCGCTACCTCCACTGAGGCTACAGAGGGTGGCCACTTCAGACTCCATAATTTCTGCTTCTGGGAGTTCTAGGGTAGGTTCACCCCCTTAGATTCCCTAGGAGCCTTCCACGTTCCATGTTTTGGAATCATCCCAGAGACTGTGCCCCACAGATTTCTGTCCTTTTTGTCTCTGTCACTGTCTCTCTCTGTCTCTCTGTCTCTGTCTCTCTCTCTCTCTGTCTCTCTCTCTCTCTCTCTCTCTCTCTCTCTCTCTCTCTCTCTCTCTCTCTCTGTCTCCCCCTTCCCCACACTGGTGTCTCCACTTCTGATCCCCACCTCTTCCTCCATCTGGTTACCTCCTTCCGTAACAAGAAGGATCCAAGGAAGGATGCTTAATCTCACTCAGAAGCAGAAATTAAATAGACATTTATATTATTTTTTATATGAAGTGCATACTATAGAAAATAAAGTTAATTCCTATAAACAAGTTATACATTTAATGTAACTAATGGATTTCCACTATGTTAAGATTTCCAGGAGAAATTTTGTTCATTAATTTCCTAAGCAGAGAACTAAGTAGTCAGAGAAAATACAGTTATTAATTATTTGGTTTAGTAAAGATGTTGTAAAGGGACACTGTCTTTTTAAAGAGATAATTTCTCTCTTACACATAATATTCATGCTTGGTACTTCCACTTGAAAATTTCTTTTTGCTCTTTAACAAAAGAATATTTATCAGTTCTACAGCTGATTATTAAAATATTTCATTGTATTATTCCCAAAGAATTTTGACTGCATTATGACAAATATGAAAAGGTTTGGTTCAAAAGAGCAAAATGAATTCTCTTGGCACAAAAACATGGTGCTTGTATACAAATTGTTCATTTGAATCACAAAGCACATAAGTATAGGCTGGGTAGCATATTTGCACACCAACCAAAATATAATGTAAAACTATATTATCATGCATTAATTGCTTTATTTAGTACTTAATTCTTAATCCCTAATTCATAGTGCCACAGAACATCACATTAAATTTTTGTACGTAATAAAATATATGTATTTGTAATGTGCAACTGTATTAAATAGATGTCCTACTTGGAAAAGCAAATTAGGCAAAATCCATTATTTATTTTTATACTGAGAGGATAGAGGAGTCTGGCAAGGGAGTCAGCTGTCAAGTATGTAACTTAGGTTAAATTACTGTTGGGGTCCTTTTGTTTTCATGACAATGGTGTTCCCACTCAGCGATAATACAGAACAGTTTTTCCATTTTTCAGAATTATTATTCAAGGCATACACAAGCTCCAAAGCCAGTGTGCCCTGTCACTCAACATATTTTCATCACTCAGTTTACAAATAAAGAGAATGAAATGTGAGGTTAAAATCTGTACTCTCAGATAGACTCTTCTAGAATAATTTCTGATGCATGTCGTAAAGTGTTCAGCATGTCTTTCATATTTTTATGAGTTTATGATCTTATTTATACATTGTGCTGGTCAGTTTTATGTCAATGTGACACAAACCGGAGCCATTTGAGAAGAGGGACTTTCATTTGAGAGAATGGCTCAATAAGATTTGCCTGTCAGGAAATCTCCAGTGAGTTTTCTTGATTAATGGTTGATGTGAGAGAGCTCAGCTCACTCTGGGCAGTGCCTTCCCTGGGTGTGTGGTCCCAGGTGATAAGAGATGAGGTCTAGCACATCATGGTGAGGAAGCCAGTAAGCTGTGCTCCTCCATGGCCTCTGCATCTGCTCCTGCTTCCAGGTTCCTGCCCTGACTTCTTTCCCTGTGACCTGGGATTTGTAAGCTGGGATAAGCCCTTTCCTCTCCAAATTGCTTTTGGGTACGGTGTTCATCACAGCAAAGTAAACTCTAAGCAATGCATCCTTTAAGCACAGCACACTCACTGGGCTGGCAGAGCAATGTGGCACAGGCACTACTCATCATGCTGATCAGACCAATCGCTGAATTTTATCAGTTCACCTGACATTCAACCAATCTGGAGTTATCAAAGAGCTTGATGTTGGAAATATGTTTTGAGTGTATTTATTTGCCACTCAGAAAATTGTGTCATTTGATCTTTAAAAAGGAGGGTTTTTACTTGGGGGAAACATTTATGGTTTAGGAATTATCAGAAGAGGCTTTGCATGGGTTAAGCATATAGAGAAATAATCAACAGGACATGCAAATCATCAGATAGACGAATCTACTATTTGTGATATTTGAGCAGTCTATTATTTGTAATATGAACTAGACAATGCCAGACTAACTTAACAGACTACAATGTTTTCTTGGAAAGAAGTAACACTGCACTGATTTACATATTTTAACATGTCCATTTGTGTTGATCTTGAAAACTTGACAAGGGCAGTCTTTGTCTTTTTTTTTTTTCCCTCACATATCCCACCTCAAAATGAAATCCACTTCTTTCTCAAGTGCTTAATGCTCTATGCTCTAAAAATGGTTCGCACAACTGATTGACAGGTAGTGGGTTATCTAAAACACACACGGATACTCAATGAGCAGAGGACCCTGGGATAGCACGAGGGTGGTAAGAAGCCCAGGCTGACCCAATTGCCCTCACACGGCACATAGGTTCTGTCACTGTTGCTAGAGCATTGACTCAAGTACAGGGTCACATTAGAGATGGCACAAGTGCTCAGTACTCATGGGTAAATGCAAGGATCACACATCAAGACCAAGGTGGCATCACCCCAAAGATGTAAGTTTGGTTCAACATACAGAAGTCAATAAGTGTTACTTACCTTATTAAAAAACACATAAGGACAGAACTCACAGGATAATTTACAGTTATGGGAAGGTATAGGTTATGAGACCAGATAGAAGGCTGTGAGAGTGGACCAAGAGGTATTGAGAAGTTCAGAAAGTCACATGTGAGAAGAAAGTGCAGAGAACACTGCTGGGCTAAGAGCCTAATAAAGAGAGAGGAAGTGGGAAGAAGTGAGGAGGAAAAAAAACAAAGACAAACTTTGTCTGGGAAATGCTGTAACAAAGTCAAATCTTCTGTAAATCATTAAAAATTTAAAAGAGAGACCAGAAAGAAAGACAAAACAAAATGGAGATGAGGAATACAGCAAAAACCCTCTGAGGGTTCGTGGCCGGGAACCTGTTTGTCTAAACCTTTTATCTACATTGTCTGGCACAAGCTGCAGGTGACTGGAAACGTTTTAAGGGAAGATCTGTCCATCTGGCCAAGGTTAATTCTCTGATATTTATTTACTTCACTTTAGCCACACACTGAACATTAACATCACCCTGAAAACTTGAAAACGCTTTGATAACAAGAAAACTTAGGGAGAAAGATTACAGTAGAATCAAGTCTGCAGCCACCACCACTCGAGAAGCACTTTGAACATCATAATAATGTGCACATTCAAGAGAACTTGGAGTGAGTCAACATATCATATTCTTCGTCCTTAATCCAAAAACCTTAGGATTCTTTATTTTGTTATCCACATAGCTAACCCACTCTTTAAAGATCTTACTAATGTAACAGCCTTTGTAATATGACCATGCTGTTCCTTTCTTTTTTTTTTCTTTCTTTTTTTTGGGGGGGGACTAGATTGGTCATGAGCTAATTTTAATGTTCATGCCTGGAATTTGATGTGACTAATTTAAAGGTCAGACTTCTTTACTGTTATGAATATTTTCTGTGTATCTTTTGACATTATAAAATGAAATATAATCTTATACCGCTGAAATTCCTTTACTCTAGAGATTTTGTTTTCTGCCATAAGCCATGGCACATCTTAAGTATAGTATTTCCAGTCTAATACTTAGACAAAAACGAGGCATATTGTGAAATTGATTATATAGTGTTGCCCAACTTGAATAGCGTGTAAACTCTCTATAAGAGTCACAGAAAGCACACTACTGAACCTGAATGACTGTGGAAAACCCAAAATTCAATCATCTCAGACCGTTAACTGGAGTCTTCCTTTTAAAAAATGTGTACTAAATAGTAATAAATAAACTTAAAGGAGACTTTTAATAATAAAGAGTATGGTATGCAAAAGTCAGTAAAATGTTTTGTTTCTAAAGGGATGTGATTCTACTTTCTTTTTTTTAATGTAAAGTTTAAATCTGTGGAAGTAGAAAATCTGTGGAAAGGTTTCTCACCTGAATATATGCTTATCTTGGTAAGTTTTTTAACATCACAAAATGCACAAAGTTCTGGCTGCTCTAGTGAAATCTAGAGTAATATCTTTTAGATTAGATGTTAAATCAACGTTTTCCAGTGATTACAGATTACATGGTAAATCTGCTAAGAACTGGGTATACATTTAAATCCTTGACAGATGCATTAAAAATACATGTTTTCCCCCTAAACCAAAGGTCTGAGTATAACATCAAGTTGCAAAGGTATTTGCTTTTCAGAAGTCACGAAGGATATTTACTACTGCAACACACGCGTATAATTTGCCAGTTTCGTAGTTTCACTAATGTTTCCTTTGTTTCTTGCTCTTGTAACGGAGTGAATGGACAAAGGTTTGTTTTATCTAGAAAATGTGGAAATGTGCTATGTAATAGTGAAATATGAAAAAAAAAAAAGAATCTAGTTTATAAAATTGGAAACAGTGATAATTCTCGAAGTCAAAAGAGGAGTGTTGTAAGCCAGCAGGTCTCATAGCTGCATATGCCAACCTTCGGTGTCCTTGACAATGATTAATAGAAACCATTGTAGTCAGAAGACAAAGTCAGGATACATGAATGAATACAGACACTGATGTCCTTGCTCCCCCAGCAGCCTACAGAGCATCTTCCAGTGCTGTTAAAGTGATGCAGCAGGAAAGAAGCTCCCTGGTTGGTTAAAGGTTGATTTCATCTATTCTTCAGCCAATAGGGGCAGGCTGTGTACTAATGATGGGTAATCAAAGGCAATGGCAACAGTCTATGCTCTTTTGGGGGCCTCCAATATCTCTCATGTTCCAGTGGGTAACCCCACCCATGAACATTCAGGTAGTGCTAACTGCATATAGTGGGTTATTTTTTTTTAAGACACGGAGATGGAAGGGGACATGTCAGAAAGGACATAGGAGGAGGTGGAATGGGAAATGGAAGATGTGGATGAATGTACTTCAATCCCTGTGTATCAAATTCTCAATAATGAAAAAGTTAAAGAAAATAGTAATCGGCAAACTGCAAGATTCCCCAAGAGTGCACTTCGTTGCAAAAACTACAGAAAAAGAGTCTTTGTGAGGGAGATGAAGATTTAGGCCCTAATTAGACAAAACTTATGAAGAAGTGCTGCCAGAAAACTCTTACCAACAAGCCATCCTCCCGTGGACCTAGCACGGTTGGTAATGATGACATTTACAGACTCTGAAAACTCCATGCCCCAAATTGAGAAAATAGTAATTACACCTCAAGAGAATTCTCCAAGAACACGCAAGGGCTCCGAGGAGTTGGAAACAGGGTAATTGAAACCTTGAAAGGAATTCCTGCAGAAAAAGCCTCAATGAACACAGATTCATAGGGAAAATGTGAATATGTGAGGGAAGACATGACGGTGAGGAGATTCTGCAATGGCAGAAATGATTCCACAGAAACTATAGATGCTACACGGATTAGAGATGATCAAGAATAAAATGCTTAATTTCTTTAAGAAAACTGAAGTTATTATATCAACCTAGAACTGAGAGAAATATTATGGAAGAGAGAAGCCATGGTACACTAAAACAAAATCACCAAATAAGATATCTATGAAAAATTTTCAGGAAAAAAACCCACCACAGTCATAAAAATGATTCCTACGGGGGTGATTAAGTGCTTGTTGCAGAAACAAGATACCTGTTTACATTCCCAGCATCCACGTGAAAAGTGGGGCATGACTGCAGGCATACACCTATAAGCCAGTGCCAGGGTAGGGTTGGAGGACAGGTGGAGACGGTGGGTCACCAGAGTTTGCTGAGCAGATTTTCTCGCAAGCCAGGGAGCTCCACATTCAGTGAGAGAGCCTGGCTCAAAAAATTAGATAGACAACAGCTCTCTAAAAGACAATGTTGTCAAAATCTGGCCTACACAGGCATTAGAATGTGCAAGTCCATCCGTGTGTGTGTGTGTGTGTGTGTGTGTGTGTGTGTGTATGTGTGTGTACACATATACATAGTGTGTGTATACATATGTGTGTGTATATATATATATGGTGTGTGTGTGTGTGTCTGGGTACTCATAAACACATGTTCATTTATTTCTGTAATGCTGAGACAGGAACAGCACTAATCTGAGGCCAGTTTGGACTATATAGGAAGACCTGGCGCTAAAAACTTGAGATGATATCAACTAATAAATGAATAATGAAAACGTAGTACATGTACATAGTGGGATTATATTTGGTTATAAAGAGAACTTGAAATTATGAGGTTTTACAGATAAATCAGTCAAAGTGGAAGAACTGTCCCGAGCCAGGTAACCTAGGCTCAGAAAACAAACAAATGCCTTGTGTTTCTCCTATATGTGGATTCTAGACGTAACTCTTTAGGGTTGTGTTTTTAACTTGGAGAATTTCCAGAAGCTGGGAAACCAGAAAGGGAACAGTAGGGCAGTGGTTGCCATGAGTGAGGGCAGATGGTAGGAGACAGGTAAAAGGAAGGTAGAGCAATATTGGGAGTAGAAAGATTCAGACAGGGAGAGGGGTGGAGGTGGGAGAATTGGGACAGCAGGGCTAGTAAAGAGGGAATCAACAAGACAACCCAGAAGTTATGTTTGTGGGAAGAGCTGGTGAGCCACAACAGGATCACCCAATAAGATATTTGCCTTCTATCTGGCAACCAGATCCAAAGACATAAGACAGTCTTTGAAGGGAGACCACCCAAAGAGGCTAAATAGTGCCATTCCTAGAAGGAACAGATCACTACACAAAATTCCTAGTGCCAGGTAGAGAATATATCCATAGAGGTTGCTGGAAACGGAAGTTCTAAAACCTGCCTAATCAGTACAGACCCTTGCCGTTCCACCTGGTCATGTCAGAGAATCAGTTGGTAAGACACCGCCCCACTTACTGCTAGACAGCTTTCAAGGTGCTGGATGGTATTATGCAGACCGGGGGAGAAAGCTGTGAAGGCATCACAGTTTCACCAAGACGTGAACTCTGTGAACTCAACATCTACCTGTCTGTCTCTAGGATGACTTCACCGCAGTAGCGGCACGACAGTTATGAGAGTGAACAACCTCTCTCTGCCTGTATTTGAGACCTGCTGTATAAGAGGGGAGCCATGCCCAGGACAGAAAACCTGTTCCAAAACCCATGCCTGAAGAAAACTTGGCGCCTAGAAGTGAACCCAATACTGGTGTCTTAGCTGAATTGATGTATCACCAAACAACCCTCTGTGTACATTTACGCCCACATACAGAGGCCACTCTCAGCCTAAATTAAAGAAGTTTCCCTTTGCACTGTTCTGAGGCGGGTGCAAATATCCCTTTCCGCAAGATATTGGAAATCAAGGACGTGTGAATGTGAAGGCTCAGCCCTAAACAAGGCATGACCCTCCCTTGAGGCTCAGGGAGGACTGCAGAAGAGAGCAGGGTGGACGTAGGAATCGGAAGATAGGAAGAAGAATGGCAAAATGCCAGCTCCTAAGCACGCAGGGAGCTGTGGAAACCGTGAATTCACAGCAGTCATGTCTACTGGCCATTGGCCCACACAAATAACGCCTTGAGGAGATCAGCTGTGGGAGGGAAACCGCTCATGGGGCTCTACCACTTACTGCTCACTGATTGGCCATTGACTGATTCAAAGAGAGGAGGTGGCATAGTACCCTGTTTATAACCACTAGTGAGCACACCAGGCTCCAGTACATAGTTCCAAACAGGGTCACCCAGATAATCTGTGGAAAACACACATACACACACACACACACACACACACACACACACACACACACACACACACCACACCACACCACACACACCATATACACGTAATAAATATGGCTTTTTTATTATAAATAGGTTTGCTAGGGGGAAGGAGTGCGACATTGGGTGGGAGAGATATAAGAGGGAGAAATAACCACAATAAATTATGGACATGGACAAAAATTGCCAAAGAACAAAATTTAATATTTTATTTTATAAAATAAAAAAGAGGCACACAAAAAAAAGAGGCTAGTAAAAAGATTAAGTACACTGACTGGATTAGACGGTAAGGAATTGAGAAATAAGTCAGAAAATAAGACAGATTAGAGAATATAATATTTACATATTTGCAGTGAATTCATCCTAGAGGCAAAAAGTATCTAAAATTTAATATTCTTTAATAGTCTGATAATTAACAAGTTTAAGAAAAACTAGTCAATGCCTTTAATCCCAGCACTCGGGAGGCAGAGGTGGGCAGATCACTGTGAGTTCGAGGCCAGCCTGGTCGACAAAGTGAGTCCAGGACAGCCAAGGCTACAGAGAGACCCTGTCTCGAAAAACCAAAAAAAAAAAAAAAGAAAAAAAAAAAAAAGAAAAAAGAAAAACTAGTCAATTTTAAGAGAAAAATCAATTTAGCATGAAAATACAGAGGTTTTCACCTTTCACAGACAATGGTATCTAAAATATACACTACTAAACAATAATTATCATAATGGTAAAAACTTTCATTTAACAAAAGTAACAGAAATGTCATATTTAGGCAGAACTTACATTGTCTTTTATACTTAGAAAATGTAAGAAATGTCATATTTAGGCATAACTTACATTGTCTTTTATACTTAGAAAATTTAAGACATTAACCTCATATGTTTATATTTTCATATATCTTGAAACTCATTTAAATGAAATAAAAATAATGACAATGTAATTTGATACTCATATACATAGGTATAAGTCTTAGGTATGCTAAAGGTATGGGCTTTTTTCAACTTCTCAGTTTTAATACTGAAGACTTACTATACATGATATACAGAAGATTGTTTTTAAGTCATGATTATAAACCATTTATCAATATCCAAATAGTAAAAAGGAAGATTTGATTATTAGATATTATTCATCCACTATTGGCCAAACCATGCAAATTAAGGCACTGTATACTTAGTATGACATATACGGTGCTACCACACTTATTTAGCAGATGTGATTAATAACACGAAGGCTTTGTATTCAACTAAGAAGACAAGACAGTTCTTTAAAAATAAATAAATTAATACAACCAAGGTATCTCATGCTAGAAAACAATGATGGATTGCAAATACTCAATTACTTCACAAAAAGCATTGAGGTTCTGTAGGATTTAATTAACTGGCCTAGGGCCAAATCTCAAACTGTGAAGTTTAAGTTACTCACCACATCAAATGCTGTGCTTGTAAACAACCACACACGCACAGTTTATCCTCCTTCACGGATGAACATAAACACAGTAACTACTGAAAATAGAAAAAAGAATTTCTTACAAGCTATTTTCTAGTATTTTATATTAAGTCGCCCCTTAGATGGCTGTGTCAGCATACATTTTACATAAAGTGATCTCCTCTGGATGGCATTACTGACGTGCTTCTAACTTCACATGAGCTGTATCAACATAGATTATGCAGAACAGTGTCTTTGTGTACTAATTACAACACCACTTATCTTGGCACGTTGGTTTCTTTCTCAGTTTTGGCACAACTACTTTGGGACTTCTCATTTATTTTCATTTGAATATTAATTAGGCTACAGTGTAATTTTTTTTAAATATAAGAAAATTCAAGACATTTTACAAAATTACTGCTAATGGCAAACCTGATCATGAGTATAATTTTGCTGGTTTTATTTTTTTATATTTTGTTTTATTCATTCATTCATTCCCTCATTGTGTGTGTGTGTGTGTGCGCGCGCGCGCGCGTGTGAGCGTGCACGTGCACATGAGCACACACTCATACACAAGCCACGGCACCCATATAAAGGTCAGAAGACAGCTTTTCAGAGTCAGTTCTCCCCTATTGTATGGGTTTCAGTGGTTAAATTCAGGTCACCAGAATTGGCAGCAAGTACATTTACTGGCTGTGCCATCTCACCAGACTATGACTTGAATGAATTGCTTGTCGTCTTTATTCTAGAAATGATGACCATAAAACCATACTCATGGCCAACACGTCATCTACTTTGAGGCATAAGTGAACACTTGCTCCTATTAGAGAGTTGATTATTTTTAAGGCTTTTGGCTTTATGCCTTGGTCTGTTGTTCAGTTATTACAAATTACCATCTACAAGGGAATCTTCAAGTTTGGGGCTAGCCTTTTGTACGAAGCAAGTTCTAGCGTGACAACTCAGTTCATGGGTAGAAATAATAGTGAATGAACTATAACTTAAACCCCCAATTCTGAGAAATGGATACAGAAAAGAAGAAAACATTAAGAATAAAATAACAATAAATTTCATCAACTGTGGAAATTACTGACAACATTTTAATTAATGCTTTAATTAATTTAATCTGTTGAGTTCAGAAGGTGACAACAGCCTTCAAAGGTGGAGGTGAGGTGTATAGCTAATATCAAAACAAAGCCATTGATCTTTCAGCAGATGAGTTCACTGGAGCACTTTCATGGATCTTCACAGCCATAGACAGGACTTCATAAAAAAAAAAAAGATTCATAAGAAACAGAGTAGTGAATCAGGGTAACTGAGAGGCAGTATCTGCAAATCAATCTAGTCCTTGGAAAACATAAACAAAATCTTCTAGAGGTGTTTTTTCATAGTGCTTATAACTGAAGTTTTTCTAAGTAAGATTAAATAGCACATTTCTATCTGCAATAATAATAGTGACAAATAGTGAACAAAACAGGTGGTTTACTTGTTTGATACCATCGCTACCACAAACTGAAGTGAAATAGCTGAACTGAAGGTAGAAAGAAAATAACAAAGTTTTCTTACAGTTTCCAGACCAAACGCCAACATTAAAACAACAATATAAGTATCTATAAATGGAAGTGGTTTAGCCCAGACAGGCTGGCAAATATTACATTTAAGTGAAAGGGGCACCAAAATACTTCCTTCTTTGTTAAAAACCCAAAGCATTTTAATTTAAACTTAATTACAGTTTTAAGTAAAGCATTACACATTAATTATCCAGTCTCCAAGGACATGCAAAATAATGTCCTTTTGCAGGAAGTAGGTTCAGTGTTGACTAGTTGCCAACTGTCAAACTAAGAGTTTTTTAAAGAGACCCATGTGCAGAGGTTTTTAAAAGTAGAGGAAATAAAATGATGTATGTGTATAAATAATTAGCATGCCTTCTGTAATAATTCTCTGTGAAACCATAACTTTTACAATGAAAAAGAAGCACACAGCAAATTGGAAAGCATTACATCAGCCTTTTAAGGGCGAGAAAATGTAGTGTCATTTTACACACAGCTAAGTATGGCCAATCAAGAAAATATTCAAATTTAGAGATTCATGGCTAAATTAATTCTTAAATGCCCACTTTTTTAAAAAAGAGAAAGAAATATTCAAATAAGTACATAAATGATGAGTAACAGTATCTAAATTAATTTATAGGCTAAACGTAAGAACATCTCTAATGCATATTTATTCATTCATATTTATTGCCTTTAAAGTTTACATGTACATAGTATAAATGACTGGAAAACACAGGTAATTGTCATTCCTAAGGGGCAGATGTTGATTATATAAGTATAAATCTTAGCCAATCTTGAGAAAAAAAAAACTTTAGTCAAAGGCTATTTTCAAAACTCTCAAACAACCATTAGCTGTTTGAACAGAAACTTAAGCAAAGCTTCCACTGGGAGAGTTTGAAGTAGCCCAAATACCTCACTTCTAGACAGGCAATAGAATCGCAATGCACTTCATCTTCCAGAAGAATTTTTTCATATTGTCATGTGGGCAGTCTTTTAAAAATACAGATATTTACAAAACATAAAGCTATATTAAACTTATGTGTTTGTTGGCAGTAATAAGTTATGCTTTTTATGTTTATTCTAACTCTCCAGTCTCATTTGGTTTCTCTTCTCATATCAGCCTGTCTAAGATGTTTGATATATAAACTTTTGCCTGTATTTTGTTCCCGTGTCTGGGAGTACTGGACATCAGAGTTGCACAACCTTGCGTTGTACGGTTGACAGGAGGTCTCTCTACTGCTGACCTTAACTGCAGGTTATTCTTTTTTTTTTCTTTTCAGAAATGGTTCACTAACATGAGCACGGGATGCTTTCCTTTGGATATGTCTGTTATTATTGTTTTGCTTTTTGAAACATAATTTCGTGAAAATTTCATCAGGATCTCCACTGAGGTCTTGTTATGACGGTGCCCATTTTCTCCCTAGGCCCAATCCTGTTCTGCAAGTATTGATATGGACAGTTCCCGCCACGCGGAAAGACAGCAGACACCTGTGTGGCTCCTGAACTCCATCCAACCTGCTGGCCACAGAGACCAAAGCTGAGCAACTAATAAGGTACTGTCTTAGAGGGTCACTTAACAGTGGCTCCTACTTACTACCTTCTAATGGGAAGCAGCAGTTTGTGAATAACAGACCCATCTTTCCTGAGTGTGAGTACGACTTTAGTCTTTGGCCACAAGGCCTTCGCAAGCACAAGCTTGCAGAAATCATTTAATATACATGGTCTCCAGTGACTGCCTCAGATTTAAGGGCTAAACTGAACATGACATTTTGCTTTAGGACAGGGTCTCAGCATTCTCCACAGTTGTGTGGAGAGCAGGGACTGACTCTGACATGAACTCTGGTGTCCCATATTTGACCACTTCCCCTTGGTGGGGAGGCCTGGTGGCACTCAGAGAAAAAATAAGCAGTTTACCAAGATGAGACTTGATAGCCTGTGACCATACAGTGGGGGAGGAGGTCCCCCTCAGTCTTAGACCTACGGGAGGGGAATAGGCTGAAAGCAGGAGGGAGGGAGGAAAGGGAGGATACAAGTGATGGGATAACAATTGAGTTGTAATCTGAGTAAATTAATAAAATTTAAATAAAAAACAGACAGGGTCTCAGTATGTATCCCAGGCTGACCTCTAGTATGATATACTGCAGCCTAGCTACCTGGGCCCTACAATGACAGGCATAGACTCTGGTTGCCATAATAATGATTTGAACTAGGTGCTCTTGCTGCTATCAAAGACCACTAGAGGCGATTATGCTATGCTTAACTGTATGTTGCAAATAAAGAGAAAAAGAGCAAGTGTTTTCTTAGCCTTCATATTATGAGCTAGTTGAGGAGTGCGTATGACATAAGACTGACTGTGAAACAGGCTGGAAAGGTGGCTGAGTACATCTTTTCCACAGAGGTCAGCCTGCCTCAGGCTGATCCCCCCAAATCCAATACCACCACATACACACAAACACACTCACACACTGAACACACAACATACATACACGCACACACAGAACATTCCACACACATACACACATAGAACACATCACACACACACACACACAGAACACATCACATACACATACACACAGAACACACCACACACATACACACACACACACTCACACACAGAACACACCACACACATACACACACAGGACACATCACACATACACACACACAGAACACACCACACACATACACACACACACACTCACACACAGAACACACCACACACATACACACACAGGACACATCACACATACACACACACAGAACACACCACACACATATACACACACACACACAGACACAGACACACGGAACATAACACACACATACACAAACACACAGAACACATCTCACACACACACAGACCACCCACACACACAGAACACACCACACACACACATACACACAAACACAGAACACACCACACACACACACACACACACATACACACATGTTATTACAATATTGTTCTTAATTTGTGGAAGAATAACTGGAGAACAAGAAGTGCACAGTAGTAAGAAACAAATACAGAATTGCAACATGCCAGTATTGAGTGCCATGTGTACCTACCCACTCGGCACCATGGAAACCACCTTTAATGTGACGTTCCTTCACTGGCACTAGCATCTTTGTGCACAAAAGAAGATAAGGTTGCTCTGATATTTCCTCTACAAACCTACAATCGCTTTGTGTATACACCTCACATGCAGTCTTTCATTTCTGTTCTCACATCACCTTGTTGTCAAGGAAACAGGCATCAGCAACACATTGGAATGGTTAAAAGAAACCCCTAAAAGAAGAAATGTTTATTGTACATTGTGGTACATAGACTTCACTTTTCTGAGGAACAACAGTTTTCCTGTGTTAATGAATCAAAATCAAACTCACTGTAAAACATAGCATCAAAGCCTAAGAGAGTATAGGTGCTTTGAACAAAGCTCACCAGTAGCAGAATAATAACCAGGTGAAATATTAGTTTGATAATTAAGATTTATTACAGAATATACTCATTGTACAAAATCTCTAGCTTATCATATACATATTTAAAGATTATAATATTTGCTTAATTCAGCAAAAGTTATTTTTAAATCAATAACTAAAAACAAATATAAAAGCCACTGACTACAGGCAACTAATTTATTTCAAATGATGAACTCATTTGCTTGGGATCTATAGTTTTATTAAAGTCAATATAGTGAAATAACTTAGGCTCTATTGACAAATATCTTTATAATCATATTGCAGCCATCTTCCCAAAAGAGAGCAGAGTGGCTCATTCTGAGCAGTTCAGCTGTACATAATTTAGTGGAAGGATCATTTCCTGAGATGTGTGGGATTAAAGCAAGCAATGACACTATGGTTGGGGCTAGATGGATGGTTCGCTGGTTAGAAGCACTCGCTGCTCTTCCAGAGGAGCCACGTTCAGCTCTCAGCCTCCGCATTGGGTGGCTCACAACGGCCTGGCATGCCAGCTACCGGAGATCCAATGCCTCTTCTTTGTTCTGTTTTTTGGTGTTGCTTGTTTATTTGTTTACAGGATCCCATTACATAACCCTGGCTGCCTTGAGCTAACTATGTATGCCAGACTCACCTCAAACTCTCACCAATCTACCCTCCAAGTATTGGGATCAAAGGCATTACCAGTGCAAACAACTGAAAGGATTTAATGATCTAGAACTTTACATGGGAGAAAGAGAAAGGACATTCAGGGACTAGAAAGAAAGACAGAGAGAAAGAAAGAAAGAAAGAAAGAAAGGAAGGAAGAAAGAAAAAAAGGAAGGAAGGAAGAAAATAAACAGCATTATTACAGGATTTGGGAAAGTATTACCACAACTGAATGGCCGTGCAGGACAGCAGTAACTACAGACCCAGAGAAATGCGTAACACAGGAAGGGAGTAAGTTGAGCAAGAAAAGAGAGCTCAGTCGGTTTCTCATCCCTTTAAGAGTCCTGTTGATAGGCCCCAGTGGTATAGAAGCCAGCCACATGCCCACACAAAGAAGCCCCAAGGATGCTGTTTGAAAAGATCAGCTCCCAGTAGCAGCACCAAAAACAAAACAAAACAAACAAACAAAAAAACAAAAAACAAAACAAAACAAAAACAAACAAACAAACAAACAAAAAACAAAAGGATATCTGACATATTCACTTCTCAGTTAGACTACCTGAGGGAAACAAACTAATCTTATATTTCTTTTTCATCATTTTAAAATATAAGTAACAAGATCTTTCTTGTTCTGAAATATAACCTGAAAATCAATAGGGATATCAAGATCACTCAACAAATTTTAGAAATTGTCTTTTCTAAGTGAGCTTGTTTATGGAAAATGTCATAGTATTCTTGCTGTGACTTGAGAAGTTGATATTTTAGAAGATATTAAAATATAAAGACTTAAATATATATGACACTATTATCTAGTAAGATAGTCTTGATAAAAAAAGAAAGAAAAAGGAAACAAATAAATAAAAATGTTTTAGTTTAATTATATATATCATAAATATTATATATAATAACAGTTTATAATATATAAAAAGTAACCAGAATACTGTTTTTTTTATTTGTTTTGCATTCATCAAAAAGAAAGCAATTTTCAAAGTCAATTCTCATCAAGCGATGTGATGCACACCTATAATTTCCAACTCTTGGGGAGATGATCCAGGAGTTTGAAGTCAGCCTGTGCTATCAGGGGAGACAGTCTAAATAAAAAGGAAAAAAGAAAGAAAGAAAGGAAGGAAGGATAAAGATAGATGATAGATAAATAGATAGGAAAAAGAAGGGAGAGAGAGAGAGAGAAAGAGAGAGAGAGAGAGAGAGAGAGAGAGAGAGAGAGAGAGAGAGAGAGAGAGAGAGAGATAAAGCTGCCCCTCTGGCTGTACAATGTGTAACACACCCTTTAGCTTTGATCTCCCCACACTAGACAGTAACCTTCTTTCATATCAACAGTTAGAGCCCTGTCTCTAGAGAGAGAGAAATGTGGCTCCCTGAGAGATAGCTACATGTTAATCCCCAGAGCCTGCGAGTGCACTAAGGAACACTGTAATATGTAGGATTAAATTAAGCATGTTAAAATGAGGAGATTATCTGGGATTATCCAGGTGGGACACATGTAATCACAAAGGTCCTTAAGGGAGGGAACAGGAAGGTCACAGTGGGAGCCAGGCAGGTGATGATGACGGAAGCAGAGTTTTCAGCAGAGTGGTTGAGGCCAGGGTCAGGAGGCGAGGTCTGTCAGGTCTTAGGAAAAGACAAAGCAGCAAAGCATTGAGCTCACCATCTTGCGCTACCAGATGGAATTTAGCAGTTCTGACTTTTTTTTTCTGTCAGGTTAGACTTTCTAATCTCTACATTTGTGGGATAATAAACTAATGTAGTTTTAAAACCAGCAAGCCTGTAATTATAGCAGAAATAAAAGGCACTACAGCCTCCACATGGTTTTTCTTGCATCCCTTCCCTGGCTTGGTCTACACCACCGGAAGCAAACCTTTGCTTTTAGAAGGCATATTGTAAGAGGGACTGCCAGACGATGGTCATGCTGAGAGAGCATTTACCCCTGTGGGCCTCTCAGATCGCTGTAGCCTGGAGCCCTGTGGGTGCTTTCCAGCTTTAGGGCTATTGTTCCTGCAGCTTTAGGACCCCAGACTCTAAGGAGGAACAACTCCCCCACTGCTTCTAGTCTCAAGTGTTTTGCTAATCCTGTTGGTTCCCTTCACCCTGACCCCACTTCCATAATTAACCCCCCCATCCTCCCCCCCCCCACACACACACACACTCTTTAACAATTCTCCAGCTAAGCCTGCGACTGTGACATCTGAATGCTGTCAGTATACTGTATGGTTCAACACAGAGCATCCTTTTATAACTATTTATTTAGGACTCAGATGCTTGAGTCTTAACAGTATTTTGAGACCCTCTGAAGGGGAATTAAACATAAGGTCATTTACCATATCAGCTGTCTATCAGTAATTCAAGTTTAATTTCTCCTCTTTAAATTGAGTGGTAATGTAGCTGCCCTTACGTTAAAAAAGAAAGAATCTTTCTCATTCACAAAACAACAAAAGGTACATAACAGTGGTTGATCACGTTTACACACCAAAAGAATGGATGTTTATGAAATGCTACAGAGAATTCCTTTAAAAACAAAACAAACCAAACAAACAAAAAAATGGGGTTTCTCTGTGTAATAGCCCTGGCTGTCCTGGAACTCACCTTGTAGACCAAGGTGGCCTAGAATTCACAGAGATCTGCCTGCCTCTGCCTCCCCAGTGCTGGGATTAAAGGCATGCAGCACCATGCCCAAAGAGCAGAATAGTGGATTTCTTACCTGTTCCAATTAGCCAAGATTAAAAGAGTACACACTTCACGAAATCTTAGAATTTACTACAATAAAAAGCCAATATGATATTATAGGATCATTATAGGAATAGATGAAGGATAAGTAGAATTCAATCTTTAAAATGCATATGCTCATCTGGAGCATATTTATATTGCACATGAACCGTCAAAACTATTATACATAGGCTGGGGGATGTATAGCACTGGTCCTACCATGTGTGAGGTATTTGGATCAATTTCCAGCATCACAGAGTTGCGGGAGAAGAAAGAAATGAAGAAAGAAGTATTTTCTTAGTCGGGGAAACATCAAATTGCAGAGGGACACCAGAAGGAAAGGGGATCCAAGATTCGGACGGAGGCCTTGGCCTTCAAGACTCTGCTGGACTTAGGGACAGGCCCGGGGAAGTAAAGCTGAAGACAGAAATGGATCCTGGTCACCAAGCTGGGCCACATGGTTAAAGAGATAAAATGAAGTCCTTGGAGGAGACCTATCTGTTCTTCCTACCCATCAAGGAACTGAGATTATTAGCATTCTTTTTTTTTTTTTCTAGGCACATCCCTAAAGGATGGGGTTCTAAAGATTGTGTCAGAGCAGAAGCAGAGTCTGGCTAGCCAGCAGACCAGTGTCGAGGCTTTTGTCCCTACTGGGGACCACAATGGTCATGTTGGTTTTGGTGTTAAGTGCTCTAAGGAGGTGGCCACTGCCATCTGAGGGGCCATCATCTTGGCCAAGCTTTCCATTGTCTCTTTGAGGAGATGCTACTGGGGGAACAATATTGGCAAGCCCCACCCTGTTCCATCCTAGGTGACAGGCACTGTGGTTCTGTGTTGATGGGTCTAAGGCCTGCCCCCGGAGGCACCGGTGTCCAAGGAGCTGCTGCTGGTGGGCAGTGTTGATGATGAGTGTTACACATCAGCCAGGGCTGCACTGCCACTCTGAGCAACTTTGCCATGGCCACCTTTGATGCCATTTCTAAAACCTACAGCTATCTGACCAAGTCTCCTTATCTGGGATTTGCTGACCATTTTGTGAACACCCAGACCAGAGTCTGTTCAGAAAACCGAGGCTCTAGCTGTGGATATGACATAAAAGTTTTTAGACAACCTTGTCTGGTTCCCAATTTTAGAGGGATTTCCTTGAGTATCTCTCCATTTAATTTAATGTTGGCTGTTGGTTTGCTGTAAATCGCCTTTATTATGTTTAGATAAGTGCCTTATATTCCCGATCTCTCCAGAACTTTAAACATAAATGGGTGTTGGATTTTGTCAAATGCTTTTTCTGCATCTAGAGAGATGATCATGTGGTTTTTCTCTTTCAGTTTGTTTATATGATGGATTACATTGATGGATTTCCATATGTTAAACATCCCTGCATGCCTAGAATGAATCCTACCTGGTCATGGTAGGTGATGTCTTTGATATGCTGTTGTATTCGCTTTGCGAGTATTTTGTTGAGTATTTTTGCATCAATGTTCATAAGAGAAATTGGTCTGAAATTCTCTTTTTTTGTTGGGTCTTTGTGGGGTTTAGGTATCAATGTGACTGTGGCCTCATAGAAGGAATTTGGTAATGTTCCGTCCATTTCTATCTTTCAGAATAGCTTGAATGGTATCGGTATTAGCTCCTCTTTGAAGGACTGGTAGAATTCTGCGCTGAAGCCATCTGGCCCTGGGCTTTTTTTGGTTATGAGACTATCAATGGTTGCTTCTATTTCTATAGGCAAAATAGGGCTATTTAATTTGTTTATCTGGTCTTGGTTCAATTGGCAAATGGAATCGGTCGAGAAATTTGTCCAATACCCTTGAATTTTCGAATTTTGTGGCATAAATGCCATAACCTATTAAATATGCACATTTAATTTTACCTCCTGCCTCTAGCTGTAAGTACTATTCCCACTGCTCCAGGCAGGCAGAGAAGAGGTAAGATTCAACGTTCTTACTGTCTGTGCTCGCCATTTGGTTGAACTAAGTTGAGATGCCTTCATTAGGCTTACTGGCGCTTACAGTAAATTCTATTGTGCTTCATGTGCACAAGCTTGTGTAAGGACTTTGAATTTTAAAGGTCTGCTAGACATTTTTACATAATTAAAAATAATTGTCTTTAGCTGAGGAACTAAACCTGGGTATCCAATTAATACGTGTAATAATTTTTCTTTGACAAGAAATCTAACTCCTACTTATCTTAATGTGTTCTGTAGTATAACCTGTAGGGAATATGCCTTATGATGCTGTAGCATTGCATTACGTGTTACACTGTAAGAGTCTTGGCTAGGGTTTCTATCGCTGTGGCAGAACACCAGAGGGAGGGGTGTGCTTCGTCTCAGATCCTGTAGTCCGTCACCTGGGAAATGCACCACGGGCCAATCCAGATTTTTGTTTTCTTAGCTGAAGTTCTCTTTTCTAAAACGAGTCTAGCTTGTGTGAAGCCAGCATAGTAGGTAACGTTTACAAAATGTACATATGTTAACAAATATATGGTTACTCATATTAGTGCTATAACATTATACATGATATATATATATATAATAGAATAATACATAATGATGTTATTTGCGTAGCCTAGCAGCTTTAAGTAAATAGCGAATCTGTATATTTCTACAGAGAATACATCGTTAGCAGGTGATTAACTAGAAATTAAATATTTAATGCATTTTCCCCTTTGTAAGATTCTGTCATTGTCTGATGAGTCACTCTTCCTGGGGCGTAAACACACGTTTAATCACCCTACAGAGGGCATTGATGACAGACCAAAGAAACTATTGTGACTCAAGTCTAGGCTATTGTAAAATTCATACAGATAGGGTTCCTTATGTTTCCTGAGTGCTTGGATTTAAAGTGCTCTGGCTAACTTATGTACTTTTTCCTTCTTAATGCCATTGCTTTTACTATCACTAAAAATGACAATAACATAATAATAAGAAATTATAGCAATGATGGTGCTCCTTCTAGCTCTACAGACTAATCTGCTTTATATTTACAAATTGCCTTTATATCAAATATTTTCTTTTTCACATCAAGCATATGTATTAGTATGTGGATATTTAGTAATTATCCGTTCACAGTCAATTCCAGGGCTTCCCTCAAACCTCCATACTGAAGTCCTGAGATGCTCAGCTCCTTAAATAAAATGATAGAGTATTTGCATATAACCTACTGACATCTTCACATGCTGTAACTCATCTCTACATCACGTTGAATAAGTAATACAATGTACATTCTATGCAATAGTTAGACTGTATTAAGCCCCATATCTCATCATTGTGACCAATTGCCTGACAAAGAAGCAACTTAAGAATGGAAGGATTTATTTTTGGGTCTCCAGTCAGAGGAATGATGCCCATCACAGCAGGGAGGACGTGGTGACCAGGATAGCTTGGCCTACAGCACTGACCAGGAAGTACAGAAAGAACTCCAGTGATCAACTGGCCTTTTCCCTTTTCCTTTTCCGTTCAATCCAGGACTATGGTCCACAGGATGTTGCCTACATCTAGGGGAGGTCCTCTTTCCTCCATTAAACCTTTCAAGCACATACTTCATTACTGCTACAGGTATGTATTAATATATTTCAGTTGATGGGTGAAATTAGCCATCATAAACCCACCACTTGAAAACGTGCTATCCAAACACTTTCAAACCGTGGCATTCCACCTCTAACCCCAATAGGTTCATGGCCATCTTACAACAAAAACATGCTTTCATTCTTACTTAGGAAGTGTTATAGTCTCAACACTGTTGACGAATCTAAATCTAGAGCCTTCTGCTAACATTCAGGCAAATTATGAGCCCTGTAAATGTTTTTTTTAATGTTTCAGATTTCTATCATACTGCGAACAGTCCCATCCCAAAGGGGAGGAATGAGTCACAGCAAGGAAAGATTGGATCAAAACAAGACAGAAACACAGCAGGGCTAACATCAAATCCTGCAAAGCAAATCCATGGCCAGATTCTGGTGGTATCACCTGGGCACCGGGGACCTTGAATGGTCACCGGCCTCCAGCTCTGGTTTTTGAGCCAACTGTGGGTTTTCTCTTGGGCTACTGATACATGATACCAGAAGCTTTCCTTGGCATGCATCCCATATTGCTGATATCTCTGACAGTCTCTAGTGTTGGGCCTCATTTTCACAGCTTCCTCCGTAGCCCAAGCAGGAGTTCCATACATGGAATCTGACCAGGCTACAAATTGTCTGGTGAAGCGGTTTTTCTGAAGCAATGTTGCAAGCCTCCATGACCCGCTCACTTTTTCATCTTGTGTGTCTGAAAAACCAGCGTTGTGGGGATAATGCTGAGCAATTTGGGCCATTTTAAGTTACTCTTATTCAAATTCTCACAACAAAGACAAACATACTCTTTGCCAAGATGTAACAAGGATGGCCTTTAGGCTAATTATGACAAATTCCTTATTCCTCACTGAAACCTTTTAAGCAGGGACTTCACTGTCTACACTTCTAGTCTCAAATCTTCTGCATCTGCGCTCCCACCAGAATAGCCTGCTTTGTTTTGGTCTGGTTGATTTGTTTTGTTTTGAGATAGAGCCTCACTATATAACCCTTGCTGGCTTGGCACTCATTGAGTAAAGCAGGTTGGCCTTGAATTCACAGAGATCTATCTGCCTCTGCATTCCAAGTGCTTTGTCAAACACTCCAAAGCTCTATCTTAGTCACTGTTCTATAGATGTGAAAAGATACCATGACCAAGGCAACTTATAACATAAAGCATTGGGAAGATTGCTTGCTTACAGTTTCAGAGGGATAGTCCATTCCATGATCATCACGGTGGTGAGCATGGCGACAGAGAGGCGTGCATGGTACTAGAGCAGTTGCTAAACACTGTGATCTGATCCACAAGCAGGAAGGGAGGGGGGGGATTGGAAAGAATAACAGAGGGAGGAAAGAGACAGAGACAGAGAGACAGACAGACAGAGAGACAGACAGACACACACACACATACACATACACACACACACACACACACACACACACACACACACACGATGGGGTGGGGAGAGAGAGAGAGAGAGAGAGAGAGAGAGAGAGAGAGAGAGAGAGAGAGAGAGAGAGAGACTTGGCCTTGTGTGGATTTTTGAAATCTAAAATCCCACCTCCAGTGACATACCTCCTCCAACAAGGCCACACCCCCTAATCCTTTCAAAACTATTCCATCAACTGGGGACCAAGCATCCAAACATGAGTCTAAGGGACTCATCCTCACTCAAACTGCCACAGGCTTCTCTACCCTACATGTCAAAATTCCTTTCTGTAAACCAATCCAGAAGCTTATGAATACTTGGCAGGGTAGTCAACAGCAATGGGTCGAATATTGGTATTAAGTGTTTGTATGTTACTCCTCTTCTTGTTGAGACCAAACATCTGACCAAAAAAAAAGTTACTCGATGAAAGTTTATTTTACCTCGCAGTTCAGAGGAACGCAACCCGTTCTGAGGTGGAGATGATGGCACTGGGAGTAGTTTGGGCCATGGTATTTACAGGAGAGCAGAGGTAAAAATGGCCGGTGCTAGTTGGCTTTCTCCTTTTTCACTTTTAATTTGGCCCAGGGCCCTATAGAACAGGCATACTCATATTTCACAGTAAGTTTTCCTCTTTACTCAAACTCCCAAGAAAATAGTCTAACAGATACATCCAAAGGTGTGTCTCCCTAATCCCTTAATTATCTCGTAACCTCCCAAATTGGCAATTGAGATTAACTATGGAGAGTACATACTATTGTATTTAAATATATTCTGTCTCTGGTTAGCTTAACCTATTGGGTGTAAAGGAACGGCTATGGCTTCTGTGGTGGAAAAAAAATGTTATACAAAAGGAAAATTAGATTTCTTTCTGTCTCAGTAGTGTTGCCTAACTACACGCGCTTTGACTTCTCTGAGTGGACTTTCTTCCTCTATGAAAGCTGAAGCACATGCCTGAACAATTGCGTTTATTGAAGTTGGTTTGATAATTGAAATAAAAGCAGCTATTAGCTGATAAAAGGCTGCCTTACCACACTAAAGAAACCATCTGAGAAAACTGACTGAACTTTACTGGCCAATAGCATCAGGGACCAGTCTACATGAAGGAGCTGGAGCTGAGAGAACTTACCCCACCGTAACACACATTTTAGCTCACTTAGCACCAGCATCCGAATTCAAGTCCTCAGGACATTCAGGGCCACTTAGGACTGCCTGAGTTGGGTTCTGCAGCGTCCTGACCGCAGTGCCCCACATCCAAAGAGGGTGAGTAAGACAGAGAAGGCACTCCAAAGCAACTGGTTTTCTTCTAGCCCCCCCTTTTAAACTTCACCCCCTCTCTTCTCCTTTTAGTTCACTGAGTAACTTGGACAGGAAGCAACGTTTCAGATTACTGCGAGGCATGGTGTGTGGGGGGGGGGGCAGCAGGTATGAACAAGGATGGGAATTCCTTCAGTGACTATGACCCCTCTTGCCTGCTAAGCTGATTAGTGGCAACTGCTGACTCACCTCAAACAAGGCCTTAAAGTAAAGTACACATGCTCTATACTCCAGAATCCACAGCATCATTCCAGAGTGACAGGATAGAAAGCAGGGGCCATATCTTGTTGACATTACACCTTGTGCCATATATAATAGAAAGGAAAAAATAAATAGAAGACTTGCTTCTTAGAACAGTGAGATTCAATACGAGCAAATAGCTTTCATCTTCTGACTTTTAAATTAAAATAGGAGAAATTATAATTCTCCTATTTAATTTGGCATAGTAAGCTGCCTTGCCTTTCAGACAACCCTGTAATTACACTGTAAACAAGACTTATAGATAGCACTAATGGAAATAAGGGAAATGTTGAAGAGTGCCTATTTTTCCACAGGGACATCAGAATGGGTTTAGAAAGACCCTATATCTTACAGAATAAAAGCAAGGCTGGCTGGCTAAATTTAATCTCTTTCCTCAAATTTAAAGGGAAAAACCATTCCGGGCTGGATCTATTTTGAACGAAGAATGTTCACAGCCAGAGTTAGAAAGAACATCTCTCTGTAAGAACTAAGGAAGAGTTGAGCCGTTGTTCGTGTTGTTTCACTTGGAGATATTTACTTGCCCACCCAATAAGATTTCCAAAATATAGCTTATTGAGATTATTTTGAAAGATAAATATTTAGAAGGATACAACATACTGAACATATTTTTAGAAAATGTTGATATTAGCAGCAGAGGCTAGCTGTTTATTTTATACGATTTTGAAACAAAGACCAACCATGATAAATCCTAAGAGTTCTAACTTAGTATTGATTCAGGATGTATTAGTTAAAAAATGGTTTCTTCAAAAAAGTTACGTATTAAATGTATGCTTAAAATGTATTTTTCATATAAATGTATACATGTATACATGTATATGTGCATACATATTCACATATATTATATGTGTCCTGTGTTGTCTTATGACTTATATACATACCTGAACATATGCCCATGTACATATGTGCCAATACAGAAACCTTACTAACAGGGCATTTCTTACCACTGAAATGTGATTAGTAAAAATCTGGAATTATGGAGTACATTATTCCTTGTATGTATGATTATGTTCTTAAAGGACAGTTTATACTTCTTCTACCCCAAGTACAACGTACTACATAACTTCATTTGTATCTTCCATTTTCTTTCAATAGGAGGGTCATCTAGAGAAAGGAAAAGGCAGCCACTGACATGGGAACAGCACCAAGTGTTCCAGCTGGGCCCCTGTCCTGTCAGAGGAGTGAGCCAGGCTCTCACAGAGAGACCAGCAATCTCTTGTTGATCAGAACAGAGAAAGACAAGATCATTCTGGCTATGAATGTGTGACACAAAAGCTCAAGGCCACTTCATAATTTGTCCAAGCAGAGGACAGAAACAAGGTCACTGTACAAACCACATCAACACCAGGTATCTCCCCCTCTCGGCTGTTTCTGGGCGTGACAGTTTCCTTTCCATTTACAGATTCATTCCTCTTGTATTCATCCCTCCTTCTAGAAAAGGGTAGAGTGACTCATCCCTAAAATTATTTGGGCCAGACACCAAATATTTGACAACGTCTACCCCAGGGTAAAAATAATAAGAAGAAAATCTATATTTCTCTGAACTTTTCTACAAATGATCCAAAGAAATCACAAAACTTCTAGATTCTTGTAACACTTTGCTACCAAGACACACCACAATGGTCCATGTGATGCGGTATCCACTGGCTCAGTGAGCAATAAATACGAGTTGTCCAACTGTAAGTAAATTTACCAAAAGGCACTGACATGTGAAAGCTTTAGCAGAATACCATAGATTTTATTATTCAATTTAGAATAAGCATAGAGGCATATATGCATGGCTATAAATACTTGATAACCTATTTTTTTTATTATATACACATGCATAAAAAAATACACACACTGGGGTTTGTGTGTATAGGCACAGAAAAAGGAGGAAGAAGATGCTTAGAGTGCTTAGCAGTATCTACCCATTGTGGAGCACCAGATTCTAGGGGTATTTAAGGGAAGGATTTCACCTTTTATTTTCATTTTTACAATTAACGTTTTTGTTTTGACAAGCATAGTGAGGGTTCAAAATTAATTAATTCTCAGTTCATAGGAAAAAGTTATCCTGGGCTATATGACTACAGAAGAAATCCTTTAAGAGAAGGCCAAAATACTGATGGCAGAGATTATTTGATGGCCTTTAAAGAAGTTAGCAGCCCAGCAGGGTGTGATGGGGCAACACCTTTAATCTTAGCAGTCAGGAGATAAGAATGTGGCAGATCTCTGTCAGTCTGAGGACAGCTTGGTCTACAGAATGAATTCTCTGACAGCTATGATTACATAGGAGAAACTTTGGCTCAAAAACAAGAAAACAAACAAACAAACCCCCCAAAAAGTAACATTATACAGACTGAGTGAATTGTATTAGGAAATATATATGTATGTATGTATGTGTATATACACATACATACATGCATAGGCATGTAACAATAAATAATGAAAAAAGAGCCCTCAGATATGAAAGAGAGCAAGTAGTGGCGTAAGGGATCGGAGGGCTCAGACGGAGGAAAAGGAAAGGGCAAATGATGTAAGATTATAATATCAAGAGATAAAAAAGTATTAAAAGTAAAGTAAGATACAATAATAATGTAGTGATAATAATAAATTAAAGAGGACTGGAGCCATCTTTCGAATACCTATCAGCGCCTCCTAATTCTAGAGAGACTTAGAGATGGCATTTAAGGCTGTACCCTAACGGGTAGGTAAACAGTTCTCTACTCTAAAGGGAGAAGAAGGCTGGAGAATGTGAGTGTGGAATGAACAGTGAACCGCAGAGGAGAGGGAAGGCTTCCCCTCAGTCTTTCATAGTCTCTATCTTTTAATTAAAGTTTTCTGAGAGGAGAGAGAGAAAAAAAAACTCACGTAGAATATTTATAGCAAACACAGAGTTTATCAGTATTCTAATTGTGTGCCTCTGATCAGAGTAAAATCAAAGGTCCTTGCTAATCCTAGTGCTCTTCTTCATCTGGTCCCATCTTCCTTACCCCAAGTATTTCACACTTTAAGTATGCATTTCAAAAAGCTATTAGCTTCCCCTGCGGGGGTGTGTCCTGCCTTGTAGAAAGACCCACAGATAGGAGACACAATAAAAATGGCCAAAATTTTCCTGATCAGTGGCTTTGAAGGTCACTGTTGAGGGAAATAAACCTGGTACTTTAGCTCATCAAATTTGAATACATTTCCCTCTCACTTTTCTCTTTGCCTCACAGAAGCATCAGCACTCACTGGCTGCCCAGTTAAAGGGAGAGCAAAGATGGCTGTGCACAGGACAAACACCTGCCGGGCATCAGCTTGCAAAAACTTACGCTTCTGAAGAAGAGAATGAGAAGGGAATGTCTATGGGTTAGAAAAGGAGGCTGGGCTACCTGGAAAGCTCTGGGTGCAGTTCACTGAGGATGGGAGGTACAGAGGCTGTGGCGACCTGGGGTATGAATAGGACTGACTCCTGCGCCCAGTAGGACTAAAGGCCAGGGAACACAAGAGAGAAGAGGTCTAGGTGCTCAAAGGAACACTCACTCAAATCAGCAGGCAATGGCTGGGGAAATGCAGGAAAACAGCAGCAGGGCCTGTAGGTCCTCTTCACCCACAATTTGGGTTCAAACTCACATCGCATGCTTAGCATCAAATCTACTTACACACCAAACCATCTCAATGGCGCTCTTTTCTTTTCGCTGGCACACTGATTTTTTTTTAAGCGAAGGATGGTGTAAACAGTGAAGGAACTGAGGGAGGAAAAAAAAAACCACCTCCATGTAGCTTTGGCATTTGACTTAAACAGAACTCTTTAAGACTGACGAAGAGGTATCTGGGGCACTGGATAGTCGTTGGAGAAGTTTCTTCTGGGTAGCCTTGCAGAAAGTGCTCAACTCTGCTCATTTTAGTGGCTGCCTGCCTATTCAGCCCTCCAAAGATGGCCGTGTATCCAGTGTTCGCTGATACAAATTATCTCAATGAGGCGAGATTATAAAATGAATCAAAGTGCTAAATCTAGAAGCACAAGGGCCAGGGGTGGGTTGGGGGTGGGGTATGAATTAGAAGCACAGCCACAGAGAGTCACAGGCTAATAGGGACCAACAATATTTATAAACTAGTATTAGTCCAAAGTGCATGCCATGAACACGGTAGAGAATGCAATTTTGATTGCTTCGTGTTGCCCAGGATTGTGCTGTTGTAATACAAGTTATTACCTTGTTTTTTTTAATATTTAAAGAATCCTCATGTGTTCTCCACCCGCCACTGAATGTTCTCAACCTGTACAATTTTCTTTATGGCTTAACCTTGGTCAGCCTGGGTGTGCTTTAAAGGTACTTTCGGAAACCTGTGAATAGAGAATTCATGCTTACAAGAACTGTTACCTCTTCTGCTTGGTCTTTTGGCTATGACTAATCGCCAGTCAATTGTCTTCTGTGGCTGCTGCCACTGATGCTGCCAGTCTCCATAGCAGACACTGCTCAGGTGTTGCTAGATTCTGGGTGCCTGTGACCATTTTATGCAGCGCCTCTGCCTCCTGACAGGCTTTTATGGACTAGTCAACTGCTGCACATTTGCAGGTGTTCTGGCCCTGTGACGCTCAGAGCAGATTCTATGAGAACAACTGTAGCCGACATTTCTAAGACCTCAGACACCCTGATTGCACCCCAAGCCGTGGATGTATATAAGGTTCCTTGCTGTTTGAGCTTCTGTTCTTCTCAGGGCAGAGCGGTGAGCGTCGTGGAGCCAGATCAGAACTGCTAACGTAACATGGCTGCTGGCAGCTCTTCAAGTTGCTTTGCATAATTTGGATCATGAGCAGTGTTTTCACAACACCTTTCCCTTTTTTGTTGTGGTTTAAATAAGCAGTGCCAAATATTTGAATTACACTTTGTGCTATGACCCAATCTGCAGAGAGGCTAAGGGCTAATAAAACCTCTGGGAAGCTTTGAAGTCATTTTTCCTTTTCAGATTCCTTTTCACATCTGTCCTTTTCTCCTTCTGGGTCCTGAATCCTATTGTTAGTTCAATTTAGGTACATAAAATATGGTAAAACTCCATTCTGTGGAATTTCCAGTACTTCTTGTTTGCATTTTCTGTGGTGATACAGCATTCCAATAGTGAATCTGTCTTTCATAAAGATTCAAGCGCAACACATTTACATCCACAATAAAAGTCTTTAGACCTCCCCTCAAAATAATCTACTTTCTACAAAAGGAATCCTTAAATTTGGTTTTTAAAAGTTTTAAGCATCAAATGAAAATGCTTATAAATTCTGTTTTTTTCCTTTACCCTCCATCTGTAATCTGTCCCAGATCTAAGTTCCTCCCTCTCTTAAGGACACACTGTGCTAGGATAAGCCGGGTCAACAAGACCCATCCCTTTCTTTGTTCCTCTTGACACGTACCTGATGATCTTTTTCCCCCACAACAACATTTTTTTTTCTCCACAAAACAAAACACATTTCTCACATTAGTCAAAAATCTACTTCAATCCTTTTCTTTTAAGGGCCGATAACTTCGCCAAAACTCAATTCTCCTTCCATCACTATATTTAAAAGTATGATGATTTTTCCCCCATCCACTTAAGTTTTCTTGCACATTGACTGTGATGCTCAGGCCCCTTTCTCACAAACAACAGCATCCCCCCGGAACACATTTGCACTACTAAAGTATAGCCAAGCTCACATACGCAGAGCTGCCATGGTTTGAGTAACCTGGATGGTTAATCCACACTTCAGAAACGCAAGAAACACAGTGCTAGGACTGAGAGGATTAGAATTACAGTTTTGCATATGCTCCGTGAACATCTAAACCCGGTGACATTACATGCAGCGCTTCTCATCACGACCAATGATTTCCGTAGTGCACAGGTAAGAGAGTGTGCAGTAATAAGCCTTGAAGGCGGAGAACATGACATAGCACACTCTAAAGTAAGCCCTGATCCTTATGTGAGCGCTAGCTGTCCTGTAGACTACTTACAGATAATCACGTAATTTCCAACAGTGTCACAGTTCAGGGTGTAAGGTTCTTTGGGAATATCATAATCTGTAGAGTAAGGCTAGAGGTTCCTAACATACAGCAAACCATCAACTTAGCCTCAACCAAGTAAGTGAGAAGATATTCCGTATAATACTTCAACCCCCTTGTTTGTTTGTTTCTGAGATAGTGTCGAGCTCTGTGTAGCACTGGCTGCCCTGGACCTTGCTCTGTAGACCAGGTTGGCCTTGTACTCAGAGATCCACCTGCCTCTGTCCACCTAGTGCTGGGATTAAAGGCGCATGCTACCATCACCCTGTTAACTGTTCTTATAGCTAGACTGAGTTTCTGATAGTAGTCATTGAAACAAATTTTTACACATAGAAATCTCACCATTATCATCATGTTTTAATAATAGGCAGATGACTACTAGCCATTATAGAAAGAAAAATCTACTTGCAATGCTTGCTTTTATTTTATGTCAATTTCATATAAATTATGAAGCGATAAAACATGCCATTTTTCATTGTGCTACCGTTTACATTTGAATAATGATCCTGTGACAGTGTCATAACTCAAAAGTTAAATTTTTAGCTAGTTAGTCCTTAGGCGTCATTTAGCAATTGTTCATGACTTAGTTATTGCTGATATTATAATATGATTAAAGATCCCAGTAACTAGAAACATACATGTTTAGTACAAAATTTACTAGTGTATTCTTGTGCACAAATGGATATGCATACAACAGAGGAGGCTCTTCTTGTAGACTGACTCCTAACACACAGTTTTAGACCAACCTGTTTGATTGGCCTGGGTTGATGAAGTTTCAAATACTGTCCTATTTTCTCCATGAAGGCATCCTTGAGTGTACTTTTTTAAGCCTGCCAATTAATTTCTTGGAAGAAGAAGGTTCTGCATATTAGAAAGAGCACTTGCTATTTTTTTTTCTCCACAGAACTATCTTGTGAAGTAAAATAGCACTATCATTAGCATATAATTACTTCATAATTACACTTAAAGGAAATGCTGCGTATTTTTGATATCTTTATATACTAGATTGTGAGGCACACACAACCTATAAATAGAGCCATATAAAGCTGAAACAGATATGTTATCTTTTGTATCTTTTCTCATTAGAAATTGTTTTTTGTTTTCTGGACTGAATTTTATACAATGGAGGTGTATCAAATATGTTAACAGAAAACTGAAAAAAAAATGATAACCAGGCAATTGTTGCCTTTTGGGTGATGAACTCTTAAATCAACAAAGGAGGCTGCCCTCTGGATAATCAATCAGGCCACACCAGCCCACCCCTCCAACACCCACAGGTGGTGGCTTCTGAGCATGGGGATGCCAAATAAATTGCATTAGATAAATATGAGAAAGATGCAACCAACACTTTGGGACAACCAGGTCAGAGTGAAGGATTTAGGACTCAACTATTCATGCCAATGTTCCATCACAATTGATGTACTGCAGGTCATTTGGAAAAGCTGCTTCTGAGGCGTATCCTGTTGGTTTTCCAAAAAGTGGGTGCTTGGGGGAAAAGCAGGGACCCTAGTGACAGTGGGAATGGTAACTGTGACACTCGGTGAAAGCGGCTACAGTGCTGTCTCGGGTCACTGGTGTCCACACTGTGAGCTCGCACTGCCAAGGTTATATTTAAGTTTCCACTCCCCCCAGCCCCACACCTAGGAGTTTGGAGGTTCTCCCAGTGGACAGCCCATAGCTGAAGCAGAGGTGTCTCCATGCCCTGTTTAGACATTTCCTTTCCAGTTCTCATCCAACGTGAGCTCACCTCTGTCAGCCTCCTTGGGCCCACAAACCAACAGCCAAGGGCCCTGACCAAGCTAATGCCCTGATGCTGTAGTCCTCTCCTGGGCTGTGCTCCACAGGCAGATGCAGGACAGTCATTGTCTCCTTTCTTCTAGTAGGAATTAGCTGAGCTGTGGATTCTGTTTTCCCACTTCCCCCCCCCCCCAAGAGGAAGATGAAATTGAAAACAGGAAGGGACATTGGTGGTTGGGGAGTGGTCCTGGTTGTAGGTTGGCAACTTACAAATTAGGCCAAGAGGAGGCTTGGAGCGGGTGGGGGATTCAGGAGAGACGTGGTGGTGCTTTGGAATCCAGTCTCCATTTTAGGGACTTTCTCTTTCCCTGCAAGGAGGCTAAACTAAATATCTGTCTTGAACATATGTGGGAGGAAGTTCTTTTAATAGCGGGTCCCAAGGCTTTGTAGCCTTGGCAGGATCTGATGACAGGAATTCCTGGTTTGGACAAAGTAGTTGAGACTGACCTTGGTGCTGGAAGGGCACTATTGGCCTTTCCCAGAGCTGGGTAATAACTCAGCCCATTTGATTTAGTGAAGTTGTTTTCTAACGGCGTCCCGGAGCCCCCCTTTTCTCTTCCCAGCTCATATTTACCAAATACAGGGGCAGAGGAAATCCTCTGTTTTACGTGAAATCTCAAAGTGATGAGTTTTATCAGCGTGAAGGCTGTAGGCACCGCAGACTCTCAACACACAAGCGCACTATTTCACCCTTTCATTAACCCCCATGGAGGCGCTGCACACAGCAAACCTAAGAATTGGCCGGACCATCCCTTTCCTTCAAGCGATTAAGCTTTTTACTAGGATTCGACTATCTTTTTTCCTGCCCCAAAACTCCTTCAGGTGCCCAGAATCTGCTGTAGGCACCAATGACTCCCTGCTCCTTTAAAAAGCAGCCGCATCCATTAACCTCAGCTCTGTCACCCGCACCACACGCTTTTTCGGACAGCTTAATTCATTGGACCTTGACATCACCTCCGCAGCCCACCTGAAAACTCCAGCCCTAGGAGGCCGGTTTACCGATTCTGATAAAAACAAACAAACAAACAAACAAACAAACAAAGCAAACAAAAACCCTAAGGGTTGACTGCCTTTGCCTCCTGCTGGTACATTCCCAGCTGGCCCAACTCCCTTCTCTCCAAGGCTGGTAATTTTCGACTCCTCCCCCCCCTTCTTTGACCCTCTGAGGCATCCCCTCCCCCGCTCTTCCCTCTGAACCTCCGGAGGCTAAGGTAAAACAACGCACAGGCTCTCTAAATTCAGAGCTGAGTCTTAGACAGACTGCAGTAGGGGAAAAGTGTCCCGGCTTTCTGAAAGGACCATCAGCAGGATTTGATGAACTCTGTCAGCTACAAAAGGGACTACTTTGCTCCAGGGTTCTCCCGGAGCTGGGGCTGCAAGGTGGGTGTGATTTGCAAGCTTTGGAGCAGATCTGGTAGATTACAGCCCAATTACGGAGCCCACAAAGGTCCTTTACCAAGTAGGCTCCCTCTACATCCATAGACTACGATTACTAAGGATATGCTTAGTGCAAGTTTTGTCAAAGGTAGGATTGACTTGGGCCAAGCCTAGCAGTGCATTGTGACCGCTGGTTCCAACCTAGGGTCCCAGGCAGAACGCAGTTAAAAATTCTCTTTATCAATCAGTAGTTAGGGAAGGGAGGGGAGAAATTCAGTTGCACAGGGTTGTTCCCCGATTATGAGAAAACAGTAAATACCTCCAAAGGCACGGTTTGTAAAAGAGGTGACAAACCACTGTCCTCACTTGACCCAGCTCCACGCAGCAATCAGCTTCGGATCCCCAGGCTCAGGACTGACCTGAGGTTTGCAGCTTCACCATTGCCTGCCGGTAATGTGCAATTCTGTCTCGGCTGAGAACGGAGCAGCAGACCGCACTTGATCACCGCCTTTGGAACTGGCGTCTGCCAGCAAAGAATCCGGAAAAGGGAGCACTGGTGGCAGAAACAACCACCTGAACTCAGAGATGCAGGCTGGAGCCTCTGCCCTGAGACCAAAGTTCTGGCTAATTCGCCAGGGTTGTTTTAACAGGTTAATAAAGTAATTGGCACTCAACTACACTCTCAGTAGGAGTCCTGGGCGGTAAGAAGGGAAGCACAGGGAAGGTTTGTTATTGTTAACAGCTACTTTTATTAGCGTTGCTTTTTTTTCTTAGCAAAATAATACAAAGAGAAGAATAAAAGAGTAACCATTCTCTCTCTCTTTCTCTCTCTCTCTCTCTCTCTCTCTCTCTCTCTCTCTCTCTCTCTCTCTCTCTCTCTCAGAAATTAGAGAGGTCTCTCCCCACATCCCCAACAAGCCACTGGGAAGAGAAATAAATTAGCTCTAAACATCCACATCCTGATTCCCATGGAATACAGGTGCTAATCCTGACTCCTTTTAAGAGCATATTGTTTTGTCTGATCTTTGGACATGATTAAAATACCAATGGTTCCTATAGCTTTATCCTATATGATTACAGACTACTCAGAAAAAGTAAAAAAGAAACTGGGGGGGGGGGACGGGGAGGGGCGGCGGCGGTGGAATGCATTCATCCTATGTCGTTTTCAGAGCTGAATAAACTTGCCCATGTTTCATTCTGACCCCTAAAATAACGTGCTTGTGAATGTGAGTGAATATAACCTTTGGTTGCATTTTCCCCATCTGAATGTAATACTCATTAAATGTGGCAGCCTGCTTGTTCTTCTAGTGCAACCCAAGGTTTGGTTCCTGGGAATAAATAAGTGAACATATTCATAGGTTAAGGAAAGTTGATCAAAGAAAGCTACCCCCCCCCCTTGCCACAATTTGTTTAGGTGGAAAAACACAGCTTTGCTCATTGTAAAGATTCCTCAAAGAAACACTTAGGATTCTCTTATACCTGCCAGACATAAGAGAAAAGTAAGTTCTAGATGTGATTTTACCTTCCAATTGCAATTAGAATATATTAGGTGTTTTGTTGTTGTTGTTTGTTTTGTTTTTGTTTTTTTTGTAGACAGGGTTTCTCTGTGTAGCCTTGCCTGTCCTGGACTTGCTTTGTAGACTAGGCTGGTCTCGAACTCACAGCGATCCGCCTGCCTCTGCCTCCAGAGTGCTGGAGTTAAAGATGTGCACAACCAAGCCCAGCACTAGATTTTGTTTTAAATTGTGTGATTTCATGATGCTCAATAATCCGTGGCTTTAAAACAACATGGAATGTTTCCGTTTTAATTAAAGCAGAAAAAGAAAGCAGCAGCGGCCCAACAAAACCGTCATAAACGGACCACCAGGAAGCATGGGGCAAGTGGGCAGATACTACAGACTTAAGAGGAACTTATTAAATCTTAGTGTCTCTATTGTATGAAGACACTGGAATCTTATATGGAGGATGAAGATATGATTTCTGCATTCACTCACTACCTCATTTTAAAAATGAAGGATCTCAAGCCACAGATTCACACCCCCCCCACTGTTCTGAAGGATACATATTTGACCCAGCACTGTACAAAGGTCAAAAGGAGTCCAGATCTGACAGAAGAGAGCCTAACCCCCCACTGAACACAAGAGGTCGCTCCTGTGATCAAGTGTGACCTAGGAAAAATATTGCTAATCACTTTTATGTAATCAGTTTTTATGTATTCTATAAAAACATTGACAACTTTACAGATATGCTTGATGTGTTACACACACACACACACACACACAGAACCATCAACTAAAGGACAGGGGGTGGGGGGAGTCTGTGGTCAGAGCCTCTAGGTAAAGGGAAACACTGTTACCTGCTGCAGGAACTTCTATTTTTATGCAAATTGTATAATCATAGACATTGTACAGAGCACAGCCACCAAAGGACTTTATTATTCCTGAGTTCCGTCCAGTGTCTCCCTTGAGCAGAGCATCTTATGCACACATCCCATCTTTGATCGTCTAAGAACTAAGAAAATGCATGTTTACAATTATGTCCTGAACTTTAAAAAGAAAAAAGAAAAAACATGTTCTGAGTGCTACGGCAGAACTGCTCACTGTAAAAGTTTGCTCCCGAACTAGAAGCCAGATTTTCTACTTGGGATTGCTATCACCAAGGATTCTTTGTAATGATGTATTGCTTGGGGGAATTAAAACACCACTGTTTATATGAATGTGTGTGTGTGTGTGTGTGTGTGTGTGTGTGTGTATGTGTGTGTGTGTGTGTGTGTGTGTGTGTGTGTGTGTGTAAGGGTGAATAGTGAGGACTCTTTTGTGGGTCTCAAGTCATTTGATTGTGATGCTTTTTTTTAATATCATGTTATAAACGTGATGTGGGAAGACATAAGTAATTCAGATCCCCTATTTATCTTTGGTGCTGTTGTTGTTGGTTTGAAACTAGGGTCAGCTTGGTTATATAGGAGGGCAGCATGCCCTTGTACTGGGGCTTGGCATGGGGGATTATCGACACTGCCTCTGTAAAAGCAGCTTGACAAAAGACTCCACACACAGGATGCCAGAGACCAGAAACAGGGCTTGAAAGGAAGCAAACACAACTGGTGCACTTAACCTATGTCAATGCAACTTCCCACCCTGCTCACACACTTCAAAATAATTTTTTATAATTAATAATAATAATAATAATAATAATAATAATAATAATAATAATAATGGAAAGGAAGACATCCCATCTGCCATCTTCTGAAAGAAAAGAAAACAAAAACGGAATCCTTGGTAAAGCTTCTACAGGGTAAGTGGGTGAAAACCAACTCTTGCTTCTTAACCCCTCCTTATGTGTGTGTACTCTGGAAAGCCACAACCCTCCTAAGTCAGTCACTGAGGCCTAGTTTCACAGGCTTTATTAACAGTTAGATCCGAGGAAAGATAGGAAGAAAGGAGGCCTCTAACCCCCTAGGTCTTCTAGGGCAACAAGAAACCAAATGAATCCTTCTATGTTTGTGTTTGCACATCTCTCTCTCTCTCTCTCTCTCTCTCTCTCTCTCTCTCTCTCTCTCTTCTCTTCTCTCCTCCCTCTCTCTAGATAAGACATGACTTGTTTAGAAGTTCTGGGAGAAGTGTGGGAGTTCTATAAGACTCCTAATAACTGCCTTTGAAAGACTGCGCGAAATTTTGGGAATCACGAAAGAAATTATTGGCAAAAGTTACCGGTGAGGTGCAGCCTACATCTCTTCCAGATGGCTTCCCCAGAGGAAACATTAGAAAGCTAAGCGCACTGAAGGGGAGTAGGCATCCCACTCTTCTTTTGCAGCAGACCCTCCCTGCTCACGCCTCCACAGTAGCAGATTTAAAAATCTCTAGAGACCCGTGTAAAGTCGCGTTTATAATTACCAAAACTTCAAAGGGCGGGGTGCACCTTTGCTTTTTAAAAGAGTGGACAAGAGAGACCTGGACCGCGATATAAACTTCAGGGTACAGCACTCTGACTCTAGGTTAGTACACACTTTCATGCTAGAGTTAAACTGAATAGCAGACTTCACAGGTCGGAAGGAAAGGAGCCAGTCTACCGCGCCGCGTTGAGTTAACTTCATTTTACCTTTGCGTTTCCAACCTGATTGTCCTCTAGGGCGAGAAGTGCCCCCTTTCCTCCCACCCCAAGTCTTTGGAGAGCTGGTACTGGAGAGTGACGGGGTCAATAGGGTAGCAGTTTAAAAAGAAAGGACGGGAGGAAGGAAGGGGGGAGGAAGGGAGAAGGGAAGGAAGGAGAGAGAGAGAGAGAGAGAGAGAGAGAGAGAGGGAGGGAGGGAGGGAGGGAGGGAGGGAGGGAGGGAGGGAGAGAGAGAGAGAGAGAGAGAGAGAGAGAGAGAGAGAGAGAGAGAGAGAGAGAGAGAGAGAGAGAGAGCAGTTTCCTCTGGGTCTAACCGTCCCACTCCGAGTTGGTCCCCTAGCGCGCCGTGGGTTGCCAGCTCCGGGAGATGCACCTTTCCCGCAGGCAGCGAAGCCGGCCGGAGCTGTGCGCGCCAGCGTGGGAGCCAATGGAGGAAAGCGGAAAGCTGCGGGTTCCAAGCTCCCCTCCCTTTTCCTAGCGCCCGGGAGGGACCGGGTTCACTGGAAGGACCTACCCACCAGTCACTCGCCACCAGCGGCAGAAAAGGGAGCCCAGGGCTCAGCGCAGCCAGAGGACCGCGGGGACTAGGGGGAGCGCGGGGCGCAGGAGCCGCGCGACGAGACGCCGCACGGCCCCGTGAAGGCGCGGGGAGGGGACAGAGGAATAAGGAGGCAGAGACCGGGGCGTGGACCGTGGCCGCCGGGAGCCGGGAGAAGCGAGGTGGCCTCGGGAGGCCTAATCCTCTCCCTCGGGCTCGCCGAGCGGGCAGTGGCGCGCGGCGGCGCCCGGGCTGAAATATGATAATCAGAACAGCTGCGCCCCGCGCCCCCCCAGCCAATAGGCGCGGCGCTCGCCTGACGTCCCCGCGCGCTGCGTCAGACCAATGGCGATGGAGCTGAGTTGGAGCTGAGAAGTTTGAGTAAGAGATAAGGAAGAGAGAGAGAGGGTGGCCCCGATCCGCGCGAGTCCCTCGCCGCCGCCGCAGCGCCTTCGCTCCGCCAACTCCGCCGGCTTAAATCGGACTCCGGGATCCGCGAGGGCGCGGCGCAGCCAGCAGCGGCTAACCATCCCCCCTCCCGCCCCTCAAAGCCTTGGCAACCCCGGGGGGCCACTGTTTCCCACCAAGCCACAGCACGAGCATCCTCTCTGTGGGCTGTTCACCAACTGTCCAACCACCATTTCACTGTGGACCTTACTCCCTCTTACAGATATGGGAGACATGGGCGATCCACCAAAAAGTAAGAGGCTGTTTAACCTTGTGGGGCTCGGTGTGCTGTCCTGGTGTGTGTGTGTGTGTGTGTTGGGGGGGGGTGTCTCTCTGAAGCACTCGTGCCAGGCTTCTTTGGTACTCACTGCCTGGAGAGACAGAAGAAAAGATCGTTCTTTTTTGTTGTTGTTGTTGTTGTTGTTTTGTTGATTTTGTTTTGTTTTGTCTGCGTATCTCCCTCTTGTCGCCACGCTTGCATGTTTGGTGTGGATTCTTATCTATGGGAAACTGATTAAACCTTGGGTTTTAAATCGGCCTGTGTGCCCCTCCAAAAGTCTAGTCGCCTGGTGCTCAGCGGTGATTAGAGCTCCGGAATCCCAAGCTCTTGGAAAAGGTTATTATGTAGCAAAGGTCTGCCTGCACGATCCACACCGGCAGATAGGAACTAGCATTAGATTTGCAAAAGAGAGCGAGTGACAACTGTATTGATGTCTATCTACTCATAACAATACCCATTCCCGTGTGCTATTGAAGAACACGCTTCATGGAAAATATAGACATCCCAGTGTTGGTTTAACGCTTCTAGTCAAAACCTTTTCTTTGACTTGACTTATCCATAATCTTGCCTAATGATTATATCAAAGAGGGAGGAGGAGGAAAACACAAAAACGAGCGGGTTTGATTGCGTGCTAGGCGTACAAATGTAGACGATACAAATCTGCATTTTACATATATTCCACCTCCTAAAAAAAAAAAGTGAGTCAAGGTTTTGATGGCACACTCCAATTACCATCCCAAAGTGCAATACTCTTTAAAAAAAAAAAAAGGAAAGAAAAAAATTCTTTCAGAGTACACCCTATAAGAGAACGACACTAAAAGTGTGTTTATCTCTGTAGGAAGTAAACGGTTAGTCAATCATGTATTTATTTTCATTTCAGAAAAACGTCTGATTTCCCTATGTGTTGGTTGCGGCAATCAGATTCACGACCAGTATATTCTGAGGGTTTCTCCGGATTTGGAATGGCATGCGGCATGTTTGAAATGTGCGGAGTGTAATCAGTATTTGGACGAAAGCTGTACGTGCTTTGTTAGGGACGGTAAAACCTACTGTAAAAGAGACTATATCAGGTATGCCACTTCCGAGTCTTTATTTTCTGAGATTTCCTTGTCTCTTCTTGTTTAGTATTTGACGTAGGCTTTGTTGTTTCGGGAACGCTTGCTTTTAGAGAGGCAGCCTGCAGAAGCGTTTTAAAAATTAAACTGTTGTTCTTTCCATGTCTCTGGAGGTGGGAAGGTCTCACCGTGTCTTCCATAAATTTTTGTTGATAAGGTTTGTTAATGACGCTTGGAAATTTTGATGTGAAAACTATTTTTCTCTTTAATACTTCCCTTCTAAGAACACCAACAAAATTAAGGCAAATGAGTTTAGGTTTTTAATCTAAAAAAAAAAAACTACTTTCATTGTTAGAGTCTTATTTATTTTTCTCCTGTTTTGTCACTGACTTAAAAAAATTTTTTTTGGAGGTGCCAATTAAACAGACAAATGTTTCACCAAAGGATCTTTGAAAAACAAACACAAGCATTGCTCCCTTTACTTTTGGGGTGATTCTTCCTTGGTTAGAAAATTTCAAAACCAACTAAAATATTCCTTATGGTAGGGGGAGAAAGAAAGAAAGAAAGAAAAACCAGGAAATTTAATCTTTTTAAATATTAACCCTTTGGTGATATCTAACTGTCATTTCTTTCTTATCTTATCTGGGCTGATGAATTAGACAGAGCAGATCAAATTGCCCATCATCCGTCTGCGAACAATTGGTATATTTAGGTAATTGAACAGCTTCCTTTCTCACATTAAAATCTAGTAACCGATAAAATAAGGGAACCACCCAATGGACAAGATCTAAACCACAGCCCAGCCAATCTCACCTTTGTTGCATGGTTTTGCTGATTTCAAGTTTTCTCTGACCTGTGTGTATACATCACAAACTTCACCCTTTACCTTAAAAAGCCCAGTAGAATTTCTAAAGGAAAATGTGTTCATTCTAATACAAAGCAAGATACCCTTCGACTTCACTGTTAGACTAGTGATAACAGAAATATAGCTGATTTTAAATTTGGAAGTGGCTTTTGTAAGCTATAAAGGGTTTGACACTTGAGAACTTTTATCAAAGTTTAGTTAAGATTTGAAAAAAAAAGGGGGTCATTGTTTTTTCTCTTTCTAGAATAATGCCCAGTTGTTCTTTTTTTTAAACCATAGAGTGGAGGGTATTCTTATGATAGATAAAATTAAACAATGAATGAGGGAGGGTTTTGTTTGTTTGTTTGTTTTGTCTTAATGCTTTGAGGGGAGGGGGAGGGGGAGGAAGTGAGATTGGGGAAAGGGGAGGGATTTTGGAAATGGTTTGGGTAGCGGGCTGAGCGTCTTCATCCTATAAAACGGATGGTCTTGAGTTGAAGAGACCTAGAAGGTAGAAAAACAAATTCAAATCTGCCTTCTAACCTCATTGTTTCCTTGGCTCCTGTGACCCTTCAGGATTCTGGAGCAGGGAAGCCCACTAGGAAAACCCTCTGAAGATACTGTTTTGCTAAGTTGTATGCAGACCTGCCTCCTCATCTGGCTACTTCTATTTGTAGATGAATAAACTCAATTGCTTTTACTTTTCTACACTGCTCTCTCTCTCTCTCTCTCTCTCTCTCTCTCTCTCTCTCTCTCTGTGTGTGTGTGTGTGTGTGTGTGTGTGTGTGTGTTTGCTTATGCAAACATTCATTTATGCACAACCCCTTTGGAGATTCTATAGTTGTAATAGCAGGGCAGAGCGACCATTTTGATTTTAAGATCTCCCCTTGGGGGAGCAATATGTCCCCCTCTTTTGTGTGGGTCTCGTCCTATCTCCTTCACTTTCCATGTAAGAATTACTGATTGCTGATAGGTATAGAGGGAACCAGGCAGTGTAAGAGTAGATGAAACCTATTGGGGCTGAAAGCCCGGTGGACGGAAATGCTAGCAAGGAGGACGCTCTGAGAAGTGAGGCGAGTTTGTTTGTTTGTTTGTTTGTTTGTTTGTTTTGTTTGTCATGCTAACCTTGGCCCTCAGGGAAACTGAAACAGAGGTAGATGCTTAAGGAACAGAAGCTGGGTTTTAAAATAAAAGAGAAACTTTTCATTACCATGTGGCCTGTGGAAAAAAATATTTAGTTGGATAAATACTGGCAGGCCTTTGCTGTCGGGAACCTGGAAACCCTCCGATGCTTCGTTCTGTTACTCAGTTCTGTGGGTTTACAGATGGAGTGGATGTCAGTTCCCTTCCAACCTTGGCAGCGGCGGCGGCGGCGGCTGCTGCTGCTGCTGCTGCTGCTGCTGCTCCTGCTGCTGCTGTTGCAATTTCAGAAACCGGTTTAGTAGCAGAAATGGAGGGATAGAGAGTGAAAATCATGGTACTACTGGTCACTAAATATCTCCTGAATTCAGTCCGTCCTGCTAGGATTTGCAAGAACAACCCTGAGAGTGGTTAAAGAAGGCTGCCTGCCTCCGGGTTCAGAATCTTCCAATACATTTCCCTTGGTTTGGGCTGGGTGCCTGAGCCAAAGGGTACCAACTAAGACAGACACAGAGGTTCCCCATAAAGGTTGCTCTTGTTGAAGGGGTGGTTGAGGGAGAGGGGGGGGGAGAAAGAGAGGGAGGGAGAGAGAGAAGGAGGGAAAGCGAGGGGAGGGAGGGAGAGGGAGGGAGAGGGAGGGAGGAGGTTGTTTCTATACTCTGCCCAACTTTACTACTCTGGTTTTTTCCCCAGGCAGGTCAAGGTTTATGGCCTGGGCCATTGGCCGTCTTGGGCCAGAACCTGCCTGAAGTCACCCTCATTTGTGTGTGTGTGTGTGTGTTTCTCTTCCCACGCCGGGGGGCCGGTCCCTGCAGGTTGTACGGGATCAAATGCGCCAAGTGCAGCATAGGGTTCAGCAAGAACGACTTCGTGATGCGCGCCCGCTCCAAGGTGTACCACATCGAGTGTTTCCGCTGTGTAGCCTGTAGCCGACAGCTCATCCCGGGAGACGAATTCGCGCTGCGGGAGGATGGGCTTTTCTGCCGCGCCGACCACGACGTGGTGGAGAGAGCCAGCCTGGGAGCTGGAGACCCTCTCAGTCCCTTGCATCCAGCTCGGCCTCTGCAAATGGCAGGTACTTCTCCACCCAGAGGGTAGTCTAGCTGGGTGAAGGTCGGCGGGGCTAAGTCCTTTCTGGGGGCCATGAGGTGGCTCAGAAAGTGTCTTCAGTAAACAAAGTGCACTCTTTGCCTTTTTAGCAAGTTTCCATATCTCACCTTCTGCCTTGTCTGCACAAGCACACATCTACATGTCTGTCTGTATGTGGGTACACATATATAGACACATACACATACCCCCACTTGTGCGCACATGTATACACAAGCCCAAACTGTACTGTCAGCTTTACTTTGGCCTCCAACCCATAGCTTACTGAAAATGGGCTCCAGCTCTCTGCCAGGTTTTCTCCTAGCTGCTGCCTAATTAAAGGGGTGGAGCCCTGGGTCTCCAGGACTTTCCTCCCCAGCCCGCTGAAGGAAGCTTAAGCCTCCCCGAGGCATTTAGTTTCCTGTGTCTTTTTCCCTCTTGAGAATTCCTCTCCAATCCAAAGAGTTTTATTTTATTTTATTTTTATGCTTTTGTCAGAAAATAGGTCCCTAAAAGATACAGTGTCAGTAACTGCAGGCTCTGAGCAGAGCTGTAAGTTAAAACTGTCAGCAGCCTAATCTGCAGTAATTGCCTTTTAAAAAGGAGCCTGCCTCTTTAAGCCATTCATTCTACGTGATTTGGTGAGAATTTCATCTCCAAGCCTGTAGCTGTAGCTCTAAATTGACCCCATAGGTGTTTGGCCTGACCCCAGGGGGTCGTGGAAGGTGTAGGATTTGTACCCATGCAGATCAGAGGGCCCATTGCCCATAAAGGAAAGTGGAAACTTAAAGTTTGGCTAGAACCAAGCCCGTGAGACAGCAGGACTTTGTTTCCGACCTGCCTTCCAGTCAGAAGCAGGTCTCCATCGCTCCTTCCTGTTTAGTATTAAGTCATCAGCCCCGACTAAATACCAGAGGTGAGGAAGTGACAGCTTTTCCCCATCCCCCACTCACCCCTTGCTGGCTGTTCTGAGAATTCCATCCTGAGCGATTTCTAACTAGCAGGGAACAGGGCAACGCCAAGGGTGGGAAACGCAAAGACACAGAAACACTGGGAGAGACGGGAAGGGCATCCTCCGGCAAGGGTTTATCTCCAGCCAGCGCCACAGAGTTTCAGTTTTCCTTTGCTCGGGGTCAGCGGACCTCAGGAACACCCCGCGTTGTTGGTTCAGTACTAAGACTGCGGACCATCCCGCCATTTCAGTAGCTGGATACAGCATTTCTTTAGCGTCTAAATATGGCTTGTCCCCTATAATTGAAGTTCAAGGCTTTCTGGCAGAATTCTCCGACTTTCCGTGGCAGACTTCCCGGCCCTGTAGTGTCTCTATCTGTCGCTGGGGTGGTCTGCGTTTTATTTTCAGGTACCCTCTATGTCTTTTATCCGCAAGGGACAGCCGAACCTGGAGGTGGGGATTCTTAGTATAATCTGTGTCCTTCTTCTGCTTATGAGAAAGAAGAGGAGGGAGGGAACGTATTGGTGAAAAATGTCTCTGATGGCGGGTGGGGATATTTCCCAGAGACAGACTTCCTCTGACTAATTCAGTAGTGGACACAAGTAGGGGAAGAGGGCGCATCTCTCCCCTTCTCCCATGACTCTGCAGCATTGTCCTGTATTGATTAAGAAGCGAGATTATTTTCCCCCTTACCCAGCCGCTGGTTGCTGCGCGGTGTGCTGAGCTCGGGCTGGGTAGGGAATGGAGCCGGCTGGTGTCGCAGAGAGTAGCCTTGCGTGCTCACGGTGGCCCTTTGCCCCGCAGCCGAGCCCATCTCTGCTAGGCAGCCTGCCCTGCGGCCTCACGTCCACAAGCAGCCCGAGAAGACCACCCGAGTGCGGACTGTGCTCAACGAAAAGCAGCTACACACCTTGCGGACGTGCTACGCCGCCAACCCTCGGCCAGATGCGCTCATGAAGGAGCAACTAGTGGAGATGACCGGCCTCAGCCCCCGAGTGATCCGGGTCTGGTTTCAAAATAAGCGGTGCAAGGACAAGAAACGCAGCATCATGATGAAACAGCTGCAGCAGCAGCAACCCAACGACAAAACTGTGAGTAGCCCCCGGGGCCAAGCAAGGAATGGGCTGCCGGGGAACCCGGAAGACCAGGCCAGCACATGTGTGCCAATGATCTAGTGGGTCGGTAGTCAATAGAGCACCAACCGGAGCCCTTGTCTGGTTAGAGCAGCGCCCCATCCATTGCTGGTTCCCCAAGGGGATCGTGGTCTTTGACTTCAAGTGCAGCTGGAACCAAAAGGACCTAGTCCCCTGTCCCCAGGCAGGTGGCAGTGAAGTCTCTGCCCAGGCTTTGCAAGCATTGGGATCGTAAGAATTGTCCAAACTGGGAAGGACGACACCTTGAGCGCTGGTTTAGAATATGATTCAGTGAGCTTACCACCACCATTCTGGTCCCACTCTGATACTTGGTGAGGCCTGCCATGGGGGAGCCCCTCAAGGTGCCCATGAAGTCAACCCCCTGTTCCAGCCGGAGCCCAAAGCCTCCTTTCAGCCTTTAGCACTGATGTATTAGGTAACATTTCCTCCCCCGTCTCCCCCCCCCATACACTCACCTCTTGCTTAAGTTAAGGTTTTTTCCCTCTCTCCTCTTCTCCTTTTTACTACTTCAACCCTATTTTTAAATGCCATAAAATCTGTTGTCATTAAACTTGACAGGCAGGCCAAGACTGGACAAGGGCACTTTCTAAGTTAGTGCACAACAGCACCGAAGTAGCCTTGGGGGTGGGGTCTGACTCTGCCAGGGAAGTTGCTTGGGGAGAAAATCTTTAGCTAACCCAAACTACCTAGAAAGCCAGTGTCAGAAAGCAAGACCTCAGCTTTCTACTCCTGGGGCCGTGGCCTTTGAAGTCGGAGGGTAGGTCGGGTGGGGTGATCTGTGAAGGGGAAGGGAAAGATGCTAGTGTAGTTCTAATAAGATCCCAGCCAGCCTAATAATCCAGCACACAGAAGTAGAAAAACAAAATTGAACTCTAATGCCCATAGGTGCAGCAGATTAACTCAGTCAACACAGGGCAACGGTATAGATAAGATAATTCTTGTGTATATTTAACTAGCACACGCAGCCAACGGAGGGAGGGGGTCTGCTCATTAACATGTTGGAATGGGGGCGGATTATTCACAGAACATTCAGGGGATGACAGGGACTCCCATGGTTGCTGCCAGTCCGGAGAGGCACGACGGTGGTTTACAGGCTAACCCAGTAGAAGTGCAAAGCTACCAGCCACCCTGGAAAGTACTGAGTGACTTCGCCTTGCAAAGTGACATAGATCAGCCTGCTTTTCAGCAACTGGTAAGTGTCAGCTCCCAAATGGGGGCGGGGGAGGGGGGGTCTGAATCCCCAACAGAAGGGAGGCTCTGTCTTAACTGTCAAGTACTAAAAGATTCACTGGGGGATGATGCCCCCCCCCACACCACTGTTGGGGAGGAAGCAAAGAGAAATGAGGAAGAGGAGAGAGACAAAAGCAAGGGGCATAGATCTCTAGTGAATCCTTTGTTTAGAAATGGGACAGTGTAGTTTAAGTAAGTAGGGTGATTTTTCTACAAAAGAGGCATGTCCCGTGGTGGGATGAACTTCTTGGTGCCTAAGTAGTTACCTGTACAGAGGTACAAGCAGTGGCAATCTCACACACCTTAGACTGTTATAAATTGCAAGGACTTCAGAGATCACCTTGACATTTGGGTCAACAATGAGCAAGTTTGTTACTTTATCTGCATCTAGTGAATGGTTCAAGTAGGGGTGATTGTGATACACATTTGATGTAATAAAATAGACTGCTGTCATTCATAAGAAGCAGGCAGTAGTCTGAACACAATTTTAATATATGTCAGTAATGAGGACAGTTATTTATTCAAATAGTTTGATTGATATTTGTTGTTGCTATGTTTCTTTCAAAGTATCTAGTAGTCTAAAGCATTGGACTTTTAAAACATTTTTTAAAATAAATAAGTTTAGATATGACACAATTAGCTACAATGTGGCATGTATACAAAAAGGAGCATGAGACTTGTCAGAGACAATGTATACTTAACTTGTAAAAACATGTCTTAGCACTAACTTGTCTAACACATTTATCCAGAGAAGAGAATGAATTCATTTTTGTCTATAAAAGGTTAAGATAAACAAAAGTTTTAAAGACACAACCTTCTTGATATGGTGCATATACTTAGTTTCCCCCCTTAAAGTATAATTTGCCCCATAGATCCAGTTTGATTAAACATGAGACTGTATTGTAAAAACACTCCTGTCTTTAGAAACAAAGCTAATGCAGCAGTAGAAAATAGGTTTGTTTTTTGTTTTTAAACCTCACTTGTGCCTTGAGGGCATTTGCTTTCTCGTGTCAACAGTTATAAGGGTGATTGGCCAGAGGCAAGTAGCTAAAAGAGGCTTGGTTCCAGGCTACTTGTGTAAATGGGCCAGCCTAGTGAGCAGGCATATTTGAGAAGTCCCTTGAACTCTCAAGGGGAAAGTTTCATAGAGTAGAAAAAGGAGACATTCTGGAACTAGAGGGAAATTTTTTAAAAAATATATTTTATTAATTTATTCATATTACATCTCAATTGTTATCCCATCCCTTGTATCCTCCCCATCCCATCCCTCCCTCCCTCCCATTTCCCCCTTACTCCTCTCCCCTATGACTGTGACTGAGGGGGCCTCTTTCCTTTGTATATGCTCATAGGGTATCAAGTCTCTTCTTGGTAGCCTGCAAAATTTTATTTTAAATAAAATAAGTTGTCCATGTGAAGCATTATATGGGTAGCATCTGAGTAATAGCAAGAAGGTCAAGAGGGGCTTCAAGAATGAGTTGGTACCTTCCACATACAACTTGAGTGTCAGGTGGCAGCAGTGAAGTGGAATCTGAGCCAGGAGTGGGAGGAATAGCTATGGCGGTGGGGGTTACATAGTACTGCAGGACCCCATATATGTAATGTGATGAGGTGTAGTATGTGGGTCTCCTCCTGGAAAGTGGGGGAGGGGGCAACAAGACCATACTATGAGCCCTCTAAGGAGTGAATCCTCTGTCCACTGAAGCTCCAGCCACTCTGAAAACTAAAGGATTTTGAAAGCCTAGAGAACTTTTCTACTCCCAGGGCTACATGTAACTAGCAGGATAATTTTATTTCAGCCTTTCATGGGAGAGTTGTGATGCCACTTTGCCATGGGAAACACATTTACTCTTAAATAATTTAACATGACATAATGTTGGGAATTGAGCTTGAGTTAAAAGAGAGACTTTTAGGAAGACGGAGAAAGCGAGAGGATCTCTTCTCAAGTGCTTCTCATAGGCTTCCTTTAAGCCTGTTGTTAAAATTCTGTGATGGGCATGGATGTCTTTGTTGATGTGCCTGTCCATTTTCAGGAACATGTACACGTATGCATAGTATAATACCTATGCTGCAGGGACTATTGATGCCTTTTTTATTTACCTCTCCACCTTCCATGCAGGTCAATTTTTCAGAAGGAGGACCGGCCTCTAATTCCACTGGCAGTGAAGTAGCCTCTATGTCCTCTCAGCTCCCAGACACACCCAACAGCATGGTAGCCAGCCCTATTGAGGCATGAGGAACATTCATTCAGATGGATTTCTTTTTTTCCCCCTGTTGGAGAAAGTGGGAAGTTATATTGGACTCCGAAATAAAAGTGTTTGACGACCCTGTCAACGAAAATTGAATCGAGAAATGAATGCTCCATGAAGTGCTCGAAGTCTGTTTTAATGACAAGGTGATATGGTAGCGACACTGTGAAGACAATCATGGGATTTTACTAGAATTAAAAACAAACAAACAAACAAACAAACCCCAAGCCCAACATATGCTATTCAATGACCTTGGAGTACTGAAAAAGAAAAAGAAAAAGAAAAAGAAAAAGAAAAAAAAAAGACGTTTTTAAAACGTAGAGGATTTATATTCAAGGATCTCAAAAAAAAAAAAAGCGCATTTTCATTTCACTGCACATCTAGAGGAAAAGCAGACATAGAGAAGTTTTCTGGTCCATACTGTTCTGAACGGTGCTGCTTCTATATTGGTCATTGCCTTGCCAAACAGGAGCGCCAGGATGAAGTGGAAGAAACCGGCCTCAGTGGCTGAAAGAGTCGTCCTTTCAAGAAGGCAAAGCTGTGTTGGTTTGCGATGATTTTAGTTGGCTTTGACAAGGGATTATTTGAAATTCTGGGTCTCTTTAGCATGCCCTGTAGCTGGTTTCTCTTTTACTCTTGCCTCTTCTCCCATTTTTCCCTTTCCTTTTCTTTATCTCTCTGTCTCTGTCTCTGTCTCTGTCTCTCTCTCTCTCTCTCTCTCTCTTTTTTTTTTTTGAGATCCATCCTCTATCAAGAAGTCTGAAGCGACTTTAAAGGTTTTTGAATTCAGATTTAAAAACCAACTTATACAGCATTGCAACAAGGTTACCTCTATTTTGCCACAAGCGTCTCGGGATTGTGTTTGACTAGTGTCTGTCCAAGAACTTTCCCCCCAAAGATGTGTATAGTTATTGGTTAAAATGACTGTTTTCGCTCTTTCTGGAAATAAAGAGGAAAAAAAAGGAAACTTTTTTTTGTTTGCTCTTGCATTGCAAAAATTATAAAGTAATTTATTATTTATTGTCAGGAGACTTGCCACTTTTCATGTCATTTGACATCTTTTGTTTGCTGAAGTAAAAAAAAAAGAGATAAAGGTTGTACCGTGGTCTTTGAATTATGTCTAATTTTATGTGTTTTGTCTTTTTTTCTTAAATATTATGTGAAATCAAAGCGCCATATGTAGAATTATATCTTCAGGACTATTTCACTAATAAACATTTGGCATAGATAAATAAATAAATGCAATGATTCAGGGTTCCTCTTTTATATGTTTATCAGCAAACCTTTAACACGTCGGAAATTAAGGACTGCACATGAATTGGTGTAAAATGGCATACAGTAGGTGTGATATTGTATTGCGAGTAATTCAGGTCGGGTTTGCAAGTTTCGATTTCAATGGTTGGATCAAAGTTGGTTGGCAGAAGCCCTTTAGCTCTCAGCTGTGATAACGTTACAGGTTTTTGTTTTTGTTTTGTTTTTTCAAATGAGATGCTGCTCGCTCTCTTTTCCATGCCCTTCCTTTGCTTTCTTCTGTCTGTTCCCTCTTTCCCCACCTCTGCTGCATCAATCCCGAAAGGAAGAATCTCTCTGAGATTGGGTTCATGATTGGAATCGCTATTTTATTTTATTAGCGTCAAGTGCTTTATACCAAAGTTACAGCTTAGGATCGTTAGTATAACCCACGTTTCAAACATAAACTCTTGCCGGAGAGGCTTTCTGTTTAGCCGGTGAAGGGTGGATGGCCAGTGGTGGCCGATTGAGAAATGCCGCTTTATTTGCGTAGAACGTCGTGAAAGCCGGAGGAAAGGCTTCTCTCAGCAGTTCTCAGGACTGTAGGTGTCTGCATTTTCTTACGTCTTCCACTCCCCTACCCCTACACCCCTCCCCTCCCTTCTCTAGTTTCAAACCCTAGAGAAGAGGGGCCGCTAGGAGAGACGCGGAAAGCGTTCTGTTTCGGAACCGCCTTGTTTTGGAGTGAGCAGCCAGGCTCTGTGCTTTGCAAGCTCCCCCACGGGCTGTGGCAGTCAGAGGGGACGTGCACTCTGCATCAGACACTGCCACCCACGCCGCGTTTGGCAAAGGCTCACCTGCAAGCGACAGAACGCAGGGGTGGACTCAGGTCCCTGGCTCAAATCGGGCTCTCTCGCTCTGTGGGTTTAGAGTCAGGACCACTCCCGTTCTCTTCCCTCCTTTCCCCGCCCCCATCCCCTATTTCTTTGACTCCGAAAAGGAGATTCATTTGTATGCGCGCGCGTGTAATGCCGTGTTCAGTATCTGACAACTTAATAAATACGGGAAGCTAAGTCCCCTAACCCGGTGGAGTGTGGCACACTACCCCGCCCCCCAAGCCCCTGACTCTGAGCGAGGCGGAGGCCAGAGGCTAGGCTGGAGACCCCAAGATGCCGGAGGCAGCCCTTGAGTCTGCTCTCACCCTCTCCAAACCTGCGCAAGTCGGGAAGCGAGCCTCAATTAGGCTTTTGTTTGGCATCGTTCTACATAACGGGTTAATTACAGGCTCTAACAGGAGGGCAGAAAGAAAACAAACTTTGCATTGGAAATGTTACAGTGCATTAGACATGCCCTTGATTATTTTGATTGTTGTGTCTAATTCTTGACAGAGGGGTAATAATTTGGCGGGCAGTAATAACGGCTTGTGGCTGTTTGCTGGGAAAAACAAGAGTTCTGTCTTATCTCATACCGATCTTCGTTCGTGAAAGCCTTTCTCCATCTCTTCTTTTTTCCCTTACCTTTTCTTTCTTTCTTTTTCTCTTGTTTCTGTCTCTAATCACCAGACTTGATTCTCTTAGTTTCCTGCCTGCTTTATCATTTCCTGCCTGCTTTTTGGTTTTCCCCTTTTCTCACCATGTACCTAGAAAGCTACCAAATTAGCATGCTCAGGGTTGCCAGGGACCCTGTGAATTTGAAGTTAAGCTGGTAGAGTTACTGGATTGTGCTACCCAGTGTGAGGTGTCAAGGCCTCCGAAGTCCCTTTCTCCATCAATAGCCTTTGGTGGGCTCACGCACATTAGTACAGAAACAGGAACAAGAACAACAACTTTATTTAGAATTTTCATGCAATGGAGGGACTGAGGCACATCTTTCATTATCTTGTTATCTTCAATTTAGGCACTGATTTCTGGATTAAAGGTGTGTGTGTGTGTGTGTGTGTGTGTGTGTGTGTGTGTGTGTTTATTTCACACATGTAGGTGTCAGCCTGTTCTGAAATCTGCAGCTTGAATTTGAGTAATTTATCAAAGAGTGATGAATCACTTTGCTTTCACTTGCTAGATTCACGGTGTGGTGTTTGTTGTCTGGGGGACAGCAAATGGGTTTGGTGGGTCGAGTTATTGTATTATTGATGAGGTAGACTCTCCTCCTAGCCTTTTACAACATGCTCTAAAGTGAGCAGCTGACATACCCTTATGTTCGCACCCCCATCCTTGTTTCTCCTCTCCTTTCCTCTGTGTACCCCTGGGGACCCAGTTTTGAGCTCCAGTGGTCTAATGAGGCCTCCCCTTATTTGCTGTTGTCTGCGTTCTCCGACTCTCTTGCTACTTACTCTGAGTCCTTCATTCTGGATATTATGACTCACTTCCTCTATCTTTGAAAGCTATTATTTGATGCGATTGAAAACATCTAGGATGCTCCTGTTAAGTCAGGGGATCCATATCAGCTCCTACATTCTCAAAGATGAGATTACTATCCCTCCAGCTTCTTCAGAATGGCATCCTGTCTAGTTTACTGATCCTCTTTATTCCCCTTTCATCAAAGGGATCAATTTTTCTGTACATTAAAAAGTTTCCTTTTAAGTTAGACTTGTATTTGAAGACTTCCACCCTCCATTGCAATAGAATGTCGGCCAGAGTGTTTATCATTCTGAATGGGTGCGTGTCTCAGCTGCCCACGGACAATTTTCTTGGGTGTTCAGGATTTAAGGGCCAACTTTGTGATGTTCTCTTGCTATTGGCCCCATCAGCTTGTTAAACTCTATTTGTTGACCTCCCCCCTTCTGCTCTGTCTTAATCCCTTTGACTACCAGCCAAAAAGACAAAGTGTGTTCAAGTTGTCTTAGAAATACACCATTTTCCCTTAGTGCTTTGCACTTATAAAGCACAAACAAAATTGATCATTGAAATATAACTTTTTTGATTTCCATAAAGTATTGCTTAGATTTTTTTTGCAAGGAAAAGGAGTAAAAAAAGTTTTTAATTCATTTAACGCCTTCCCTAAACAGTTGTTTATATGACACCCAGCCACTTTGGATTTTCCATCTCATCCCTAACACAAGTAAACTAAGTAGAAAGTGTTTATTTTCTTATTTGTAAAGTCCAGTTCATTTAACTTTTGTCAAGAAGATTTATAATCCAAATTAGGCTTGAGTTCTATGGATTGAACTTCCCCCTCTGCTAACCAACAGTTAAAGATTATGTCACAACAAAGCAAGTCAGACTTTCTCTGGGCACGCTGGAAGGCCAAGTATTTCTCTGCCGTAAGGGAAAAAAAAAGTTACTTTAGAAAATGGCTCCAGACCTTCAATTCCTGTTACAGATTTGTAATAAAAAGCAATGCAACGTATAGGGTGTGAGTTGGTGTTTTCAAACTAAAAGTACTTAACTCAAGGCTCTGGAGGAGGAGAATCTGTTTCCCAGATCTCCCCTGATTGTTGTTTTCTTGATAACCAAGCGAGCCACTGAACGGGCTGTTTGATTGAGCCTAGGCGCCACAAACATAAACTTCACAGCTTCCAATGTCCCAGGCACGGTGGAGGGTCTCTCCACACCTCTCCAGAGACTTCTGAAGTGTAGACAGAGAAGCCGGATTCGCAGGCATCCCAGGAGGGGGAGGGGCAGCTGTTGTGAGCATTGTTACAAACACATCCTTTAATTTTATGGTGCTTCAGACACTGGCTCCAAGAAGTCAGTTACTGATGCTTCAGGAATACAGGCTCTTCTCGGAACACCACGTAAGACTTCTTGTTAAAAAAAAAAAAAGGCAAAATTATTCTGTTTATACCTCTGCAAAAAAACGGGAGGCAGGTATACATACGTGACTTGTAAAAATAAAACAGTATTGTGTTTGTTTTGTTTTGTTTTTTCCAGAAAGGGGACACCCAGGTTTGTGAGACAGATGTGGGTAGTGACTGCTTTTGATCAAACAGGGTGAGAGAACACACTGATCTCTCCTCTCTCCCCCCCCCCCCGCCCCCCCTCCACAAGGAGACTCTGGTGGAAGATGTCGCTTAGCTAGAGTGTTGTTGCCTTTTTCTCGGCTGGGTTCCTTTGCTATTTTATTGATAAAAAAAAAAAAAGTTCTCCTTCATTATTTGAGTGATGTAATTTGGAATTGACGAGGTTGGGTACATATTTCTGCATGCAGTTCTAGTGGTCTTCCCACGGGGGTGTGTTTCTTGTGTGCTGAGGGACCAGCCGGTTGTGAGTGCTGGGAATAGGGGGTGGGGGAATAAGGGGTGGGGGCGGGGGGCGGGGGTCCTCACACTGGTCTAACCAGCCCCACCACTCCCGCAGGCAAGTCGGCCCTTGATCCCTTAAAGGAGCGACAATCGTCTTAGGCCAGAAGAGGAAAAGGGGTTGTTTCTGGGCCCTTCTCTCTTTCAGGAGTTGATCAGGTTGGCAGATCTGGAGGACTAATCCAAACAAGGCGCTTGACTTGTGAGGTCGCGAGTCTAGACAGAGCTGGTGGCTCGGCGGCTCCTTATCTTTCCCTGGGATCAGCCGAAGAGGCGCTCCCCGGCCCACTGCACTCGGCTCCCGGGGCCCCGGAGCCACCGCGCTGCGCAGACCGCACAGCAAACACTGCACCTGAGGCTTTACAGCTTTGCTTTATTGTTTAGTGGAGAATGCTACAAAATATTCATTTGTCTCTGTGGCCGGCGCCCGAGCTGCTTTGTGCCACCAGCGCTGGGTGGGGGTCTCCTCCAGGTCTAGGCTGAGCCGGTTCCTACCCTGGGTAGCTAGCTGCGCCTTGTGTGTGTGAGTGCGCACCGTCCCTCAGTCGCCCAGACAGGGCCTTGGGGGAAACCAACCTCTGCCTGTACCTTGTTTCCGAACACCCAGGAGGCAGGAGGATCCGCGAGACTGTGGGGGAGAGAAAGCAGTGGGAGATTACAGCATCTCCGAGAGCTGCCTGGAAATGACTATTCTGTGCTATAGCCATTTATGGTTTGCGGGGGTCAGTGGGAGCTGACTCAAGGGCGATCAATAAAAACATTTAGTTCAATAATAAGCTACTCTTCTTTCCTTTCAAAATGTACCCAGAAGAATGCGTCACCATCTTGGACAGGGTGTCCCTGCTTGGCCGATGGCCTTTCTCCACTGCTAGCACAAATCAGTGTCGTGACTTGTGAATATTTTCGTGACCACTTCACTGGGCAAACCATGGAAACCATGATCTTCCTTCCCTGGCTCCCACCAGAAACGCTGGCGCCGCCGTGTGCTTGGGAAGTAGAGAACCCAAGGGTCAGCTCTCACAATGCCTTGTGGGGAAAACAGGCCTGGAGATTAATAAGCATTCGTGGCTTGCATTTCTAATTAATTGAACACGATTAAGGTAATTATAATTTCACTCAATCCCTCTGGATGTGTTTTCTTGTTTCAGAGAAGAGTAGAGAGTGTTCTAGTTACCTCTTGCTACTCTCCGTTCTTGGGGAAGGAGGGAGAGAGGAAGGGGAGGGGAGAGTGGGAAGGTGAGGGGGTTGATGGAAGAAGAGGAAGAGGAATGGGGGGAGGGGGAAAGAAGAGGGGGAAACAGAGAGGGGGGCAAGAGGGAGGGAGAATGAGAGAGGGAAGGAGGGAAGGAAAGGGAGGGGGAGGGGAGGGGGAGGGGAAGAGGAGAGGAGGGGGAGAGAGAGAGAGGAGAGAGAGAGAGAGAGAGAGAGAGAGAGAGAGAGAGAGAGAGAGAGAGAGAGAGAATACAGCTTCTGTTTGTAAACCAACCGTGGATGTAGGTGAGAGTAATTGGATTACTGGATTCTTGTTAAAGGCAGTGTTGAGACAAACACCATCACTCTCTGTTCCTGTGGGAGGGCAAACACACGCCTCTTCCTGTCTGTCCTGTGCGTAAGGACTGTGCACCGTGAAACAAGATAGACTCAGGAGAAATTCAAAATTTCAGTTTCATGAAATGTATGAGTGTCTACAGGGAGGTTTTAGAGTAAATGCCTTTTCTTTCTCCACAAAATAATCCCTAACAGTAACTTGGCACCGACTTTTCTTTTTTTCTCATGGATAAAGGTGATTGTTTATAAAGACTTGTCACAAATACAACGTGTTGCTTGAAACTTGTTAAACTTAGCAGGTATATAGAGATAACAGGAGACAGGCCACTGAATATGATAAGGCAAAGCATGGTGGGAAGAGCCATGAAAGATTTAACTTTTTTCCTAATAGTTTTTTTTTAATTTTACAGTTTTCAGTATGTTTTATCCTCATAGATATCTATAACAAAAAACAGTGAACTAGACTTTGTTCAATGGAAACAAAGATTTTCCAAACTATTATTTACGCAGGATCTACTCTGTAGCTATTTTGATAATTTAAATTTTATTCTCAATTAATTTAAATGCCTTTGTTTTAAAAAATATTGCCTGTATAGAAGTTAGAACCGTAGATGCATATTTGTTTGAGTGATTTTAATAACTAGTCATTAGAACAAGGGTTAGCATAAGAAGAAGCTTACTTTGAACTTTGTTTAACGAAAGCAATTCTGTCACTGGTTTCTGTTGGAATTATTACAAAATAAGAAGGCAAAAAGCTTAGTTTTTTAAAAAAGGACACACATATTTCAAAACAATATATATATACTTTTTAATATTAATAAGAAACAAACATTTTTGGGCCCAGGGCCTAAGATGTCATTTTAATAAAAAAAATGTAATGCATAGCCCAGGCTTAACATTTTATTTCAGTAGTCTATGAGTTTTAGTCATGGGGGATGGAAAGTGGCCAAGCAACTTAAAAACTTAAATAACATTTAAATGATCATTCACAAAACAGTAGGAGTCATTTTATATATAAGATTTGGTAATTTACTATCACTGAGATTGAAGTGTAGATGCCTACGAAGATTAGAGGTGGAAAATATGGATTATCAATTTCTAGAGAGTGAAACGTCTTAGAAACTTCCAAAACCAGTTATTTATTTTCCTTCATAATAAATGAAAATATTTTGGAGCTTTCTACTTAGAATCTTGTTTTTATGTCTAAGTGTATTTGACATCTTAAATATCATTAAGGATTCTTAATTTTTTTTTTTTACAACTTCAATCTCACTAGTCATTCTTGAATTTTGCACATGCACAAATTCCTCCCTTTTGCCAGATTGGGACAATTGGATTAAGCATAGTGCATTGCCAATGAAACTTGTGTTTCAGGTCCATGAGCCCGTCAGAGGAGACTAGTAAGTCTCATTAATGTTAACAGAAAATGCCCTTGAGTATCATTTGTAAAACGAGTCTTGGGGAGATTTCAACCAGCGGTGTCTTTCCAAAGAGGCCCGCAACAATCTACAAAAGTAATTTTGATTATGTCTAGGCTCAGTCAGTATGCTATTGTCACAAGTGGAAGTAAATGCATAACATGATGCAATTAGAATTTACTTTAGACACCCAGATGATTCATAAAATGAAAAATAACATTCTGGAAATGT